>NC_090449.1:207892065-208492065 GCF_031143425.1 Pleurodeles waltl | reverse complement strand
TGTGTGTTACATTGGATTGCCCTGTTTATCTTATCAATGTCCTATTTGGTCCTCTGACTGTGCAGGTGTATTTAAGTGACCAGTTGCATGTGTCCCCTCCTCAATGCTGTTGTCTGAGCAGTATGACATTTGTGATGTTGCCTTGTTAGCCAGGCACGGGAAGGACCCTGACATATGCAGCATGGGTGTGTCCTTAGTGCTGTGTCGCTCCTATTGCTGTTTACTTTGGCTGATGTATGTGACAACTATGGGCATTGACATATGAGTGTACTGGGGCCTTTGTCTTGTTTCAGGAGATTGTTGCAGATGTCATCCTCACCCCCTAATTTAGGTATGTATGTTCCATGGGGAGGTTACTGCCATTGGCTACTATAGCTGCACAGAGATCAGAGGTGTTAGTGTCAACTGTTGTTGCAGTTACATTGCAGTTGTTGTTTTGGCTAGTGGATTGCTAATAGGGCCCTAGTTAATGTAGGAGATATTTTGGCTGACGAGTGCCAGGATGTAAGTTTGACGTAGTGGCCTTCCCTCCTGTCGAGGCTTTCCCTTAGCTCCATTGTTGTCATGACAGGATGCCCCCATGGGACTGTTGTTGGTGTTGTGTTATGTTGTGCCCCAGCTTCTGTATGTGCAGGGCATGCCCCCCTGCCGTGCCCCTTTACCCATGCCACTCCATGTATATGCTGACTTACATGCAATGTGTAGTAAGTATTTCCCCCCCTGCTTACAGTCAACATTATTGCATTATAATTCCCCATGCGACTTACCCTGCATGTGCGTTGTCTCGTGGTAGTCTGCACTGTTTTGTCCTTGAATCCCTGTGACGATCTCCTCAGGGATGACGGCTGCGACCATCTCCTCCATGTGGTCCAGGGCCTCCTGGTGTGCTGGACTCCCCCCTCCAGTCTGCAGTGCTGCCTTCCTGTTCCTAGCCATTTTTTCCTTTGTCCTACGTTTGCAGCCATGCCAGCGTTTCTTACACTCGGTGACTGTCCTGCGTACTTCAGCCACACTGTTGATCTTGTCAACAATTTGTTGCCATATGGCCTCTCTCCTACTGATTGGCAACTTAGAGGTGATGAACAGTTGGTGCTGGTGTTCCGTCACCTCTTTAACCAGGATTTCCTGCTCCTCTGCACTGAAGCGACACTTTCTTTTTTTTCTATATATGTTCTGGTTCCTGTATGGATCATCCTGGCTGGTTCCTGGTCTGCTGTCATCTTCCTGGGGTCTGTAGTGGCATCTGGGGTCCATTTTGGCTCTCCTCTGCTGAAAGGGCAGTGTTCGCGGGTATTTTTGACGCTATTGCGTAAAAAAAAACAGCGCTTTCCGGGTTGCGCTGTCGTAAATCGACCCACAGTCATTTACGTCGCGTTAACGTTGTTTTCCTTTACGACTTGACGCCGCGATGTGCGTCAAAAAAATGACTCCCATCTGTTGATTGCGCCGCCGTGCGTCAGAGTATAAATTTGACGCCCGCACGGCGCATCGAAATGGCGTTAGCCAGCGGTAAAATTTTTGACGCAAAACTGCAGCGGCGCAGCTTTGCATCAAAAAGTATAAATATGGCCCCAAGTGTCCATACAGGACATTGATGTATTGCTGTCAGGAATGTCACTTGTTTTTCTTTCTTTCAACATTGTTATAAACGTGCCTGCGTACATTTCCTTGATGCAGTATGTGGCGATTCAATAAACAAGAACACTAAACTTGCTTGTTTTGTGGTTATTTACATCATCACTATATATTACCCATTTTGTAAACTTCCATTCTCCCACACAGGGCATTTAATTTAAGATGAAATACCGAATTCTTCTAATAAGCAGCGTTCTTAACATATGCTAGATAATAGTATGAGTTTGAATGCTGCCCATAATTCGCACCAGCCTGTCTGTATTTAATAACCATGCGAAATAAACCGAATGTGTTTCCCTCAAATACACAGTAACACCAAATTTGCCTTACAGGAGCTACCATGTCAATTAAGCTGATAAATTGCAGCATCGGCGCTCACTGCAGAGGCCCTTTACTAAACTAGCAAATTGGTGTTTTGTTGCAATAAAAGGAAGGAAAAAAGGTAACATCTCCGACTAAGCTATCAGTCTCCCAGTTATTAAACCTCCCAATCTCCTTTCCATCTGTCGTCTGCAAACAACAATAAAAAGAAGCAGGGTAAACAAACAGATTTACACTGACTGTTACAAACAATCTTTTTCTCAAACTGCAGTGGCGACTCGCCAAGCTCGTCCTCCTTGTTTTCTGTCTCTTTTTTTGTATTAAAATAAAAGTCAATAATTATCTAATATTCCCTGTTAGTATAGTAAAAATGCCGACCCCGACTGCAAGCAATGAGTAGGTAGTGACATCCAATGCTCAATGTATAGTAGTGTAAGTGCCAGTGCCCTACGCTCGCCTCAGAAACCTGCGACCAGTGCTTTTAAATGTCGGCCCTCCGAATACCGAGGCTGGGGAGTCTTGAATCCACCTCATGCCTCTTTAATGGACTATCAGACACTACCTGCCGCTTAGTTTCACTCATCCACGTTCTTGCTTTCTTCGTTTGTGCCTGTTTTTCCGTATTTCTCTACGTGTTTCCCATTTGTGTGTTTTTTCTCTCTCTTGCTCGAGATTAATGTCAGATGAGAAAAAATAAGTGTCAGTTCCCAAAAAATAGTGTTGGTGGGCCCCACCAACAACCATGGCTCAAATTACGCACGGGTGACATCGGTGTGGTGGTTGGAGAAGGCACATGAAGGCGCATGTGCCAGTCACTTGACAGATTTTCAGAACTGGCCAAGTCCCTGCCCTCAGTTCCTGTCACCCATGCCTCCATGCCACTCTATTTGTGACCCAGATGATTTAGGCTTACGTTCTACAGTGCCCCTGGCTGCACGCCTGCCACTCCTCCCGTTCTCAACTCATCATGGCCAAGGAAGTGGTGGGGTGAAAAAGCAACAGACTGAAAGCCAGGATCTGAAACTTTAATTGTCGTGATGTAAGAGTGTATGGAACTTTGGATGGGGCATGTTCTTGTATGAGGTACACAGGTTTGCTGCTTGGCAGTTGGACGTGTGTGTAGTGCAGGGTGACTGTACATCGCTCTCCTTGTATTGAGAAAACGTACTTTGTATTAGAACCTTGGACTTGGCTTCTTGGATTGAATTTAACAATACAGGCTACAACAACATGGAGCACAAGGAATGTGAAAGAGGATCACACGTGTGGAGCAGTGATTTTTTTAGGAGGCTGTAGGGACTATTGAGTGGAATCAGACCCTACAGAGAAGATAGGGCAGGCACCTAAGAGGATTAACTTTATGCAGCAAGTGTACGGTGGAACTGCAGCATTAGTGGAGCATATGCTTACCAGGCACAATTGAGGAGCAGACTACCTGTGCAAGCACTCTGCACTGAATGCCGATCGGACAGCACATACTCTATCCGTGTTATTCATGTGTGGAAAGGAGGTTGCAATATGATGTACTTTGACTGAGGGATGCAGGGGGCAGCACGTGATACCCCCGTATCAGAGATGCTGTAAAGAATAAATGCTGTAAACTACACACCCATAAGAGAGACTCATTGTTTGGAAAGGAAAAATAACCACATTCACTCCAGTTTTATTTGTTTAAGGTGGGTTTTAGCCCAGTTATCGGGATTGAGGTGGGACTGGGCAGAAGTGAGGACCAGGTCACCCTCAATGCGATGATGTGCTTCTCTATGTGGGACTGACCCTATAAATCAGGACCCCATGCATTACAGGTGCTCAAGCTTTTTCGTGAGGCCTCTGGCCCCATCTGGTCAAAGTCGCTCCTTGTCCCAATCTGCCCAGCATCAGAGCTGGATAACTGGAGCATTGTTATACCTGTGTGACAGCTTAGCACCCAGTATTTGGAAGTCTTTTTCTGCCTACACCCAATGTATGAAAGATGACCCCCAGAGATAAGTGACCCTCTCATTCATGGGCCAAACAGCTCTCTTTATGATTTCCCCATTTCCTATATGCTTTACAGAGTTCCCCTTCTGATCCTAGATACCTGGTTCTGAAAGGTTGCAGCAGTGGTTCGCTAGTAGGGGGGCCAGCACCCCTAAATCTCTCTTGCTACCTGCTGTCAACTGACATATGATGGAGGGCTTTGCATGTTAAACATTCGGATGTACCACTGGCCTTCCCACCTTCTCGTAATTAATGACTAGCTTAACCGGGGATGGGTAATCCAGCCTTTGCTGCCGAACTTGCACTTGTAGGCCTCGTCAGTGTGCTGCTGTTAGAAATTGGGTTTCTGGTTGGCAGAGGGATGCACCATATCCAAGCAGGAACAACAACCCTATTCAGGGTAAGTCAGATAAACACTAAAAGTTAACCTGGTGGCTTGGCACAAAGCAGTCAGACTTAACTTAAGAGGCAATGTGTAAATTATTTGTGCAACACTGCAAACAGTAAAGCAGTGAAAACACCATGCAAAAAAGACACCACACCTGGTTAGAAAAATAAAGCTTAACTTTATGAGTAAAACAAGACTAAAATGAGGAAATCCAATAAGTAGAAGTCGAGATATGATTTTTTAAAGAATAAA
Organism: Pleurodeles waltl; assembly: GCF_031143425.1. NCBI lineage: Eukaryota > Metazoa > Chordata > Amphibia > Caudata > Salamandridae > Pleurodeles > Pleurodeles waltl. The sequence continues at coordinate 208,487,489 of NC_090449.1, read as the reverse complement.
ATGCTATATAGTGCTTAAAAGCATAAAGCACCAACTGGGAAAACGTGGCCTAGCAAGATTGGGGTAAATCCAAAAGTTCAGGCCAACCATGATGCAGATTGGGTTGGATACAGTCCCAGCAAAGTCCTGCTGTAGTTTTACCTTCTCAGAATTGAGCAAGGAGTCCTTTTCATGAGGAAGAAATTCACCAGAAGCAAGGAGAGCATCACTGGAGGTGGTCCGCAGGTGCAAAGAGCTAGCTATTTGTCCCGGACGGGCAGACTGGAGCCTCAAATTTGCGAGTGGAGATGCTTGCTGTGCAAAGAAACAAACTTGCTGTGACTCACGCTGATTCTTCGTGCGAGTTCCATGGTTCTGGTGTAAGCAGGCCCGTTTGCGGTCACTAAGGCCTATATTTATACTTTTTGATGCAAAACTGCGCCGGCGCAGTTTTGTGTAAAAAATCATACCGCCGGCTAACGCCATTTTGGTGCGCCGTTCGGGCGTCAGATTTATACTTTGACGCATGGCGGCGCAAACCACAGGTGGGAGTAATTTATTTTGACGCACACAGCAGCGTCAAGTCGTAAAGCAAAACGATGATAACGCAGCGGAAATGACTGTGGGTCGATTTACGACCCCGCAAAACCGGATATGCAGCGTTTTTTGACACAATAGCGTAAAAAAAAAACACGAACACTGCCATTTCAGCAGAAGAGAGCCAAAATGGATCCCAGATGCCACTACAGACCCCAGGAAGAGGACAACAGACCAGGAACCAGCCAGGAGGACCCACACAAGAACCAGGACACTTTTAAGAAGAAAAGAAAGTGTTGCTTCAGTGCAGAGGAGCAGGAAATTCTGGTTAAAGAGGTTATGGAACACGAGCACCAACTGTTTGTCACCTCTAAATTGCCAATTAGTAGGAGAGAGGCTATATGGCAACAAATTGTCAACAAGATCAACAGTGTGGCAGAAGTACGCAGAACAGTCATCGAGTGCAAGAAACGCTGGCATGACTGCACGCGCAGGACCAAGGAAAAGATGGCCAGGAACAGGAAGGCAGCACTGCAGACAGGAGGTGGGAGTCCAGCACACCAGGAGGCCCTGGACCACATGGAGGAGATGTTCGCAGCTGTCATCCCTGAGGAGATCGTCACAGGGATTCAAAGACAGGAGAGCGCAGACTACCAGGAGACAACACACATGCAGGGTAAGTTGCATGCAGAATTAAAATGCACTAATGTTAACTGCCAGCGGGTGGGGGATATCTACTACACAATCCATGTAAGTCATCTTATACATGGAGTGGCATGGGTAAAGGGGTATGGCATGGAGGCATGGCCTGCACAGACAGAAGCTGGGGCACACCATTACACTACACCAACAACAGTCCCATGGGGGCATGCTGCCATGCCAACGATTGAGCAAAGGGAAAGCCACGCCAGGAGGGAAGGGCACAACGTCAAACTGACATCCCGGCACACGTCAGCCACCATACCCCCTACATTAACTAGGGCCCTATTAACAACCTCTAGCCATACCGACAACTGGAATGTAGCTGCGACAACAGTTGCCACTACCACCTGCACTCTGTGTGCAGCTCAAGTAGCCAATGGCAGTAACCTCCCCATGGATCATACACACCTAAATTAGAGGGTTGAGGATGACAACTTCAACAATCCGCTGAAAAAAGACAAATTCCCCAGTACTGTCAAATGTCAATGCCCATAGTTTTTGCATACATCAGCCAATGTCAACAACAATAGGAGCTAAACAGCACTAAGGACATACCCATGCTGCATATGTAAGGGTCCATCCTGTGCCTGGGACACAGTGTAACATCCCAAATGTCATACTGCTCAGACAACAGCATTGAGGGGGAGGACACATGTAACTGTCACTGAAATACACCTGCACAGTCAGAGGAGGAAATAGGACACTGATATGATTATCAGGGCAATCCAATGTACCACACATTCCCAACATCAGCTGTACACATTACCAATGCCAACAACCATATCGTGCCATAACATTGCTATGCATAGGATATGCTACATGTCAACTACATTTAAGTGGATGTGAAAGATCAGAGACAGGGGCAGGTCCAGATTGTTAAGTGTGATGCCAGTGCCATCAGAACACCCACAGCCAGTGAAAGGTCTCACCATGAGAAGGGATGTACACGGAGAGTTGAGTAGGACAAGAAGGTGGCAATTCACTATTTGGCCTAAAACAAGACTAGAAGAGATGATGCAGAGAAGTCCAATAACTTAATACTATACATGTGACATGCAAGTGGGCCATAGGCCTAAGACAATGCCCATCTGAAAGACTGGAGCAATAAACACGAAACAAGATCACAATGTGAATTCATCACAAGGAAGGCATGTCACACCACTAATCCCACAACACAGACACACTAATTGTACTCCGTTTCATTGCAGAGAACAATGGATCTCCTGCGGATATGCCTGTCACAGAATACCCTGATGACATGGATGACGAACTGATAAACATTCCCCAGGAGACCATCCAAGAGGTCCTTGAAACCCTCCAGACCCCACCTTCTGTCACAAGGAGGAGCACAGAACAAGCAGCCATCGATGAGGACCCACCCACCACTCCAATTGTAAGACCTGCCAGCTCAAATACAGCTGAGGACTCAGACGACACAGGCACCAGCTTTGAGTGAACTGTAATCGGAGTACAGCGGGAGCTGGCCAAGGAGGTGCAGGTAGGGATGCAAACTATGGCAGCCAGCCTTGAGGGGGTGCGCTCGTGCATGATGTCATCTGCAGATCAGGCAGCAACCATGCTAGCGCTAACATCTCTCTTGCAGGAACAGCAAAAAAAGCCTGAAGGAAATCAGCACAGCTGTAATACAGTTGACCCAACACCTACAACAGCAATCCTGTCAACGCGTGCACGAATGCAACATTGAACCCCTCAGGGCCGACCTGGCTGCCTACCATCGTGATGTGGCTGCTATTCTCAAGAACCAGCAGATCCTCCTTGCTGCAGTACTGCCCTTAAGACCTTCACAGGTAGCAGCGACCAGGATGTCTGACTCCACGTCTTCTAACACTGAGGTGTGTGTTGCCCCTTCACAACCACCACCAACAAGGACAGAGGAGGCAGCACACACATCAGAAGAAGAAGACATGGAACAGATCACTTTCACACGGAAAAGTACCCAGAAGCACTGGTCGCTGCCACATGGCCAACTATTACCAAGGTCCTGCGCTTTGTAAAATGCCAGTCTTACAACAACTCTACTTAATGACTGTTCTGCTTACCACTGTATATCTTGTCAGCCTGCCCACTGATTGTCTCTCTCTTACTCATTGGCAAATCCTGTCCCTCTGCACTGTCTGAAACATCACCCCAGCATGTCAAAAGCATTTCCTTAACCCCTTGTGTAGGATCACAATGTAAGATGTCACTATAATGGATTCACAATCATGGACAATGTACATATAGCACTACAGCGCTTTTCAATAAATAGCACTTACACAACAAATCTGTCTCTGGGTAATGTGACATATCAACTTGCAGTAGATAACTGAAATGTGCCTACTGTCAAATTACGTAGCTTGTCAATACAACTGTCCTGATATTATGTAGTCAGATAAATCTGCACAGTGGCCATGATTGCATCATACTCTGCCCGTCCTGAGGGACATATCTGATGAAATGAGAAACCATACACCATCATGCTGTGTTGGACAGAATAATGCTTTAAGGGATATCTAAGTCATCAAATAGTGGCCTCAAAATGTTGTCACCATGCAATACTAACACATATAACAGTGCACACAAATCTAAGCAAACACTACACAAACTGCATGAATGAAGCTGTCTGAGTTTACATCCAAATAGGTAATCATGCTGAACTGTCACAAATGATGTATGTGAGTCATGAAGACAAGAATAACAGAGTGCTTATGAGAACTCATCTTATAAGGGTGTCCTTGATCATCACACTGCAGTCAGACCTAAAACTGTTCCCCCAATACCAAGTCGGGAAGCATTGTTTGTGACTTAGAAAACATACTTATCACAGAAACACGTTGGGATCCATATAAGCTGTGATTGGTGGTTGCAACGAATGGTGGAAACTTTGCAAGGTAGCCCTGGGCTAGCTGCCAATCTTACAGTTCAGTTTGGATTTGTTTGTAGCATAGGACACAAATGTAATAGAACAACATTCATGTACACTAATTCCAAGGCCATGATCAAGTAGCATTTAACACATACTGTTAAGGGTTAACTATATATTTATTAAATGCTAATCACAGAAGAGGAAACTGAGGGAAAGTCTTACCTACCCTAATCTACCCTGACTACTCATTACCCACAACTGTCCCTAACTAACCTAAGCTAAACTTACTTACCACATGTAACGAAACGTTCTAAACATCAACCCCCCACCCCCGTTATGAGACGGGACACATGGAGGACAACACATACTAACCTAAACACATGCTATACTATCCCAAACAAATATATATATTTTTTTTTAAATACATTTTTATTTTATTAAACACACAAGAATTCCAACATAGCCCCCCCCACCCACCCACCCACACACTTAATAAGTACAAATATAAAGAATCAGGACCCCCCACCCACTAACACTAACTAAACTAACAGCCTATACTAACCTAACACTAAGCTCCCTAATCCCACTAAGTATAAGAACAAGGAAAGAGGAGGGAGGGGAGGGAATCATGTCCATTGTTACAACAGTCTAGAGGTTGGCCCTCCGAAGGGTCCTTTTTATAGACTTCACACTCCTGTTAATGTGGCGAACATCCCGGCTCAGATTGCTTAACTTCCGCAACACACGGTCCATCTTCCGTTCCATGTCTTGGAATGCTGCAGGGTCAACTGATGGAGCTAGGGCAGTCTGGGTACCGGTGGAGGAGGTCTGTGCGCGTGTGGAGCCAAGGCCAGTGGGCTGTCAGGCACCTGTTACAATGCTGGGGCCTGGAAGTGCAGCAGATGTAGGGACAACAGTCCCAACTGTTGGTGGGGCCACCTGGCTTGAAGTGGTGGTTGTGCTGGTGGTGGCTGTGGTAGGCAACGTAGGGCCACCCTGAGGGAAGGTCCTCCATGCCCCTGAGGCCCGTTCTTGGTGGTATTGATGGGCCATCCTCCTGAACCCCGACTCTACCAGCAGGATGTGCTGGTATCTCATGGCCCGCTGCTGGAACTTACGGACCTGGTCTGGAGTCATGTTTGCAGCTGTGAAGACAAATGTAAATAATTTACATTAGGAACTGCATTGTGTGAAATGGCACAGGAAGTCAATCAGACAATACATCTACTGTACTTGTAACAGCACATATCACAATACAGATCATTGAATGTCCCTGAGTAAGTACATGGGTACAGCCTACAAAAGTCACATCACACATAGCACATCAAAAACCTACAAGATGGGTAACAACTGGCATTGACTTGCCATCTGAGTTCTGCCAGTTATCAGCTAACAATCATGCTGCATATCCTCCGCCAATACCTGGGCTACAAATGTCAGTGTAAGGAATGTAAAACTATAGCCACATGTTCTGCAATTTGTAACAGGACTTGCCAGTATAGTACCCATGTTCCATACCTGAGTGTGTATACTAGGTTCCGACCAAACAGTCACTTATTCACATGTATGTGAACATACTGGTAGCATCAGTTCTAGTTACCCTATTCACAAACCCATGCCTGTGTTTGAGGGTGGGGGGGGTGGATAAACAATATCTATTCCAAACAACATGGACACCCAGGAGTGTATAGAAAACTCCACACGTGTTTGGCTCTACACACACACCACAGGTAAGGTCTATCAACAATTAGGAGTCTGCAAACCCTAGACCAATCATAGCGCCACACATGTTAGGGCGTGCAGAGCTTGGTACACAACATATATTTCCAGTAAGGCATGACTTACATCAGACACAGAGTTGCAAGAACACCCATGATCATGATTAGCATGCACACCTAGGCCATTGCACTCAAGTGCCACATACTTGTAGCACTACATGTGGAAGTACATGCTGCTAGAAAGTTCTACCTACAGTTTAATAAATACCTTGGTAAATAGGGAAGCAGAAGTCTGTTGGAAAGCAATTTGCTGTACCAATCTGGGAGAATGTGGGTCTGACAGGCTGACTAAATCTGAGCTGACTTCCAGTGCGACTCTTGTTGATACAAGTGTCATCCACATGACTCACCCCAGTACTTACTGTGGTGCCTACAGGAATGATCTACAATCCCTAGATAAGACAATAGGATACGCATTGGCCAACTCAAAACATTTGAGAAACTGAAATCCCACTCATGGAACAAGACAAATGATTGGCCAACGGATCACACCTTGCTATGTGTTCAACAGACAGGAGTCCATCACACATAACCAGCAAACACAACACATAACAGACATATCAACACTTACTGGAGTGGTCAGGGTCCTCAAATGTAGCCACCTCTCCCACAGTGTAGGGTGCCGGTCCACCTGTAAGGCATGGAAGGAAGAAATGTGCTCAGAATCTGTGCACTGACCAACAATTCCAAAGACAAAAACAATGTGTGAGCTGAATAAGGAAATGACAGCCATTCTGACATGATGATACTGCATCTGATATATCACGGCCAACATGTACATGGCATGGGTCTCCTGTGACAGTTACACACTGCTAGAAATTGGGTTTTTGGTTGGCAGTCAGGTTACCCTCTGTCCAAGCAAGAACCCTCACTCTAGTCAGGGTAAGTCACACACAATCCAAAATTATCCTGTGCCCACCCTCTGGTAGCTTGGCACGAGCAGTCAGGCTTAACTTAGAAGGCAATGTGTAAAGTACTTGTGCAATAAATCATACAATAACACCATATAGCACCACAAAAATACACCACACTGTTTAGAAAAAAGTATAATATTTATCTGGATAATTGCAGGTAAAAACGAATAAAGATGCAGTGTGAAATTGTAGAGATATCACTGAAAAGTGATATAAAGTGTCTTAAGTCTTTAAAAAGCAAACATAGGGGGTCATCCTGACTCCCGCCGGCCGCGGTAACCGCGGTGCCGGCGGGAGCCGCCAGAATACCGCTGCACGGTCAGAAGACCGCCGCGGTTATTCTGTGTTTCCCGCTGGGCGGGCGGGCGACCGCCAGAAGGCCGCCCGCCCAGCGGGAAACCCCTTTCCGCGAGGATGCCGGCTCCGAATGGAGCCGGCGGAGTGGAAAGGGTGCGACGGGTGCAGTTGCACCCGTCGCGAATTTCAGTGTCTGCTATGCAGACACTGAAATTCTCAGTGGGGCCCTGTTATGGGGGCCCCTGCAGTGCCCATGCCATTGGCATGGGCACTGCAGGGCCCCCCTGGGGCCCCACGACACCCCATACCGCCATCCTGTTCCTGGCGGCCAAAACCGCCAGGAACAGGATGGCGGTATGGGGGTCGGAATCCCCATGGGGGCGCAGCAAGCTGCGCCGCCATGGAGGATTCCCATGGGCAGCGGAAAACCGGCGGTGCACCGCCGGTTTTCCATTTCTGACCGCGGCGTCAGAATGCCCAAGGGAGCACCGCCAGCCTGTTGGCGGTGCTCCCGCGGTCCCCGGCCCTGGCGGTCAAGGACCGCCAGAGTCGGAATGACCCCCAAAGTCTCTTTCAAGCACAAAGTACCTGGTTTAAAGTGGAAAATCTCCGCAAAGGGCCGCAGAAGAAGAGATACGGTGAAAAATGGTGTGTGTGTCGATTTCTCCCCTGCACACACGGACTTGCGTCGTTATTTTTCATGCGGGTGTCGTGCGTCGTTTTCCGGCACGCAACAGTCTTTCTGTGGGTCGCGGGATTACCAGATGTCCCGGGGTCTGTGCATGGATTCTCCTGCTTGTTTTCCGGCTGCGCGTCGTTCTGCGGGGCTGTGCATCGAAGTTTTGCTCTCACGGCAGGCGTCACGTCGATTTCCCCTCTGGAAGTCGGGCAGTGTTGTCCTTGCGAGGCCGTGCGTCGAAGTTCCAGTCGTCCCGAAGGCGTTGCGTTGATCAGCGTCGGTGTGCAGCGTTTTTGTTGCCGCAGAGCAAGCTGTGCCTCGAAACCTTCGGCGCCTGAAGAGTCCATATGAAAAAGAGAAGTCTTTTTGGTCCTGAGACTTAAGGGAACAGGAGGCAAGCTCTATCTAAGCCCTTGGAGAGCACTTTTACAGCCAGACAAGAGTTCAGCAAGGCAGCAGGGCAACAGCAAGGCAGCAGTCCTTTCTAGAAAGCAGTCAGGTGAGTCCTTTAGGCAGCCAGGCAGTTCTTCTTGGCAGGTCGCAGGTTCTGGTTTCTTCTCCAGCAAGTGTCTGATGAGGTAGGGCAGAGGCCCTGTTTTATATCCAAATGTGCCTTTGAAGTGGGGGAGACTTTAAAGAGTGGCTAAGAAATGCACCACGTCCCCTTTCAGTTCAATCCTGTCCGCCAGGGTCCCAGTAGGGGGTGTGGCAGTCCTTTGTGTAAGGGCAGGCCCTCCACCCTCCCAGCCTAGGAAGACCCATTCAAAATGCAGATGTATGCAAGTGAGGCTGAGTACCCTGTGTTTGGGGTGTGTCTGAGTGAATGCACAAGGAGCTGTCAACTAAACCCAGCCAGACGTGGATTGTAAGGCACAGAAAGATTTAAGTGCAAAGAAATGCTCACTTTCTAAAAGTGGCATTTCTAGAATAGTAATATTAAATCCAACTTCACCAGTCAGCAGGATTTTGTATTACCATTCTGGCCATACTAAATATGACCTTCCTAAACCTTTCAGATCAGCAGCCACCACTTCAATACTGTATGAGGGCAGCCCCAATGTTAGCCTATGAAGGGAGCAGGCCTCACAGTAGTGCAAAACGAATTTAGGAGTTTTATACTAACAGGACATGTAAACTACACAGGTACATGTCCTGCCTTTCACCCACACAGCACCCTGCTCTAGGGGTTACCTAGGGCATACATTAGGGGTGACTTATATGTGGAGAAAGGGGAGGTTTAGGCTTAGCAAGTACTTTTAAATGCCAAGTCGAGGTGACAGTGAAACTGCACACACAGGCCTTGCAATGGCAGGCCTGAGACAAGGTAAAGGGGCTACTTGAGTGGGTGGCACAACCAGTGCTGCAGGCCCACTAGTAGCATTTAATCTACAGGCCCTAGGCACATATAGTGCACATTACTAGGGACTTATAAGCAAATTAAATAGTCCAATCAGGTATGATCCAAGGTTACCATGTTTAAAGGGAGAGAGCATATGCACTTTAGCACTGGTTAGCAGTGATAAAGTGTGCAGAGTCTAAAAGCCAGCAAAAACAGTGTCCAAAAAGTGGAGGGAGGCAGACAACAAGTTAGGGGTGACCACCATCACCATCATCATCATCTAACACACACATATCTGCACACATGCAGTGGCCCTAACTATCATGTGGTGGCAAACATGCCCCATCATTAGTGACCAGAAAAAAATATGGAGTGTAATCATCTCATCATGTGCATCCAAGAGAGACCTCCAAAGCCTGGTTACTTGAGGACTGCTTTACCAGTCAAATAGGCTATGTGGCCATGACACAGTTCATACACATAGGCACAATGCACAGAAGGGCAGGGACTTTTGTAAGCCCTCCTGTTGTTACAGTTTCTTCATTTGATGTGGCCCTGCCTTGGTGATTTGCACCACCCATGGAGATGTAAAGCCATGTGCATACCTTTGGACTGCCATCCCTAATTGAAATGTGGCACAACTCACTCCAAATACCAGTCTAAGATGTTAGCTGAGGGCACCTTACACCTTTTCACGTTTTTATCAAATCCCGATCTGACATGTATCCAAAAAGATGAAGGACCACAATAATCCCTAACATTCATAGAACTTCCGTGAACGCTTTCCTCCCACATTCACTAGACTCTCATGAGACATATATACTGGGCCACTTTGTTATCATCAATTGACGTGAAGCCAGCACTCATTTTCTGCATCATGTAGTGATTCTAAAGTCAGTCTAGCTATTGCATCAACAAAGTTAGCCAATATGTTAGTACATCTTTACTTCTCTGGCAAATGTGGCCTATATAGACATGATTGGCTCCTATTTTGTTTGGTTGTCTGACACAAAGGCAGCACCAATTGACTTAACGGAAAAGTATCCTGTAAGTTTGCAGAGCACGTGCTACCTGACAGCTAGCAATTGTGATCCTTCCCATAGTGCATCAATTACCCTGTAGGTTTCCCCAGCATTACACACAGTCAGCAAGTTAGCTGGCAAATATTGTACAAATCATCTAATGTCACTACAGAGCATTTAATGGTGCACATTTACATGATTAGTACTCACCAACAGGGCCACCAATCACGATTCCCAGGTGGTTCAAGAGATCCTGCTCCCTGGTGATGAGGTCAGCCCACCGGTGCTTCAGCTGGTGGTCACTCCTCTGACTGGCATACACATGCTGCAGGTGATGCAGCACCTTTCCCCACCGGATTCGGCACGCCTCAATGTGATACCCCTGTATCACCCTGCCTCGATCATCAGTAGCAAGAAATGGCACACAAGCCACATGAAGCCCCCCAACTCCTCTTCACCCATCCTGCCAAGACGTGGCCTACCAGACATTGTACAAATGAGAAGGGGAATAGGGGTTAAAAAAATAGAAAGGGGAAAAGGGGGAAAGTAGGGGTACAAAAACAGAAGAAAAGTAAACTTAACCACTAAAAGAACCCAACTATCCCCAAACTAGCACTACCCACAACAGACTCCCACAAACAACAAAAACACTAGAAAACTGGCAAATGTACACAAAACACAGTAGGACACTATACACCAACAATATTTATTTCACAAATTGACAATAGAGACAGCACACAGGACACAAAAGCACAAAATCAATGGACACTACTCTCAACAAAGCCACACAGTCTAGAAGATTCACAGACAGCAAAGTGAAAGTGAAAGTACACCCACTGTACATGTTCTGTAAACAGCATATCCTATTACATCACTTCCTGAATAAAATGTCAGCTGTTTTTCGCGTTATGTGTCATATTTTTTTCACGCATACAGTTTGTGCGCCACAATTTTCGACGCACAGGAGTGAAAATTAGCCTGCATCCAAATAATCGTAAATAGGCTGTACAATTATTTGGAGGCAGCCTAATTTTCACTCCTGTGCGTCAAAATAAATGACGCAAATTATGTACTGGTGGAAAGAAATGACGCATAACGTTAGCAAAGTCAAAATGTCAGTGCATGAACTGGTTTTGGGCATTTTTTCTGTTTTTATGTTATGTTACATTTGGGACACATCAGAGCTAGGCTGATGGCACCCACTATGGTGTTGATGGTGTATGTTCACATGTGTGACATCATACTGCAGCGGACCATGACCCGCTACTTCACAGTATTTTGATGGTTGGCTGATGCACTAGATGGCCATATGTGTTGCCTACATATATGTATTGCACAAATTGCCCATGTTTGGCATCAGGAGAGGATAGCTATGTGACACACATATGTACAATACCTCAATGCCTATGGCTCAATGTGTGTACTGTGGTAACTCATGTATTTGTTGACCAAGTGTGTGTGCATCACATGATGCATTATTGCACATATGCTTGTATGAATGTGAAGTCCATGTGTCCAAACCTTAGGTGCAAGTCGTGGAACTGAGAGAGGACATGTGTTAGTCATACATGTAGCAACATCCGTTATGTGCACTTCCAAGATTTAGGGTAACGTAGACACCACATATGACAAAGCATGCACCAGATAGATGGCGGACGCTTGTTCAAGTCAATGGTCCACATTCTCAACATCCTATGTCCTAGATTTTTGGTAACAGCTTCCTACTCACTTGTTGGTGAATCCCACAGTGAGTCATACATATGCATTGAGGAAGTGGGTTCCATGTAGTATGCCCAGGCAGCCAAAGGTGAACCACAAATGTATGATGACGCCACACTTGAGGTCATATAACTGAGCCACAACTCTCAAGTGGCTGTGGTGGACCAGCAGACGAGGCAGCACGTGTCCACATATTTCCAGTGATGAATTGCACAGAGGTGTCTTGTTCATGTGTGTGGTCCAATCTTGAGCCTGTTTATTTTTTGGGGTGTAATTTGTCACAGTTAGGCCCAGTACTCATCATGAGTCAGTGGCAGCTATTCCTGTATCTACTGAGTATCCTTTGTCGATCAATGTGAGTAAAGTGGATGTGGACATAAGAACCTACATGGGGATGGTCCCACCATGTCACTGAAGACGTGTAATGAGACAGTCAACAGGGCAACCTTGGTGTGCTGAGTGAGATAATGTCTCAGGTGCCATGTACCGGCAGGTGTCATTACAACAATTGTATACAGGTTAGCATCTGCAATTCCCTCTGCATCTGGGAACATCATAGCCTCTGTGCTGATTATTCTCGCAGCTATTCACCACACACGGCCCATCAATATGTTGTGAGCAATGTAATTCTGTGTGTGAACTTTTAGGGTCCTGACATGTGTGGATTTTTCATGGACATTATCAGAGGTTGCTGGTTCTGCTGAAGGCCCGTACCCAATCCCTGCATACAGCCCTAGGCCACTGTCACACTTTGTCATTCATGCATAAATGAGACCCAGACAAGAGATGGGCCAGGTATTTTGATTTTCACAGAGGATTTAACTCATATGGTACAGTTAAAAGGCAGATGATGCTATACAATGTATTTGGGTATGCATTGAAGAAGCACATGGCCAAATACCCTCTGACGAATGAGAGGTTTGCTAACGCAAGTGTGGTACATATGTAGCCACAGGGATACTTTAGGGTGACGCACAGACAGATGCCAGTCAGGCTGACAGGATGCAGGGTGAATCAGGATCCAGCAATTTAACAAGTTACATCAGTGGTCTGACTAAGACTGTTTGGAGGACGAACTAGACAGTTGACATTTCAAACTGTGTATGTCCTGTGTTTTTGAAGGTGACAAATGAACCCAAGGACTGTGTTACACGGCTTAATTAGTATCAATGCTTAACGGTGTATTTGACAAAATGGCAACTCCTATGCTGTTCCAGGCATCAGCAGGGGCAGTGCTTGTTGAAATGGGTGGAGGTAATCACAGGTGTGGGCTGCATCTGGTTCTCACAAGTCCTGTAGGTGAGATTTGCATTCTAATGGCCAACAGACATTTTCACACGGGAAGCAAACTACAGGTGCTAACAGGGCTTGGAAACTAGATGCCAGTGTATTAATTGACAAGCTGTGTGTGTAGAGGAAGGAATATCAGGGTACACATCTTCCTATTCCAGGGACCTCTTCAGACAGGTGGGTTGTGACCAGGTGCATGGGTGGTGCATGGGTGTGTCAGAAGTTAGGAAATGGGATGATATGTACATGGAATGTCATGTGCGCAATGCTGCTCATAGGTGTGGCACTTGTGCTGTCTATGTACTGCTTCTATGGAACTCTGGTCACAGATGGTCCTTGCAAATATTGGATGCAATTGGACTTACAGCTGTCAAGGGTCTGGTCATACATTCCTGTTACTGATGCAAAAGCACATCCACTGCCTCATGTAGGAGGCTTGTTTTCCCCTTATTGAGTGATGGTGTCTTAGTTGTGAGCCATATGCTGCGATTAACCATGATTTCAACATGTATGTGTGAAATAGGTGTGGTCCTCTGCTATTGCCCTTCAAAGGTGAAATGTACAGGATATATGTAATTTAATGTGTGTGTATGTGACCATTGTATGATACGCATCACATTTACTCTGGGATTTTCAGTGTCCTAATCGGTATATCAGCAATGCTCCATGAGGCAACACTCTTATTCTGATAGTTAGAGATGAAGGTGTGGAAAAATGAATAGCCAAACGATGATACGGTGATTATTATAGGTGTTTATTTAAATTAGTTTATAAAGTGTTGATGGTGATTATATTTAAAGGAAATTGTTCACGATATGTTGCCGCCTACGTAAACCAGTGGCCGTGTTCTGTTGTTCCCCCTCATGTTGCAGGCCACCATCCTCTTCCTCCTTTTTAGGCATGTGTGTCTCGGGTTCCAGGAGGGGAATGTTCCTTTTTATTCAAATGTTGTGCAGAATAGCACATGTTAGGATGATCTTCCAGACCATTTCCGGGGAATATAGGAGGCTACCACCAGTGATGTCGAGGCACCGGAACCTTGACTTGAGGATGCCGGAGGTCCTCTCGACTATGATGCGTGTCCTCCTATGTGCATCATTGTAGGCACGCTCTGCTGCAGTACTCGGGTTGCCAATAGGTGTCATTATCCATGGCTGGATGCCATACCCCTGATCAGCTGCAAGAGAAAATGAATAGGATCATGTTGATGTAGCTAGCCCTATTGAAATCCCCTTTCATGGCAATAGTTGTCTTGTGTTGTCTGTGACTCTTTTGTGTTATTATGTCGCATCCTAGGCTTGTAGGATGTACCATCTGCATTGTGTTGTTTCCTTGGCTGAACGAGTGTTTGGCTGCTAACCGTCAGCAATATGTTTTGGGATTTTCAGTACAGTGTGCCCTCCCTAGCATTGTGACTTGTAATACAGGTGTCCCTGTGGCTTCACTGGGGGTGAGATGATAGTTCCAAACACGGGTTAAGATTGACAGTGTTGTTAACACGTTCATATCAATGTACCCTGGACATGACATACCTTTAGATTTATGCAATGGATTAATGTAAACATCATTGAGACACTTACAATTTGCAAGGTGACATTTAGGCAACCCACTCCAAACGTTGTGATCATTGATGTCTTAACATTAGACTGTACACTAATTTCAGATGTGTGACAGGTTCAATGGTGACCTAAGAAATATGGTTAGTGATGTCACAACCTCAGTGTGTTCCTGTCGACATATTGCTGTTGTGGTGAATGTGTTGTGTGTCCTAGAGGGTTGCTGTGCAGTGTATATATAAGTAGGTTTTTGTACTTACCAACAAGTAGTTCATTGCCATATCGTCCATCCTGGAAGTGTTCATTGATGGTGCTGTGATGGAAGATGAATGAGTCATGGACACTCCCAGGATATTTAGCCACGATGTTGGTGATCAATCCTTGGTGATCGACAATGGCCTGCACATTAATGGAATGTGTGTGCTTCCTGTTGCGGTAGAGGTGTTCAGTTGCAGCAGGTGGCACAAGGCGTCCATGTGTGCAGTCGATTGCACCAAGGATGTGTGGGAAGCCAATAATGAGGTAAAACCCCTGTTTTGTTTCCTGCTGCATCTGCAGTGTGTTAGGGAAGCAGATGTGGTGGCGTGTAAGTCCAATGATGGCATCCAGTACTTTGGGCAAAAAGGCAGAGAATGATGGCTGTGATATTCCGGCAACCGGGGCACTAGTTGTTTGAAAAGAGCCACTTGCCAGCATGTGAAGTACGGCAAGAAGCTTGGTTTCTGTTGGGATGCTGCGGGGTGTCAGCAAAGTGGGTGCCAACTGCGGCTCAATGTTGCGCAGCAGCTGCTGAATGGCCTGCCATTTCAACCTGTACCTCTGGATGAAGTCGTGTTCCCTGAGGCCATGAAGGGTTGTTCTGGGGCGGAATATCCTTTCCTGTCTTCTGCGCTGCCTTTGGGGGCCCTGCTGGTGTTGTGGTAGCTGCTGGGCTCTGTGTCTGCGTCTGCGTCTGAGTGCACGCTGGATAAGAATCACCTCCATGTCTCCCTTTTGCTGCTCTGCTGCTCTGCTGTTGCTTCTGTGTGTTCTGTTAAATACAGGTGTGTTTGCCCCATTTTGATGCCTGCCCTGACCCAGGCGTTAAATTTTGACGCAAATCGGCCTGTGCGTCATTTTCTGGCTCCGCCTCCCGTCCGTGAGTCATTTTTGCCCAAAAGCATAAATACGACGCACGGCCGTTTAAGTCATTTTTTCGACTGGAACGCCTACCTTGCATATCATTAATGCAAGTTGGGTTGCTGCATCCAAAAAATGACGCACACAGTGGAATTTTGTTGTCCGCGGGCTTAGGCTTCAAAGACGGAGTATAAATATGCCCCACAGAGTGCAAAAGTTTGATTTCAGAAGCCACAAAACCACTTTCAAGGTCCCAGGACTAGAAGGGCCCCTCTTGAGGGTCAGAAGATGACTGGAGGCAGGCCTGTGGCTGTAGCAGGTGAGATGGAAATCTTTTGTGTCCTTCAGATTTCAGAAAACAAGAGGCAAGCCAGCATGCCCTTGGAGACACTTTGATTCTGGGATGGAGAGATGAAGGCTCAGTCCATCTCACTGCCAGGCAGGAGGGCAGCCAACAGCAGGTCAGCTCAGCAAAGCAGGAGTTCAGCAGGCTAGCAGCTCAGCATAGTGGCAGTCCTTGCACAGCAGTCCTTCTTTCTGGCAGAGTATCCACCGGTCCAGAATTGTACTAAGTGGTGTCAGAGGTCTAGTATGGATACCCAGTTGTGCCTTTAAAGTAAGGGAGACTTCAAATAAGGGTCTTTGAAGTGCACAGAGGCCCTCCCTTCCTGACCTGGCTCCAAACTCATTACAGGGGGGCATGCAGTTCTTTATGTGTAGCAGGGCACTGCCTTTTCAGGTGTGTCAGCCCCTCGTACCCGTCCTGCCCAGGATGATCCATCAGATTGTTGATGGCTTGTCGGTCACACCTAAGCTTCCTTTGCATGTGGCTGTCTAGAAGGAATGCAGAAGCCCAGCTGTCACCCCACACCAGATGTGTATTGGAGACAGGCAGTAGGCACCATATGGCTAAAGTAAGAATATGCCAAATTTCTAAAAGTGGCATTTTCAGAACTGCACTTTTAAATCTGACTTCACCATAAGTTGTCATTTTGAATTATGAGTTCAGAAACACCAAACTTGACAACATTTTCTGGACTGGGAATTACACTTATAAGATGTAATACCATAGTCCCAATGTTATCCTCTGGAAGAGATAGGTCTTGCAGTAGTGAAATAAACATTTTTGGGTTTTTCACTACCAGGGCATGTAAAACTTACAAGTACTTGTCCTGCCTTTTTAATACATTGCACCCTGCCCTGTGGCCATATAAGGCCTACCTCAGGGGTAACCTATATATATATATATATATATACATATATATATATATATATATATGAAAATGGACACTCTAGGGCTGGCAAGGAATTTATCTTGCCAAGTCAACATGGCAGTGCAAAACGGCACACACAGGCTCTGCACGGCAGGCCTGTGACAAGGTTAGGAGGCTACGTAAGTCTGCTACACTATCAGTGCTGCAAGCCCACTAGAAGCATTTAATGTACAGGCCCTGGGCACAGGTTGTGCAGTTTACTAGGGACTTATAAGTAAATTAAATATGCAAACATTGAGGTTAAGTCAATGTTACCATGATTTAGGAGCGAGAGCACACCTATGTTAGCACTGGTTAGAAGTGGTAAAGTGCACAGAGTCCTAAAATCAACAAAACAGGGTCAGAAAATAGAGGAAGACAGGCAGGCAAAAAGTTGGGGGAAAGACCACTCAAAGGCTGACAACAATCTCATTTCAACATCATAAATGAGGTACCCTTTGGAATTTTCAGTGTTTATTTTTAAGATAAGTTGAGGTCCTTTTACCATTCTGTAGGAAATGACCATCTTTTTGTGTGGGTTTCCCCCAATTGTTTCTCCTACCTGTTTTGCTGAAGTTAAAACTATGAAGCCTTATTCCTACTAAAGTACTGATGTTTAAACAAAACTGGATTAACCCTTACTGGAGCAATTATCTTTCCTATACAGCCACAGTATGAGGGGGCACCCCTAGTATGGAAAGTTAAAAGCGACTTGTCGACAGCAGCACTTATTGTACATTTACTACATCAGCAGTGAAAGCAAAGTTTCATCCCTAGCCTTACAGCAACAGCTTGAATCCTGCTGCTAAGACCTGTCAAAATCACCTTTTTGTCAGGTGGTTAAACCTGATTTAAAATGTTAAGTAAGCAAACAGTAGTCTAGGTCTACTTTCCCCTGGTCAGCTGGGCACTTCAAGGAAAAAGTAACCTTGCTGTGCCCCTGTAGCCACACAAGAGGTAAACTAACTGACCCTTAGGCCCGTATATATACTTTTTTTAGCGCCGCATTTGCGCCGCTTTTTGGCGCAAAACGGCGCAAACCTACAAAATACAATGGCATTTTGCAAGTTTGAGCCGTTTTGGCGTCAAAAAACGACGCAAATGCGGCGCAAAAAAAGTATAAATACGGGCCTTAGTATCTACATCTTTTTCCAGAGTACAAGGGGGAGCAGGTTGAGTCCTTTTGCACTTGTCTCAGGTCACAGGTGGCAGGTGCAGACTTCTTCTGATCTTCTGCAGTGTGCAGTGAAGGGTGACCTTACACCCAACCCACTGCAGATGCTAAACCCCACTGTGCATGGACTAGAGTCTGTACAATAGCTATTGATCAGAGGGTCTAGTCTCTGACCAGACCTGTATAATTGTTTTAATAGTTTTTTTGGTACCGCAAAACCTTTAACGCAGTAGCACAGGGTGTCATACTGGGTACAACAGTACCAAGTGCTAGTACCCAAAATACTTTTTTTTTTAATTTAACGGGAAGGCCCTTTGGGCCCCACCCACGTGACCCTGGGAGTCAGGACATGTCCACCCTGCTTCCTGGGGGCTTTTTGCAACATTGTTTCATGACTCACAGATGGAGTGCCCATTTCCTGTAGTTTTTGCAGTGACATGTTCTTCATTGCTGTGGCCAGCCAAATAAAGTATTCCATACTTCAGTACTAGCACCCCTACCACAGTACCAAAATGACCAATTGGAGCAAAAGGTGCATTGGGCACTCAGATTGGCCTATTTTTTATGTTACTGTGGGAATGCAGAGGGACTCTGGTGGTACAAACTGTCTGATATTCCTAACATTTTATAAGCATTAATTCCTTCATGCCCAGCTCCAGTCACTCTTTAAATGCTAATTTCTTGAAAATGACAAAATTAATTTACACCTACTCACACAAGGCGCTGTTTCCGGGATAAGTCCTAACATCTCACCAAAGTTTGTATAATTCCAATTAGACACTTTTT
The DNA here is from genome assembly GCF_031143425.1 of Pleurodeles waltl. Taxonomy (NCBI): domain Eukaryota; kingdom Metazoa; phylum Chordata; class Amphibia; order Caudata; family Salamandridae; genus Pleurodeles; species Pleurodeles waltl. The sequence continues at coordinate 208,468,479 of NC_090449.1, read as the reverse complement.
TCTGTATTAGAGAGCAAAGGGCCAGATGTAGCAAAGTTTTGCGAGTCGCAAATGGGCCGATTCGCTATTTGCGACAGTGCAAAATCGGAAATGGGATGCAAAAACCCCATTTCCGACTTGCAAAAAGCGATGGGACCCGTTTGCGAGTCGCATCAGTTGCGACCCCATTTTGCGACCCGCAAATAGCAAGTCGCAATTTGCGAGTCGCAAACCTTATGCAATTGCAACTCGCAAATTGCGACTAGTCGCAAAAAGCCCAGTATGCATGTCCCATTTACCACTAACTCAGAGCAGGTGGTAACCATTACCAAAGTATAAAAGGAGACCCAGAAGGCATCTGGGTTACTCAACATGGCGGAGATATACCTGATAGCAGTGAGAAGGAGAGTCCACGCAGCCCAGCAGAGGAGGAGGAGGGCCACAGACAGGAGAAGATATATACAACCAGGCAGACTCTTTTTCAGCAAACTGAGGATGAGATATATGATAAATACCGCCTTAGCAGCGCAGCCATACTAGAATTAATTGATTTACTGAAACCACAGCTAGAACACCAGACTCTGCATGGCTGCGCCATCCCTACTCATGTGCAAGTGCTATGCTCACTGCACCTCTTGGCCTCAGGGAGCTATCAGGGGGTAATTGCTGTGGCAGGTGGGGTATCCCAAAGTTCAGTGTCAAGGTTCCTCAGGGCATTCCTAGATGCCATACTCACACACAGGTCTCACTTCATATACCTACCCAGGAATGAGGCAGAATTTAACAGCACCAAGCTGGACTTTTACCGCATTGCCCACTTTCCCCATGTCATAGGGTGTGTAGATGGGACACACATTCAAATATGCCCCCCTGCAAATCTGAAACATCTTTTCCGCAACAGAATGTGTACCCACTCACTGAATATTCAGGTTGTTTGTGACGCCCATTATGTCATCACGGACATTGTAGCTAAGTTTCCAGGCAGTACCCATGACTCATACATGTTTAGGCATAGTGGGATACATCAACGCCTGGAACGTGGGGAATTTGGAGACAGATACCTCCTAGGTAGAGCCACAGACACCTTGCAGACATACACACAGGTCACTGTGCACAACAATCAGGACTTCCTAACAGTGTACTTTTTGTGCCCAACAGGTGACAGTGCATATGCTCTAAGGCCATGGATCATGACTCCGTTTTTAACACCCAGCAATGAATGTGAGAGGCGATACAACAATGCACATAAGAGGACCAGGAACCTTATCGAGCGCACCTTCGGACTCCTGAAAGCAAGATTCAGATGCCTCCACCGCAGTGGAGGTGCCCTCCAGTATACCCCCATTACAGCATTCAAAATTGTGGTTGCATGCGCCATCCTCCACAACATAGCCACCTGACGTGGGCTACCTCTCACCCCTGCAGACCCAGATCCTGATGATGAAGAGCAAGAACAACCACATCGCCATCATGGGGATAGGAGTATAGCTAATCAAGGCAGACTGAGACGGGAACACATCGCAACACAATACTTTGGAAGGTACGTGTCAACTCCAACCATACTCACCTATTGACCAAAAACTCCATTTGTTAAGTGGAACAAAAATAACTATTTTATTAGTGCAGAAATGAAACTATTTACAAGTAATGAATGTCCATGGGCATGAAAATGCACACCAGGCATGTGGCACATTGACGTCATGTGCCACTTCTAATGGTCCAGGGTGATCTCTATGACCTTCTGCCCCTCCTGCCAGCCTGGCTGGTCCCTGGTGCTTCCGTGGTGCTCTGCCTGCTACTCCTGAGCACCCTGCTGTCAGTGACAGAGACACTGCTCACTGTCGAGCCCTCCTCACTGTCCTGGGGTGTTTCCCCTGTGCCCCTAGACATATTCCGTGTCTCCATCAACTCAATGATGTGGGTCAGACGTCCCAGGCCCCCAGCCACATCCCCAGCGAAATGGCCCATTTCCACCTGCAGCCCAACTGTCCTCCTTGACAGGCCTGTGGTGTTCATGGCGAGCCTGCCGATGGATGTGGCCATCCTGTCCAGTCTGTGCAGGAGCTGACGGTCCCTGCGCCGCCCACCCTCGGCCTGGGCCAGTAGTCCTCCCGCCAGTTCCCTCATGGCAAGGGCAAGGTCCCCAGTGTTAGTGCAGATCATGTCCATCCTTGAGTTCAGGTGCTGCATGCTGGCATGGTTATTGCGCACAAAGCGGTACAGCACACCACTAATCCTCCCTAAAATTCGATTTTGTAGGTGCTGACCATGCAGCAGATGTGCCTCACTGGTGCTGGGAGGTAGTTGCCCGGATGCAGACTGCAGCCCTGATGTCCTGGACATGCGACGCATGCGCAGCGGTGGCTGCCCTGTGATTTCACCTGTCTCATCCCTGCCTGTTGCTGGGGCAGCCTCTTGAGATACTGTTTCAGCAGGTGTGGGTACTGCAGGGATGCTGTTGACCGTGCAGGTGGGGGTGCTGGCGGGTCCTGAGGTGTCCTCATGGGGCTGGCTGATTGGAGATGTGGTGGTGTCTTGTTGGAGACCTGTGGGACATGGGGAACAGACTGTCAGTGTCTACTATCTGTTGCACACTTCCTAATAAACATTTGCCTATGAACTGCCTACTTGACTACATTTCCCATAATGCATCATTCTGGCGTTTGATACCCTGAAATGGAGCTATCTTGGTTGAACATGCCCCTGTGTACATGGTGGGTGGGGGTATGGCATTGATAGGGGTACAGGCATGTCACATGGTACTCACTGGTTGATGTGCTGGGCTCTGAGGTGTCCAGGTCCCCAAATCCAGAAACTGTCTCCTGCTCCAAGGTTTCCTCCACCCTTTCTTCCAGGGGTGTGGGTGGTGGCACAGACGATGGTCCCCCTCCTGTGCCTCTCATCTCCCGGAGCCTTTCAGCCACCCTCTCCTTGGTCCGGGAGCGGAGGTCATACCACCTTTTCTTGATGTCATCTATGCTCCTGTGGCCCACCCCCAGGGAATTTATCTTGTTCTGTATGTCCTGCCACAGCTGTTTCTTGGTGGCTTCAGGAACATTGAGGGCTGATTTTCCAAACAAGTCATCATAGTGCTGACAGCATTCGTCTGTCAGCACCTCCAGCTCCCTCTCTGAGAATTTCTGCTTCCTCTTCCTTAGTGTCCCTTCCATGGCAGCTGCTGTTTGTCCTGTGTGTAGTTCAGCAGTTATAAAAGGGTGTGGTCTTCCCTCCTCCCAGGTGTATTAGTAAACTTCCTGGCTGTGATGTCATCATCATGTGCCAGGAAGTGTTTCCAGAGTGTTCTGGAGTGGTTTCTGGAGTGTTCTGCTGCATCTATAATCAATTAACAAGCTAATCGCAATTTGCGACATCCACTCGCTAATTGCGAGTTTGTTTTTTGCACACTTGCAAAAAGCGACCTCGCAATCGGCGGACTCGCACACTGCGTTGCGAGTCCGGGTGCGAGTCGCAATTTCGGCACGTTTTTTTTGCCTGCATTCCAATTTGCGACTCGCATTTTGCGAGTCGCACCAACTCGCAAAATCCGAGTCGCAAATTTTTTGTTTGCTACATCTGGCCCAAAGTTTCCTGTGGTGGCAATTATACTTTTGATATCTCCTCTTTTTCCATGAAGTTGGATAGACTTTGTTTGGAAAATTACATGCAGAGTCATCAAATGGCACCAAACAAACCAAAAAAAAAACAGTTTTTCCTATGGTAACTCTTACCTATTTATAACTACACAGTTGTGAACTCCACAAATTGAGGAGAAAGGGTATCCAAAAATATGCTAGTGACTGCTGTAGATCAAACGAATGAATCAAATTAATCCAGATGACCTACTCAGTCCAGTAAATGCTGAGAAATCTAGAGTGAATACAATATAGTAAGATGTTTAACAACATAGACCATTGTGGAACAAATATCAAGAGGGGTCCTTAAAAACACTAGTGGGTACTTAAGACTAAAAGAGTGGTTCTCCTACACAGCCTTTATCATTTCTACCTCCCAGTCCATAACTCCACATTCTGCCAGCTGTATTGAGTACTATAACACATCAGTCCAACACAAAACTTGGATTAAAAAGAGGTCATTCTCTGCTTCACATCCAGTCTACTCAGAAAAGAAGTTGCTTTTTTAGAAATAACTGTACCCAATTGTCTTTCCATTACCACATCTTGCTATCTCCAAAGGTGCAATGATTTCCAAGGCCACAATGGTTATAATTCTCCCTTCTTACACTAATCTCTGTAATTCCGTGGATACTTCCTCTCTTACCAGATGTGAACATTCTTGGCTTCTTGAACCTTTGGTCACGCATCTTTCTTTAACTGATTATGAAGCTCAAATCACCTCATTTTTGCTATAGTTTGACTAAAACACCAGGGAAATGCCTGTTTAGAACTGTTAGGTTCTACAACTGCATTCAAATTCCTTTGCTCCTCCCACCCAATCACAGATTGTCCCTTCCTTGCAAAATGCTGTTTTCGCGCCACATTTCAAAAACTGGAAAATTCTGATCTGTCTAATCCTCCCTTATCTCATCCATGAAAGGTGAGTTAAAATCTGCAAAACTTTACATCGGTACACCACTTTGCATTGTGATTTGTTTCCAACTGTGAACGTATGTTTAAAAATAATTTAGCTTGTGAACTCTTTTGACACCATTTAATTCCTCAATATCACTCGTTGATCAATTGCCCTTGTGATATCAATTCTTCACATACTTTACTGCACCATCCTTTTTTTCCTGCATACTTGGGTAAAATGCATCATTAAACCACAAAATGCACACTTTTGCCTAATTGCAAAGCATGACTTGCTAAAACTCAGATGCTATTCGCTACAGCACCGGTAGCACCTTGGCAATTCACCTTCTTTCCTTTCCTTTCACCACTCAATTATGAGACTCACAATCTTTGAGACCATGACCCTTCCTACCTCGTAGGATGATACCTCCCTATCTTTTGTTTAAAAACACTCACACAACTCCTAGACATTTCAGCTTTGCAAACAATAGGTAAGATATTTTTCAACATAAAACCACAGTCAACCACAGATGCGTCTGTATCAAGGTGGTCATGTGTCCATCACAACTTGAACTCATATGAGGTCATTATGCAGAAAGCCAAATTTACATTCAGTGGCTAATTTGCTTAGTGTAGAAAACAAATTCATAAATTTACTCCTCTTTTAAATGTTTCCTCTGAAACAAATGTAACAGGTAATTCCAATATATAGATTAGGAGCAAAATAACTGCCTAGGGGCCTGATTTAGATGTTGGGGGTAGTCATCCCACCGTCAACTTTTTGACTGAAACCCCATCCGCCTCTGTGACAGTCTGCCCGCCATACTTAGATGCTGGTGGTCCCATGGCAAAAGCCTGCATTGTAACCAAGGACTCCGCTAGGAAATAGAGCCCTCGTCAACGGCAGAGGGAAAAGTGGATGCCAATAGGAACCCAGACATCCCTACTGCCATGGAGATTTTGATGTGCTTTACCGCCAAGAAAAAGTGCCAGTCTGACCTCCACTTCTGGGCTGGGGTATAGGGGGGTGGGAGGAAAGGGGGGAAACTCACCTTTTTTTCCTGAATCCACTTCTGAATCTTAATTTTTCAGAAGCTACTGAACAGATGTACAACAATCACAAAAAGCATGATTTCTGGACCAAGATCTACCTTTCTGGCAAATTTGGTGTGATTCAATTCAGCCACTTTTGTGGTATCGCTGTTCAGTTTTTCTATATAAAATTGCATGAAGAAAATGCATTTTGTGACTCTCCCTTTTTTCAGTCCACATTTGACGGATCACCCGAAACTTTCCAGGAAGGAAGTGAATGAGACTTTATTTTTTAATTTTCATCTGGAATTGTGAAATGGTGGCAAAGTTATTAGCAAACCCAAAAATCTATTTCCCAAGGAAATGTGGTCCTACCCAAAGGCAATCATCACTGGATAATGCATATATATATTATATATATGTACTGAAAAAAACAAAGTTCACAGGGTTGTTATAATTATGTTCCAACTTTACACACAGAAAACAATGAAAATTCAGCAGTTATAGGTATTTCAATGAACTGTAACTCGTGCCCTAATGTAACTATCACTTGCTTGCAAGTTTATTGCTAGTTTGGATCTCGTAGTCAATGAGGCAAAAATTAATTTAATGGTTTTTGGATCCAGAAAGAAGAAAAGCACTGCCTTCAGGGTGAACAGCAATAAAGTTAGCATTATTTCCAAATTCTCCTATCTTGGGATACCATTTGAAAAGAAACTTACTTGGGGTCCACTGAAGTCTATTAGGGTCGCTGTTCTTGGAAAAATCATGGCGGCTGTTAGAAATGGGGTCTTTGGTTGACAGTCAGGTTACCCCCTGTTCAAGCAAGGACCCTCACTCTAGTCAGGGTAAAAGAGAATTACCCTCAGCTAACCCCTGCTTACCCCCTTGGTACCTTGGCAGAGCAGTAGGCTTAACTTCAGAGTGCTAGGTGTAAAGTATTTGTACCAACACACACAGTAACTTAATGAAAACACTACAAAATGACACAACACCAGTTTAGAAAAATAGGAAATATTTATCTAAACAAAACAAGACCAAAACGACAAAAATCTGACATATATACAAGTCAAGTTATACATTTTTAAAGATTAAACTCAAAAATAGCTCTTAGAAACACAAAATGCTTTGATGAGGTGTTAAAGCGGCGTCGTAACGGAGTTGTTCTGAACAATCCGACACCAGCGGCACCGGTCACGGAGTCGCATAGACTCCCAGGTACAATACCTTGTTAAAGAAATGAAAACAAGCCGATGCGCGAAGTCGGGGATCGCGGCGTCTGTGCGAAATGTTGAATCTGCGCACTTCGAGTGGCGTCGGTCATGACGTGGTGCGGCGACTTCCACGGAGTCGCGGATTTCAGCAGGGCTGCAGCGATGTCGGGCCTGCGAAGGTCGTCCCGTTCCAGCTAAGATCACAGAGTCGGTTGCAGGCGGCGTCACTGGATTCAGCAGCGGCGTTGGTCCAAAGTCACCCAAAGTCGATTTCCTTGGATTTCCACCAGCTTTCCTGTCAAGGGCCCAGGGACTGGATAGGGCACCACTTGTCAGAGCAGGAGTCTCTCCAGAGACTCCAGGCGCTGGTAGAGAGACATCTTTGCTGTCCCTGAGACTTCAAACAACAGGAGGCAAGCTCTAAATCAAGTCTGTGGAGATTTCTTCACAAGATGGAAGGCACACAAAGTCTAGTCTTTGCCCTCTTACTCTAGCAGAAGCAGCAACTGCAGGATAGCTCCACAAAGCACAGTCACAGGCAGGGCTGCTCTTCTTCCTCAGCTCTTCTCCAGGCAGAGGTTCCTCTTGTTTCCAGAAATGTTCTAAAGTCTGTGGTTTTAGGTGCCCTTCTTATACCCAGTTTCACCTTTGAAGTAGGCCTACTTCAAAGTAAAGTCTCTTTTGAATGTGAAATCCTGTGCTGCCCAGGCCAGGCCCTAGACACTCACAAGGGGGTTGTAGACTGGACAGGCACAGCCCTTTCAGGTGTAAGTGACCACTCCTCCCCTCCCTCCTAGCACAGATGGCTCATCAGGAAATACAGACTACACCCCAGCTCCTTTTGTGTCACTGTCTAGTGTGAGATGCAAAAAGCCCAACTGTCAAACTGACCAGAAAGGGAATCCACAAACAGGCAGAGTCACAGAAATGGTGTAAGCAAGAAAATGCTCACTTTCTAAAAGTGGCATTTTCAAACACACAATCTTAAAATCAACTTTACTAAAATATATATTTTTAAATTGTGAGCTCAGAGACCCCAAACTCCACATGTCTATTCACTCCCAAAGGGAATCTACACTTTAACCAGATTTAAAGGTAGTCCCCATGTTAACCTATGAGAGGGACAGGCCTTGCAACAGTGAAAGGCGAATTTAGCAATATTTCACTGTCAGGACATATAAAACACATTACTATATGTCCCACTTTAACCATACACTGCACCATACCCTTGAGGCTGCCTATGGCCTACCTTGGGGCGCCTTACATGTAAGAAAGGGGAAGGTTTAGGCCTGGCAAGTGGGTACACTTGCCAAGTCGAATTTACAATTAAAACCGCACACACAGACACTGCAATGGCAGGCCTGAGAAATGATTACAGAGCTACTTATGTGGGTGGCACAACCAGTGCTGCAGGCCCACTAGTAGCATTTGATTTATAGGCCCTGGCACCTCTAGTGCACTTTACTAGGGACTTACTAGTAAATCGAATATGCCAATAATAGATAAACCAATCACATACAATTTACACAGAGAGCATATGCACTTTAACACTGGTTAGCAGTGGTAAAGTGCTCAGAGTTCAAAAGCGAACAGGAAGAGGTCAGAACAAAAATAGGAGGCAGGAGGCAAAAATATTGGGGATGACCCTGCATAAGCAAAAAAGTCCAACAGAGGCGGTTTTCACTTTTGCTATTAGATTAGGAAATAAGCCCATTAGAGAGCTGACGACTATATGTAAAGCAAAATGCTGTACAAACAGCGAGCAAATTGGGTTGTAGAGGAACAAGAATGGCTTTATTAAGAGGTTATTGGCTGTCCCAAAATGTCACTCTGAACCTGAGCTTGGGATTATTAGTGATTTTATAATGATACAGCCACCCCTTTTATGGTTTAAGATAAGGACAAAGAGTCAAACGTCCATTAACTGGACAGTTCTTGCTCACTGACTAATCCTGAATCACTGTCTGAAAATCCCCTGGATTTGGTACATTCATAATACTTGTATTAGCCTTGACTTTGAAGATCTTTTTAACGCCCCAGGAAAATGTAAGGCTAATTTTCTGAATACCTTGAAGACAATGTTTTTAGCAAATTGTATGGACAAGAAATTGCAGATGGGAGCTGGTAAGTCCACTGTTCAGGCACATGCCAAAATTTTCACTAGTGATGGTATTTATCCATACATAACTAGGGTTGGCAATATGCATCAGAGGTTGCTGTTAGTGAGGTTACGATTGAACATTGTGCATTTTCTAGTGTCTATCCTATGCAGGGTTCCTACGTTGCGAATTTACCCCATGTCCTGGTGATGGTTGCTATGTACAAAGCATGTCACATTTTATGTCTTTTGTAAATGCTACATATCATTAAGAAAGTTGTTAATTTTACCTTTTTAAAATAAGCCAACATTAGATACTGTAGGGGCACTTTAGCATTTCTGCAGTCTCTGATGGCAACAAGAATCTGATTCTTAACTGCAACCTATATTCAACATGCTTTACGGCAGAGGACATCTGTTTTATTGTGATAAACTTTCTTCTGTACATATTTTTTATATTGAAAGCTTTCAGATGTTTGATTGGTTTTACGATTAGTTTATAATCATATGTTGATGGAATAATGATTGTCAAATGAGGAAAAAAAAGATCTATAACACGTGCCCCCACAATGCACAGTTTTACGTCAATGATATCACTGCAATTGCTGCAGTAATATTATCAGTGATGTCATAAAATATGTCATGAGCGATGTAATATGTAGAGTTTAACTGTGCATGGTGAGGGCGTCAGTTATAGCTACCTTAGGGCATTAGTTATAGCTTCTTGAGATAATTATAACTGCTGAACTGCTATGGTTTTGTGTGTGCAAAAATAGCCCTGGCATACCTACTAGTATTAGTAATTTATTAATAGAATCTCCATACTACTAAAGATATGAAACTCAATTAAATCCCCTAATGGTCTACTTTGTATACTTTTGGGTTGGCAGAGTTCATTACTCTGGGCACAAACACCAACCCAAAGTTTCAATTTCCATGGAGGAAAATCTAGAACAGTGCCATAAATAAACAATCTAAAACCATCAATGAAGTGGAAAGATTGCCCAACTCCTCCAAGCCTCATTATACCAATTCCTAAAAGTCCTCCAGAGAACAGAACTAGCAACAATTAAAAATAGAAAAATCAGTAGACCAGCTAAACCTAAATTATCTAAAAAGGCTAGGATATGAATGAAATGTTATAATTTAAAGTAAATTTAAAGTAAATATCTTTGTAAAAAGGGAAGGACTAGAGTACCTCGAATTGATAAGTGCCGAGCTACCAAAAACATTACAAACAAGACACTGTAAAATCCATCCATTTTTTAGTAAATATTAGAAATAATATATATTCACCAGTCAAGTAACAAATATAAGATAAATATTATACACTAAGTATTATAATATATTTTTTATTCAAGTTTCCCTCATAAAATATTGTTTTTTTAAAAAAGTTAGCCATAAAAAGTTATAACACATATAGCAGCAAATAGAAACATAATACTTCAGTAAACATTCACTTAACATTTGCAAAGGCACTTTTATTAAAAAAAATATCATTACCCATCCCATATTAATATAAAACAGTTGAAATCATGTTTTTGCGGGTGATGTCTTTGTCCTACCATTACTCAACAAAAGCTAATCCCTAAAAATATGCAAAAAAAAAACCAAACAATGAAAAATAAAACTCTCCACAAATTGATCCAAAGTAATAATCCATATTTCAAGGTAACCATAAAATCCCCCCAAAAAGAATGTAATCAAGAAGTGGTCCAGATCTCCTGAAAAATAAAAGGAAAATAATGTTGCTTAAAATAAATGAATGAATGAATGATACTAGTAGTAGGAAGGGATACCTTTAATCACCATATTAAAAGTGACAGTTATCCCTCCCCGGAAGTGACGTCACTTCTGTGACTGGGACTTCCGGTGTCCCTGAGAGCCCTCCCCGGAAGTGCCATGAGTGTAGGGTGTGTCACGTGGTCTGTGCCCTCATGGTGTCATGTGTTAGCTATGTGGCTGTGTCCTAGCCCCCTGGGTGCTGGTCTATGGGCTTTTGTAAGATGTGGGCCTTTGTGTTGTGCAAGTGTTTTCAGAGCCTGTGAGGACAGGTCTGGACATGTCAGACAATCAGAAGCAAGTGACTGCTAGGGGGTCTCTGCACAGGGCGGCGAAGGGGGCGGTCTGACCAAACCTCCACAGTGCTGGATAACCCAAAAATAGGGGCTGGTCGAACCTCCAAGCTGTTGGCTAATCCTAAAAGAGGGGCTGGTCACATGATATGCTTGTCAGAGCCAGCCAATCATGGTAGAAATGCATGTCTAAAATAGATATAGCACTAAGAGTTCCCAGGCCAGGGACCACAGGTGTTTAACACATGCCAGAGAGGGGTTCCCAGGCCAGTGTCCAAAGGTGTTCAGCAGATGTCAGAGTCTAAACTGCCCATACAGTTAAAATAGTTTTGAGATAAACAGGAGCCAGACATTGTAAACCTAAAACAGATGTAGCATGTGAAGTTCCCAGGCCATGTCCCAAAGGTGTTCAGCAGATGTCGGAGTCTAAAGTGGCCATACAGTTTAAAAAAAAAAAGGTTAGACATTGTAAACCTAAAACAGATGCCTAACTCTAAGCCCAACCCATCACAAAAAAAACCCTATGCATAATAAATAGGGTGACCCATATAAAAACAACCCCCACATTCACAGGGGTCTTTTTCTCAACTACACACTGAGCGCTTACAGAGAGCTTAGGCTTCCAGAAACCCTGAAGGAGAACAATATGAAGACCCCAGCACAGACTGTTGATGCTAAACCTCTTCTACTTAAGGTCTGTAACTATGTGGTGTCTGTATATTTTCTATTATAGTTTAACATGAATGCCAGCCCCAACCTTTTTATTTATTTTTTAACTATACCCAGCAGTGTAAAATGCATATGTTTTTAAAATTATATTAATGTATGTTGGGAGCTGGTCAGCTGTAATCTGCTGGCTACAATGTTTAATTTGTACTTATAGGTTCAGGGGTTGTGTATGTGCATGTATTTTGAGGGTCTGCACTTAATTTTGGGGTTGGGATGGTAATGCTTAATTTGTACTTGGTGGTTCTGGTGCTATGTATGTGAAGGTTTTTTAGGGTCTGCACTTATTTTGTGGGCTGACTGTAGGGCTTAATTTGTACTTGCTGGTTCTGGGGATGTGTATGTTAATGTATTTTTAGGATCTGCATTTTAGTTTGCGGGTGGTATTGGTTTATTTGTACTTGTTGGTTCTGGGGGTTATGTATGTTAATGCATTTTTAGGGTCTGCACTTATTTTGTGGGATGGCTGTTGGGCTTAATATGTACATGCTGGTTCTGGGGATATATGTGTTAATTTATTTTTAGGATCCGCATTTTATTTTGTGGGTGGTATTGTTTAATTTGTACTTGTTGGTTCTGAGGCTATGTATGTTAATGCATTTTTAGGGTCTGCACTTATTTTGTGGGATGGTTGTAGGGCTTAATTTGTACATGCTGGTTCCGGTGTTATGTATGGGAAGGTATTTTTTAGGGTCTGCACTTATTTTGTGGGCTGTCCGTAGGGCTTAATTTGTACTTGGTGGTTCTGGTGCTATGCATGTTAATGTATTTTTAGGGTCTGCACTTATTTTGTGGGCTGACTGTAGGGCTTAATTTGTACTTGCTGGTTCTGGTGCTATGTATGTGAAGGTATTTTTTTAGGGTCTACACCTATTTTGTGGGTTGGTTGTAGGGCTTAATTTGTACATGTTGGTTCTGGGGCTATGTCTGTTAAGGTCTTTTTTAGGGTGCACACTTATTTTGTGGGATGGTTTTAGGGTTTAATTTGTACTTGATGGTTCTGGTGTTATGTATGTGCATGTATCTTGAGGGGGTGCACTTATTTTGTGGGTTGGCTGCATGGCTTAATTTGTTCATGCTGGTTCTGGGGATATGTCTGTGAAGGTCTTTTTTAGGGTGCGCACTTATTTTGTGGGATGATACCGGGCATAATTTTTTAATTGTATGTTCAGGGGCTGTGTATGTGCATGTGTCTTTGAAGGTGCGCACTTATTTTGTGGGTTGGTGCCACTGTTTAATTTGTACATGTATGTTGGGCCACCCCCAGGAGCTTTCCAGCTCTCTGGGGGCCCCCATGCTATTAAGTTTTCTGCACTGTTCCCAGAGACTACAAAGTCTCTGAGAACAGCGCTGAAGCTTTAATAACGTAGTTGTCCCAGTGCTGAGCGCATCTGAGACATGTGTTACTCTGCCTCAAAATTCTGGGTGCGCACAATTAATTGCAGCCATAGGGTGTTTAGGCGGAGAGCTTTGGGGTGCAAGGTTATTAATTTTAGAACTCTGCGCGATACGGTGCTAGGTGTAGAGTTCTAAAATTAATAACCTTGCACCCCAAAGCTCTCCAGAGCTGACCTGCACTCTGGGGTGTCCCATTATTAACTTATTACGGCTTCTCTCAGAGTCCACGTGTGCTCTGAGAGCAGCTTTGAAATAGTTAATAACCAGGCTCCCCAGAGCTGACCGGCGCTCTGTGGAGGCCGGTTAATAACTTATTCTGGCTGCTCACGTGGGCTCTGAGAGCAGCTTTGCCCTATGAATAACGCTGAGGTCTCCAAGGCTGCAGACACCCGGAGACCCGCGTTATCAAAGGAGCAGATTCTGCTCAGAGGCCGGGTTGCCTCAGAGCAGAGATCTGCTCCCTTGATAACGCGAACTCCGGGCGTGTGCAGCCTCGGAGATCGCGGCTCCCTGGTTCAGCATGGCAGCTCTCAGAAGCCGCTGGGGAATACCCCAGCGGCTTCTGAGAGCCGCTTGGAGGTTTAATTATAGAGAATGCTGCGCGTGTTTCAGAGGAATTCTCTGTGATTAAACCTTCTTCTGACCGGCTCACCGAGGCCGCGTGGTGTTCCCGAGGCCTCGGTGAGCCAGTCGCTTGCCACCAGAGTGAGGCGTTTGTTTTTTTAAAAAAAAAATAGTAATGCCGCGAGGACCGGGTCTGTGGGGCCCTGACCTCGTGCGCTAGGGCCCTAGAGCCCATACAAATATAAAAAATAAAAAAAAAAGGAACAGGATTTTGGGGCCTTGGGATTGGGGCACCCAATGCCCTCTAGGGCAGCATTTTTTTTTAAAAATAAAAATAAGGCCTGTGTGGCCATGAGGGCCTGGAACACATGGTTCAGAGGCTCCCACGGTCTCAATGGGCAGCCTTTTAAAAAATGAAATTAAAAATATATATATATGTGGCCTGTGTGACCCTGGGGGTTTAGGGGTCCCTTGGGGTCTACAAGGTTGTTTTTTTTTAAATCACATAAATAAAAAAAATAAAACAAATTCGAAATAAATTAAAATAAAAATAATTTAAAAAATACCCCTGGTAAAGAGCCTCAGACCCCACAATGCCCCCATCCACCACCTTAGATCAGGAGGGTCTGGTGTCCTAGGTTGATGTCCTGAAAAACCCTGGCCCTCCCACATGCTGCATCCACAGACGGACATTTTTAAACAAAGACTGTAAATGTGTTGGTGGGGTTGGCTCAGCTTGGAGTTTAGACTGAGCTCCGCCCCCACACATAGTTCAGAGCCTTGTTGAGCTGTGGTAAAAACCTGGCATGGATCCTAGGATCCGGTTTCTAGTCTATTGTACATATATAAATTCTAGGAACTGTAATGTTTTTTAAATAGGTTGTGTTATATATTTTTACAAATGTTGTAATTACACCGCATTATAAAGACCTTTGACTGCCTTGTAATATGTGTAAAATAAGCTTGTGGAGTCCTCAGAATTATATAAATAATGGCTTATAGAGTGAATCCTAGAGTTTGTATTGTGTTATAGCGCCACCATGTGGACTCTATTTATTAAACCTTAAAATGTTGATGTGTATTATACTTCAGGAACATAGGGGTTCAACAGTTGGAATCTTGAGAGCTTTTTTTTTTTTTTTTTTTTTTAAATTTTTTTTATTCCTTTATTTATTTTTTCAACACTTGGCCTGCTTTTATGAAGGGCTCACGAATATAAAATGAAACGAGTTGTGTTTTAAAGGCAATTCTATCTCTCGTGTACGTAGGACCTCCAAGAGCCTGCTACGACCTCTGTGGAAGTGGAGACAGTTCAACAGGGTGAGTTACAGGGCATTCTAAACAGAGTTGTCATGATTGTTATTTTTTTTATTTTACTGTTAACGACTTCCCATGTGTCTGTGGACTTGCACAGGTTATGATGCAGAACTACAGCTTGCGGTTGCCGCTCTACAGCAAATCCTCCAGTTTCAAGACGGGCCATGCACAATGTCTCAGGATAGCGCTTTTGCAGGTAAATAATAGGGTTCTTGTGTAAACCCCCTGAAAACCTAAAAAACCCAACAACCAGCTCTATATTGGGCCCCCTCAGGGAGTTTGTATAGTCTATGTATTATATTGTAAATGTAACATTTTTTTTTCTTTTTTATCCCAAGGTATCCCTGAGGGAGAAGCAACCCTGAATCTGGATGGGAGCTTTAAAAACACTGTCCGCAAAAGGAAGTCCCCAGCGTCTGAGGACGGCCCACCTATTAAGAAGGGTCCATCAAGTCGGAAAACCCCAGGTGAGTTTTAGAAATTGTAGAACTAGGAGCCAGATGCAGGAAACAAATAGCGAGTCACAAACAGCAAAAATTGCCGTTTGCGACTCGCTATTCGCGTTTCCCTATGCAGAAATGCATATTGCGAGTCGGTACCGACTCGCAATATGCATTTCAGAATCGCAAATAGGAAGGGGTGTTCCCTTCCTATTTGCGATTCTGAGAGGTATGCAATACCATTTGCGACCGCATATGCGGTCGCAAATGGTGTCGCAGTTACCATCCACTTCAAGTGGATGGTAACCCACTCGCAAATTGGAAGGGGTCCCCATGGGACCCCTTCCACTTTGTGAATGGACCCACAAATATTTTTTCAGGGTAGGTAGTGGTCCAAGGGACCACTACCTGCCCTGAAAAAAAAACGAAACTAAAGGTTTCGGATTTTTTTTTAAGAGCAGCTCGTTTTCCTTTAAGGAAAACGGGCTACACTTAAAAAAAAAAAAACTGCTTTATTTAAAGCAGTCACGAACATGGAGGTCTGCTGACTACAGCAGGCCTCCATGTTTGCGAGTGCCTAAACTCGCTATGGGGCCGCAATTTGCAACCCACCTCATGAATATTCATGAGGTGGGTGATTGCGACCCCATAGCGAGTCGCAGACGGTGTCTGAGACACCGTACTGCATACCAATTTGCGACTCGCAAATTGCGAGTCGCAGGGACTCGCAATTTGCAAGTCGCAAATTGGTTATTTGCTACATCTGGCCCTAGATGTATACAATCCTTAGTGTGTCTAAACTTCGTTCACCCCCATAGGTATAGCAGCTATAAAAATCCCTAATATGTAATTTGCTATCTTTACATCCTAGAGTCACCCCACAAGAGCTCCAAAGGCGCCAGCCATCCGCCTAAATTGCTGAGGTCGTCTTTAAAGGTTAACACTGGGACTGCTCAAAACCCCACAGCCGCTCTACAGACACCGATCATGGTCCAGGTACAGCCCTTAACTACACCACACCAACAGTCGTAAAGGGCGTGACCAGTACCACGAACACTTCTGCAACAACTACCCCGGGGAGGTGACTTGGACACTCGGACATTGTCGTGCTTACAACCCCAAACGCCCAGTTGTTTGTACCATGTGAGGCCTCTGGAGGGACCCCAAAGCAGTGCAGCAATCCTAAAATAAATCGGCTGTCATTAAAGAATCGTAGGAAGAAGTTGCAGACCCCTGAGCTACAATCTTTGCCTTTAGACCTATCTTTTAAAAATGTTGTTAAGGTGCAGCCGGTTCCACCTATGTCCCAACGTTCTAATACAGGTGTGTCTGTTAATGCCCTAACCCCTCCAGGCTGTACAACTAGACCACCCCGGTTACATGACTCACAATTGGAAAATGATCACCCCGTAGAGGATCCTTATTCCCATTGTATAGGACTTCTTAAGGCTCTAGCTGGTACTGACCAGAGTTCTGAGGCCCCCGCACCCCCCTGTGACACTTCTAAGACGAACCCCCCAAGGTTACAATCAGAACTGTCTCAATCAGCATCACTCGGCCACAGCACTGCCTCTACATCAGCAGCCATCAGTTATTACGATAAACATTTAGCCTCCCATGTCTGATGTCCCCCGATACACCCCCAGGGGCATACAACCCCACCAGTCCTGAACCAAGTGCCTGTGCGCAGTGGTCTTCACCATCCTCATCAATATACCCCGCCAGCAGTATAGGGTGTAGCGGGTCGCAAAATCAGAGTTTTGGAACACCCTTGAGCGATGATCAGGCCTCTCAAACTCCGGGGTGTTCACACTGGAACCCTGTTTTTACATCCCGCTCCGCTCCATCAGCAGTGAATGGGGGTGATAATGTCAGCCATTGTCCTATAACAGAGGCTGCTCTGGGAGTTGGCAATCACACCTCTAATGTCTCAAATACTGACCTTGAAACCAACCCTTCAAACCGTACTAGAGTTCTGGACACCTACATAAAATAAATACATCAGTTGTTTAGACAGTTAAAATTCCAACTCCATCTAAAAACTTTAAAATTGAGTAAGAACGGCTGTAATACAGGGGTATCCAGAGCTACCATGAAGGCTTTAAAACAGCTGTTGGCTCTTTGTAGAAGCGTGGTGGTCCAAGCTTGCGCTTCAGCAGTGTAGACATGGGTAACATGTCAGCGTGACTAGGCAGGCGTGCAGACCAGGGGAATGTGAGAGCAACCTTTATCGATACAATGGGCCTTAGGTCTAAATATAAAAAGAAGACCCAGTACTTGCTCAGTAGAGCTCTAAGAGTTTTACGCGCGCTCAAAAGTCAGAAGCCATGTGAGCCCCCGAAACCACAGCCCATAAGGCCTCAAAATAAACAGTGAGGAGTTGCTAATGGTATTTACAGGCCCTCTGGGGGTGATGGTCAGAGCAGTCTCAGCCCTAAACAATCTGAAGGACACCCACCCACAGTAGGTGAAGTGTCAGTGGAACCACTTGTAAACACCCCAAATATTGTTCAGATCGGCGGGGTCAGTTACCGAAAACCAGATGGACCCATAAGAAGCCAAAGTGGATTGGTAGTGCTAGAAACCGTAAGCTTGTCATAAAAAAGTTAAAGAAAGCCAGACTCTGCGTTACCCGAAGGTCTAAAAACACGCCTACAGCTAACCATAGCCCCCTACCTGTGGTTGATACCCCCAGGAGCTCTCCAACAACCAGTAATTCTCATGGTGAGGCCTCAGAACCAGTGTTTATGGAAAGTGTGAGACGGTATAGTCGCGTTGTAGAGCGGTTTAACGCTACAGAGCACTATGAGGAGTTTAGGTTTGTTAACCTTGATCGCCTACACTCCTCAGATCATGGCGTTATAGCTATACATCAGGCTGTGCAAACGCTAATCGAACGATTGTTACATGATGTGGGGCCTAACGATTTCTTTCAGATGCGTTTTCAGGGACAGGGTCTCAATAGTCCACCATTCACCAGACGGACGTCTCGGGATGTGTTTGACACTGTGACGTTTTTAGAAAACCTATCTAAACTTTTACAGAGCAAGGCTGAATTACTGGCGTACGGGTCCTTTAGAATCATCGCCCTCGTTGTTAGGGGTCGCAAGGGTGGTGCTTCCAGAACCTTAAAGAGTGTTATGAACAGTAAAATCATCAGCAAGAAATCTAGTTGGTTGTTCGATTTTAATACCGGAGTTACCAATATGTGTCGGGCAGCGAGTATTGCAGGTTTATTGGTGGACCGCTCTACCCCAGACGCCGTTATTATGTTGATGGCGGTAGCAGCCCATGAGGCACTTCAACTACCGTCCGACAGAATGGTTGGTTTTGGGGACCTGGGACTTTTTGAGAAACACTTTGCCATGACGGTAAAAGTTCTATACCACAATGGTTATTGGAAGTACTTCACTACCAATGAAGGTGTGAAAAACAAGACTGTGTATGTGCAACATCATGAAAACCACTTTTATGGTGTCTTGAACCTGAAGGGTTTTCTAGGTGCCAAGTATGTGTGTGAGCATTGCGATCACATATACAACAACAGGACCAAACATCAGTGTGAATTACACTGTAAAATGTGTCAAATGGACGGATGCGTCAACGATGACACTCAGAAAGTGAACTGCACAACGTGCAAGCTGTTTTGTCAGTCGCAAGACTGCTTAAACATGCACATCAGCCTAGCCCAGTGTGTCTGTAAAGCGGAATGTGGGGTTTGCGGCCGTTACAAGCCTGTCAAACACAATTGTAAAGGTATGGAATGTCCTAGGTGTACAGCGGCTTTTAAAGTCGGAACAACCCACTCGTGTTACATGATCAGAAGCCACCACCAGAAAAAAACAGAAGACTATATCGTATTTGATATAGAGTGTACGCAAGAGACAGGGGTGCACCAGCCAAACTACATTTACGTCCACCATCTAACAGGTGATGGAAGCTGGGAGTTTGAAGGGCGGTCATGCGTGAATGATTTCCTTAACACGTTCATGCAACCGCGATACCAGGAGTATACATTTCTGTCTCACAACTCCGAAGCATACGATTTGTTCTTCATTATCCACAACCTTATATGTGAAAAGCTGCCCGTTAATCTCATTACCCAAGGTTCCAAACTAATGTTGCTAAAGGTTGTGCCTTTTGACATTAGGTTCATAGCACCTTGAATTTTCTGCCCATGAAGTTGAGCAAGCTGCCAAAAGCCTTTGGGTTTGAAGGTTGTAAAGGTTATTTCCCTCAGTTTTTTAACACATGGGCGAATCAGAACTACAGCGGACCTATGCCTCCGCCCGACAGTTATTGTTACGAGTACATGAAGCCCTCTGAAAAAGAGAGTTTTCTACAGTGGTACGAAGAAAACCGTGAAAAATGGTTTCATTTTCAAACCGAATTGAAAGCTTACTGTCAGGCGGATGTTATGATATTGCGAAAAGCATGCAATCTTTTCAGAGATGTTGTGGTGACAATGACGAAGCGGGTCAGGTTTATTAAAACCAAATCACGCAAGAGTAAAAAAAAAAAAAAAACTGAATACCTGGACCTTTTTCAAAACATTAATTTGGCTTCAATGTGTATGTCTATTTATAAACACATGTTTTTATTGTATGGAACTATCGCTTTAGTACCGCCTGACCTCTATAACGGTAAACAGAAACGTTACTCCACCCCTTCTATTCAGTGGCTCATGTACGTATCTGCGAATGAGAACATCTTTATTCAGCACGCTTTGCAAGGCGGCGAATACCGTCTGGGTTGCTACTACCTAGACGGGTGTGCATCAATTAACGGGGTGCCAACCGCCTTTGAGTTCAACGGTTGCTTTTACCACGGGTGCCTACGGTGTTACAAACCCCATGAGTTTAATAAACTGCAGGGCACCACGTTTGAACATCTGCACCGTCGGACTCTGTCAAAGGCGCAGTATATTCAGAGCTGTGGCTTTGTTCTGAGAACTCTCTGGGAACATGAGTGGGTAGCTGAGCTAGCGAAAGATGGTGAACTGGGCACTTTTATTAAGAGCCAGCAGTTACCTTCACCGTTGGAACCCCGTGACGCCTTATTCAGAGGTCGTACAAACGCCATACAATTGTACCGCGTAGCTGGGGAGGGTGAGCAAATACACTACTACAACTTCACTAGTCTGTATCCGTTTGTGAATAAGGTGAAGTTGTACCCTGTGGGGCATCCTTCGATCATATACAGGAACTTTAAACCTCTCAAAGAGTACTTTGAAATCATTAAGTGCCAGATTCACCCTCCGCGGAAACTTTACTTTCCGGTGCTCCCGTATAGAGTCAACAGTAAGCTAATGTTCCCCCTATGTCGAACATGCGCTGAAAGTAAACAGACTAGCGAATGCCTGCATAGTGATGAGCAGAGGCTGCTGGAGGGGACATGGTGTACCATCGAGGTGCAGACGGCCCTCGAGAAAGGGTACATTCTTGGTACAATCCTGGAAATTTGGCACTTTCCAAACACCACAACCCAGCTCTTTTCTGAGTACATCAACTTGTTTCTCAGAGACAAACAGGAGGCCTCAGGGTATCCAGACTGGTGTGTCGATGAGCCCTCAAAGAAAAAGTGTATTGCTGATTACAAAGCTCGTGAGGGTATTAAACTGAGACCTGCGTTCATTAAGGTTAACCCCACCCGCAGTCAGCCAGCTAAGCTCTGTCTCAATTCCTTGTGGGGAAAATTCGCACAGCGTACCAATTTGTCAAACACATCCATCGTCACAGATCCAGACAAGCTTTTTAAGTATATATTCACCCCGGCTTATGACATTTCCAGTTGTGAATTTATCGACGACGAGACGGCTGTTCTATGTTGGAAATACGCCAAAGAGTACCCAACAACGTGTAACAATATAAACATCTTTATAGCGTGCTTCACAACCGCTCACGCACGACTAGAGCTTTACATTTTGTTGGATAAGCTTCAGGATCGTTGTTTGTACCATGACACAGACTCTGTAATTTTTGTGAGTAAAGAGGGTGATGAAGATCCTCCGCTCGGTGGTTATAAAGGGGATTTGACCAGCGAGCTCAAAAAGGGGGAGTACATACTCGAATACACCTCCTCTGGCCCCAAGACCTATAGTTACAAGATCTCTAATAACAGGGTTTGCATGAAAGTCAAAGGTATCACTTTAAATGTCAGTAATACAGTTAAAATAAACTTTGACAGTCTGAAGGGACTGGTGCAAGAGTACAACACATCGAGCAATCACAAAAACACCAAATCAATAGTCGTAAAACACCCAAGCATAGTCAGGTCCAAAAAATACTGGGAAAATACAACACAGACGCTGTATAAAACCTTAAGAGTAGTGTTTGATAAAAGGGTCCTCACTGAGGACATAAAACCTTACCGTACGGTTAATAAAATACATTATAGGGTTGAACCCCAACATCTATGGACACCAGGTTGCAACACCCCTTCTCCTGCATTTCAGAAGGGCCCTCAAATAGCGGTAAAAGTTTTTTTATAAAGAAACTGCTAGAAAACGCTCCCAGCATTTTATCGCAGACCCCTAACAACATCGTATGGCTTTATTCCTGCTGGCAGGATCTTTACACAGAGCTATCCCTAAAGTTCCCACACATCCGATTTATAGAGGGCATCCCCGGTAATCTCAACGACGAGGATTTGTTACCTAAACACCTTGTAAACATGATCATTGTGGATGACCTCATGCGTGAAGGCGGGGACCACCCCAAGATTGAACTGGCTTTTACTTAATATCCACATCATCGTAATCTGAGCATATGTTACATAATGCAGAACTTGTTTTACAAGGGTAAGAGCAGCCGTTCCATAACTCTCAACGTCTCATACCTGGTTTTATTGAAGAATCCCCGAGACAAGCTTCAGATATCAATTATAGCTAAACAAATGTACCCCGGAAACACACAGTTTTTTATGGAAGCGTTTAACGACGCTACCGCAAAACCCCACGGATACTTACTGGTAGATTTAAAACTCATTACTCTAGAAGACTACATGCTGCGTGCCGGTATGTTGCCCCCTGATTTCCCGGTCGCTTACACACCCAAAACTGGTCCCAAAGCCTATAAAAAGACCCGGTAAGAAGACTTTTATAACATTTAAATTCTAAACCTTGTAATATAAGGTCACCATCATGTCTGCAAGGCTGCAGCGTAATTTAGGCCTCCTAAAAATGCGGATCACAGCCAACCCCTCGAAAAGAAAGGCTATCCTTTGCGCTGCCTCAGAAGATTTAGTGGCTGCCATTTCAGAAATAGGCCTAAACACCCTGAAAGGTAATGTTCCGATATCAACGAGCCGGTTCCGGGTTCTGAAGAAGAAGCGCCACATTATTAAGAAGCTCAGCAATAAGAGGTCGTCGCTCCTTTCTAAAAGGAAGCTGGTCAAACAGTCTGGTGGTTTTATAGGGTCGCTGCTACGTATAGCTATACCCCTACTCACAGGGCTCCTGTCGAGGCCCTGATGGATCACGTCCACAAAATGTACCTTGTACCCCACCAACAGCTAGAACAGTTGGGCCCTTCTACCACCGACGCATGGGACATCCACAAAAATGAGACACAGCGGCTCGACGCTGAAATCAAAGCCATTTTGAACCAAACTGATTTAAAACCACACAACAAAGCGGGGCTTTACTCAGGAGCCCTTCAAAACTTTCTACAGTACTACAAGCAACTAACCTCTGAAAAAAACAAACTTACTCTGTATACCCCAGATGCTGAACAGCAGCCAGTACCGTCTGTGGCGCCTCAAGACCTAGGGCCCTCACCCACCCCGGATGCCTTTGTCGTAGACCTTTTAAAAAATATTAGTCAGAAGTATAGAGGGGCTGCTCAAATGTTGATCAGTAAAATGACTGCTACTAAAGACTTGACCTCGTGGAACGTCCGGTGTGAATTCGTTTACAAGGGTCAGCAGGTTTCTGGTTCCCACATGAATGATCTGGTCAGGGGTCTGACACATGGTAAAACCTTTTGCCACTGCGGAACTCAACATTCCCTCGACGATTATCGGTAACGCAGAGAATCGTCGTAAGCTTGAAAGTTTAAAAGATCCAACCCTTGGTGTTTTTACACGGAGCCACGCCGTATCGACGTCGCCTTTCTTTCCACAACTAACACCATCTAGAAGCAACGTTGCTCTACCTCTGGGGCCTAAAAAGAGACTGTTCAAAATGAACACCTGGCTACCGCTCTAATGTGTTCCCGAAACATGTCGAAAGATTTTAACATCATTTTATTTTTTACCCCTGTGCATGTTTGTTGTAAAAACAGTTTCTAATAAAACGTTTTTAACATTTCAGCCGTAGTCCGACATCTTTTTTTTTTTTTTTAATGGTTTTAAAATGTGTGATGGGGGATGAAAAAATGTATATTCTGTTTTCAGGTTATAATGTTTTTTATTTTAGACAGTCATCAGTACAGTTGAGGCTTTACAAAGCCTTACACCTTTGGCACACACCATATTCTGTTTTAGCAATGCTTGACATGGGCCTAGTCTTTTCATTCACATATTTCATAACTATGCCGTCGTTGTTTACTAGATCAGCGGAATACAGATGCAAAAAAATTCTAAACGTCATACCTTCAGACATTTTTCTAACAAAATATATACAATGCTCTCCACTTGTTATGGCTAGAGAATCCTGTACACACAGTTTTTTATACACAACCATGGGTGATGCTTTTTTTACATACTTGAATATGGGTTTTGTATAAATGTCATGCTCGGGGAAGTCCGCTAAACTGTCAAACACTATAACCTTGTCTACATCAAGAAACATTGCAGCCCAGTGTGTACCACCCTTGTAACGGGGGTCAGTGTTAAAGATGAGGGTGCAGGGTCTTTCTGGGCCTATCTTTTCAGGTAACCCATCGCTAGGAAACACACCTAAAAAGTATTTCTTAGCGTATTTATGTCTACTTAAGAAGTCCCGTATCTCAGTAGTGTCCCTTTACAAGCTTTTAATGATGGTCAAACATAAGTTGACGGGCGTGATTGACCTGAATAACGCTGTCAAATACCAAGAATACAACCATGTTCACATTGGTCGCCACGGCCTGTGTAAAGCGTATTTCAGCTTTTAGATTTCCGTTTTTGATTAGGTTGTAGTGGTCTCCGTCTTCCATGTCAGGCGTCAGGTCGAATGCAAACAGCGTGTAACCTGCCGCATATCCCTCTCTTGAAACAACGACTCCCGCAGATTTTTCCCCGTTATCGAGACCAGACCGAGATATTCCCGGACAAAATTGGATGTTCCAAAATTCAGTGTGAACGGTTTTGCGGGTATCACTGCTTCCTCGTGCACCAAAGCTGCGTAGTTGATGTCGTAGTGTTTGAAGTTGAAAGGGTTAGATTTGTAGAGGCCGCTAAAAGCTGTATTGTCCACAAACCCTAGGATGATGAATTTCCGTAATTGCCCCAGAAATACATTCTGCTGCTGCGTGAATCTACTTCTGGCGGGGATGCTGAATATCTTCAGTGCAACTCTTTCAATGGCGTATTTAGCGTTCAATAATTGTAAAGCTCCTGCATGGGCTAGTCTGACGCTCGGGGACACTTTCACCCTCTTTACAAACAGGCTTGCGGACAATGTAACCAGTTTATACTGCTCCGCATCGCCGCTGATGAGACAGAAAGCGTCCTTGTAACGATTGAGCTTGATCTCGAGATCTATATCGTTGACTAGCAGCTTGTCTTGGAAGAAAAGGTCTGAATGTACATGCCCCAGGAGATCAAACTGCCTACTGCCGGCAGCGAAGCTGGCTCTTTTTTTAAAACCCTCGTTGCCCCCGTCCAAAGCTGTGTTCTCAAAATGCGCTTCGGTGTCTTTGTAGAAGAGTCCAGCTGAAAGTTTTGTGTCCAAGACGTCGAAACTGTAATTTAGAATACTCTCTATGTATGCCCTGTAGGCATACATGTTATCACTCTGCGTGACGAGTCGATCGCCAAGGTTAATGTCCACCTGATTAAACATGGTTGCGATGGGGTATGTGATCGGGGCTACTCTAGCATCATCCTCGATGTCGGCGCCATTTGCTTTGGTTATTTTACAGACGAGGTGTAAAAGAGTGTTGTTGAGGTCCAGATACATATCATTGGAGCCTGACACATAAAACTCTGTCGGTGCAAGCGGCGTCAGAGCTGCCATAGGCGATACTTCCATGAAAAAACTGTTCTCAATGCTGGTCTGTGTGGGTTTGAGAGAAAACAGATCTAACTCTGATTTGGCGCATTCACCCGAGGCACAGTGTACGAAGGCCATTTTAGCTGATTAAAAATTATTCACAGTAGAACGTGTTCTCTTCTTCTTGGAAGATCTCTTCCGTCTTACAGCTCTTCTTTTGTGTGGGCCTTTTGAAGAAGTCCGCCGCTTCTTATGGGGCATTGGTGGTCGCCTACGCCTCGAGGCCCTTCGCTTCCTTTTAACACCAGCACGCGCATTGTACATCAACCCCGCTCCTTTTTGGGGCTGTCTGGTAATGCGTTCGGCGACAGCCGACGTTACAGAGCCCACGACGTCCTGGGCTATGTTCGAGCAGCCGCTTTAACATGCGGTTTTACAATTTCGAACCCTCTTCTCAAAAAGGGCATGGCATGCCTAAACAAACTCCGAAAGAAGCCCCCCCAGGCCGGCCCCGTACATAACAGGAGCCCCTTGAAAGTAGGGCGGGGGCCCTCCATAGCCGGCCTGAACTCTATAATAGTCCCTCTACATTGAGGGATCCCTGTATGTTTTCATTATGACCATCGCAACTGCCGAAATAGTCACTGTCGCGGCCTTAAATGAAGCTTAACAATAACTTTCCCGTATTTAAATGCCACCGGCTCCGACTGGTCGTCGTAGACCATGATGGTTATAGTGTCAAAATGTTGTTTAGAAATTGCCACATAATCGAGTTTGTGATGCTGCATGTTAACCATTGTGTTATTTTCACCCTTCACAGGGATCCATCTCAACAGCGGCGAATAACTATCGCCGACCCGCTGTGGTTCTACGATGTCGCTATACACGTAGAGTGTATAAAACCCCCCGTTAATATCGGGGCACGTAGGGTCAGGATCCACCTGTCTTTTTACATGTTGCACGGTCCCTAACACCCTTTGTAATTTACCGGTACAGGTAAACACTGTACTGAGCTCCAGGGCTTTAAGAAACACTTTTCTTCTAACGTTATCCGACACCAGATGTATATTCGCATACGTCTCGATGCTACCTATAGATCTGTTGATGGCGTCGACCACCGAGGAAACGGCTGGGTAGTAGCCATGAGGAAATCCTGCATGGATGCTCGGAGGGTCCTGCTCACGCTTTATACTAAATTTAGCCTCTAGCTTTGTAAATGTATTCCAAGTTCTAGGGTATTGTATCTCTGTTAGGACGACCTCCCAAGACCCTTTCAAGTCCACGGGTTTTGCCAGTTTCACCGTATAGTTAGAAATCTGATTTGCTGGGGAACGTTTCCTTCGAAGCTTGGGAGGGCACCGTAATATAAAAAGGTGAGTTCTCCATCTCGGCGCTTACAGCTTGACCTCACACACAGTGCAGCGAGCTGGCCAAAACCCAACTGTTAAATTTCTCGGGCCATCCGCACCATTTGACCAGCGCCTGTCTCTTAGCTCCGGTGCGTTTCCTTTTCAGAACCTTTTCAACCCTGTACACACGGTTCGGATCATAGGGCACCTTCTGTACCTCTTCGGTGTAAAAGACGCCTGCTACCTTTTCCCCGTCTTAGTCCTTTAACCTGTAAATATATACCCCTTCTTTGAGCTCAACACTTTCCACTATGAATATCTCATCGCTGAATGTCTGTTGGTAGCCTTTGGTGAAGACACCCTTCAACTTTGAAACCGTGACATGGTCCGCTTCTTTTAAAGCCGGTTTCTTGACCTTCGACGCAAGTCGACTCCCGTACACAGTTCTCCACACCCTTAACGAATTATCACTCGTTACCTCTGCGGCGGACATTTTGATTGTCCTATGATAACTGACATTATAAACATCTATAAATGCCTGTAGAACATCCACGTATCTGTAGGTATTGTTGGCTGTCAAATATCGCCACATCTTTGATTTTAAAGTTCTGTTAAAACGCTCTACAACTGCTGCTTTTACTTCTGTGTGCATTACAAAATGTTGAACAGCGTGTTGCTTTAATAATTTCTGAAAAGATTTGTTTCAAAACTCCTTTCCGGCGTCTGTTTGTAGTTTTTGAGGTACACGCCCTCTAACGAAGATGTCTTTAAAAGCGGCGGTGATGCTGGTACAACTTGTATCATTTAACGCCTCTGCATAGGCGTACTTAGACAAGACTTCTATGACTGTTAATATATACATGGTGCCGTTGTTATGTTTTGCTAGATCTTGAAGACTGATTATGTCAGCCTGCCACTGATAATCTAGCTGCGCACTAACAACGGTTCCTGGCAGGTTTGTGTAGTGAATAGGCTTCTTCCCCAGCTAACCAAGGCTTTACCCCGGCTCTGTTTACAGATTCATTTTCAACGCAAACCCTTCTAAATACAGCTTCAGAGCCGCTGTAGCTCCCAACCCCTAGTGTATCGTAATAAAACTTCCTTAAAGCACCCTCTGCACCCATGAAATGAAAGACGTATGTTTTGTGTAAGGTCGTTTTATTAAACATAAAAAAGATGAAAAGTGAGTTGGAACATCCTAGACATTGTGTATTTGACATTTTGCGTTATATAGCTTATAACTGCCAAAGCAACGGAACACAGAGGGCTTTTGCCGATGTATACATAGTACAACACATGTTACACATATTACTCAACACAATTCCTTTTACCATGTCTCAGCGTCACAAACTTTGATATTTTTATAGCTATACTCTCAATAGCTCTAGACATGACTTCCCGCTCCCCCGCCTATAATTCTGGACGCTCAGGATACTGACAGCATTCAACAGTTCATACAGTTCTAGGTCGGACAATACTGAACCTTTATTTGTGAAATAATCTTCAGTCATGATCTCCAAAGCCCTGTGTAGTCCTGTCAGTGGCGAAAGTCTCAACTCACGAGCCTGATCTTTGTCAGAGCTCCGGTATTTATCCACTGCTGGTAGCCGAGCGTTGACACACCATTTGGCGATACACACAGGGCTGATGCACTGCCACAAGGCCGAAGGTTCAGAAATGTTCAGATACCGTAGAGTCATAGGGTGTATTTCAGCTATTCTTTTTTTAACCAGCACATATATCAATCTCCCGATACAGATGTAGCCAGGGTGTAACTCATAGACATTTTGCCCGCGACACTCTGATACATGTCCTAAAAGTGAGTAAGTATGGAGCGTTAAGTAACACAGTTATGGTTTGCTTTTTAAAACAACTTTCGCGGGGCTAAATACTTCATCCTTCTGTTTTTATAATAAATGTCACACATTCGTCTTTCTATGACCATTTCTATCAGTCAAAATAGGGACATAGACCCTGCATACGTTCAAGTTTTGAGCATGGCTCAGCAGCGTATGGTATCTCATTGACAGCAGTTGCCAAGACCTTGACCATATCAATGTGGACACCCTTCTTCATAGCTGACAGCCCGTACACCACTTTCAACAACTTAAAAACCCTATGGGGGTCTAACCGGTTACAAATGTGGCGAATTGCTCTCACATTGTACGATTCGTATAGACAGTCGTGAGCCTCCTCCTGAGGTTCGTTAATTTCATGCCCATAACACATGTCATAATAGTTCTGTTTAACACACGTGTTCACAATGGCCGCCGCAAAACCTTTAACTGACCATATGGTGTCATAGGGTACACCTGGAGTTTCCTTTTAAAAATCAGGGCTATTGTAGGTGCAAAACATTTCTTACGAGGCTCTTTGTTCTGGCTTGTAATACCTTTAGACTGTCTGGAACAGCATAAGCAGTAAAAATTTACGTTGTTAACCTTTGGCGAAGACCACTCTAGAGCCTCTCTTTCTGCAGTTGTTTTCTATGGTTCAAACAGAAAGCAAAAGACACATTATTAGTTAAAAAGTAGGATGACAGCGTATACTTGCAAATTGTCTATAGAATTTTACTAACCTCAGCATTATCGCTACACTCGGCGGCTGCTCTGAAATCTTGCGATTCACAGAGGTCCATTGGGGTCAAAGCATCGCCGGAGTTTACACGGATTGGCTGTACATCGACAGCCTCTGGATCTGACCCTCCTGGAAACCCATGTCCTCATAGACGGGCGAATTCGGTGGTGGTACACATTCTTCAGCATCTTCAATATCGATGAAGTTGACTGCATCACTTAAACCATCTTTCGAGACTTCGCTGTCACTGCTATCACCCTTAATAGGGGATATCAGTAGAGCCAGATCCTTAAGATGGAGCTTTCAAGCCGCTGGCAAAGTTCCTCTTGAAAAACGTAACATTGGTATCCCTGTTGTCAGGGGCAGCCTGTTGTGCATTCTCATCCATTGTAAAAGGTGTTAGGGTCCGGTAATATCTACCAATAGTGTTCGGGCCCCTGAGGAGGCGGCTTTTCTGGCGACCAGATTGTATCTCTTCATGGCGCCTTGACAAGCTGTTTCAGCACTGGTTCATGGTTTGGCAGACGGCTCTAACCAGCTCCTTATATGCCACAGTTCAAAACTGGCGGGCGCTACTCTACAACACCACGACGGCACAGACCACGTGACACACCCTATATACATGGCATTTCCGGGGAGGGCTCTCAGGGACACCGGAAGTCCCAGTCACGGAAGTGACGTCACTTCAAGGGAGGGATAACTGTCACTTTTAATATGGTGATTAAAGGTATCCCTTCCTACTACTGATACTGTTAAGTATGTATGTTCAAAACTGTAGAATACATTAGCGTATTTTTTTTAAAACGTGCTACAGCTAAGTTTCATAAAAGGTACCAAAACTTTGTTAAAAAAATCAGGACATTGTAATAATAGTAGTTATCTATGACCACATTTAAAATAAGGACTTAGTAAAAAACCATCGGAGAGTTCAAAGCAGCGTGATCGCACAGCCCTCCAGTTTATTTGCCACAAGCGTTAAAAGTTTGGTAAAACTACAGTTCAAAGGGGTGTACGTTGCCTTAAGGCATGCGATCACAGCTTGCCTGAATAAGTGAATTCCGCGCTATTTAAAAAGTGCTCTTAACAGTCTCTTCCTCTCGTTCAACCGACTGGGGCAGAGACAGGTTATGTGAATAATGTTTTTCTTCCCGGATTTACACAGTCTGCAGCCAACATTTTTTGTGTCCCGGATCCAGGGAGCAATGTGTATGAAACATGGGAGGAGGCCAAGTCAGTGCCTGGTACAGAGATCCTTTAGTTACGTAGACCCAGCTGCTAGATAGGGCTGAGGTTTGAGAGTTTTGTATTCGTTTATTGCCATCCTGGCATGGGATCTACATAAAAAGTCCTATTTATCTCTTAGGACAGATCTTTTTTTCATTACTCCGTTGATCGCTTTTATGAATTACTCTAGAGCCACAGACTTTTCCTATAGTTCTCTATTGGCCAGGTCATTTATCACCAAGTCCATATATTACCTGGACAGTGCGTTTATACTTGTTTTGACTTTTTCCCAAAGGACTAGGGATAGTTGGTTTTTCATAGATGATTTTATTTTATTTTCCATACTTCAATGTACCCTCCTTTCCTTGCAGTGATTTGATCTAGTAGACCGAACTCAAGCCTTATCCAGGTCAGAGAAGAGTTACAAGTCAGGCAAAAGAGTGTTCTATATATTTTCATAATGATCGCATTGGAAGTTATGGCGTCTCTGCCTCATAGTGCCTCGCATCCCTGGATGATACTCAGTGGCAGGTTTGCTGCTATTATCTTTAGCAGTGGCAAGTAGCTAGGGCCATCTAGTGACCTCTTTAATGTATGAAATGCGAGGAGTAATGCATTTCCCTTCCTCTGCAATTCTATCCTGTGCTGGAGAAAAGAGGCCTTGTCATAAAATAGAACTTCAAGGTATCTGTAGGTTTTAGCCGGTTCCAGTTGCTGACCTTGCATGTATCATTTGTGCTTTTTCTATATCTTTTTGTTCACTTCCACAAGCTGTGTTTTCTTCTCATTTATCAGCATGCTGTTGGCTGTTGAATAGTGTGATAACTTATCAATAAGACATTGCAGGCTGATTTTTGTTTGGCTTGGGAGTACCACATCATCTGCGTACAGTAGGTTTGAGATGTGCATGGCTCCTAGTTTAGGGGAGTGCGCATTTATTTTATCCAGGGCTCGAGTCAAGTCAGCCAAGAAGAGATTAAAAAGGTATGGCACCAGTATGCAAATTTGCTTTAAATCTAGGAGGTTTGTATTTTCTTGGACAAGAAAGAGCCGTCTTCAATTCTCACTCATGTCTAGGTGTCCAAATATAACAGCTGTGTGGCTCTTAGAAGACCTGCTGGAATGCTCCAGTGTGCCAGATTTTTCCAGAGAAGATTACACCACACACAGTTGAATGCTGACTTCAAATCCCCATAGCAGAAGTAAATGGGTTGCGTTTCAAATTCAGTTTGTCCAGTGATAGAATGTTGGTTGCTGTGTGTAGGAGGATGGCATGGTTTGTAGTGGGTACCTTGGGTACTTACACCTTACACCACGTCCAGTTATCCCTTGTTAGTGAATGTAGTAGTATTCTAGCAGCTTAGGCTGATAGAGGTAGCTATAGCAGAGCAGCTTAGGCTGAACTAGGAGACATGCAAATCTTATGCAATACCACTTATAATTACACAGTACTTATACACAAATGAAGACAATACTCAGTGTTACTAAAAATAAAGGTATTTATTTGGGTGACACAGTACCAAAAATATCATAGAGACAATACTCCTTCTGGAGGTAAGTATTATACACAATATATACACTAGACACCAAAATTAGACAAGTAAACAGTTATAGAACAATGCAAACAGTAGGAAATCCTACAGAATGCAATAGGAGAAAATAGGTCTAGGGGCAACACAAATCATATACTAAAAAAAGTGGAACGTGAATCACAAATTCCACCCTAGAAAAGTGTAGTGAGTGCAGAATCGGTGGGAGAGTAAGAATACAGTAAAGGTAAGTAAATTACCCCACCCCAGAGCCCAGAGAAGCAGGAGTAAAGTACTGCAAGTTTCCTTACGACACATTACACCTCAATTTTGGGATTTTGCAGCAGCCAACCAAGTCTGCAAAGAACAACTGCTGAATTATTGGACCTGAAGACCTGCAAAGGAAGGGGACCAAGTCCAGAATTTGAAAGAAATTCCAGGAAGGACAGGAGCCCCTGCCAACCCAGAAGAGGGTGCAAAAAAAGAGCCCCCGGTTAGTAGAAGACTGCAGAAATGCACCTTAGGAAGATGCCAGTGGGTTCCTTCATGATGCAAAAGATGTCCCACAGCGTGAAGATCGTTGCAGATGATATTTCATGTTGGAAGGCGCCAACAAGCCTTGGCTACGTCAAAAGTGTGTTTTTCATCATAATGGTGCTGGATGGACCCAGGAGGGATCTGAGGGCCTCAACTTAGTGTGAAGAGGTAGAGGGGGCTCCCAGCACGTTAAAGAGCCCTCAGGTTGCCAGCCAGCACCCCCAGAAGGTGCAGGATCTGGGTTCAAAGGAGTTGCAAAATGTGGTCAATGGATCACAACAAAAAAAGCTCCCACGCCGTCAGAGAACAACTCAGCAAGTTGAGCATTGCAGGATGGAGTGCTGGGGACCTGGGCCAGGTTGTGCACAAAGAAAGTTTGCAAAGAGTGCACAGAGGCCTCAGGAGGGGAAGAAGACACAATACACAGGGGTACCATTGTTCTCGGGGAAGGCAAGGTCTTACCTCCTCCAAATTGCATCAGCAGGACCTCAGGAGAGTCTATGTTGATAATATCCACCCTCTGTGTCCTTAGGAGCATGCTCATCACCGTGAGAGGAGTCTCAGGGTACGGTTGTCACCTTGGAAGGTGCCTGCTTGGAGCAGGGGAGTGACTCCGTCACTCCACAGGAGATTTCTTCGGTCCTTCTGGTGCAGGATGAAGACAGGGAGTCCCCAAAGCATGCACACCGTGGACACTGTTGCAGTTGCTGACTTGGATCTGAGGTTGCTGAAGAAAAGTGCCTCTTGTAGACACTCTGGTGCAGTTACAGCGTTTCTTGGAGCAGGCTGTGGTTGGTCCAAAAAGTCTGAAGTTGTTGCAGAGGATTCCTGAAGGAAACTTACAAGCAGAATCTAAAGAGAACCCACAGGAGAGACCCTAAATAGCCCTGAGAGGGGGATTGGCCACCTTACCAGGTATTGACCTATCAGGAGGGGTCTCTGACGTCACCTGCTGGCACTGGCCACTCCAGAGTGCCCCCACACCTTGCAAAGCAAGATGGCTGAAGTCTGGGACAAAGTGGAGGTGCTCTGGGTACCACCCCTGGGGTGGTGATGGACAGGGGAGGGGTCACTCCCCTTTCCTTTGTCCAGTTCCCTGCCAGAGCAGGGGAGAAGGGGTCCCTGAATTGGTGGAGATTTGTTTATGCAGGGAGGGCACCATCTGTGCCCTTCAAAGCATTTCCAGAGACTGGGGGAGGCTACCCCTCCCAGCCTGTAACACCTATTTCCAAAGGGAGAGGGTGCAACATCCAGCTCTCAGCTGAAATGCTTTGTTCTGCCTTCCTGGGACTGGGCTGCCCAGACCCTAAAAGGGCAGAACCCTGTCTGTGAGGTGGCAGCAGCGGTAGCTGCAGTGCAAGCCTCAGAGAGCTGGTTTGGCAGTAAATGATGGAGCCCCCAGGATGCATGGAATTGGCTCCCCAATACCAGATTTGGAATGTGGGGACAATTCCATGACCTTTGACATGTTACATGACCATACTTGGAATTTCCACTGTGAATCTACATATAGGTATTGACCTATATGTAGTGCACGTGTGTAATGGTGTCCCCGCACTCACAAAGTCCGGGGAAATGGCCCTGAACTATGTGGGGGCACCTTTGCTAGTGCAAGGGCCCTCACACTTAGTAACTTTGCAACTAACCTTCAACAAGTGAAGGTTAGACATATAGGGGACTTATAAGTTACTTAAGTGCAGTGAAAATGGCTGTGAAATAGTGTTTGCACTATTTCACGCAGGCTGCACTGGCAGTCCTGTGTAAGGGTTTGTCTGAGCTCCCTATGGGTGGTCAACGAAATGCTGCAGCCCGTATGGATCTCCTTGAACCCCAATGCCCTGGGTAGCTAGGCACCATATATTAGCAACTTATAAGGGGTGTCCAGTATGCCAATTGAAATTGTTAAATGCAGTCAGTGGCCTACAGTGACAAATTTAAAAGCAGAGAGAGCATAAGCACTGAGGTTCTGATTAGGAGAGCCTCAGTGACACAGTTAGGCACTACACATGCATACACATTAAGCCACAAACTATGAGCATTGGAGTCCTGGCTAGCAGGATCCCAGTGAGACAGGCAAAACACACTGACATATAGGTTTTTTTCTATGAGCACTGGGGTTCTATCTAGAAGGATCTCAGTGACACAGTAAAAACACACTGATACACTCTCACAAACAGGACAAACGTGGGGGGGTAACCATGCTAGAAAGATGCTACTTTCCTACAGTGTGCCAGCCCCTTGGATGATCCCAGATAGATTCAGAGGGATGATGTGTTTTTCTTCTGCCCAGGCAAGAGATCTATCTATCTGTTAGAAGAAGACCTGAAAAGTGCTTTGCCTCAGTGTCTAACAGCATATAATGAAACTGTAGTTTTCTGGACGATGACAATCACCCCTTCAAAGATGGGAGTGATTATGGTGCCCTTCCACGAATCCAGAATAGATTCCAGTTGGATAGCACTATTAAAAACTACTGACAAGCTGGTTGACCAAAGGTAAAATTTGCTTGGATAGTGCATTTGGGATTCCTTTTGGGACTCGTGCTCTGCCTTGTTACTCTTTCGAAAACATTTGCAGATATGTTCTTTGGTGAATCTAGGCATGGAATCATCTGGACGTGTAGGTTGTTTTGATGGAGGTTTGTATCCTGGGTACAAAGCACTGGGGTTTCCAGTGGTTGACCAAAGTGTTAAATTAAGAAGTCAACCCAGTCTGTTTCTGTTAGATTAGAGCTCATGATTGCAGTTGGAGCCCTGTTGAGGTTATTGACCATTTCCCAGAAGCCACTTGAGTTTTTCTTTTTACTGAGGTACATGGCTTTTGCCCAGAGGTTTTGTTTTGTTGCTACCTTTTCCTCCCAGACTGCCCTCTTGTATATTTTGTTTATAAGGTTCAACTTAGTGGATCCCTGGTTGCCCCTAGCCAATCTCAGAGTTCTGTTATAGTTCCTCCTTTAAAAGCAGCATGAGGCAGATATTTTAATCCTTTTTAAGTCCTGTAAACACTCTTTAGTTTGACGAGTGCTAGACCGATTTTTTGTAGAGTAAGTGGGCAGTAAACTATCAGTAAAGAGTGTCCATTTTGATATCAGGTTGAGGTAGTCATTGCTAAAACAGTGCCTGACAAGAGCTGAAGTGGTAGCTCAAATTGACCCTATGTGCCTTCTGACCAGTGTAGCTTCCTGTAGTTCACTGGGGCAAAATCCCCCATCAGAGATTTTACCTGCTAGTGGAAAGAGCATTGGGCATTGATCTCCATTATTTTTTGCCCATGGTTGCTTTTGTTCATTTTCTTAATCTCATAAGGCAAGATTAAACAAAGTAAAGGCAGGGTTACCTCCATGAAGTCAATCATAGACTGGGCGTCAGCTGAGTAGTAGAACCACAATGGAGGAATGTGTTGTTGGTATCTGCCATTCAGTGTTCTTAACCCAAGGGATTCAAGGTCTGTTACCAGTGCTGCTGCCTTTAATCACTGGGTCTTTTGCTTATAGATCCAACAGAACTAGGAACAGCCCAGAGACGATCCTGTTGTAGCATGTGTTGCATGCATTGCACAACTTTGCAAATATGGCACAGGAGAAAGGCTTCCTTAACATTGCCTTAATGTAAAACAATTACTCTCGGGCAGCACAAGGTGGTGCCAGAGGCTTGTAAATATGCCCCTTAGTTTCGATGTGCCACTTCTGCAGTTTGACCATCAAGATGTTATTATCATATGATTTCAACTGCTCACTTTTCATTTTGAGTGCTATGGCTATGAAGATTGCCATCCCTCCCACCCCGGCAACCAAACCTCTTTATTTTTTGTGCTGGGCTGCAGTAACTGGTGAAACCATCTATTGAGAAAGGCTGCATTGTCCATGTTTCATATAAGATAATAAATTGATATTCATTCATGAGGTTTGTCGGGTTCTTAAAATGTCTTTTAGTGTACACACCATTAATGTTCCACGAGCACAGTTTCAAGGATGTCGTAGAGTTAGTTAGGGGGACTGTATTTTAAAACTCCAAGCTTGTCTGCCACCATGTAAGGTTGCTTATAACCAGCCTAAATTTAGTTGAGCAGAGTTGTATCTAGTAATTGGGGAGTGCATGTTCTGCAGCAGCACAGAAGAGGAGAAAGAAGATGGTGTTTTGCCTGTAGAGTTTCCAGGGATTGAGTATGGCTCCCTGTTGCCTATCACACAATGCTTTGAAGTAAGCTCTTTCTGGACTTTGAATGGATCTGGGTAGCTTGCATGTCAGGGCATACTAATCTTTATTCCCAGCCATGAAAACACTTCATCAGAAAGGACCTTCCTGGCTAGCTGCTCAGAGAATTTGCTCATGGAATGTTCACAGGCTTGGAGCAGTGCTGCAAGATCAAGAGACAATATGCTTCCTTCAAAGATTTGACATAATATTACATGGAGCTTAACATCTAAATTGGATTATTGGAACATAATATACCCACCATAAAGGTGGCAACCCACAGCCATCCGAAAGGTGGTATGGCTATCTACATGTCCACAAGTTACAAGTGGAAGTCTGAAGCCATTGATTCAGGAGAAAACTGTCTCCAAGCTGTAAAACTGTCAGGTAAAACAGAGGTATAAGAAAGGTTGGACTTGCTAATAATAAATACATATATTCATCCAGACAAGGCATGAAAAAAAAAAGATTTGAGCTTCTACTATACATGATAAAGCTATGGAAAAACCTATTTTAGGGGGAGCCATTGCTCATCTCAGGGGATTTCAATGCCCATTTTTACAACCAACAGTCTGTGAAATTTACCATTCACAGGAGGCAAGTGGGCTCAATAGAGGTGGACAATTTGATACAATTACTAGAGGAGCAGGGGCTGACGATCCTGAATGGGAAAGAGAAGGCAGATTGTCTGATTCCAATCATGTTTTCAAGCAGTAACTCTCTATCTACAATTGACTACATCTTTGTCAGCAACAACATCCGCCTCTGGGTTTCCTCAAATAAAATTCATGCACGCCCTGAAAGTGATCACTTCCCACAGGTACCAAGCATTGTGTTACACCCACAAAAAATGGAGTAGCCTATGAGTTAATCCAGCAACCAGGAACCCATGGCTTATAAAACTGAGATGGTTTGCAGAATTCCAGAGCAAATAATGGAAATGGTCTACTGACACAGACCAAATGAAGGGGTAACTCATGAAGCTCAAATACTACACACATGGTTAGAATTAATTAAGGTCTTACAAAATAATTTCTCAATAAAGTATGATCAGCAAAGGATAACCGTAGGTACTTCTAGTGTGGGAAGAGATGTATATCACTGGTTCAATAAAGCATTACAAGACAGCAAACACTTCATTGCGAAGTAAACCAGAAGTTAGTTACAGATACCGCAGCTCTTAAGGAAATACGTAAAAAGCAAGTCCTTCAAGATCAGTAGTAGTAGGTACTTTTAATTGAAGGAAACAGCAAATATCCATCCAGGAATCCTCGTGCCATAACATAGCAATCGTATTCGAGTGGAAGAGAATCATAGTAAAGGCAAGCCAACACGTATTTCATCACACAGTGACTTTCTCAAGGCTGCAAAATATGTCTGACAGATATTTGGTACATGTTTCATGTCACAAATGATTTGAGGATGATAACAGGATCACAAGCACGAATGAGTCAAAACAGTGAATCTGCATGCCAAATAAGCAAAAGAGACTTTCCAGTGCATGGCCTATTAAATCAATAAGTAATAGGAAAAAAGGTATAGAACAAAAGATGCAAAGTATAAAGAAATGTAGAAAGACACACCTAATGGGGGCCCACCTGTCATGTACAAACCACTTCACGCATATGCAAGCAAAAGCCTAGTCACTGACATTCGCCTTCAAGCAGCAACTCTGTATCTACTGAAAAAAACTGAATGGCGCTGCATATGCTCATTTATTAATCCTGATGACAGCCCAATTGTTACCCTCATTGACGCAAGGCTTGGAAATTGTTCGAACAACCATGTCTTGAGGTTCTTTCTGAAGAGCAGGAGGTCTTTGGTTTTGCGAAGGTTGATAGGGAGGGAGTTCCAGGTTTTGGGAGCGAGGTAGGAGAAGGATGTGCCTCCTGTGGTGGTGCGTTGGATGTGGGGGGCTGTGGCTAGGGTGAGGTCGGCTGATCGGAGGTTGTGTGTGGGAGTGTGGAAGTTCACTCTTTCATTGAGGTAGGTTGTGGCGGTGTTGTGGAGGGATTTATGTGCGTGGATGAGGATCTTGAATGTGATTTTCTTGTCTATGGGGAGACAGTGAAGGGATTTGAGGTGTGGTGAGATTCGTTTGTGGCGTGGGAGGCCAAGGACGAGGCGTGCGGCTGTGTTCTGGATTCTCTGGAGTTTGTGTTTGAGTTTGAGTGTGGTGCCAGCGTAGAGGGTGTTACCGTAGTCTAGTCTGCTGCTGATGAGTGCATGGGTGACTGTCTTCCTGGTCTCTGGGGGCATCCATTTGAAGGATTCTTTTAGAGTGCAGAGTGTGTGGAAGCAGGAGGAGGTTAGAGCATTGATTTGCTGTGTCATGGAGAGGGAGGGGTCCAGGATGATGCTGAGGTTGTGTGCATGGTTTGCGGGGGTGGGTGCAGGGCCTAGGGCGGTGGGCCACCAGGAGTCATCCCATGTGGTTTTGTTGGGGCCCAAGATGATGATCTCGGTTTTGTTGGAGTTAAGCTGAAGGTGGTTAGTAGTCATCCAGTTGGCGGTGTCGAGGAGAGCAGTGTGTAGGTTGGTTTTGGCGTGGTGGGGTTGTGGGTGAGGGAGAGGATGAGTTGGGTGTCATCTGCATAGGAGAGGATAGTGATTCCATGTGCTCGGAGGATGTTGGCTAGGGGTATCATGTATATGTTGAAGAGTGTGTGGCTGAGGGAGGACCCTTGGCGGACTCCGCAGATGTTCTTGGTAGCGGTGGAGTGGAAAGGTGGAAGGTGGACTCTCTGGGTCCAGTCGGTGAGGAAGGAGGTGATCCAGTCTAAGGCTTTGTGGCAAATTCCTATGTTGTGGAGGCGTGTGCAGAGTGTGTGGTGGCAGACGGTGTCAAAGGCTGCGGAGAGGTCTAGGAGGATGAGTGCGACGGTCTCGCCTTTGTCGACTTTGGTCCTGATGTCATCAGTGCATGCGATGAGGGCGGTTTCCAGTCTGTGGTTCTTGCGGAACCCGGATTGTGAGGGGTCAAGAGTGTTGTTTGCTTCGAGGAAGTGGGATAGGCAGGCGTTGACTACTTTCTCAGCAACCTTGGCGGGGAAAAGGAGGAGGGAGATGGGGCGATAGTTGGAGAGGATCTCCGGGTCGGCTTTGTTTTTTTTTTAGGAGACCAGTGATTTCCGCGTGCTTCCAGGGGTCTGGGTAGGTGGCGGAGTCAAAAGAGGAATTGATTATGTCATGGAGTATGGGGGTGATGGTTAGGCTGGCTTTGTTGTAGATGTGATGTGGACAGGGGTGGAGGGGGATCCAGAGTGGATGGCGTTCATGGTTTTTTCGGTTTGTTCGTGTGTGGTGGGGGACCAGGTGGTGAGTGTGGTGGGGGGGTCATGAGTGGGGGTTGGGTTGAGTGAGTGTGTGGTGGGTGTGTGTGGTATGAAGCTGTTGTGGATGTCCAGGATTTTGTGGTGGAAGTGGTTGGAGAGGGCGTCACATAGGGGCTGTGTGTGTGAGGGGTCTATGTTGCTGGCTTTGGGTTTGGCAAGTTCAGTAATGATGGTGAAGAGTTCTTTGCTGTTTTGAGGGCGTGTCTTGTAGTGATCTCTTTTGGTGGTGCGTATGAGTTGGTGATGGGTGCAAATGGTGGTTTTGAGGGGGGAGAAGTTGGTTGTAGATGGTTCTAGTAGCCATATTTTCTCTGCTTGGCGGCATTTGCGCTTGGAGTCTTGGAGTTCGGGGGTGAACCATGGGGCGTTCTTGATGTTGCGTGTGGCAATGTGTTTTCTGAGGGGGGTAGTGTGTCTGCGCAGGTGGTGATCCATTTGGAGAAGTTGTGTGCTCCTGTGTTGGGGTCGTTGGTGTGGGGGGGGTTGTGAGCCAGTTGGGAGTTCAGGCGTTTTGTGGGGATCTTGTCCCACATGCAGTAGGGTGTGGTGTGTTGATGGTGGTGTGTGGGGGGTTTGGTGAAGAAGAAGTGGACGCAGTGGTGGTCAGTCCAGAGGAGTTCGGTGGTGTGGGTGTAGGCTATGTGTTGGCTTGATGTGAAAATTGCATCGAGCGTGTGTCCTGCTGAGTGGGTGGGTGCGGTGACCAGTTGTTTGAGTCCGAGGTTGATGAGGTTGTCTATGAGGGAGGTAGAGTTGTGGTCTTGTAGGTTTTCCAAGTGAAACTTGAAATCACCGAGGAGGATGTAGTCTGTGGAGGTGAGGGTGTGCGAGCTGATGGTGTCGGCGATGGTGTTGCCGAAGGCGGGGCGTGGTCCTTGTGGTCTGTAGATTAATGTATCTCTGAGGGTGGAGTTGTTGTTAATGTGGATCAGGAAGTGCATGTGTTCTGTGTTGTCGATAGTGTCTTGGGAGCTGGTGGTGACTTTGATGGTGTCCCTGTGTAGGATGGCGATGCCACCACCTGGCCTGTTGAGGCAGACTTTGCGTTGGAGTTTGTATCCCTTGGGGGTGGCGATGGCTATGTCGGGTTCTGAGGAGGGGTTGGTCCAGGTTTCCGTGAGGAAGGCAATGTCAGGTGAGTGTGATGTGATGAGGTCCCAGAGTTCTATGGCATGTTTGTGAAGGGAGCGGGTGTTGAGGAACAGGCAGTTGAGGTGGTTGTGGTGGGTGGTATTGGTGTGGTGCATGAGGGTGCTGTTGCGGGGTGTGTTCTGGTTGTGGGCTGGTGTGCGGCAGGGCTGGTTAGTGGGGGTGGGGGCAGAGCAGGTGAGTTTTGCGTTGGGGGTGTTGTGTTTGTTGTCGCGGGGGTCGCTATGGTTGGTGTGTGGTGTGAGGGATAAGGAGCAGGAGAAAAGACAGGTGTGGCAGGTGAAGGGGCCATGAGTGTGTGTGGGGCTGGAAAGGGTGCAAGTGAGGCAGGGGCCTGGCTTGCGTGAATGGAGGGTGAGGGGGGAGTAGGTTTGTCTGAGAGGGCCAGGGGGACTGGCGCTGGGCGTGGTCTTGGCGCGGACGGGCACAGACCGGCTAGCCTTTGGCGTGCTGCGGCTGCCATAAATGGGGGGGGAGGATGGGAGTGTCAGCTGGGAGGAGGGAGGGCTGGGCGAATGGGAAGACTGGGAGGGTGGGGCCGCAGGGGATGGCAGTGGCGGGAAAAAGAAGGAAACGGAGGAGGGGGAGGCGGGAGGGGCCGCAGGGGACACAGCGGCAGGGGAATCGGACTAAAGGAAAAGGAAGAGACGGTGAGGAGAAGGGGGGAGGCGGGAGGGGCCGCAGGGGACGCAGTGGCAGGGGAATTGGTTTAAAGAAAGAGAAATAGAGGTGAGGAGGAGGGGGGAGGTGGGAGGGGCCGCAGGGGCCACAGCGGCAGGGGAATTGGACTAAAGAAAGAGAAACGGAGGTGAGGAGGAGGGGGGAGGGGCCGCAGGGGACGCAGCGGCAGGGGAATTGGACTAAAGGAAAAGGAAGAGACGGTGAGGAGGGGGGGGAGGGGGGGAGGCAGGAGGGGCCGCAGGGGACGCAGCAGCAGGGGAATTGGACTAAAGGAAAAGGAAGAGATGGTGAGGAGGAGGTGGGAGGTGGGAGGGGCCGAAGGGGAATTGGACCAAAGGAGAAGACGGTGAGGTTGGCGCTGTGCGGCGGAGCGGGGAGCGACCTGCCTGCAGAAGCAGGGTCAAGGGTTGCTCCTCGTTACTGCGCTGCAGCTGCCATAAATGGGGGGAGGGTGGGAGTGGCAGGGTCATATTGGCAAAGCGAAGGCATGCTTGGGCAGTGATAAACTCATATACTATTTTGAAACCACGTATCAAGGCACACTTCCACTAGGTAATTAAACAGAGCTTCATGCTCTTCCAGTTTGGGTTTTTGGAATCTAAGGACCTCCTACCACCATGGAAGGGCGATTTCAAAGACCCAAAATGTCATTTATGTGACTACAAAATGAAATTAATAAGCCACCTCATCAGCACGTGATCAAAGATCATAGGTCAAAGGAAGACAATGCTTAAACCAATTTTTCCTGCTTGAAAAGTACGATCTTGCCGCCAAGCAGTTATAAGCTGGATGGAGGGGACGTCAATCCCTTTGGCTTGTAGAGAAGGGCTTTAGATTAAGGGGGGACCTTTGGGTTTGGGCTTGGGAGGGGTGCTTAGGTTGAGGCTTAGGGGAGGATTGGTTACTTTTGGGAGGGGTTGACTTTTTGGTGGGGGAGGGGGCATGGGTATTTGCAGGCTGGCAGGGAGGTCTTGGAGGTGGAAGGGCCGTACTTCGGGAGGGACACAGAGGCCCTCATTACAACCCTGGCGGTAAATGCAGCCGACCGCCGAGCTGACGGCCGCCAACATACCGTGACCGCGGCGGTATTCCGTTACGGGTATTATGACCCACACAGAGAAATCCGCCACTATACAGACACCCACACAAGTCCACCAGCTCAAAGGTCAGTGATAAACTGGAGGTACACAGCATCAGGACCCACGAATCACTGCAGCAGACATTCAACCATGATAAACTATTGACGGTATACACCGTCTCGCTCAAAATACACACACACTAACAAAACTACACCACATTGGGCAATTCAAACTATACACACCTGACACACATGCACACACCACACCCACACACCCAATCCAATATAAAACACACACGCACAATACCCACAACCCCTTACAACGAAAAAAAATATTGCCAACTGAGAGAGAGACAAGCCAGGAGCACCCACTGAATCTGAGCCACATAACACCATCACCCATATACCATCAATGCACCTCACAGCGCACACCCAAACACATCACCCCACACACCCTCACACACACCACTCACACTACACCCATGGCACCACAAAGACAACCCAGGTTCTCAGAGGAGGAACTAAGGGTCATCGTGAAGGAAATCATCTGGGTAGAGCCACAGCTATTCGGATCACAGGTGCAGCAGACGTCCATTGCAAGGAAGATGGAGCTATGGCGGAGAGTCATGGACAGGGTCAATGCGGTGGGACAGCACCCCATAACATGGGATGACATCAGGAAGAGGTAGAACAACCTACGGAGGAAGGTGCGTTCCGTGGTTGCAAGACACCAGATAGCCGTACAGAGGACTGGCAGTGGACCCCAACCTCCTCCTCCACAACTAACATGGGAGGAGCAAGTCTTGGCGATCATGCATTCTGAGGGCCTCGCAGGAGTAGCAGGAGGACTGGACTCTGGTAAGTCAAATCTTTAATACTATA
Organism: Pleurodeles waltl; assembly: GCF_031143425.1. Taxonomy (NCBI): domain Eukaryota; kingdom Metazoa; phylum Chordata; class Amphibia; order Caudata; family Salamandridae; genus Pleurodeles; species Pleurodeles waltl. Next base: position 208,424,438 of record NC_090449.1, on the reverse strand, counting down.
TACCCCACCCAACCTGCATTTCATCATAAACTCCTTCCCCTACCTTCACCCCCATCACTCCACCACCTCACATATACCCCACTATCACAACCCACCCATCCCAATACCAAGCCCTGCATGCAACACCAATGCATGGACACCCATCACAGACCTGCATGGACACCCATCAGCACAGCATGCACACTAGTGACAATCACCTAGCCAAACCAATAGCATCTCACACAACCCAAACGTGCCTTGCTAATAACAACAATAGAGGGAAACATATCCATGCACAAGATGGCACACGCAGATACAATAACACTGCATTTACATCCCCACAGGACCCCCACTCAACGTCACCGGAGAGGATTTGCCACCAACATCCAGTCCCCCCACAGAAGAGGCCCACAGTGATGACAGCAGCTCTGCACGCCTGGATCACAATGACCAACCTGGCCCATCAGTGACCTCTGGACAGTCGGTTACCCTGCCACAGTCCCAAACCACTGTAGAGTCTCCCCCCTCAGGAAACACCAGCACAGCATCCACCCAGCGGGCCCATACCTCTGTCCCCAGGAAACGTCAATCAGCAGTGTGTCCACCACTACAGGGACCCCAGGCAACCCCACAAACACAGGATGATCAGGGACCTGGGGTCAGTGGCAGTGGACACACGATTCAGGGGACAGAGGCACAGGACAACAGGGAAACTGGGAGGACTGCTGTGCAACAGGGGAATGACAGGCCCAGGGAACCCACTCTCCACGAGGCACTTGCAGGGATCCTGGAGCATGCCACCATTCCCAGGAGACCATGGGCCAGATACTGTACAAGTTGCAGGAGACCCAGCAGCTGCAGTAGGGACAGTACCTGGGGATCAGGGAGGACCTCAAAGACATCCACACCACACTGGTCACCATTGCAGGGGTGCTGGCAGACATGGCTAACACCAAGAGGGTAGGCAGTGGCACAACAACCGGCCCCTGGCACTAGCCACACCGAGAACAGCCCTCCACCTCCACCGGCGCTAGTGGACAGGAGGCCCAGCCACAGGAACAATAGACCACCAGCACCCCACCCACTGCAGAAGGAGAACCACCCCGCAAACAGTCCCTGCGATCCAGGTTGAAGACAGAAAACATTGCCTAGACCCCTGCTAGGAAATAGGACTCTCCTGATTGTCACCCTTCTATCTAACTCTGTCACCCTGTCCACCTTGAACTGCCATTGCCCACTTCCTATGCCCCTTTGGACAATGCACCTGTGATACAAATAGACTGGACTCTACCCTGGACTTTCCTCCATCAGCAACCTAGCCCATTGCAATACACTCTCCACTTATTAGCACATAAATAAACACCCTTGGAACAAATACAAGTATGGGGTCTGTCAAATGATTCAAATATATCTATAAGTTTAACAAGCTGTAAACATTGCAATTCAAATGTACAGTTATATGTACAAAGGTATGACCTGCAGTGGGCAGCAGTAAACATATCAGGAGCCAGAGTGGGGCACAGAGATCTGAAAATAGAGATGCCAAAGGGTACAGTAAGTGACCATAGACATAGGGAAATTAGGCTGCCATGTTCAATGTCTAACACAAACCTGCAATGGAAAGTGAAGTTACAGTGTCTTACCTGTGTGTCACTGGAGGTACTGTTGAATGAGTGTACTTCTGTTGTCCACATCTTTTTCCTCTGCCTCCTCTTCCTCACTGTCCACAGGCTCTACCGCTGCCACAAGACCATCTCCAGGCTCATCCTCCTGCAGAAAGGATACCTGGCGTATCAAGGCCAGGTTGTGCAACATGCAACATGCAACGATGATCTGGCACACCTTCTTGGGTGAGTAGTATAGGGATCCACCTGTCAGATGGAGGCACCAGAATCTAGCCTTCAGGAGGCCAAAGAGTCACCTGCACATATCGAGGGATACTTGTTAGACCCACACTCACCCTTAGGGACAACCCCAAACCCATATACCTACATCAACTGGGTGGGGACCATGGGCTTACCTATTAGCCACAACCGGTGCCTCTGGAGTTGAGACATCACATATAGAATGCTGCTATTCCTCAAGATAAAGGCATCATGCACAGAGCCAGGATACTTGGCATTCACATGGGAGATCGTCAAACACACCATCTCCACATTCAGAGAGTGAAAGTTTTTTCAATTCCTGAACGCGTGTTCATTTCTCTGGGGGGGGGGACAAATGCAATATGTGTACCATCAAGGGCACCAATGATGTTGGGGATATGTCCCAGGGCATACAAGTCAGCCTTCCTGTGGCCAAATCCTCCACCGGGGGAATACGATGTAGCTGCACATGTGTTTCAGCAGGGCAAACAACACTCTGGTCAACACATTGGAGAACATTGCCTGAGACATCCCTGATGCCATGGCCACTGTTGCTTGGAAGGAACCACTTGCCAGGAAATGGAGCACTAAAAGGACCTGCACTAGAGGGGGGATACCTGTGGGCTGGCGGATAGCTGAAATCAGGTCTGGCTCCAGTTGGGCACACTGTTCTTGGACTGTGGCCCTATCAAGTCTGTAGGTCAGGATAATGTGTCTGTCCTCCATTGTCGCCAGGTCCACCAGGGGTCTGTACACGGGGATGTCTCCATCTCCTATTCATCCTCACCGGTTGTACTCTAGGGTGGAAAACAGTGAGCACACATATGTGAAAATAAAAATGCATTTTTCCCTTTATAGAAACAGTATGTGAATAAGAAGGTCAGTTGATGTGCCAATGTCTGCTGTGCGGCAGTTAGGTGCCATGGCCTGTGCCCCCTGAAGTGGCGGCTGCCTGACCTGTGAGGAGAGACAAGTGGAAATTAGGTATTTCCACTGACGTTGTGTGCCGTTGCGGCCGGCTGTCGACCACCACCACGCAACACCGCATTGGTTATCATTGGGCCCTGTGGGTTCCAGGAGTCAATAGCGATGTACGCCAGCGGTGACGGTACGCACCGCCACAGACGTGACCGTAATTTTCTATCTGTTCACTCACTTGCTACCTGACCTTAAACAGGAGAGGACCAAAACTGCAAGTGCTGCTGTGACCTGTGTCTGGAAGCGACAATGGCTCAAGTGTCTGGGGAAAGGGCTCCTGCATTCTCTTCGGAGGAGTTGGAGAGACTGGTGGATGGGGTCTTACCCCAGTACACTTTACTCTATGGTCCTCCAGACAAACAGGTGAGTACACTGTGAGCATGAGGCGTGGGCCATGAATGTATGGATTGCTGTGTGTTAAACATCATGTAGGGGGCGCTGAGGGGTCCTGGGCTGAGTGTTGCATGTCTGGTGGTCAATGTCTGTGCGTAAGGGGATGGGAGGGATATTGTGTGCCATGAGTGTAACAGTCCAGACGGTATGACTAATCCCTTTTTCTATGCTTATTTTCCTGCAGGTCAGCGCCCATCAGCAAAATGGTATTTGGCATGCCATCGCCAAGGAGGTTCAGACCCTGGGGGTCTCTGACAGGCGGAGCACCCACCGCCGCAAACGGTGGGAGGACCTGCGCCACTGGGCAAGGAAGACAGCAGAGGCCCAGCTGTGGCTGGCCTCCCAACGATGAAGGGGTGCCCATCGTACCCTGACCCCCTTGATGTTCCGCAACCTGGCGGTGGCCTATCTGGAGTTGGATGGGCGCTTGAAAGCATCACAGCAGCCACAATTGGGTGAGGACAGATTCTAAATCATGACTTTGTTAGCGTTAAGGTTGTTCCTGGGTGGGGGATATGGGCTGTGGGTGCCCCTAGGCCAGGGCGAAATTGCAGGGAAGGTCCCTTGTTGGTCAGGCTCTGAAGCACTCCAACCCCAATAGAGGTAGTGGGCATCTACTACTGGGCAGGGTCCTGTTGGTTTCAGGTGTCCAGCTAATGGTGTTAGGCATTGTACCCCATGGGCTGGTGACTAGCTTTGTAACTGGTAGTACATGGCCTAGTGCATAGGGCTGATCTCTGTGTGTTGTTTACGCCAACGGTAGTGTTGTTGTTGGCATTGACCAAGTGTATCCTCTGTCTTCCCCCTTCTTGTTTTGTCACCCTGTCCTTGTGTGCATTAGCATCATCTGGCGGAGGAGCAGAGGCACCGGCGGCGGAGCGAGCTGCATCCCACATTGGCTTGGAGACCGAATCCACCGACGGTCAGGGCACCAGTGGGACGGAGGGTGAGGGGATCACCACGACAGAGACAGGAGGGGATACTACAGACAGCGACTCCTCCTCCGATGGAAGCTCCCTGGCGGTGGCGGACACCTCTGTGCCCACCCCAACAACAGGTACAGCCGCCACCCCCGTACAACCAAAGCCCTCCCAGCAGCCCCTCAGCATGTTTCCCATGCCCGCTCACCCAGGAGGGTGGGCATCTCCTTCGCTCCAGGCACCTCAGGCCCTTCCCCAGTCAGCCCTGCTGCCCTCAGTGAGGAGGCTATTTGATCTGTGGCCGTTATTAACAGTCACTCAGCAATAGCTGCATTTTGTTTTGGTTGTTATTGTGAGTGTGTCATTGTATTGCTGTCATTGCCATGTACTGTTCTTCACTTGATCAATCTAGATGGTGTAGCTAGTAATTTCGTTGTGCATGCATTATATGTGATGTGTTGTACACATTCCAGGTTTTCACACTGATGGATTAGTGCATTCTGGGAGTCGTAGTGATATGATTAGCCAGTAGTTAATGTGCCATTTCCAAGGGCTTTGAGGGCAGTTAGACTCAGTGGAGCAGTGGCATGCCAGAGAGGGGCATTAGATGACTTGGTGAGTGGTGTAGTGGCTAAAATCTTTCATTTAGGGTGGGTTTGGGTGATGAGGTGGCATTCAGTACAAGATAATTGTGTGACATAAATGTTGTGGGTACGTACCGGACTCCAGACCCCCAGGTATGCCTGTCAGGCCCTCAGGATGCAGTATGTCCAAGATCTTCTCCCCCCATCATGTGAAAGTAGTGAGAGGAGGTGGGGGCCCACCGCCAGTCTTCTGTATGGCTAGCTGGTACCTGGATGCCATGGAATGCACTTCCCCTGTAGGTCATTCCACCTTTTCCTTATGTCCTCCCTTGTGCATGGATGACCTCCTACAGAATTTACCCTGTTGCCTATTCTTTGCCGCAACTCCATTTTCCTGGCAATAGATGTTTGTTGGACCTGTGCTCCGAGCAGGTGTAGCTCTACCCTTACTATTTCATCCAACATGACCCTCAACTCATGATCTGTGAAACATGGGTGTTTTTGTGAGGACATGGTTTTGGTTGTGTGGACGGTGTGTGTGGGGTGTTGTGAGTGTAAGGGTGCAGTGTTGGGTAATCGGTGAGGTCTAGGTACTGCGATGTCAGTTGGAGAATGTTATAGCAGATTGTGTGTGCTAGTGAAGTGTGTATTGTGATTGTTGTGCTGATTTGGGATGTCTGCTGAGTGAAATGTGTATGTGTGCCTATAGTGTGCAAGTACAAATTATTTTCTTTTTGTCTTCTCGGTGTATGTGTATGGTGTTCTGGATGCAAAGGATTATGGGTTGTGTCGGGGTGTGTTATATAGTGCTGTGAGTAAGTGTGTCCGCTGTGTGGATGTGTGTCAGGTGTGGGGTATTCAAACTATCTAAAGTGGTTTTCTGACAGAAGTGACTTGTTATCGCTGTGTTTCGGACTGCCAATGATTTTCTGCCATGGAAGAGCCGCTGTGGTGATTTGTGGAACGTAATTGGTGGAATTGCCTTTTTTCCATCCTGCAATGCCCTGGCGGTTTCAGAAATGTGGCTGTTTTTTGGCAGACTTCACAGTGTGACTCTTAATACGGCGGTTGCATTACTGCCAACATGGTGGGCTTTTGGCGGCCGCTACCACAGAGGTCTTCTCAAAAGATCACCAAACTCATAATGACGGCCACAATTTGCCCAAAACTTAGTGAGGTAACTCAAGGCGCTTGAGTTAGCAGATATGCCCCAAGACATGGAGAGAAATAACTTTATGATCATTGAACACCATTCTAGTCCACTTGCATGCATTTTGCACATATGCTGAAGATCATACTTTGACCTCCAGGACTCAGTTTGAGCTGCAGAGGCGCACAAAATTGATTTGTTGTTTAAATTATGTTTTTATGTATGAATTCTATTTATAGTTCCTTTTACCTCATGCTATTTTATACTTTAACAGTTTTTATTAACTATGCACTTGATCAATAAACTTGAACTTGTAACTAATATAAAACTGCTACATCTTAAAATAAACACAAACATAACAAAATTACTTCACTTAGCAAAACAGAAATATTTTACATTAAGCATTATTATGATAAATATGTAACCATAACATATAATATATTTATTAAAACCATTTCCAGTCTTGTTCATTTTAGTAAATTACACTAACCACTACTATAACTAATTTATTCAAATTGTCAATGTTAAAAACAATTACATTCACCATTACCACTAAAATCTAAACCATCTAGAAATGATGGTGGACACAGACGAAATACAATTTACTATTCCCATTCCAAACTAAAACAATCTAGGAGAAGGATATGGAACATAGAAGGGGTTACATTTAGTATTCCTTCTCTCTTCTGAACTACATTTGGGAAGATGCTGGGCACAGAAGGGATCATAATTGCTATTCCCACCTCAAACTAACCCATATAGGCGAAAGTGTTGGGCTCACAAAAATAAACACTTACTATCCCCATTCCCATCAAAATCACATTAGAGAACATAGTGGGCGCACAAGGAATATTGATTGCTAGTCCCACACCAAATACAGCCATCTGGAAAGTCTTCGATATAGAAAACATTACATTTACTATCCTCACTGTTATATAAACCTATTAGGGAAGATGTTGGACATAGAAGAGGTACAAATTACTTTTTCTACTCTCAACTACAACATCTATTAGAAGGTAGTAGACATAGGAAAACTCATGTTAACCTACATAGTGCACAAACAGAATTCACATATATGTGTATTTATATATATATATATATATATATTGTTATATATATATATATATATATGTATATATAAAACAATTAATGCTACAGATTAAGTAAAACAAAAACAAAATAAACCTGCATTATTATGTAGCCCATATTAACCACATAAATGCATTTATTCACCCTCTAATAAAAGTAAAAACATATAAAAGATGAAGTGTGAAAAACTTCTAACTTAAAAATAAATGCAACATATTGTTATGTTTTATGTTTTATGTTTTATATTTTAATATAAATTATATTTTAAATTAAAACAAGTCATTTAAAAATGTATAACATTAAAAAAGACCATGAACAATTTTAAATATGCAAACAGTATGTTGATTTTTATTAATTTGTACACATCTAATTTAAACAAAAACAATTTAAAAACAAAAAGTAAAAAGATTACAGAACAAATAGTTTTAAATATTCAATGATGCACATATTATCAATATTAATAATGATGTTCATAATTAAAAAAGATTACAGAACAGATAGTTTTAAATATTCAATGATGTACATATTATCAATATTAATAATTATGTCAATTAATAAAAACCTAAATAATTATGTGTTTTATATAATAGTTACATTATAAATATGAGAATTATAAATATTCACCAGCTTTGTTTTATTGTATTTTATTTCTACCCTTGTTCTGTTATCACTGTTTGAAATCATTTGCATTAACACATTTAACATATGATTAATATTTAACTAAAAATAATATATTTAAAAAACAATGTAAACAAAATTAAATTCTTTTTACGGGTACATTTAAACTACATTTAACAACAAGATATTACAACTTTAATAGCAACTATTTAAACATTTCCACACCAATTACCCCTAAAAACTCAACATCCCACTAATTAAAAATAAGAAAAATACAATAAAGCACATAACAAATCACAACAAAAACTACTTAGAACATAACAGAATATTGAAAAAATATATTACTGGCAAAGATATTTTTAGTAACAATATATTTTACAACAGTATTAAAAACATACTAAAAAGATTCTTAATTGTGATATTACTTTCCAGAATATTTCCTCCATCTCAGTAATACTGCAACAATATTTGGTATCATATTATAAAAAAACTCAAGATTTTATGCAAACACCAATTTGATCACACAATATTGTGGCAGAAAATGAAGCAGTTAGACAACCAGGTGATAGTATTATCAGTTTTATTATAACCTTTGCATTCTGATAAATGGGTTCACATCATATTAGGCTGGTCTGGTTGACTGTTTCAGAAAATACATGTGGGAAGTATATTGAAGATGAGCCATGTCTTGTTTGGGCTGTGTTTGTGCCAATTTACTAAGGAAAGTTGTCTTATCCTACTCATATTCTACAAAGCAAGAAACATATCTTATGCATATGCAGAAAACCTAGGTATTTGGTTTACACATATGTTGGTTCACAGAGAAAACTCAATGTACATAGTAAATATTAAGTTAAAAGTACATTAACTATAAAAACTGAAAAATAAAAGTTTTAACTTATAAGGGCAGAATGTTCAGGCCAAATTTGTTGGTTTTTGGTAGATTTTCAGTTAGACAGTGTAAGTTCTCATGAGTATCCTGGTCTAACAAATATCTTTACTTTGTCCCCTGAGAATCATTTTATCTCACTAAAATGATACAAATGCAGGGGCATAATTGAACTGCCATAATGCAGACAGACATCAGTGAAGCTCAGGGCTAACTTGCAAGCCCTCAAAGACTAATGAGTGAGGACAATGTCCACCAGCTTGTGTGGAAACAGATGCTTTATTCTACAATGTGACTAGTAGTCTCTGCAGCAGATTTGGGTTCAATGCTGGTGGCTGTGGTGAAAGTGTCTTCTGGGTGGGCCAACTCAGGCCAGTCAAGATGGTAGACATAGGCTACAGTTAGAGACGTCTGGTGGACCCTCAGGCACAGGAGGGGATTGCAGGGGCTGTATTTAGGAAACAGATAATCTTTGCATGGCCCTGCTGAAGACCAAGGCAGATCGAAAGAATTGGGTGTTCCACAACCTCATCAGGGCTTTCATTACTAATAGCAGTAAAGTGATTACACACACAGGGACATAGTCAACAAATATTCATACAGCACAACACAGCCAGACACCTTGCTGTGCAGCAATACGAGAAATAAAGAGTGCTGGATTGCACCATATTTAACATTATACCATGCATTACGGCTCTTGGCCTCTACTGGCACACAAAATGCTGCCTAGCGATTTTGTACAGGAATGGGTACCTTCCTGTAGAAAAGCAATCCTCAGAGGCATTTTCATCTACATATGCTGCATAATGAAGCATATACATAAAGAGGAAACAACAAAAAGAAACAAAGATATTTCTCCTCGCGCCTCTGGTGCATTCTCAGTTCTGTCAGTGTTGGTGGTTCTGGGAATGTGTCAAAATGTATGTGTGGATGCCTCTCTGCCACAGAGTAACGCAAGGCAGCAGTTTGTTTTGCCTTGCATTACTCCATATTTATCAAGCCATACATGCCACACGTGGTGACCTTGCGTGGCTTGGTAATTCTCATTTAGGTTTTGTGTTGCCCTTGCGTCCCCTTGTGTAGCAAAAGGGTGATGCAAAACCTTGATTAATATGGACCTAAGGGTATGAAGAGCTTTGGAGCAGGAGCACCTGAAATATGTAGCAGATGAAGCAAACTTGATCCATTCATGCTGGAAACATAAACCAGTTAGAGTGAATCATATCTCAGACTTAGCCACAATTGGATTCTGAGGGGACAGAGACCTATATGGACTTATTGCGTGTGTGGAGACAAGGCACCAACATTTGGAAGCAAACTTTGAACATGACAGACATCACCTACAGTGGAAATTGAAAATGAAGACACCCTGTTCTCTAAGGTTGATATCCACTTTTGCTTATAGGAATTGCACAATGAATAAAAAGAGGATTTAAAGCAGGAGATTGCAGAGCCCTGCAAGAGTCTCACTTAGACAGTTGCTGATCTCAAAGGTAATACTTGTAGTAGAGGAAAGACAGAGAGTGTAACAAAACACACTAGCCCCCTAACTTCTGTCCAAAAAAGAAACACCAAATTGAAATAGGAGGATGTACACCTGAAAGTCAGAATTTTAAGGAGATAGTGTTTGAATCACAAATTCTGATTCAGAGGAGGCAGTTGGAAACAACGTCAATGAATAAATCAAGCTACTCTTTTCCGAGAAATTGTAGAAAGAAGAGGAGAATTACTATTGAAAGAGTTCTCACAATAGGCCCAAGGAAGCAGGATTACAGCAATCGTCTGAGAGACACTTAACCCCTGATTGCGAGTTTGGCGGACAGGACTACCTCTGCCAAACTCCTACAGGTTATCCGCCACTGTAGTGGTGACCTCCCCGCCGGCCCTATTATGACTTTCCCGCTGGGCTGACTGGCAAGGTTTCTGCTTGTAAACCAGCAGGAAAGTGGCAGCATTTGTCGCCAACTCCTAATTGAGCCGGCAGCACTGTGGCTCCCTGCAGGGGACACCAGCACCCTCGTAATGTGCACTGTCTGCACTGCAACCAGTGCTCATTGCAAGGGTGCTGAGCAGGAGGACCGGCAGGGCAGCACTGCTGATTGCAACCTGCACCTGCCGTCAGCCCATCGGGATCACTGATCCCGGTGGAGACGGTGGACCCCTGGCAGTTGGACCACCAGAGACGGAATGTGGCAGTCCAACTACCTCAGCAGCAGCGGTCCAACCGCCACCGCAGACACATAATTAGGCCCTTAATTCAAAATATTGTACTATGAGCAAAACAACTACTGATGAATGAGACAAAACATAAGGGTCCATTTGACCTTCGAGGAGTTAAGGTGCTATTGCTATAGGGCTTAGTACAAGCTATATTGGTGGAAATGTATCTGTTTCAACAGCTAAAAGAGGAACTGGATAAAATGAAACTGAGGACCAGATCTTATATGTTTTACATGTCCTAACAGTGAAATACTGCCACATTCTTTTTTACTGTTTCAAGGACTCTCTCTTATAGGTCAACATGGGGGCTACCTTTAAATGTCTTTTGAGTGCAGTTCCCTTTGGGAGCAGATAGAGATATGGAGTTTGGGGTCTCTGAATTCACAATTTAAAAATTAATCTTTTGATAAAGTTGGTTTTTGGATTGTCAGTTTGAAAATGTTGCTTGTAGGAAAGTGGGCATTTTCTTGCTTAACCATTCTACGACTCTGTCTGCTTGTGTATTCCCTGTGTGGGTCACAATGACAGTTGGGCTGTTTGTACATCTCTACAAGACAGTGGGACAAAGGGAGCTGGGATGTATGTAGCCTGCATATCCTGATGGGTCATCTGAGCTAGAGTGGTGGGAGGAGCTGACACTTACACCTGAATTGGCTATGCCTGCCCTCACACAATGCAGTCTCCAACTCCCTGGTGTGTGTCCTATGCCAGGCCTGGTTAAGGCAGGATCTTGTGAACAACAGAGACTTTCCTTGAAGTTTGCCAACTTCATAGGCAGACAGGGGTATAAGTAGTGAACTCAAATCCCCATATATTTAGAATACTTCTGGAACCAAGGGGAACCTCTGTCAATGAGAGGAGCTGAAGAGCTGGAGGATAAGTACTGCCCCTTTGCTATGTTTGCTGTTCTGGGTTGGCCTGCAGGTGCTGCTTCTGCCTTAGAGAACACAATGGCTGGACTTTGCTGTGTATCCTGCTTGTGAAGTTTCTCCAAGTGCTTGGACTGAGCTTGCCCCCCGTTCTGAAGTCTTAGGTCCATCAAAGACTTCCTCTGCCAGCATCTGGACTCCCTGCTGAGACTACTATCCTGCCAAGTGATGCCTATTCCAGTCCCTGGGCCCTGGAAAGGAGAATCTGGTGAAAAGCCAAGAAGACCCAAGTACACCGTCTTTGGACAACTCTGAACGGACACCGCTGCTGGATCCTGTGACGCTGCCTGCAACTGAAGCGGTGGTCCTCACTGAAGTGCAATAACCCCCAGGCCCAATGCCGCCGTAGCCTCACTGAAGTCTATGACTCTTTGAGTCCCGACGTGCTGTGTCATCGATGTCCGTGACACCCGACTGAGCCGCACCATGCTGTGACCACTGGATATTGACCCTGCTGGAAGTGCGCGGATCCAACGCTTCGCACCAATGTTGCCTCACCTCCACAGCATCCCAGCAAGGACAGAACACCTCACACCAACGTCTACACTCCTTCACTCTTCAGCATCGGAACCAACATCGCACCAGATCTAGCGACGCCTCGATCCCGACTCGGGACACTGACTTGTTTCCCCATTTTCACAAGGTCCTGTACCTGGGGTCCGTGTAACTCCATGACCAGCTCCATTAACATCAGTTTGTTGGGAATGACTCCGTCACAACACCGTGATACCACCAATTCGAAGCTTTTGTGTTTCTAAACGCTATATTGAAGTTTCATCTTTAAAAACTTTGCTTGTGTATGTTGGATTTTTGTGGTTTTGATCTCCTTTTACTCAGATAAATATTGACTATTTTTTTAACCTGGTGCTAAGCCATTTTATGGTGTTTTCACTGTGTTACTGTGTGTTAGTACAAATACTTTACACATTGCCTTTGAGATAAGCCTGACTGCTTGTACCAAGCTACCAAGGGTGTAAGCGGGGTTAACTTAAGTGTGTTTCTTCATTGCCCTGACTAGAGGGAGGGTCCCTGCTTGGATAGAGTGCCAACTGACTGCCAACCAGAGACCCCATTTCTAACACATATTTTTTGTTGAATATCAAAATTCTTCAAGCTTGATAATCGTTAAAATACCTTATGAATTTGCATTGTTTTTTCATTTAATGTCCTCCTCCACTTTAGAAACTCTCTTTTGCATGGTAAGCACAAATGAGTCACAATCCTCTTTGGAATCCTCATTGCATATCTCTGTACACAGTTTTCCATTTTCACTCAATATCTTCGCTCCTTTGTTTAATGTGTACTTAATTAAAATACACATCACAGTAATTGAGCAGTTGCTGGAGTTATCTTCCCACTTTCATTATTTCATATTGGAGATGTTGTATTGTCTGTGATTGGATTTGTGGACATACGTGTTGCTAGAGGCCAGGCTGGAGTACATTTGAAACGGTTTTGTGGCCTTCTTGGGCTGTATAGGTTTAGAAGTGTAGTTTGTGAATAGCAATGGTCTTATCTTTTGTCAGTGTGTTTGTATTAGCATACCTGTGTATGAACCCCTTCTTTTCCTTCCTTAACCTCCTCTTATTTTGTAGTAGGTATTCCTCACTCCTGGTACCTCTTACATTTACTACGATGTAGTAAGCTTGCATTTTGGGAATTTTCCCTGTAGAAAAGATAGGAGTAGTGGACTTGTGGATTTGCACCCATAGGTTTGTGAATTCCATTTTGTAGTAATTAGTGCTACTGTAGTACTGGTTTCCATACTACAAAATGCAATTTATAATTCAGGCCCAATATGTCCTGTGTAATTCATCGGTGGAATTGCGAATGATGCAATGCCATATCAGAAGAGTAGTTGTAGCCTGCTATGGACTGGAAATGTTGTGCTTTGGGATCAGGTGGCTCATACATGTTTTTATAAAATTCACTTGTGTATCTATTAGACCCAGGCAGGAGTCTTTCAGGAATTCAGTCTTTTTGTAGATCTTTACAATACATCCACTGTAATCAGAGCACCTGGGGCTTATTCTGGATCTCCAGTAAATCTAGGGAACTGCAGAGTGTTCATTTCTGGTATACAGTAATTCATTAAAGTCTTGAAACATGCTCCTCTTCCTCTGTCCTTAAAAAATAAATTCCTACTTTTCTAAAGTTGAAATTCTAGCTCTATTTTATTGACCTTTTCATACTTTTAATGAACCCACTTTTTTTTTTTTGAAAACCAAAATGTTTGGTGGGTGGCTGTAAAAACTAACAGCGGCCATCCACCAAACTATTTGCATTTTTAGAGGAACTGGTGTGATGGTGATCTCTAAATTTGGTGTGCCACCCTAACTGATGGATACACTGCACCCTGGCCATGAGGCTATCTAAGGCCTTAAATACACAAAAGGTGTGGGGTGTAGCTGGAGGAAACTGGACTATTAGGTCCTGTTCAGGAAGCGCTAGTTGGGCGCGGATTCTACAGGTAGGGAGTGGGTGTGAAGAGTGGCTGTGCCTTAGAGGGTGTTCCCTTTACGGACTAGGTGGTCTCACACACATTACAGTGTCATGCTTCATCATTTGACCACTTAGCCCCACCCAGGTAAGATGTTACTACTTGGGCAGACTCAACCTCGTTGTTAAAAGAACTGCAGAGGGAGTACCAAAATTAGATCTAGCTGGATAGTACAAGGGATCCAGATAAAGAATTGGTGAATAATAATAAGATTACCTTACAAATCACCTATTTCGCTTGGGGATTTTTTAATATACGTGTTCGTAGGTAAGAATAAAAACCAGGGTAGGGACTCCTTTGAGAATGATGACTCAAGGAGTCTAAAAGTAAGGGACCAACATGTTTCTACCTGCACTAAGAGCTGAAAGGTCTGGGGCATTCATCAGGGTCGGGGATCCCTATAGGACAAGGAGCATGGATGCATGCTCGATAATATGGAAAGTACTTAAATTGAATAAATATATGTCGGGCCTACCAGTACATTTTGTTTTGGGGGAGGCCTAAAGGGAAAATAAAGTAAACAGTGGTGAAATGAAAGTGCCACTTCAATCAAAAACACAGCACACAAGGGTGTCAGAAACATGCTGTGGATGGTACACGTAAACACATGCAGGAGAAACTGGGGACCAAAAGGCAGGGGAACCTAAAGAATTAGACCTACCTTGCGAGAAAAGGCAGTTAGCCTCTGGTCTGGAAGATAACGGAGGGGGGGTTGCCCCTTATAGTCACACTCTGTGGGAAAGACGGAGCATAAAACCTAAAAGGGCGAAGAGCTAAAGGAAGGCCATGGCAGGTAAATGTACATTAAATAAGGAACCAGTATCAGTTAAGTTAAGTCTATTTGCGTAATGCTATCTAAGGCCTACCTTAGGGGTGCCTTACATGTACAAAAAGGGAAGGTTTGGACCTGGCAAGTGACTACACTTGCCAGGTCAAATTGGCAGTTTAAAACTGCACACACAGACACTGCAGTGGCAGGTCTGAGTCATGTTTACAGGGCTATTCATGTGGATGGCACAATCAGTGCTGCAGGCCCACTCGTAGCAATTGATTTACAGGCCCTGTGCACCTCTAGTGCACTTTACTGGGGACTTATTAGTAATTCAAATATGCCTATTATGGAAAAGCCATTTACACATACAATTCACACAGGGAGCTCTTGCACTTTAGCACTGGTCAGCAGGGGTAAAGTGCCCAGGTTTGTTGCACCTACAAATAAGTATTCCACCCATTCCAGAAGCCTCTGGTTTCTCCAATTCACCAACATACCCATATAGACACAAATGGAATGTGTAATCTCTTGGCAATACAACTTTTGATAACAATTTTGAAAATGTAATTGTCGCATTCCTTCCTGTAGATATTTCTTACTAGATAACACCACTATGTTGTCTCCTTTATCAGACTGACATATCGCTATATATTTATCTGAATTCAAAAGATTTACAGCAGCAAGTTCTCCTGCTGCTAAATTACTTCTGCTGTCGAAGGGTTTAAATCTAATCTTGTTAGATCTTGTATAACCTATTTCTCAAATGCATCTATAGCATCATAGGAAACATTTGGTGTAAAAATAGACGGGTTACAATCCAGTGGGACAGCTCATGCCAACATAAATTTTCAAATTCACCAAATTCATAAAAGGATCACCATGATGAACCATATCTAAATCTAAATCTACGAAAGAGACTGTGTGTTAAATTTCAGTGTCACTAATAAGTAAATTACTGGAAGTCCGCTGTCGTTCAACCAATTCTGATGGTCAATTGAACATTATTTATACATGCATTATGGCACTAGCTCACTTGGGCCAAATTATTTCCTGAGTTTCATACATGTCATATCTGCATTAAGTTGTTATACATTTTTTAGACAGCATGTCCATTCATTATGATATAAATAATATTGTGTCAGAGATGGCTATTTATGTATGCAGCAATACAAGAATCTCATTGTGGACTATTTCACATGATTATGATTTCTCAAATGGACTAAGATGCTAAAACAATTGGATGTATAAACTGTTATATGTTTGGTCAATTGACTTAATATTAAGTCTAAAGTATTCCATTTGGGAACAAACTTGATTACCATATTGATAATCATGGCAAATTGTGGCAAGAAAACAAAGAAGCTTTATATTTTAAATTGATAAGCTCCACTTTAAAATGGCTGACACGTTTTCTCCCTTTTGATGAATACCACAAAAGTATTGTTCATTGTTTACATTTTTCTGTTAGGTACAAAATAATGCTAGTGTTTGAACCACATCACTTATAACCCATGAAAAAGGCATTTGGATAAAACATGTTGGATGAAGCCTTCAATAAATTTTCACAGCTCTCGAAATGGTCTGCGACTTGTTTCTTTGTAAATACAAATGGCACATGCTAAGTGATTGGAAAGAAAGAGGTTTATTGGAATAGGAAGAATATGTATTTCCAAATGACAAAATGTGAGCATCTCAAAACTCCTATTATGTATTTCCTACCTAGGTTACATAAGGGTCAGGTTAATCTCCACCCCCAACCAGGAAGGTCTATCGTGTCTGCTATAGGTTCACTGATGGAGAATACCTGTAAATGTATTTATTATTACTTAAGGTCATTTATTACAGCCCTTCTGGCATATTTGAAAGATACCACCCACTTTCTAACTATAGTAGACGGTATTCACAGAGGAGGACTACCTATTGATAACCCTCGATGTAGCTGGTGTCTACAACAGCATTAAGCATTAGTTAGGTATTCAAGCAGTTGGACACTTCCTTAGCGCGAGGTCGAATTCTCTTTTCCTACACTCTGAAATATTACTGAACATGATATGATTTTGCTTGAGTAATCATTTTCTCTTAGTTGATTGTAAGATCTACAGTGATGAAGACCCTGCGGTTATAGAGTAATAATGCTTTTTTTAAATTAAACTTTTAATATTTTAATAGAAATCTAAAATATTTTTAAATTAATTAAAAACTAAACTTGTACCACATTAACTAAATATTCATTAAACACTAAAATGCTAAGGTGCTGAGATTTTTTTCAAAATTGTGTTCAAAAGTGGTAATGATATTTTATTTATAAACTTATTTAATGAACATTTAATTTGATGGGTTAGTTTATTTTTATTGGCTCTAGAGTAATAATAATTATTTTAATTTAATTTGCACGTTTGTGTTACATTATTAATATATTTTAATGAATATTAATATTTGATCAATAGACAAAGTTTATTATTTTTACCTACATTTTACCATAGAGAGATCTCTGCCCCAGTAGTGGAGATCTGTGCCAATGAGTGAAAAGTTATTAGTAGTAACTTTATACTCGTAAATTAAGTCTTAGATTTCTCTACCCCTTAGTTTCATGGCTTGGATACATGTAAGTCTACCCTTTGGTGTAAATCTATGTTTGGAAACGTCAATAGCAAAAATGTGTAGACTTACATGTGAGTAAATATACGCATATAAATATATCTTTTTGAATCATCTAGAGCAGCGCTTGCATTATTATAAAGCGGTGGCTGTATGCAACTGTACATGATTTGCATATTTTTCATGAACTTTATTAATGATTCAAATTTTTGGATACTTCAAGATCCCTCCAAAGGCTTGCAACACGAATTTGTGTACCACTTGTGTAAATATTCTGAGCATCTGATATTTATGCATAAATGAAATATTTCTACATGTATTTCTGCATGATGCTGAATCAAATAATGCCTTAACAATGTACTAAAATATCGAACCCTTCACTATTTACTATACCAATCTAAGAGTAGGCCATAACTTTCTATAGTATAGTGTGGCGGTGTAGCACACTATTGCCCATGCATTTCTATAAATGTAAATGTTTAACATTTTAACATTTTGGTCGTGGATCTAGATATTCCAGTATGACTTCATGTTTAAAATACCAGGAAGTCTACATGTAGAGGACAGATTTTTATTACAAGCCAAACTAAAACGATAATGTGCCCTTGTCATAAAGGTAAGTTTTGTCTCATGCATAGGTTCATGAGTAATTTTGCCTTTTGTATGCCTTCCTATAACACACAAAGGGATTCTTAATGGGCATGAATGCATTTTCCTACAGCAAATTTCTCTGCCACAAGCGAAAGTGGAGGCATCTGCAGTAGTAAATCCCACTCAATTGGTGTTAAGTGAGCATTACAAGGAATTGTTTGCATTGGAAATGGGGATGCAGGGAAAGAGCTTTGGCACACAAGGGTCTGGGTAAAGTTACAAATTCCTAGAAATAAGATTGGAAAAAGGTGCCTGGAGCAGCTTTCCAGGCTTGTTTCTGGGAAAGTTTGTGCATCACAAAAAAGTGAGATCTAAATCTCTACCCATACATTTCTGTTTACCGTTGCCAATAGAGCCCAATAACTGTAACTGCAATTAAATGTACCCTATAGTATATAACTGTGATAGATGAAAATAAACCTTTGTTTAGTTCACTCAGCTATTTTTCATTTTCATTACAAGGCTCCACACTTACACCCTGCCAAAAATGTATATAAACAGATAATGTGCTCATTTTCGATAAAAGCTGTTAATGGTATTACACAGTTTACATCATATGTCATAGAAGCTCAAATACAGAGCACTGCACAAGCCAAATTGACTGCATTGGCAAGATTCCAAGTGGCTCTTAAGCAAGGTGTGCTGCTACCACACCCAATATCAGCAATACTGACCAGTAATATCCCACCGTTATCTAGCGATTCCAAGTTTTCTTATACAAAATGGGCAAAAACATGAGGAAAGTGATACTACTGCATCCTTTTTTTTCCTTGTGGTTTTCAGAATTAGGGGTCAATTTTTCAGGCATATTGTGCCCAGAAATGCCATGGCATTTGTAATTTTGTTGCTACTGAAAACAGTAGTTTTAAAGTGAAAACTGAATTAGCGACCTTCTTGGAATCGAGCTCCATGCACAATAAAGATAGAGATTGTTTTACACTGTTTATTTATAAAAATGCAGCAAATTAGAAACTTTACATTGATTGTCTTCAATTTTCAACAAAATCAAAAATACACGATAAACCTATTACAGAAATGTATTAGCATGTATAAGAGGTAAATAGCGAATATTGGTAACATGTACCTCGAAACCTTTAAATTCTCACCCTCATCCCAGTTTTGCAAGATTTTTCTAAATATTTTGATTGAGCCCACTCTTTTGGCAGCCAAGCTTTCATGCAGTTTAACCTGTTCATTTTAGTATACCATTGGCCGAAAGTTGAACTCAATTCTGATTTCCAGTTCGCCAGGATCAATGACTTTGCTACCAAAAACAATTCATTCTTAAACCAATTTCACAGAAAATCTAGAGCCAAAAAGTGCTTAACCTAGATCAGTGGAACATTATATGCAACCAGTCTCCAGAGGATAGAAAAAATTTGTGAAATCCATCAAAGAGCATATTATTTAAATGTAATTGGAATTTAAATTTAGTTTGAACTCACAACTTAATAATGGCAGGTTACTGACTTGGCCTTGTATATGAATGTAAGTGCAACAGTTTTTTTAAGTTTAAAAAGCTTAGTTTATAAAAATTTAACTTCGACAAAACATCAGAAGAAACATTAATGATAAAATGTGATTAAAATGAATCAATAACTCTGAAGTACAGTACAATAATAAAGACACTGTGGTAATATAGAGGAACAAAAGACTAATACAGTTGTTAAAAAGATCTTAAGACTGAAGCTAATTATAGGCTTAAAAACCATTTAACTATTTTCAGGAGGGGTGGTGTGGTGGAGGAACATGAAAAAAAGAAACAAAACATCAAGTGAATAAATTATATTTTAAACACTTCTTAACCAAAATTATATTATTAAAATAATTTATGAACCGGGACACGTCCTAAAGAAGGCTAGATCCCTGCCTTTTACAAACAAGCTTTAATTTGAACTGTCTGTCCTGATTAACTTTCAGACATCTGCAAACCTTTCCCCTACCATGGTTTTTGCAAGCATTTAGGGCCAGATGTATCAAGCTCCCAGTTTGCATTTCTCAAATAGCAAATTTGAAGAAATCACTATTTTAGAAATGCAAAATGGGATGTATAAAAATTGAGAGTTGGTAATAACGATTTCTTAAAATTTGCAATCCCAATTTGTGAGTTGCAAATACCGAATCACAAAAAATAGCAAATCGGTATTTGCAAATCGCAAATTGCGAAAACGGCAACCCGGAACACCTGATGACATCACAACCAGGAAGTGAGTCATGCTGTTTCCAGAAGCCCCACCCACAGGAGCAAGCAGACAGACCCAGCTAAGCACCAGAGAGGCAGCCCTGAGAGCCACCCAGGACCAAACAGGATTATGGCTACTGATGGGAATGTGAAGGAGAAAGGAGACAGGAAGCGCAAGCTCAAAATCAGTGAGCAGGAATTGGAGGTGCTCACCGGGGAGGTGGTCAGGAACCACAACAAACTTTATGGGAAAAACTCACTACAGGTATCTGAAAGTGAGAAGAGGAAACTGTGGTCAGACATCCAGACCAAAATATGTGCAGTGGGTGTGCGCAGCGCTCTGTCGAAGAGATAGGCAAGTGCTGGTATGACTTGCATTCACGTGCCAAAGAGAGGGTAGCCAGAAGGCTAAAGGAGGCATGGAGTACCGGAGGAGGACCACCCACCCAGACACTGTCTACACCAATGGAAGGCATGGTGGAGTCCACACTGCTTCGGAGCATGTCATCCACTGTAGGCGCCATCACCAATTGATGCGCCGTTTGGATGGATTCTGCAGATCTGTCAATCTGCTCACTACTACAACTGCCTTGGTATCACGACGTGCTGTGGGCATACAAGTGGAGATGGCACATTGCAGTTGGGACATTTCAAAAGGATTGGTGCAAATAACCAATGTTTTGGAGACAATGCAGACAGCACGGAGTGCTACAAACAGAGAACTTGGTGGTGAGGATAGTGAGGAGCTCTCTAGCCTCAGCAGTCGCACAGCCCCTGTGATGGATCCAAGCCATTGCAGTTCCATACACAGTACTGTCTTTGCACCTGCTACAAGAGGTGCCACCGAGGCCACTGAGCACTCAAGTGGAGTGCATGGACGAAGGAAGTAATGTTGAGGGGAACAGGGGACTTGCATAACATTTAGCAGAGCAGTTATACTATGATGCTAATAGTGTGACATTGTTACTCACACCTGTTTGTATATAGTCCATTCCTATGTTCTAATCACACATATATGTTACCTGAAGTCAAGGCAATAAAGATCCTACCTACAGCAATACATAAAATAGACGTGGTATTATCATTACTTACATCAGAAATAGTTGCACGTGATCTCAGCACGTCTTTGCCCTCTGCTGCAATGCTTCTGTCTGCTGGGTGAAGGGTTGGCAAGAGATCCTCATCCTCATCTGAGTCCGGCTCGGTGGGTTCCACAGGTATGCTCCTCATTGTTGCAATGTTGTGTAACATGGCACAAGTAGCCACGATTTTGCATGTTGTCTCAGGGCTGTATTGTAGTGCACCACCACTCTTGTGCAGGCATCTGAAACGGCTCTTCAGCAGGCCAAAGGTCCTCGCTACAACACTGCTGCTCTCCTGTAAGCAGCATTATACCTCCTTTCGGCAGGCGTTGCAGGATTCAGATGGGGCATCAGTATGAATGACCGCACGGCATAGGCACTGTCTCCTATAATGACAGGAGAGTAAAATGAGTAATTGCTATCTGGGACATCACATATACATCAAGGCGATATTGTCAACTATAACATTACCAAGTAGGTATCCTTCGCCAAACTCCCCAGCAAGTAGTCTTGTGTTTATTTCACTGTGCCAAAAGATGTAGAAGTCATGTGTGCTACCTGGCCACAAGATCCGTTATAATGTTGGAGGCATTGCTAATTAGTTGTTTGTTCATGGAATGTGTGCTTTTACAGTTCCGATAAACATACTCTGTGGCCGATGGTGGACAGATAGCTACACGTGTCCCATCAATGGTGCCTATTACATGTGGGAATTGGGCAATCTGGTAGAAATTGAATTTTGTCTGTAGTAATTCCTGTGGGGTTTTGGGTAATCTTATGTGCTGTTGAATTTTTATCAGCATGGCATTGAGAAATGCATTGAAAAAGCGTGAGCGAGCACTCTGTGAGACCCATCCAGCTGCTGCTATGACCCCTTGATAGCTCCCTCAGGCTAATAGTTGTGGGGAGCATAACACCTGCACATGGGTGGTTATGCTATTGGTCCTGTGTGTGTTTCTCTGCATTAGGGTTGTAGATCAGCTACCAGGTCAAGTATCATGGCTGAGCTTAACCTGTACTTATCATATAACTCCTTGTCTGCTTGGTCAAAAATGGTAATGCGCACTCTGAAAATGCGCTCCTATCTCCTTCTCCCTCTCCTCAAACCTGCCAGGATCCTCATCCTCCTTGCCATGACATAGAGTGCAGCCATTGTGGAAAAGATGCTGAGTCATTCTGGGTCTCTTTATGTATGTTGCACCTGTTTACCAACTGATTTTACTTCATGTTAAACTGCACCAGTAAAAGGCCATTCTGCGACTATTCGCTATTTGCGATTTGTTGATACATTGCATTGCATTGCGAGACAGAATTTGCGATTCACATCCTGCGAATCTCAAATTCAGATTGCAATTTGCGATTTGCATTCTGCGAATCACAAATTCATGTTGCTGTTTGTGATTCACAGACTGTGACCTGCAAATTCATGTCGCAGTTGCAAGGAGACGCTATTTTATCGATTCTTTATATTTGCACTGCGAATGCCTTTCATACATCGTGAAAGGCGATTTTGCATTCGCAAACGGTGGAATGCAAAAGCCTTTGATACATCTGACCCTTAGTTTTGCTACATAGGTTTGTTGGCTAGAATCGGTTGTTTCAGCTATGTGTACACATACGGCATTCATGATTTGTACGGTCTGTTGAAGATCCCTCTAGTGACTTATTAGCTGTGGGGTTTCAGCCTGAGAGACGATGCAGTGTATTTTATCCAGACACATAAAGAAATACACCTAGCGAATTCAATGATGAAATTGACTAAGAATAACCCGCAGCATTAAAGTATTTCAGCGAAATCAGCATACTCAATATTCCCTCGCATTCAGTCTTGATTTTTAGTTTCAGGCTCTCTCTGGCTTCACACCTCCGGCTCTGTATTTTATACCATATTCATCATTCTGTCATTTTTATTTCTTTCCGGCTGGAACTCTTGTATGCATTCAGTATCTCTGAACAGTTCAGCACATGAATACCTGTTTAGTACCTCCCAGTAATGCTGTTTATGTTCATCATCAAAGATTTAATGAATAGATCTTTTAAAATGCGGTGGACATTGCCTGTCAAGGAGACATTGGCTTGGGATGCAGTCTGTGCGTTAGTTTGTGAACCATAACGCATCAGATCGGACGTGGAATGGAATATTGTCCTCGAGACAAGCATCTCAACTCTCCCTGGCAGATGCACTTTGATTCACTTGGCTGCATTTGTTAATAATAAGGAGGCAAGATGTACTTTATCAAAGGATGTGATTCACTCCTCTGCTAAAGTCAAATCCACAGTGATTTAGCCCCCATCACAAAAATGTGCATCATTTTGTATTTGAGTTGGATTTATTTTGGACCAAACATTTTACCGTATTATACTGTCTTAAAGCTGTAAAGCCAAAAACACCCTTTGCACACTGAGGAAGAAAAACAGGTTTACAAGTCGGAGATTTATAGACATATTGTAAACAAACATTGGTCTTTCTTGGTGGTAATGTAAGCCAATGAACAGTTAGAAACATTGACTTTTCCAAACAATGGTGGCCAGACAGTCAAATGAACAGTGCACATTGCACATCTACAACAGAAGACTCCAAGCAGTAATCACAGAGCACTGCAGCTATTTTTTCAGAAAGTTTTTTATGAAGAACCCAGAATGAAAACACAACCAAGTGTACAGTAACCGCAGTATTCAAACATCTAATCACATAAAGAGCAAGTACTCTGCTAAACCATACCACTTATGGTGAGAACACCGCGTTGAGTAGGTATAAACAATGGCACTGGCTGACAAAAATGTTGGATCACTTTATTTATAAATAGGACATTTGAAAACCCCTGCTAGCGCTCTCCTTGTGGGAGCCCAGTCATAGGCCACACCAATACTGTAACCACCATACTTAAAAGCCTCCTCCTCACTTTTTGAATTCCTCAAGAAGCTGAAGACCTGCTTTTTCAACAGTCACAGTAGCCCTAGGTTTGGCTAGGCTCACACCTGATCATTGCTAGAGGACCTTCTCAGTGACGATGCACTCTAGAAATCATAACATAACATCTCCCCTAGCTTATTAATACTGTGTTCTAACTTGGAAAGCCTATAATCAACAACTTTTGGGTAACGTTTGTGTTACAAATTGGGTCTCTAGTTGGTAGAGGTATGCACCCTCTCCAAGTGGGGACCACAGTCCTAGGCAGGGTAAATTACTACACAACCTAAATTATTCTGTGCTCACCCTCTGGTAGCTTTGCACAGAGCACACAGGCTTAACTTAGAAGGCAATGTGTAAATTATTTGTGCAATAACTCACACAGTAACATATTTCAAATATTTCACATCAGCTTAGGGAAATAGATAATATTTATCTGAATAAAATAATACCAAAAAGACAAAAATCCAAGATGCACAAGCCAAGATATCACTTTTTAAGAGTTTAAATGAGTCTCAATCCCTAAGGATGAGTGGTTGTAGCCTTTTAACACACAGTACCTGGGATGCGTAAAAAATAATGATTTGTGGTGGCCACAGAGGAGATGCATTGAAAAATAAGGTGCTTCATCAGATTTTCCGGTGCAGCACAGGTGATGCATTGTTTCTTTCCACACTGCAATGTGGTGCTTTGATTTCCAAGAGCACAGCCTTGGTTCTTCACTGCAATGCGGGGATATTTTGATGATCAGGAATGGTGCTTTGAAAATCCTTGGTACGCTGGTAAGAAGGAGCAGGCACTGTGTCAATCCGGTAGGTGATGCAGTGATTTTTCAGCCATGAGATAGATGCTGCATCGATTTCTGCAGGCGTTACATCGATTCTTTGATACACAAGGATTTTCTTCTCTTTGATGAAGTCTTTGTGGCACTGAGACTTCAGAACAGAAGGCAAGCTCAACCTAAGCCCTTGGAGAGCACATGTGGGGAAGGCAGGGTGCTTACAGCAGAGTCAGAGGCCAGCAGGCAACAGGGCAACAAGCAGGGCAGCAGTCATTCCAGCAAATCAGTCCAGATGAGCCTTTGGGCAGCCAGGCAGTTCCTCTGACACAGTTGAGTTGTAGATCCAGAAGTGTATATTTTTGGAGGGTCACAGACCCATATATATATATATACCCAAAAATGCCTTTAATGTGGGGGAAACTTCAAAGAGTGGTTTTGTAGTGTACAATTTCAACCCAGCCCTGTCTGCTAGGATCCCTGTGGGGAGTTATTAGCCCTTTGTGGAGGGTCAGGCCACTGGCCTTAAAAGTGTAAATGAGAGCCCCATCCACCCTTCCTGCCTAGGAACACCCATTTAGTATGCAGATCAATTCAGATGTGACTGAGTGTCCTGTAGTTATGGCTGTCTGTGTGGAATGCACAAGGGGAGCTGTCAACCAGCACAGACCAGGCTGTAAGGCACAGATGGCAGTAAGTGTAGAGAAATGCCGGCTTTCTAAAAGCAGCATTTCTGAAATAGTAATATTAAATCCAACTTTACCAATAAGCAGGATTTCCTATTACAATTCTGGCTATACTAAACATGACAGGGCTACTTCTTTCAGCTCAGGATCTACCACTTAAAATTATATAAGGGCAATTCTAATGATTGCCAATGATAGAAGCAGGCTTCACAGTAGTGAGAAACAAATTGGTGAGTTTTTCACTACCAGGAAAACAAAAGTACATGTCCTGCCTTTTACTTACATAGCACCCTGCTCTTTGGGCTACATAGGGCCTACCTTAGTTGTCACTTATACATATAAAAATGGGAGTTTAAGACTTGCAATTAGTTTTAAATGCTAAATCGAAGTGGCAGTGAAAACGCACAGACAGGCCTTGCAATGGCAGGCCTGAGACATGGTATGGGGCTGCTTATGTGGGTTGCACAATCTGTGTTGCAGGCCCACTAGTAACATTTAATTTACAGGCCCTGGGCACATCTAATGATATAGTTACAAGGGACACATAGGTAATTTAAATATGCCAATGTTTATGGGAGAGAGCACATGCACTTTAGCACTGGACAGCTGTGGTAAAGTGTGCAGAGTCCTGAAACCAGCACAAACAGGGTTAGAAGGATGGAGGGAGGCAGGCAAAAGGCTTGGGGGATGAGCACCCTAAGGCTGACAGATCTAACAGTTTGTAATAAAAACATAAAGCTCCACTGTCATATTTAAAGGCAAAACCTTTGATTTATTTTTAATTGGCAGTTTTCTGATTTTTTTATTGTGTTGTTCTTATTTTTATCCATTCCATTTTTATTTTTGTTAAATTTTGTAGGTCAATGTGTCTGTTTACAAGACTTGTCAGCAACAATCATAAAGACATAGGGGTTCATTTACAAGCCCCTTGCGCCATCGTAGCATCACCTTTTTTGATGCTATGGCAGTACAAACATTCCGCCAATCAGCGTCACATTTACGAACTGGCGCAATAGGACCATTGTGCCAGTTTGTAAAGCCTTGCGCCACATTATACCTGCACCAGATATAATGTATGCAAGTTAGATGTTCCCCAGCAAAAAAGGCCAGCAGAAATGGCGCAGTGAAATCTACAAGATTTCACTGTGCCCACCATTCTGCACCTTCATAGCATCATTTTGTTCATGCTTGCTCAGGGCAGGCGTTAAAGTGATGCTGTGCAGTTGGGACCCCCCTAGTATTACTGGACTGGCATCAAATTTTTGATGCTAGTCCAGCAATGCTAAGGTTTAGCACCCCAACTACGACAATTTCAGATGCAGCTAAGGACACTGCACCATGGCGCATTGCACTGTAAATACAGTGCTACCTTGGCATCATTAGGGGGCCGCAGGGCAGTGCAAGAAAACTGGGGCATTGATCACGATGTGCCCATAGTGCCAGGAAGGAGGGGTTCACTTATGTAGGAATGCTAGGAAATTCAAACTGGTGAAGCCTGTCTAAGACTAGGAGGAAACAAGGCATAGACAGATCCCTTTAGTCAAGAAAGAATGGGAGAAGGAAAACCTGCACCATACGTCTTCCTCAGTACCATGCAGAGCAAGAAGCACTGACTACTTGAAAGTCATGTGGCTAGAAATGGATAGCAGAAAGGTAAAGGAGAAGAAGATAGCTTTAACTCTAAATGAAAGTAAGGTAGCTCTCTGCCTGTGTATATTGGTTCATGAGCAGAGCATGAGTAAGATGGAGCTTGATTCCTGGTAAACTCTACCACTCAGCACTCATGGAAGGAGGGTGAGTTAAGAGAGTGGAACAGCAGGAATGGGAGAGCAAAATAACTACTTCCCAAATGACATTGAATCCTGTAATACATTTGGTGATTACATGGTTAGAATCTTTGCAGTAATGATTTGTGGTCAATTGTCTGTCAGAAGGATGTTTGCTACTTTGACATTAGACACAAAGCAAAGCACACAATACAAATGCAAGGAGGCAGCGGCGGGCACTGCAAATGTCAAGGGGGGATGGGACAGAAAAACAATTTAAAAAACACTTCCCATTCCGCCATTCCTGCCGCTGCCAACTCCTGCTGCCTCACTCTGATGCTCCTGATGGTGTCCCAGCATTCACTGGGACACCAGCACAGGCTCCACAGCAATCTTGGCCCTGCTCTCTTACTAAACCTAGCATGAAAGCAGTGTCAGGATTTGCCTGAGTGGCTTGGACTGCCACTCAGACAATGCACTGGGCTCTGTGTAGTTTCTTCAGCCCAACTGTTCAACACAGCCGGGTTGGAAAAACCTAAGTGGACATGTGTGTTTGGCCGGTTTAAGACATCCGGGCAAACACACATGCACACTTGGTTGCATTCCACTCCCCCCTCGCCTCTCTCCCCTCAGGTGGCCCAGCCCCACCCCTCCCTGAACTGTCAGCTGAGCCAGCAGATGAAAAATAAAACCGAACTAAATTATTGTTTTATTTTTCATCTGCTAGCTCTTAACCAGGGGGAGGATGCTCCTCTGCCGTTGCGGAGGTGCCGGCCCTGCAAGGAGGAAGTTTTAGAAAAAAGGTGAAGACTGATCCTTGACAGAAATATCTCAGTATTTCTTAGAAAGCATTAAGGCCCTCATTATGACTTTGGCGGTCAGCTGACCGCAATGCCGGTGATGGCGGTAGTACTGCTGCCATACTGGTGATGAAGACCGCCATATTATGAACACGACGGTGATCCCTCCCATATCCAGCCAATGCACTGACTGACTAAACCGCCAGTGCATTCCAGCCACCGACCACAGCTGTCGTAATCTTCAGTCCGGAGAAACACCATTCACCGCCCACCATATTATGACATGGCAGACCGCAAGGATTTCTGGAGCAGGACCACAGCCACGTAAAGCCTGACGGAAATTACCCATATAAAAGGAGACACTCACCTACAGGGACACAGAGGAGTCCGCAGCCACCATGGAACCTGAACTGGAAGTCCTGCTGATGCTGTACCACGCAATGAGGTTCCAGGAGCAGCAAGGTCAACGAAGACGATGACGGTGAGTACAGCCACCTAGCACACAAGGGAGAGAGGGGAGAATGACCTACCTACATGCACAACACACACCTGCAAACGTACCACACACATGGAGAACAATCTGCTGAAAAATACAACAATTACAGAAGCCAGAAGAAAAAAAAGCCAGGACAAATACCTGTAATTCAAACACTGTATTCCGGTAGGAATAGCACCCACAACAAAACAGGAACCATATACAAAGGGCCATTGGCCAGTCCAATTGTTCATGGTAACCCACAGGGCAACGAAATAGGCCCAACTTGACTCCTGACAGCCCAAGTGACTCCACTGGGCAGGGACATCAATGTGGAAGGCAGGCACCTCATGGATCTTCTTTGAAGGGGGGGTCTTTGGACTTTGGTTAGGGAGGCGTGGGCTCTTGCTCTTCTGTTTAGGGGGAGGGGAGTGTGCCTGTAATGGGGGTGGGAGTGGCTGCCCTGTGCTCCATTGTGGGAGGCTTTTTAGCAGGGGAGGGATGTTTGCAAAACTAGGGGGGGCATGGGAGGACTGGGAGCTGAAGGGACTGGGCTGGGGGGCTGGCCTTATGTTTCAGGACAACACAGGGTGGGTCAGGAGTAGGGAAGAGCTCAAGGCAGGAAGTTTTTTAGGTACAGTGGGGATGAATGTGGGAGGAGGTTTGGGAGTGGAGTTAGCAGGAGTGGTTGTAGGAGGTGTAGGTATGCTGGACTGGGTTGCAGGTGCATGTAAAGTGGGCATGTGTGAGGTGATGGCTGTTGAGTGTCTGAGTGGGAGCGTTTATGTGTTTTGGGAGAAGGGGGAGCAGAAAGGGAGGGAGAGGACAAACAGGTTGTGTGAATGTATGTTGGGGTGGTGTCTGCAAGAAAGGTGGGTGTGCTGCATGTGGTTGTGATGGTGGTGGTGGTGACTGCGCATGTGGTGAATGGCGTGCTAGTCTGTGTGTCTGCTGTTGTGGTGACTGTGGGCAAGGCTGAACATGTGGCGGGATGTGGAACTGAGGATGCAGTGCTTGCAGGTGTGAGTGCTGATGTGACTGCGAGGGAGGAGGTGGAGGGGGAGACAGTGGAAGCAGTTGTTGTGTGTTGGCTGTCTGTATGCTTGTGGTGTGATCTGTGGTGTTTGTGCTTGTCTTTGTGAGTCCTGACTGTTGTCTTGGGTGCATGCTCATCTGATTGTGTACTTGGGATGGGTGGGGGGAGAGAGCTGTGGGACTGGGTACAGGTAGTTCGAGGGGGAACAGAAGAACTAGGGACAATGCCTGCCGTCAAAGAGGAGGCCAGAGCCTGAAACAATCTCTGTAGGCCAGCCAAGCCAATGTGAATGCCCTCCAGGTAGGAATTGCAATGCTGCATCTGGGATGCAAGCCCCTGGATGGCATTCACTATGGTTGACTGCCCTACAGAGATGGATCTCAGGAGGTCAGTAGCCTCCTCAGTGAGGACAGCAGGGATGACTGGGGCAGGGGTTGAGTTGCCTGCAGCGAACAAGATGCCCACCCTCCTGGGTGAGCGGGCTCAGGCAACTGGGTGGGGGGGGCTACTGGGAGGGCAGTGCTGGAACACGGGGTGGCAGAAGATGATGATGCTGGGGTGGTCCCATAGGGGTCCACGACCACCAGGAAGCTCCTATCGGAGGAGGAACCAGAGTCAGTTGTAGCTCCTGCCTCCCCCATGGTGCTCCCCTAGCCCTCCAACCCGTCGGTAGACACTGCCTACTGGGTCCCTGGGCTACAGCACCCCCACTCGCTGGTGCCCCTGCTCCTTCTCCAGATGATGCTAATGCACACCAGGACAGGAGAAAAAAAGTAGGGAGTGTGGGGAAGAAAGAAAGGGAACACAGGATCAAGAACAGCAATAACAGCACATATAGCATACACATCACAATGACTCACTGGTATTTACACTATGCAGTAACAACCACAATACCACACCATTTCCTGGGAACAACAGCTGAAATGAACTCTGAAGACACAACCATCTGCACACCTACTGAGATTCACTAATCCATGTCTGCCTATGGACAAAGGCACAGCTACACTACTCCGACAAAGTGACTGCACAACGTGAAATTGCCAGGTCACACCACCTAGGCAGTAGACATCAGAGCATCACTCCAACACTGGTGAGTCAGGATGCAGGGCCTTAATGAAGCTGAAATACCAGCAAATAACCAATACCATTTGTGCATACCACTCACCATAGCTATGCAGAACTTAACAACATAACATAACCTACAAAGGCATACTGAGGCATCCACTGACTATTAACTTGCCATTCAAAGAACATACCAGGCATTAGGAAAGAAATGTACACAGTGTGTACTCCCCCCTCATGGCTGCTGTGCTGCCCTCAAGCGTCATCCAACTCTGGGTTGGCAACTGCCAGTACGCGGGCCATTACGGGGGTCAGGGACCGAGGGCACCCCTCCCTCGTTGGGAGGATGTCCCCAGCTGGGCCTACGCAGTCTCCCGGGCCCAGCGTCGCAAGTCCTCCCACCTCTTTCTGCAGTGGGTGCTCCGCTGGCTATGGACCCCCAGGGTCCACACATCCTTGGTGATGGCACGCCATAATCCTTTCTTCTGATGGGCACTGACCTGCATAGGAGACACAGACAGAAGGGCACCATTGACTACACACTTCAGTCAGTTACAGCAATGGACTACATACTGCATTGATCCCACATTCATCTTACACAGCACTAGTACCTCTGTGTACATATTGCATGCAGCAAACAACACTCCCTAAAGGACACACTGCATGCACACACATACATCTACATACAGCCATGTCACATCCAAAATACCTAAAAGGTACTCACCTGTTGATCTGGTGGCCCATGCAACAGTCCCTACAATAGTAGAATCCCATCTAAAAGCTTCTCCAGTTCTTCGGATGTGAAGGCTGTAGCATGGACCATTGTGGGCTCCAGACACAGGACACAGCAGCTCACGCAGCGAAGGTCTTGAGAGGGTGAAGTCAGGAGACAAGTGACATAGGCATCTGAAAATGGTGGTCACGTCTGCGCAGTAATCACTGTCACCGCTGGTGGTGATCATCATTGGCCCCTGTACTCCATAGACTACAGTGTTACCCAATGAGGAGTTGCACAGCGGTTCAGACTGCCCTCCGCCATGACATCAAACGCTGGCGGCGTGAGGTCACTTCCACCTATCCTCTGCATGCAGGGCAGGCGGGTGCCATTTCCTGGTGATTGTACTCATGGTAGTCAATTAAATGTATGTCATATGTACATATGGTACACACCAAGGTAATTCCTACACATCTAGATTTTATGTTTGGTGGGTGACTCTGGCTCTTCAATGAGAGCTCATACCAGTACACTGCTTTCAGAAGGGTAGTTGACAAAACATGTAAAATGTGATGGTACAAATCACGTCTCATGACTTCTACTACATCTGTGAGGCAGTATGGCAAATGAACGAGAATGTATGGTTTCAGAAGTCCGTTTGCATGTAGAGTACACCAGAGGAGATTCAGATCATTGGTTGCCTGAAATGTATGAGGCAGCTCTGTTTACTGTGATGTTGTATGTCTATCCTTCCTGCTATCACACACTTGTGATGTTTGGTTTGTTTAGATACCAACCACTGTGGAGGAGGAGGAAGAATGCACCCATGTACATCCCCGTAGACAACTTGGCTACACTGGAGGAACGCCATATAATTCTCACCTATCGTATGAACAGGGCCACAATCATAGAAGTGTGTGCACAATTGGAGCCAGATCTCATTCCTGCTCTTCGTAGTCCTACTACAATACCTCCTACAGTACAGGTGCTATCAGTGCTCTACTTCCTGGCCAGTGGATCATTTCAGGTGACAGTGGGCTCGGCTGCAGGTATGTCACAGCCAATGTTTTCAATATTGCTGAGTAGAGTTTTGACTGGTTTGCTGAAACACATGAGAAGCTATATCTCATTCCCCCAAGGTGATGATTTGCCCACTGTTAAGGCTGCTTTCTACACAAAGGGACACATTCCACATGTGAATGGGGACATTGACGGGGCCCATATTGCTTTGGTCCCTCCCAGGATACATGAGCAGGTGTTCCGAAATAGGAAGAATTACCATTTTATGAATGTGCAGATGGTGTGCCTTGCTGATCAGTATATTTCCCATGTTACTGCCAAGTTTCCAGGCTCTGTGCTTGATGCCTAAGTAATGAGGGACACCAGTGTCCCACAGATGATGGCACAACTACAGAGAGGGAGAGTCCGCCTCATTGGCGAGTATGATGTTTCACACAATGTATGTCACTGTATGTCACCTGGAGTTGCCCTCCGTGCTATTGCACACATGTAATGTGAGTTTCTCACTATTTCCAGGTTAATCCGGCTACCCAAACCTATCCTGGCTGTTGACACCAGTGAGGAATCAGACGACAGGGGCAGAGAATCGATACAATGAGGCATATGGACGGACCACAAGAGTCATTGAAAGCACATTTGAGCTACTGAAAGCCAGGTTCAAGTGACTCCATATTTCTGGTAGATCACTATTCTACTCCCCTGGAAAGGTGTGCCAGATAGTGGTGGCCTGCTGCATGCTTCACAATTTGGCCCTCAGGTGACATGTGCCATTCCTGCAGGAGGAGGGGGGGGAGACAATGCACCTGTGGCAGCAGAGGACACTGAAGACAGTGATGAAGATGGGTAGGAGGAGGCTGTGGACAACAGGACACATCTGATACACCAGTACTTCCAATGACACTCAGGTAAGACTATAGTTCTGTTCACACCATCATTTCAATGAAGAGCTGTGTGGCAACATTGATGTACCAAGCACAAATGTGTGCATTCTGAAACCTAACACTGTTCCATCTGTGGTCAGTCGTGCCAGTGGTATGATGATTGTGAAAAAGCTCATTCTGCCTATGCAATGTATCAGCAGTTTTTCAGGTTCAAATGCATGCCAACGTCAAACTGTGTCCTCATTCCATACAGTACTTAGCATTTGCTGCTGGGAATATTGTGTGAGTTACAATGTGCTTCCACAACTTCTCTGTGACTTCATTGTTCCTGACAGTTTGGCCTGGACTAGGTGTTCCAGAGGAGGGGTTGGCATACTGGCAATATGGCATAGCTAAAACTGTGGTATCTTGTCTGAGGCCGATACATAAGTTGTTTCTTGTCACTTCTGGTGTTTGGAGTTAATTGCAGTGCAAAATTTTAAGTTGATGTGCCCAGATGAATGCAGGCTGTTATGTTACAGGGGCTCATGTTGCTTTACTTCCTTTTACTTCTCATTTTAATGTCGCTATTGGTTTCCCTTTTTTCAGTTGTTGGTGTGGTCATTACTGTAAACTCATGGAATGCCTACAGACTGCTTTCACACAGTTTGGTGAATGGTGACTTGTGGCATGTTCTTACACTGGTAATGTGTACCCCAAGCTGAATGTACATTGGATGGATTCACACTTCACATTAGCACAGGATAATAAAAGTAATTTGCATTTTGATGAAATGAGAGCACAAATCCTTCAGTTGTGTTTAAGTCTGTTAATTGAAATGACAAAAAGGAAGGGATAGTGCAATAGAGTTGGGTGATGGTGGATGAAATCTTCAGTATAGCCATCCAGTTAGTTTGTAGCACAGGTCCAGTATCTATGGGGCCATGGGCAGATGAGCAGTGGCCGTCCAAAGTGTACAAGGTGTCTCATTGGCACACAAGGGTGACGTTGGTGAGGCTCACTTCCTGGCAGTGGTTGGGGTCTTGGCTAGAGTCTCTGATAGATGTCTGGGTCGCAGGGAATGTTTGTGGGGTGATTCTTCAGCTGCAGAGGGAGAAGTGCTGGTGGTCTGTGAGTCCTGTGAAAGGTCCTCTTGTCCACTAGCTGCAGCAGATGTGGAGGGAAGTTCAGTACACTGGCTAGTGGAAGGGGCCCACTGGTGTGTTGTGTACTCATGCATGATGATAGCCGTATCACTGAGCATCCCTGCAATGGAGGCCATGGTGGCATTGCAGGCCTGCACTGCTGCATGACCTCCTGGTGGTGTTCCCCCTTCAGTCTCTGGTTCTCCTGCAAGATGGTAAGTACCTGGCCTATCGTGTCCTGGGATTTCTGGAATGCTCCCAGGACATGTGACAGTGCCTCCTGGGCAGTCAGTTCCCTGAGTTGGCCCATCCCTTGGCGCACAGATATCCTCTCACTGGCCTAGCCCCCTGTGCCTGTGTCCCCTGAACTGTGTGCTCACTTCCACTGACACCAGGCCCTCCTACGTCCTGCCTGTGAGGTGTTGACTCAAGTCCCTGTACAGGTGGGCACACTCTTGATTGATGTGTCCTGGAGACAGAGGTTTAGGGATGTTGGGTGGCTGCTGTGGTAGCGATGTGGGGTGCTCTGGGATGGACTGAGTGTTGCCTGTGGTGTCTGACTGACCAGTGGTAACCGATGGGCCAGGGAGATCTTCCAGATCCAGACATCCAGGTTGCTGTTATCACTTGGGCCTTCTTCTGGTGGAGGACTGGGTTGACGTGGCACATGCTGCCAGCTGACATTGGCTGGGGTATCTGTGGACATGTATGATATTTGTTAATTTCATTCTCAGATACATTTAGCATTTATGGGTTTTCCTATTGAATGGGTGTGGTTTTTCCACCTTTGGTTTGTGCATGGTGATGCATTGTCGGATTGGTAGTGCTTTATGTTGACCATGCATTACTTATGTGTGTGAATAATAACCTTGGAGAAGTGTGCTTGAAGTGGGTAGGGCATGCAGGGGAAAATGTTGAGGGTGGTGATGGGGTGGTTCTCAGTTTGGGATGGAGTGGGATGAAGGGAGATAGGGTGACGGGGAGACATGTCATGCAGGTGTACGTGATGGTGGCTCCAGTGATTCCAGTGAGGCCCTCTGGATGCAGGATAGCCAAGACTTTCTCCTCCCATGGTGGCAACTGTGGTGGAGGAGGTGGGGGTCCACCGCCAGTCTTCATGATGACAATGTGGTGCCTGGATGCCATTGCATGGATCTTTCTCCATAGGTCGTTCCACTGTTTCTTAAGTCATCCCTTGTGTGTGGATAGTTTCCCATGAAGTTCACCTTGTCCACGATTCTCTGCCATAGCTCCATCTTCCTGGAAATGGATATCTGCTGAACCTGTGCACCAAACAGCTCTCCCTAATGATCTTGTCTACCATGAACCACAAACCACATCTCCTTATCAGTGAAACCGAGGTTCTTTTTTGGGGGCATGCCAATCGTGTAGTGGGTGTTGTGTGTGTTGTGCAGGTTGTAGAATATTTGGTGGGGTTGCAGGTTGTGTGAGTATGCTGTGAAGTAGTGATTGAGTGCAGTGTTGTTGTGTGTGTTGGGTATAGAGGTATGATGTGTAGTGTGTGATGCGTGAATGGTGTATAGGTGGCTGTGGTTTGTGTGTGCAGTTCTGGAGATGTGTGGCTGGCAATGTGTCACAGAATTTTCAAATTTGCAAAGAATTATGGGTTGCCTGGGAGTGTGTATTATAGTACTTTTGGTGGGTGTGTACGTTGTGTGTATGTGTGGGTTTTATCAATCTGGCCAATGTTTGTTGTTGTGGAGTAGCACCATCGACCGCAGTGGTCCGCACCACCAGTGAGTAACTGCCATTGAGTGGCCGCTGTGGTGATTCGTGGGTCATAATTTGGAGGGCAGTTTGTTGTAGGCAGGGAGAGTGGTGGGACGACTCTCTCCCGCCTTCATTGGCTCTGGCAGGGCAGTAATTTTGGCTTGTTTCTAGTGGTTTTCCGTTTGTGGCTCATGATATGGCGGGCAGATTGACGCCTCTGTGACGGTCTTTTGGCAGCCGTCACCATGGCGGTCTTCGGTAAAGACCGCAAAAGTCAGAATGAGGGCCGAAATCTCTTTATTAAAGGTACTAGTGTGTTAGCTTATAATTAATTAGATCATTTGAAAATTGGTTATGAAGGCACATACTTTGAACAATTTATTTTTATTGGAATAACAGTTCAGTGATTCCAGAGAACTTTAAAGGGTGGTGGGTGTATGAGTCAGCACAGTATACAGAAAGTCCCATGGGTGAGGTGATCGGAAGTGTGTATCACCTTCCCACAGATGAACACATGTTGAGGTTGGTGTGAGGGAATGCTGTTACCAAATAAAAGTAATTCAGTCTATTTTGTGTTGAGCTGAGATAGGTCTGGAAAGTCAGTCAATCAAACAATATTTTATTCAGTTTCTGAAACCATCAAAGTACATTAAAACAATACCAATAAGCAATACTTTAACATACATTAAGAACATAGATAAAAAAAACACAATCACAAATAATACATGTAAATATATGCATATACATTTTGTATCCAGTGTTAAAACCTGGGGAAACACATTAATTGTATTGCTAGCGTTAGAAAGTAAAATATAGTGCAGGAAATAGCCAAATGTATAAAAATATGGCCCTCACAGAGGCCAAGATAGCACTATTTACATGGTTTGTAAAATTTAAAAACCCAGCACAAATAGCTTCATCTAGTGATCATGAAAAGAACATCCAAAATACTAAAATCTAAAAGAAAAGACAGCAAACAAAACCAAAAGCGTATCACTCTCGATCCAGACACTTAACAGAAAAACAAATTACAGCAAATACTCTAGGGCTAGAGGTATTGGTTTTTAATACTGTAAAAGCCACACAATATCTGCCGGTCCATAGATTCAGGCACACTGGTCAAATGTACTTGCAATGAGTGCCTCAGTATGCTAGATAGAAGAACAAAACATGTTCCTCCGTTTTTGGAACTACACCACAACAAGTGGTGCATGTACTAGGAGGCATTCCATTACTTGACTTCTTTACAAACATAATTTGACAAATGTGATTCTAACATACAAGCTTTTAGCAAAGGGGGTAGGGTCCGTTGATGTTATCTAAAAACAATTTGAAATAGGGTGTGATCATAAACAATTGTTCAATAACAAGACTGCTGCAACAGTGACCTTACAGATAGTTTGTGGTTTTTCCCACAGACCAGTTAGACTGAAATTTGCAAGCCAAATAGATATGTACTTTAACCAAGGAACTATGTTCAGACTCATTAGTTCCTTTACAGAATTTCTGTAATCATTTAGCTCTGGAATGGTCCATCATTTTAACCAATAAACCATTGGCTTCAGTTTTGCCACAACTGAAATTCCTTTGAGCCCAGTGTCCAAAATCGAAGGTACAAGGGTAGTATGTGGTGGAACTGAAATAAGGGCTGTTATAAAATTATTCTCAGCAGTAGTTAGTTTCTGCAAGTTATTACAGCTCTGCCATTCAGCTCCATAACAGGCATATTTTGGACCAGAAGTCATCTGAGTGGTCTCTTCCCAGACTTTTTTGCTGTTTGATCGCTTTGTTGCCGATTTCATTCTTGTTGACTTTAGAACTCTGCACACTTTTTTCACTGCTAAACAGTGTTTTAGTGTGTATGCTCTCGCCCATGAATATAATGCAATTGGTATCTACCTTTTTGGCACATTTAATTTAATAGTAAGTCCCTGGTATACAATACTGTGGTACCCAGGGCCTGTAATTTAATGGCCTGTCTTCACACTCACACAATGACCAATACACCAGGAATGAGACATCTTGCCACCTCTGAGGGAGTGGAGAGGAACTGCACAGGTCAGGGCTTGGTGACTACACTTTGCCCCTGCTTCAAAAGTTTGAACTGGATAAAAAGGCCCACCTCAGAGATCATCTTTGGACTGAAAACATAAGACAAGACTGCACAAATATTTGCCTTGCTGCTTTGAAGAGCCTGGACCTGCTTGCTATTTTAAAGCTTCCTGAGTGACTCCAAGGATTAGCTGACTGATCTCCTGCTTGAACTTTCAGGGTTACAACAAGTTACAGAGGCCCCATATGCTTCCTTGACCAGAACCTGGCCTGATCCTAGCTGCTCTCCCTCTGACCCTCCAGCCTGCACCCACTGGTCCTGGGCACTGGTAGAGGGCATTCTTTCCTAATTTTACTGAGACACGACATGTGACGAGACAAGACCTTGTAGCTGTAAACCCTCTACTTCTGAAGAGCCAGACCCCGCTGAGCCCCACAGTACCCCACTTTCTGCTCCCTATCGCAGGAGTCCTCTGCTTAACGCCAGAGCTTCACAGCACCACAAGAACCTGCAGCCCAGAACCAATGCAACCATCACCAAGCCTCATTGGATACTGCAAACCAAGCTTTGTCCCTTTCTGCACTCTGCATACAACCACTGCAAACTTGCAGAGCTTAGTCTCAGCTCTTCAAGCCTGACACAGGATTACGTCAGGCCTCACAGAGACCTTCCACAAAGTTTTGCAGCTTTCTGTGGCTGGTGCCACTGCTGTGGCCTTGGAGCCCCTGGGATCTGCTCACCAAGCCTGATGCTGGAGCTCGCAAAGCCTTGCAGCAACGGCTTGCAAAAATGTATGCATTTCAGTGCTCTGGACACAGTAACTTTTCTGTTGGGAGTCCATTACTCCCCGTGCCCACCTGTGCAACATTGCAGTTGGCCTGATCTGTGACCTTGCTCTGGCCCCGTTGGACTCTTTCTTTACGCATTTCACACATTTCATTTTCACGCATATTAGTATGTGCTCAGTCCATTTCACAAGCTTTTGCACCTCTTCTGAATTTAAACTCAGAGGTTCTTAAGTATACTATTTTTGAAGTTTTTAAGTTATTTTATTTATTACAATATACTATATTTTTAGAAATACTCGTTGGGACTGGTTTTGAGTTGTGTTTCAACTTCCTTACTGTTTGTGTGTTGCATGCATACTTCGCACATTGCTTCTAAGATAATCCTGACTGCTTGTGTCCATGTTACCAGAGGTAATACAAGGTTTACTGGACAACAATTGTGGTTCACCCTGATTAAGACTGTGGTGCTTGCTTGAAGATGGCATACACTCACTTCAATACATAACCCAATTTCTGACAGCAGCATTCTGAGCTTTGGCTATGCAAAGCTTCTGACACAGGGAACAGTGACCAAGCGTGAAATAGTTTTGTACTTGTGTTGAATAAGCAAAATACCCTTTTTAAGTTGAGGACCCTAAGCATAACTATCAGACAGTTTTATTCCCAAATAATTGAAGCTTTGAACACGTTGCAACACATCGGCCTCCACCCTCATAGCAAAATTCCTGATTGGTCTATCCACAAATACCATAAACCTAGCTTTTGTTATATTCAGCTCTAAGTCCTTAGGTCACAAAACTTAGGCCCTCATAATGAACATGGCGGTCTGGGCCGCTATGGCTGAGACCACCATATAAGCTACATGGCAGAACCGCCACTGGCGTAACTCCACCACCGTCAGGCTTCCACCGCCAGGCAGCCTGGAGATTGCAGAACTACATATCCCACAGGGCAGCGGTGCTCCGGATAATGTACCTGTTTTTCACCAGCCTTTCCCTGGCAGTTAACCCCACCAGGGAAAGGCTGGCGGAATGGGTGGCTCGCTGCACTGCCCATGCACTTGCCATGGTCAGTGCAGGGGCCCCCGTGCACAGCCCCGTAGTGCATGTCACTGCCTGATTTAAGGGCAGTGATATGCGCGACAGGTGCTGCTGCACCCGCCGCACTGCTACAGTGCCGCCGGCTCCATGTGGAGCCGGCGTCAATGTACAGGCCCTGAATTCCACTGGGCCGGCTGGCGGGAACACTGTTTCCGCCGACCGGCCCAGCAGAATGTTGGTAATGTGGCCGGCAGGGTCTTCAACGCACTGGCGGTCTTTTGTAGACCGCCAGCGCTGAACTCGGCGGGTTCGTAATGACCACCTTAGTAGATTGGTTAATTAAGTTTTGAAGGCCATTGGTGTCTTGGAAATGAGCCACGTATATTCAGAAAAAAGTCATTATGAACCTTTAGGCTGCTTAAGGTAGGTGAATCATTCAAACAATCCTGTATTTTGGTGGCCACGTTGTTAACATAAAAAGAAAATCAAGTAGGCGTTAAGATTCACCCATGATGGGAACCTCCATTTATTGTAAGGCTGTTATTAAGTTCGCCTTCACCTTACCAGCGAACTTGTGTATAGTCATTTTCATGTAAGCACGCAATAAGATTAACCAAATCAGAAGGAACACCTATTCCATCAAGAACACTCCATAGTTTATTCCACGGGACAAGATCAAACGCAGCACGTAGGTCTACAAAGGCTATGTAGAGATTTTGCATGCTCAGCAAAACGTATTTCCTATACAAGATGGCATATATAAACACCTGGTCAACAGTACTGGTCTTTACAATAAAATCTGCTTGGAGAGGGGACAATAAATGATGCTCATTTACCAAACTGAACAACTTATCAAGAAGCTGAATAACAAAAATCTTTTGCAGGCTATCTACAAGGCTGATGGGGTGATGGCTGAAAGTGTCACAATTATCTCCCTTCTTGTAGATTGAAATAATCTTGGCTCCCTTCCAAGTTTCAGGAATGTTCCTACCTGCCGCAATGCCACTGGCTAAGACATCAACATAACTAGCCCAGGCCGTTGGCTTAGATTTAAGAAAAACCCCTAGGATCTTTTAAAGGGCAGGGTGCCTTTGCCAGCTAGAGACAACCAAGAGTATCAAAGTTATCGGGTATGCTAGAAGTTACTGAGCTAGTCACAGTTGCAGTTATGTTGTGGGTGGCGGGGTAGGTGCTCCGAAAACTTGGGCCTAAGGACAGATGAGCTGTACCAGCCAAGGCTTACCGGAATGTAAAATGTGACACCCACTTATCTGGCTGGATATAATGAGAAGCAGTATTAGTACTTTTCAAGCTTTTGTGTGAAATTATATGCCAAAAAACGTTATTAAAATTTGTCCAAGTGACATAGAGTAGGTCTTGCCAATTTTTG
Organism: Pleurodeles waltl; assembly: GCF_031143425.1. Taxonomy (NCBI): domain Eukaryota; kingdom Metazoa; phylum Chordata; class Amphibia; order Caudata; family Salamandridae; genus Pleurodeles; species Pleurodeles waltl. The sequence goes on along the minus strand of NC_090449.1, from coordinate 208,382,783 downwards.
CCTTCCCAGTCACTCTTGGCCTTCTGAAGTGTCATATTACAATTACTTCTAGCCTTTACAATTTCTTTGTGTGAATGCATTTGAACAGCCAGCAGTAGACATCCTTTGGATTGGTTGCATACTTGGTTAAACCATGGTTCTACTGTGTCACAAAGGGTCTGTTTATGTATAACTTTTCTTATAAAGAAAGTCCCGAAGTCTAGAGAAAGCTTGTCATAGATCTCCAGGTTAGTAATTTCAACATTTGTGCATCCTACAAAGTCAGTCAGCTATTCGACTCACGATTGATAAATGTCAGAGAGCAGGTTCATACTTGGCAGTACTTGGGGCCAGGTAACCCACCTTTGGTTGTTATCAGAGGAAGAGGTACCTCAGTATGATATAAAGCAGGTAGCATACTAAAGACATTCCCACGCAAATATGCAATCAAAGAGTTGTATTAATTGTCAGCACAATCGCCAATTTTCATGTCATCAAGAAGAGACCATAGCCTTAAATCAACAAGCATATAGTCAATAATACTCCCATATGCCCCCTGCCAAAGGTGGTGCCATCTCTTGATCAGAATGGGTATGGCCATTTCAAGCTCTTTGACCCCTACCTACTACAACTGAAACTAGCTGAAGGGCTATGTTGGATAAATGTCTCACTGATTGGCCAGTTAAAGTTGGTATGTTTCACTGCTCATCCTCCAGCTCAATCAGACCATTGGTTTACAAGCTGAGAGCCCAAAGGTGACATTAAAGTATCCAGTAAAAATGACTTTAGTCTGCTTCTGGTGCAATTTGAGGAGCTCACCAAAGAACTCCAGAAAAGGAGAATTGTTATCAGCAGGCACGTTCTAACATACACATTGAATATTACCGCATTCAATCCAGAAGAGAACTTGAGGCTAATCCCCATTAAGGGTGGTGATTCAACAGCATTTTTTATCATTACCAATAACCCCTCTTAGGCCCAACCACATTTCCGGGGTGGTAGAGCTTTACAATGTAAGAAGTTAAACCATTAAAATACACCTTATCTACAGTCCATGTTTCTGGGAATGCACATGTCAAAGTCGCTTACATAAGTACCCCTACTCATGTCGCAGAGTTTAGATTTTATACTAGCCAAATTCCAGGATATCACAGTGAGATCCGCTTTTGGTGGAGCACCTTCTCCGAACAGAGCATCCCTTGCCATACACTCATTCTGAATATTTCCTGTTCTCTTTACCAATTCATCCCCCTGTAACATTCTAAAGTCGAAATCACCATCACCCAGCAGAATCATAAGGACAGCGATTTGTCATGCTGCCCGTAGACTCATGCTGTTGATTGTATTGATTGCATCACTGCTAATCAGTGGTGGTCTTTTAGCCAGTCAGTCATTTGAGTTGAAGCTTGACTCATCCACTCCTGTATGGAAGACAGAGAGTGTTTCTCCTTGCTGGCGCCTCCCTCACCAGCTCTAGGTGAAGTTTTTTCTTTAGGAGCAGGTCCTGACAACAGCTCGTATAGTGGGGAAGATCTCCGGATCCCCAAGCAGATTTCTCTGGGCCTATGTAATACGCGGTTGGGGAGTCAATGATCCCGCCACAGGGAAAATTCCTCATGCTCCCTCAGCATCTCTGCTCCACTGAAATTCAGCCATTCATCTCTCTATTTCTCCAATCTCTCAGCTGCCCTACCTGGCTCACCTTTACACTGCCACCGGTGGAGTCTCACCTTGCTATGCCTCCCCAAGCAGTTGCGGGCTGCTCGCCCATCTCAGCATCTAGGCTCCCCCTCTTTTTACCCCTTTCGCCCCCTTGAGGACATTCTCTGAAGCTGTACCAGGCACGAGTTGGTGGAGCTTCCGTCTAATGCTGGAATGGTGGCCGTGAGGTCTATTGCAGGTGTATCTGGGTCCTGGCAGCCACTCATTTTCCCATAGGCCCCTCACACAGATGTCATCTGAATCAGGTCAGGTCTGGTCCCCCTCTGCAATGCTGGTCACCTTTGGCTGGTTAGACCTGCTCTATGTTCACTTGTGTGCCATGCTGCCTGGCTGTGGGGTGCTGGAGCTGCCGCTATGTCACTGTATCATATACATCTTAAACATATGTCACTGCTTCACAGTTTTAAACTTCTTTATCACTACATCACATTTGAATATTTATTTTTTAATATACTACTACACCAAAGGTTACTAAATCCCTAATTTTACATCATAATTGGGGGGAAAACGGGCTGATTGCAGAAGCCCCCTCACTTTGTGCCCCCATTTGTAGCTGATACCGGTGTTTCCTGACTCTGACTGTGCCCTGGGCACTGCTAATGAGTCCCAGGGCCAGTGCTCTGTTTAAAATGGTATCTGCAAATTAGGCCTCATTATAATTGGCTCTGCCAACCTACTTGTAAGTCCCTAGTATATAGTAGGGAATGTAGCTTCAGGGACCCCAAGGTAGATAGGGCACCCCTGGGTGCACTGCTGTGATGTCTGGTGTCATTGTAAAGGCAGGTATGCTTTGCTGGTTGCTTTTGAGTAAAATTAACCTCAAACTTGACTTTGGAATTCAACATACTTCCCAAGTCTCCAGCTACCTTATGTTTGCATATAGGTCACCCCTACGGTCTGCCCTAGGTGCCGCCAGTGTTGGGTGCAATGCAAATATTAGCTGGGACTTTATAAAATATGTTTTATAAGTCCTGGTGAGCGCAAAACAGCCCTATTTGGCATTGTAGTTAATTGGCCCCATAGGCTAACATGGAGAGACTTTATTTTAAAATAATAAAGTCTTATATCTCATGGAGATGAACTAAATATAGCAAGTTTGGTACCAAATTAAATGTTATAATAAATCCAAAAAATGCAAGTGTTGAACCTAATAAAACTAGCCCAGGGAAAGAGTTTTAGAACTGTTTCTGAAAGTTACCAAATTCAGCCCTATAGTGCCCTTTCCTGATTGGTCAGCATCTGGCAGCCTGAGCCAGGCTACCTAAATGAGATGTGAAGTGATCTGGGCTCAGACAAAGGAAGCATCTAGTGGAGGGAGAACTGCTGCAGCTGATGGCAGAGCAGGAAGGGGGAAGATCAGCCAAACTGGTTTTCAAAGGAGGGAAAGCCACTTGGAACAGAAACTTGACCTCCTCCATTTCTTGATCCCCCAGACAGATGGGAGTCCTGCTGATCAGATTAGAAGAGGGGCTGAAAGGGGTATTTTAAGGGGATCTTAGCCATACCAGTGGGGGGGACTCATCCATAGTTAACCTCTAAGAATAAGGGTTGCCATCTTGGATTTTTAGAGAATATTGCTTTCTGGGATTGATTTTCCGACACTTCACAGGAAGTGGTCACCCCAGAGGGTGGTGGCCTGCACCCCATTGGACAGGAGCACCCCCCTGCTTTCCCCCCCATGATCAATGATAATTTGTCAGAGCTGCCCCACAATTCAGATCCCTGCTTGATGAAAATACTGAAGAAGATGGGTTGCCTTGCTGAACCCCTGGTCTGCACCTGAAGAACTGCACTCACAAGGACTGTACCAGCTGCACACTTTGGGCTTCACCAAGAAAAGGACTTTGCCTTGCTTCTGCAACTCCAGGAGTAGACTCCTTGTAAGCTACAGGCAAAAAGGAGCTGACCGTAGTTCCCTGCATCATGTCCTTCAAGAAGAGCCCAGCTGACCAGCGTCCAGTGGTCATTTGAGGATTCTGACCAGATACGTTCTGGGAATTGTAGCCCCTACTCCCAAGGAGCAACCCAGGGCTTCTGGAACCTTGGATCAAATTTGTGGACACTCCAAAAACCCAATATGGACCTCTGGAAGAAGATCCAGAAGTTTGGAGAAGTTTGGAGCAATTGTAAACATCTCCAGAAGCTGAAGAGGTGCCTTATGGGAGTTGTAGTCCCAGACCCCCAAGGGGCAAACCAGAGCCTCTGAACCCTTAACTGGTGCTATGGATCACTTTCCTGAATCAAGAAAACCTTTTGAAAATAAGTGTAGCAGTGTTACATTGTGGGTGGCCTGACCTCTGGACTTTGTCCCTGTCCAGTGCGACCTTTTATAACCTTTGAGCACTCTTTGCTTCTAAATACTAGTTTTACTTTTAATCTTTAGAAATTCATATCTCGTTTTGTTGTTTTGGTGTCATTTTAAAAATGGAGATATTTCCTATTTTTATGATTTAGGGGGTCATTCCAATATTGGCGGGCTGCAGGCTCTGCCCGCCAAGCGGAAACCGCCAAATGGCCGCTCCGCGGTCAGAAGACTGCGGAGGCCATTCAGACTTTCCCGCTGGGCCGGCGGGCGCCCGCCAAGGGAGCGCCCGCCGGCCCAGCGGGAAAGACCCTGCAACATTGAAGCTGGCTCCGAATGGAGCCGGCGGTGTTGCAGGGGTGCGACGGGTGCAATGCAGATAGTGAAAATCATGCTGGGGCCCTGTTAGGGGGCCCCTGCACTGCCCATGCCATTGGCATGGGCAGTGCAGGGGCCCCTAGCAGCCCCACGACACCCGTTCCCGCCATCCTGTTTCTGGCAGTGAAAACCGCCAGACACAGGCTGGCGGGAAGGGGGTCGGAATCCAAGCAGCGCCGCCATGGAGGATTCTTCCAGCCGGGGGTAATCCGGCTGGAAACCGCCGGACCCGGCTGAGCTACCGCGGCTGTAATGCCAAAGGAAGCACCGCCAGCCTGTTGGCGGTGCTTCCGGCGACATCCACCCTGGCGGTCATAGACCGCCAGGGTTGGAATGAGGGCCTTAGTGTTGGATTTTTATTGTGTGTTGTGTTTTACTTATGTACAGTTTTGTTGATATTAAATGCTTTACACACCTGTCTCATAAGTTAGGCCTAATTGCTCGTGGGCCAAGCTACCAAGAGTTGAGCAAGGATTAATTTACTGAGAAATCGACTGGACCTAGTTGGGGTCTGTTGCCTATTGCTAAGTGTAGGTACCAACCTGCCCTTACCAATAACCCACTTTTGTACAATAATCATTAAACCTATTTAAGAATGAGAGTTTCTTTTAAACATGAGCAGGTTTGATTGTAATATTATGGTATTGGTTTGAATATAACAATACTACTAGTAAAAACAAAGATGGCTATGAGATAATGGAAATATTGAAAAACTTAAAATTAGCAACATTTTCAAAGTGTTCAGAATATATAATGAATAGGTAAAATATGTAACTTTATACTATTAAAATACATTTTGAAAGGACAGTTAAGGTGATGATTTGAGAGCCAGAAGTCTTTACATCTGAGGAAATCAAGCACATGACCTGTTAAAGTATTTGATTGAGCTTATCTCAGGAACCCTCTTCTGCCATTTGCATGAATAAAAGAGGGAGGGGATCTAATCAATTTAAAATCTTAAATAAAATCAGCCCAATATTACACTTTAATGTTTTACCCAGTTCTTAATTTGTAAATAAAAAGGTGCTGGTGCCCAAAGCTCTCCTCTTAAACACGCAGCTGCTGCAATTAAATGTGTGAACACGAATACTGAGGCGGCACAATCCTGAAGCCATCTCAGGCCTCTTCAGTCCATACAAAGCTACTCCCTGCCCCTTCAGCTCACTATAGCAGCTTTCTACTTTCTCCCTTTGTGACGCTTTTTCGTTTTTCCCTTCCTCCGTCTGTCCCACATGTCTTTTGCTCGCACCAAATGCTTGAGGCTGAAAAATAAGCCCCGGCCCTCAAAAATTAGGTGCTCAGCACTGGAAACAAGAAGTACAAATTAAGCACTGGTTTTACCTAAAGATGTAATAAGAAACTTCGTTGCAGCAGATATGAAAGCATAAAGTGTAGAGATTAACCATAGTAGAAAATCAAGCAATTTTTGAAGACACCAGTGTCCAGATTGAATTTTCAATTCTGAATTTCTGTATTCAGAAATAAAACCTATTATTCGGTTAAAAAACAAGTGGACAACTAATATATAGGGACATTTAAGGAAATATACTAACAAAAAAGCTCTCACAAGAACATTAACATTAATAATTATACATGAGATACAGTTAAACTATCATTAATTGTAATCATCGGAAGTGTATACAAAGTAAAATGTCAAGTTGGACACCGAACACCGAGCACACTCCGACGCTAAAGAAGTAAAAAAACTAAAAGCAATCCAATCATGTAAAAAATATACCACACCAAATGTAACACGGAAACCCCCACTTTAACTAACCCTGTCATCACCACGCTAAATTTAACAACAAGAAAAAGCACAAAACCTGTCATCCAAGCGCATTTACACAGATTCGTTAGATGCCTGAAACCTATGTAATTTTATTGTACATCATTTTCCTAATGTTTATCCGCTTACCGGTTTCGTAGAATTTCCTGAAACAGAAGCGAACAAAATATGTTAAATCAGAGCGTAAGGCTATTGCCCCTTAATAGGTAGTTATATTTATAAAGCGTTTCACAGAAAACACAGGTCAAAGTTCAACCAAGTTAACGATTATAGTACACAGTGTGTATCCAACATCATATGGTCAAATGGTCATACCATTGCTTCAAGTGGCAGCATGGGAAAAATACCTCAGAGCACAATATCTTTCGAAACAGAGTTGAGAGAAGGTGTTGAAAACATGAATAAGATGGAAACCGTAACAATGAGTACTTAGAGCCTGATTTATGAAAAGTTAGCGCTGCCTTTAAGTCATTTTTTGACGTGAAAGCGACGCAAATTTCCAAAACATTTTGTGAGTTTGCGCCTCTTTTGCATCAAAAAATGACATAAGGTCTGCGCTAACTTTTCATAAATCAGGCCCTTAGTTTTATAACGAAAGAGTAATGTAGAAATGTTGCAGGAAGGATTCCTGGAATCCGTAACATAAACGCGGCAATCAATAGACAACACCAAGGGGCAGATTTATGAAAAGTGGCGCTGCACTAAGTGTAGCATCAATTTTCTTGCTTCCCTTAGCGACCCCATAACGCCACCATGTGTGCTCCGTATTTGAAATACGGCGCACCATAGCGGAAGTTAGGGATACTGGCATCATATTTTTTATGCTAGTCTGGAGCTTTGTAGGATTACCATCAAATATTTTGATTCTAATCCTAGAAAGCACCCAGAGGCCCACTGAAAACAATGGGAGCCTCCATTTAACTCCAGCTCTTAGCAGGCGTTAAAAATGGCAATAAAAATGACACAAACAAATCTCTGAGATTCCTTTGAGCCATTTTTTGGACCCCCCTAGCGCAGGAACACCCCCCCTTGCATTCATTATTCTTGCCGCAGGCATAATGTGACACAAGGCGTTACAACGTGCGTTTTTGGCATTCCAACGCCACATTAGCGTTAAACAAATAAAACTAATGTGGCATTGGAATGGTGCTAGGCCCTTATAAAGGTGGGCCTAAATGATCAGGGAAAACAGAACCCAGCCTCTTACTTACCCCTTCATTAACGTTCCTAACAACCTTAAAAAATACATAGCGTTGAACATTTTTTTCTTTGCAATAACATCAATAATAAAATATATAGACATTATTTCCTCTACTAGAAACTTAATAACCCTTCAATGTACTAACTTCAAGTTATGAATCGTGGTCTTAACGGTAACCTGCAAATTTCAGTGCTTTTTCTTATTTAATACACAACCAAACCTCTACTATACTCAGACACATAATTAGGGGATCACTGAGGGATCTGAATGTGCTCACTGTACTTGACCCAGGGTCCCACTAGCTGAATGGAAATCACAGTCATATAGACAGAATCACAGACAGGGACATGCATTTGCACACTGCCAATTACTTGCACATTTAGGGGCATACGGTTGAACCTGAACATGCTTATCATCACTGCCTCAATGGCACACCACAGGAGTCGTCACATAAAGTTACACAGGGAAATGTATCAACAAATGCCACTCACTCAGTCAAACAATGAGGAGCACAATGAAGGTTTAGAATATGTTCATGGTAATTGACTCAGAGACACATCAATGAAGTGAAAGGTACAGTGACATAGTCAGAGTCACACACAGGAACATGTATTTGCTCAATCCAGTCATTTAAATGCACATTAAGGGGCATACTGATAGACCAGATCATGCTCACTAATTCACTCACACACAATGGACTAAAAGGCATATTTACATAATGCCACTCACTTCTATGCACACTTAGAGGCATGGTGAGGGACCTGGTGAGGGACCTGAACAAGCTTAACATCACTGACCTTACCAAAAGAGGCGATGGCAGAGTGATGTAACCAGAGTCACAGTCATGGATATGTGTTCACCCACTTCCACTCGCTCAGAAAGACACTGTTAGGGGCACAAGTTGGGACCTCTACAGGCTCGCCATCATTGACTCAATAATACACCAATGGAGTCAAAGTCACAGTTACTAAACATGCTTTCTGTAATCCAGAATAACAGGTTTCAAAGATTAAAGGCATATGCATTCACAAAGATTTATGGTAAAAGAAAAGAAAAAAAGTTAATAAGATGTAATTGTTTAAATGTATAAAATGCAGCGTTAAACAATATTTTACTTATTTATTTAACCTTACCATTTGTTTAATAAAAAAACTATATATATATATATACATATATATATGTGTATATATATATATATATATATATATATATATATATATATATATATATATATATATATATATATTGTTAGACTTGGCATCCTAGGCGTGGTCTCCCCTAACTTTTTGCCTCTGCATCCCAGGTTGTTGCCTCGGTTTTAACTAGTTTTGATACTCTGGGAACTTACCACTGCTAACCAGCGCAGTGCAGGTGCTTCTGTGTAATTGGCTATCCATTATTGGCATATTTGATTTACCAGTAAGTCCCTAGAAAAGTTCACTAGAGGTGCACAGGGACTGTAAATCAAATGCTACTAGTGGCCCTGCAGCAGTGGTTGTGCCACCCTCCTGAGTAGCCCTGTAAACATGTCTCAAACCTGCCACTGTAGTGTCTGTAGGTGCAGTTTTAAACTGCCAGTTTGATTTGGCAAGTGTACCCACTTGCCAGGCCTAAACCTTCCCTTTTAATACATGTAAGGCACCCCTAAGGTAGGCCTAAGGTAGGCCCTAGGTAACACCATGGGCAGTGTGCAGTGTATGTTAAAGGTGGGACATGTACTGGTGTGTTGTACATGTCCTAATAGTGAAATACTGCTAAATTCTGTTTTCACTGTTGCAGGGCCTATTTCTCTCACTGCTTAACATGGGGACTGCCTTTAAGTATTATTAAGTGCAGATTCCCTTTGAGAGCAGATAGAAAACTTGGAGTTTGGGTTCTCCGAACCCACAATTTAAAAATAAATCTTTTAATGAGGTTGTTTTTTAGATTGTTAGTTTGAAAATTCCACTTTTAGAAAGTATGCATTTTCTTGCTTAAACCATTCGGTGACTCCGCCTGTTTGTGGATTCCCTGTCTGGGTCAGTTTGACAGTTGGGCTGTTTGTGAATCTCCTCTAGACAGTCGGATAAAGGAAGCTGCGGTGTGGCCAGCATATCCTGATGAGCTATCTGAGCAAGAGTGGAGGGAGGAGTGGTCACTTACACCTGAATGAGCTGTGACTGCCCTCTCACAATGAAGTGTCCAAACCCCTGGGGTGTGTCTGGGGCCTGGGAAAAGCAGAACCTTGTGAACAACAGAGACTTTTCTTTGAAGTTTGCCTACTTCAAAAACAGAAAGGGGTAAAGATAGTGGGCCCAAAACCCTAGACTTTTAGATCACTTCTTGCTTCAAGAGGAACCTCTCCCAAGGAGAAGAGCAGAAGATCTGAGGAGAAGTCTGCCCGGGCCTGTAACTGGGTTTTGTTGGGCTATCCTGCAGTTGCTGCTTCTGCCTATTAAAGGGGACGGAGACTGGACTTTGTTTTGCATTCCTGCTTGAGAAGAATCTTCAAGGGCTTGATTTGAGCTTGCCTCCTATTTTGAAGTCTCAGGGCCATCAAAGGCTTCCTCTGCCAGCACCTGAACTCTCTGCTGGGGCTCCTGCCATGCCAAGTGGTGCCCTATACAGCCCCTGGGCCCTTGAAAGGTAATGTTGACAGAACAAGACCTGAAATCCATGCACAGAACTTTGTGCAGGGAAAATTTTGATGCACCATATGCAACGCGGCTGATAAATGACACGCTCGGAGCACCCAGGAGACATGTCCAGGTCCCGGGGGATGTGCTCCCTGGGGCCAGAACGCGCCTGGGGACAGGCATCTTGTGGTGGGGAGGCCTCAGGCAAGGCTTCTGTCAGCAGGAAAAATAAAATTATAATAAATGTATTTCATCTTTCATGTTTCAATGCTCCTCCTCCCTCATGGATCCTTTCTCAGCCTGCAAATGGTTGTAAATGTACTGCAGCAGAGGGCTGAAGTTGTAACTCCACTTCCGCGTTGGATAGGGAAACCTAACAACCAAAACTTCATGGAGGTGTCAGGGAAAAGTTTCTCCAGGAAGAAAAAATAATTGAAAAAGAGCATTTGCACAGCAGGCTACTTTCACCAGTGTAGTTGAACTGTACGTAAATCCACCTTGGGGAAATAGTTAGTGTCAAATGAGATTCCTCATAGTACATGTAGAAAGCTGCTACTGACCCCACCTTTACAGGTGCCCTTCTAAAAATGTTTTTGAAATCACAAATGTCATAAGTCTACATCCATCTATAGGAATATATTGTGGATGTTGATTTATGAATATTTTTTGTGAATTGGGACCAATTAATTTGCACATGAATGTTGTTAGAAATGAGTTCTCTGGTTAGCTAGGGTATGCACCTAAATTAGTCAGAACCCACCACTCTAGTCAGGGCAAGTAAGTTACACGCCAAAGATAGCCTGGGCTCTCCCTCTGGTGGCTTGGCGCAGAGCAGGCTGACTTATCATTAGAAGAAATTTGTAAACTGTTTGCGCGACACACACACCAGTAACACAGGAATATAAATATGTTTCTTATTTTATGTTAATATATACAATTCACCATAGTTTACATAAATCATAAGCACTGTGCATAATATGCAATTACTGTAATAAGACTTAGGCTCTCATTATGACTTGTCAGTCTCTGAGCGAGACCGCCAAAGTCACGAGTGCCAGAAGACCACCAGTGCTTGCGGTCTTACGCTTGTCACATTATGGTTACTGCTGGATTTCTGCCACACTTTAAGAGGAGATCCGGCAGTAGCCATGCGGTTGCTACCACCTGCACCGCCCCACCAGTAGGACGCCGCCAGACGTATTATGACCATTAAGATGGCATGGCGGTGTCCTGCTGGTAAAGCACTGCTGGCGGTGGCAGCGTCCCTTCCGGTTCCCTGCCACACAACCTCCTCACCGGATAGGGTATGTTGGGTGTCCAACAGGTGAGGGGGGTGGGAGGCAGGGGTGTTTTGTGTGTGAGTGTGTGGTGTCTGCATGTGTGTATGAATGTGTGTGTGTTTGGGTAAATGCGACTGTGAGTGTTGTGGTGTATGCATGTTTGTATACGTGTGAGTGAATGCATGTTTGAATGTTGCAGTGAGTGCGTGTATGCAGGTCAGTGTGTAAGTGTGTGAGTATGCATGTTTGAATGTTTGCATGTATGCATGTATGGATGAGTGCGAGTATGTTTGTGTGTATTCGTGTTTGGATGTCTGTGTGTATGCGTGTATGTATGAGAGAATGTGTGTATGTATGCTTGTGAGTGAATACGTGTCTGGAAGTGCAGGTGAATGGGTGTATGTGTGGTGCTTATGGGTGTCTGTGTGCATGTATGCGGGGAGGGGGTGGGGGTGTCATGTAAGTAAGGGTGCGGGGCCACTCAGTGAGTAGTTGAGGTGGTGCTATGTGAGCAGGGGGTGGGTGGCACTATGTGAGTAGGGGGTGGGGCGCTGTGACTGTAGGAGTGTGGGGGGTCAGGTGCTTGCTTGGGGGAACCATCTACCAGTGACAGGGAACAAATTCCCTGTCACCGGTAGCCCTACCACCATGGTTTTCATGGTAGTGCTACCACTGCCAGCTCATAAAACTGCCGGCGGTCCTCTGTGGACCGCCGAGTCAAAGATGAACATCTCCGGCCCGGCTGTTCATACTGCCATGGCGGTATGGGTGGAGATGTGGCGGCCAACCCGCCACACTCATAATGTGGCAGACTTCACTGCCAGCTTGTTGGCGGTGATACTGCAAAATTAACCCTGGCGGTTGGAAAACCACCAGGTTAATAATGATCACCTTAGTATTCTGATAATGCAAGGATCACAAATGCTACACATTATGTAATGCTTTGCAGGCTTAGTAGAAGGCTTGTGTGGCAAAATGACATAATTAGGGCAAGCAACGGAAATGAATAGCTATTCTGGCCAAATGGCATGAATTAGGGAAAAACAACATGAATTATACAATGCAAGTGAATAATTCATCTGACCAAACAACATAAATTTTGTAAGTAGCACCAACAATGCCAAAGACCAGCTCATAACTTGAAACACTAGATCAGTGTAATACAAATTGCATGAGTATCCCTAGGATGCAGTGCACCTGCCCTCATACTAGGGTAAATACAGTATGTTACAGTAGAAAACCCCCACAGTCTTCCTGATTGCAGCAAAGGTTTAAATGGTGATCAAACCCCGAAGTTTCTCCCTGTCACAATGCAGAAACCAATGGCCCCCAAGGTATGTTTCCTAACAGGCGAAAGGAAGGCACACCCTGGAGGCAACGGGGGGACCCCACTCGATCATCTGCATGCAGAATGACAAAGGGGCAGCTGCCCGTGAATATGTAGTGCAGCTGCAGGAAGCACAGAGGCCATGGCTGAATAGGGGCATGGGAGTCTTCCCTTGGTCTCTCCTGGTCACCCACGTCTACTTCTACAGCGTGTCTGCGAGCCTCACTCATGTGGCCCAAAATGCTATATGGGCCTCAACTGTAGATGTTAATCTTGTGAGCTGGGGTCACAATACACCACCCCCCACCAGTGAGTAGGCAATAAGGCTTGGGGCGTGTCACTGCAACACCCCCTAGGCTGTCTGGCTCAATTTAGGCAACAAGCGTGGCTCCAGCACTTGCTCTCCTTCTGCCAGTCTGCGCTTGGTGTTGAGCAGCATGGAGCACGAGGCTGGGGGAGAGCTCTCACACTGACTTCGCAAAGAGACAACAGGGAAACACACAGTGCTCACCATACACTAGTTTTACCAAATGAAGTGAAAATGAAGCGCTCACCACGTGCTCATTTAAAAGGATTTGGGGGGCCAGACTCAGAGTCCTACAGCCAGTCCTGGACAGTCACCAGTCCCAGGAAACATCTGAGGCACAACACAGAGGCAGGCCAGCTAATCCAGGCCAAGCAGGTAGCAGGATTGGCAGTTTCTCCTTACAGCACAATGTGTTTTGGTAGAACAGAGCCAAGGAGCAGCTGGCAGCAGGGCGACACACAGAAAAGCAATCCAGTGAGTGCTTTAGGTCACCCAACAAGTGTAGGCAGATAGTTTTAAATGCCAAATCAAGGTGGCAGTGAACTGCACATGCAGGCCCTGCAGTGGCAGGCCTGAGAGAAGTCTGTAAGGCTATTTCTGTGGGTGGCGCAATCAGCACTGCATGCCCACTAGTAGCATTTAATTTACAGGCTCTGGATATATGGTATCCCACTTTACAAGGTACTTATAGGTAAATCAAATATGCCAGACAGGTGTAAGCCAATGATACCATGTTTTAGGGAGATCCCCTATGCACTTTAGCACTAATTAGCAGTGGTAATGTGCCCAGAGTACTAAAGCCAACAAAAAAGAGAGTCTGAAAAAAGGAGGAGGAAGGGAAAACGTTTGGGGTAACCCTGCAAAAAGGGGCAGGTCCAACAAATATGTTTTAATAAATGAATACACCAAAAAGAAAAGGCATGGGGAGTGATTCTCATGAACGGCTGCTGAAAAGGTTTTAGAAAAGAGTGAAGGCAGTCTCTTAATAGTTTAAAGATCAAACTGAGTTCTGAATTTACAATCCTTCACCCAACAGAGTGGTAAATGAAAAATAAGTATTTGCTGCATTGTGTACATAAGAAAGGATGCACACCACATTTATCAAGGAACAAATATCAATGACATCATCAGCAGTGCATGTTCAAAAATCGGGTTTTGTGTGAAGCTCACCCTTGCACTGTGGCACAAAGAAAGTCAGCAGTGTCTAGCATGGGACTCACGAGCAAGGAGCACCCTTCAGTACAATTTTCTTCAAACAGTGACTGGCACAAAGCTAAGCCATATAAGATGTGCAATTTTGCATTACTCACACATGTTATGTATGGGTGCATTGCTCAATACCAACTTGTTTGAGCTTAATGTGACTTAAAGTAAAGATACGATGCAAAGCTGTTTAACATTGCAGAAGCGCCTATTCAAACTACAAAAAAGCATTAGAAATGCAAACAGGTCTGCTTTATGAATGATAGCGCCTTTGGAGTCACTGATGGGTTTAATACACTCTGTCCCTCATTGTTGCACTCATACATCCATTCATCCATCCACTGACACATAACACAAACAAACTCAACAACATACGCACAATAAATTAAAAGAATGCAAGTAGAAAACAGAAAACATGTTACTGTCTAAACACGATTGGCATATGTGTGCAATAGGTGTACGCCTTGCAGAGGTATTGAAAATGGTCTCTTGTCTATCATTGATTTGAAGTCCTAGCATGGGCACAACATTTGGACTCAATTTGTTGGCCATCTTGGAATGGTAAAAAAATTGTATAATATGGACAACAGCGTTCAATGGTAGTCTCCTGGTTCTGAGGATTTGACAATGTGGGATGTGGTACATTGCCGATGAAATGAGCAACAAGCAAGAGGCTAGTTAGCACTGCCTGGAGAGCTGTAGTATTGTCTTATGAAATATTAAATTAAAAAGAGGGGAAGCAACAAAATGAAAGGGGAACTTGAAAAGGAGAAAAAATAGAGCTAAAGGACTGTGAAGTGTACTCATTTTCAGGTGGATTACACATGATCAGAAAATGCTGTCATTCACAGGGTAAGAGAGCCAATGACTAAGGTGGACTGAACCGTTTCCTAAAGCAGTATGCTGTCATGAAAGGAAACAGAGTGTAAATGGCAGTGAAATAGAGCATTGGCAGATTAGAGCTGAACCAAAGGCCCTTGATGTACGTGTATGGAGATATATTTATGTATCTGGACGCATTTAGTAGTTAATGGTTTTCATGGTTACAAAATCCTGCAGAGAGCTAGTAGGAGATTCTAGCAAGAATTATTATATTGCAGATTTTCTCCCCCTACCATTTGTGTAACCAAAACCAAAATCGTTCATTTTAAAGGTAATCTGTGACATTTCATTTAACAACCTACCTATCTCTAGGCTTTAATGTAAAGAGATAAATCCACCCTTAAGTGCCCGTTCATTTTACCACAGGCTTTTTATTAGGGTTGAGCGCAAAGCGCTCTGACCCTGGTGTAATCTCTCTGTGGGCTTGTAACCACTCCCAAATCACACCCATCAGTTTGTTTGGTTCATGGGCTTGCCTTTTAAAATTCGCTTTATTTAATTAGTGAAAGACATGCATAAGTCATGCCTTTTACGGTGTTTAGCCCGCCCGAGTTCACCAGCCAACTACTGAAAACATAGGAGGTTCCATGTTGTTGGTATGGTTTCTGGACTACTTTTTCTCTTTCTTTCATAGGCAGCACGATCTCGCTGGGCAGTAGTCAAGAGCTTTGCATGACATCAACCCTGTTACATGGGTTTTTGCACTTTTGCTGGTTATATGGATAATTGCACTTTTGCCGGTTACATGGATAGTTGCACTTTTGCCTATATGTTTCACTGCAAGAGAACTTCTGTTTCCTTTTGTGTGTCTGCTTGGCGCTCATAGCAGCCGTCTGCTCGCTTATGTGAAACTGTTTTACTTGTCATTTTCAGTTTGTGTGACAAGCAAAGTCCGGTTAGTTATGTGAAACTGTTTACTTTCCATTTTCAGTTTCAGTTTATGCAGCAAGAAAAGTTAGGTTAGGAGTTCACTGTGCTAATAGCTTTAACTGGAGCAAACGTGAGACCCAAAGCATTGCAAATGCTTGTATCAATATATCAGGTCTACTGTATTTATCATAACTCTTCATAATAAAGAGATTAGACCTATGGCATAGTAAATATTTCCCCAATAAATCCATCAGGCCTCTAGCTGTTATCATTGGCTTTCCACCATAATGTCTCCGACTTACCATTTTTTACTATGGTGATTATAAGACTTCCCACAAGGCAACCATCATCTATAGCATTTTAGAATTTCAAATATGTTTGTAATGCAGTTGCAAAAACAATATGAAATCCCTGCTAAGAGAAACTAACAAGGATGTTTTTTTTTGGATGGGTCACTACGTTGCCTACTAATGTAATCTGTGAGATTCCATGTAACAAAATACCTGCCAACCTGTGTTAGTGCAATGTGATAACAATTCACTCTTAAAAATGTTCTAACTTTTACACATGTTTTTCACAATAAGTAAGGCCTACTTGATTGGTCAAAACTTTTCCTTATAAACAGATCACACCTAAGGAATGTGACATAACATTTCCAAATGTACTGATAAGACTCCTAGTCTTCACCAATGACTTGGTACTGAGCACAACACAGGCCTACTGAAGGGTGCATTAACTGGAAACCATTATGAAGGCAGTTGTAAAATTGCAAATTCGTAAAATTACTGTTGGCAAAACATTATGCAACCCTTTTGAATAGGAATAACATGAATCATCTCAGGAAAGTTCTGCTCCCATGGTTTGTGAGTGGGTGACCAATGCAAATAACCTTTGGTACTATGGTAATTACTGAGACCACATGTAACCAAATACCTTTCTATGGTCTGTAACATAATGTGACAACAAACCTTTGTTAGAGATCTAGTAGGTTTCCTATGTGCTTTTTACAACAAATAAGCCAGTTCTAATGCCTTTGAAGTAACTTTTCATAAAACACAGATGTTAGATCTGGCATCCTTGGCATGGTTTTCCCTATATCTTTTTGTCTTCAACCCTCTGGTTTGCTGACTTCGTTTTTTGTTAGCCTTAGGGCTCTTCACTCTTTACCAGTGCTAACCAGTGCATCTGCTTGTGCTTTAAAACATAGTAAAATTATTTTCTAGTTATTGACATATTTAATTTACTTAAAAGTCCCTAATAAAGTGGCACTACATGGATCCAGGCCTGTAAAGTGAATGCTACTTGTGGTCCTGCAGCACTGATTGTGCCACCCACTTAAGTAGCTCTTTAAAGATATCTCAGGCCTGCCATTGCAGCCTTTTTTCCAATTCTGTGAGGATCTGATCTGGCATTTCGGGCTGGACTGTTCCCTTGAGGAGCAGGGTCACAGATTATTTGCATATTGGGTCCAAATTGAATTGGCATTTTCGGTGAAAAACAATGGATTGGAATGCAGCCCGAATGATCACCAATGACTGAGATTAATTCAAGCATTCCATCCATCACCTTATTTTTTGATGCCCTAAGTGTAATGGGTATGCCCAGATGTGGGTCCTGTGCTCATTGTGCCAATAGAATCAAGATATGCCTGGCTGATGAGCCCATAATAGGGCAAACCAGTCCTAGGTTCCTTCTGTTCTCGTCTGGTGAGGTCCTGGCTTAGCGATTCGGACTGGAATGTTCCCATGAGGAGCAGGTTGAAGGCTGATTTGCATATGGTTGGGTCCAAACTGAGGTGCATGTGGGGCAAAAATGATGGATTGAGATGTGGTCCTGAGCAATCGCTATTGACTGATATTAATTAAAGCACTCTATCCATAACTTTGTTTCTTGAGTGCAGCCTGTGTGTGCAGTTTTAAACTGCCATGTTGTTCACAGTGTCTTTTGAACCAGCAATGTGTGACACATCCTCGGCACAAGTGCTCACATCCCTCATCAATGGTAGCCTCAATGACAATGCCTGACTCCCCATCGCAGCCTCACAGCTCCTCGGAAGAAAAGCATTGCCCCGACAGCGCGACGCATCCTCAAAGCAGGACTTCACATTGCAAGCCCTTATTGACGGGATCCTCGACGTTGATGCTCTACCTTGCATTGTAGCCTTGTCGCACCTTAGAACCAACGCATAGCTACAGCTGCGCAATGCATCTTCAAAGTGAATCCCACACATTTTGCAAACTAGTATTTAAGGTACGTCCCTGTAGCCGGCCTGCGCTCCATGGAGATTGTCCTGAACTTGTGACTGTTTTATAATCAGGCGCAGCACATATTCAGTTACAGTAATTGGATTTTAGTTGTTTTGGTCTTGTTTATTTATTTTAAAGTACTCTATTGTTCTTAACTGGTGGTCCTTTTTTGTGGTATTTTCACTTTATTACTGTTTGAAGTGTTGCACAAATACTTTTACATTCCCTCTAAGTTAAACCTGTCTGCTCTGTGCCAAGCTACCATGAAGCTGAGCCCAGGTTAATTTGGGGTTTGATTTTGCCTTCCAGTGACAAGGATTGCGGTTGCTGCTTGACCAGGGCTCACACCCCAGTCAGCCAACAACCCAATGTCTTACAACAGGTCAGACCTACAGCACCCAGCATAACATTTCCCTGAACACCAATCAGGTCAATCACTGTTGTCATTGCATTAACACCGAAACCAATATAAGCCTACGATACTGCATGTATGCTTTCCTAGAAGGCAACCATCTGGTGTGCAAATCTTCTATCCTCATGGTTCTTTGGGGGTGAATAATCAACATCAGACTTCTTGCCTATCATTGTAATCTGTAAATGTCCACATAACAAAATACCTGCCTACAGGATTTAGTACAATGTGAACACAAGACAGCTTTAATAGCTTTTTGTCTTTAACACATCTTTTTCGCAATAAGTAGTTCAGGCCTACTGGCTTTGTAATAGAATGTAATAAACAGATCAAATCTCTGAAATGTGGCATGCCTTTTCCCGTTGAACCGGTAACAACTTTATCATCCACCATTGTTTTTATACCCTACCCAATGCTGGCTTATATAAGTGCACTTAAAATGACAACCACTAGGCATACAGTCACAAAAAACACAAATATGTAAAAACATACAGCTTGCAAAACAATAAACAACCCCACTCAAAGAGGCCTAACAAGAATCATTACAGTGAAAACCCTCAGGGTCTGTGTGGGAGAAAGGCTAACACTAAAATCCTCCCTACTATGTGAGGTTACATGTAACATATTAAATATCAGAAAACTTATAGCTATAACTATGTATTAATATAGAGTAATACCAACCCACACTTAAATGCTAGTTGACTTTAACATTTGCTTTTCACAATAAAAATGTCAGGCCATGTCACAATAAACTGACTTAGGCCTACAGTTATGATCTTTGTGTTGTTGCCATAACCTATTCAGTTCTGTTGTATGAAGTATAAGCTTTGGCACAAGCCAAAAAGTGACATTTTAGTGAAAACACACAAATTCAGACCAATCAAATCATGTATTCCGAGGAAACAACATGTGGCTGGAGCCTACACCCCCCTCTCTCAGAAGCACTCTGAAAAGTATTGTTTTATTTTATAACGTAAGTTGCTGAAACAAAAAAAATGTCAAGTCAGACCTAAAGTTCATGTCGTTTACTGTAGCCATGGGCATTTTGTACTGCTCTCAAACAATAACCTGCACTCTGAAATCTAAAGTTAATGATCGCAGGGAAGGGTGCTGGGACTTCAACACACTCCTCATAGCTACCCTTCTCTCATTGTGCTCCTGCCAGACAGAGACAAACATTCTAAATGATCTAGTTATCTAGGAGACTTTAACTCCATTACATTGCAACATGGGCCACCTTGAAAGTTCAAACTCAGGCAGCAGGATAAATAAATGCAATGGTCAAAGCTGTTTGGAGGGCAAGGACTTTTTTTGTGGTCGCACACAACTTCTGCCCAATCAACATGTGGGCAGAGCCAAAGCATCTATCGTGGTGATTCTTATATGATTGTCTGGAGACAGCTGCACTATGAAGCCATTCCATAAATACAGAGAGTGATATAGAGGGGGGAGGGAGTCTAAAATGTACAGGGTGCCTACTTGAATTAAAGAAGCTGCTTTGGTGTATCAATGCCCCATGGACTGGTTCATTGAGTTAAAGTTAAAGGCCCTGCTACGCTCACACATTGGCAACATTTCCCTGTGAGTACTTATTAATGCACAAATTGACATGCTGTTTCCTCAAGGAATATTTTAGAACCGTTTTCTTTGTGACTTAGAAAAGGAATGTATGTTTTCAGGATTTTTTCCTTGAAATACATTAGAAGGAGATGCAAAAGAACTGATTTTAATGTAAAAATACACATGCAGAAAACTGAAGGTGTGCTTACGGAAGTGGGTGAGAATCTCCACCCAATGAATCTTTGAGAGTCCAGGTGGGACAAGGGATGTAGTAAGGAATTTGCAATCTATGTTTCATGAAGCCAATTTGGCCACACAAAAAGAACCAAGAATCAATATTGAAGTTTAAAAATGTATTACAAATTAATAATCACTCCAATATACGTGCATATCAAAATCACATTATAAAGGTAAATAATCACAACGAGCAAGGTAAAGCACCAGAATAAGTTCAGTCTCCTTAGCATAAGACATATAGAAATTACAGTCACAGAAATACAGAAACTAAGAAGTAGGAATTGATATTCCTCCAAGAGTTTTGGATTTCTCCTTCGCAGCAGGACCTGAATTATGGGCATGTAGGTACACCTGATTTAAATAGGATAGGATCTCAAGGGTCCGGGGGTAGAGCAAAGCAGGTGTCAGCATCAAAAAGACTCCAGTAGAAGTCTTCAAAAATAAAGAATTCAGTGTCAGCACAAAGCTATGCACTGTAAGAACAAAGAGGTCTGTACCTCTCCAAATCTAAAGGAATCTGTTGCAAGTCTAACAAAGTGAGCACTACCTTAAAGTGGAAAGTTCCAGGAGCATCTGTATCTTCTGAACGCGTCATCAGAAACTCAATTATTTCCCCTTCGGACAAAGTACACTCACAACATGGAGTGGTTCTCCCATCCCATGGAATGCTAATGACCAGGTTAGCTTTGGATTTCTTCTCTTCAGATAGACAATAAATAGGGGCTTCTTCTGCTCATTAAATCATCAAGATCTTGTTTCTCATGCCTTTCTGTCTCTAATACACTATACTCCTTTCACTAGCTAAGAAATCAAGAAGGTCCACCTGAAAATAGAAACAAACAAAACACAGAAAATGTATTTCACATATTACAATGAAGGCCTACTCATAATAACTTAATACATTACTATTAATGTCCACTTGCAAACACTGAATCATAATTGCAAGCATAATATCAGAATAAATGCAAAACATGAACAATTAATTCATGGTTACATGTGCAATGTGTTTTTCAATCAATGCAACATTTCAAAATGCAAACCTACATATGAATGAGAACTACAATTTTCATGTTAAAGATAAATAGTAGAAACTCACATGTATGAATGAAAACTTATGTTTCTACAGACAATCCACCTTCAATAATACGTTTGGATGCTTCACTTCACATTAATAAGGTTAAGGCACAGAAAATACATGATATCGGTTACATTGTTGAGTTACTCCTTATGTGAAGTGACTTTGGTTTTCAACTCTTTCATTTAGGTATGGAAACCAAACTCGATCTCGAAGTGCTCTTTTTGTAGCAGCAATACCAAAATGTCCTGTAAGGTGGAGAGGTGCAGCCAAAACTATGCCACTTCAAAACCCATGGGAAGTAATAGTATTCAACTAGTACTCATACACAATTACACGCAGCCCCTGTTGAAAAAAGTTTGAGTTATTGATCAAAACTACATTAATTATGGCTGTTTATCCATTCAGTTCTAAAAAGAAATTAACTGTAGAATTCTAGTCAAATATAGTACCCATAATACTGCACTCAGCTCTGAGAAAGGGGAAATGCTCAGCAATATCCTCTAATAACACATTTTCATTAAAAAAGAACAAACAATGTCTGTGTAGCTGAAGCATGAATAATGTTCACCTCCAATTAATTTATCATATTACGCAGATGATAAAAACATTTGACAGGAGTTAGATTTTCCATTTTGGGGGCATATACCTGAAATTGATAAAACAGAGCCGGTAATTTGTTCTCTGTGCAACTGTACAATTCAATCATGTATTTGTTTAAATTGGGTTTTACACTACACAGTCTATTTACCAGGAGCGCATTATTATTTTGCAAATTGCATTTTTATTATGTTTTACTAGATGATGAATAGTATTACTGGGTTTCTTTCTCTTTTCAGTTTTTAGCATTGAAAGATATCATACCTGCATTGTAGAACTTTTATAAAGGTCACGTGGGGATTTTAAAAACATAGAAATTGAATGGGATAGATTCTCACAGATTCTCATGCTTGCAACATCAGATAAAATTAATGTTGTTTTGCTCTATTATCTACACATGCAGTACGTAATACAATGTGTTGCGTTTCACCTACAAAGTCACAAAGTACTGCCAATTGCTTTCATTATGCATACAGGCTTTATTTGCTGCCTTTTTATGTGGTGTAGCGTTGTCCCCACTGAATGAGTAGGCCACACACAGAGCTGTAAATCACATCTTTACGCTTCTGCCTACAAGCTTCTGAACCCCAACATTCTAAAGTAAGCTCTCTTGCATTCTATTCTAGTGTTTATGTCACACACAGTCCTCTGAGAGCCATAAAGGTTCCATTCTAATTCTTGCATGACACTACATCAGTGGTTCCCAATCTGTGGTTTGGGGACCCCTGGGGGTCCGCGAAGCCTCCTCAGGGGGTCCGCGACTGCTTAGAAAATTAAATATTATTAACAGATTAAGCCCCAGCAGTCAGTGGAGGGGGTCCTTGGATTCTAATAATGATTTGGGGGGAGGTCCCTGTGCTGATAAAGTGGGGGTCCACAGAAGTCAAAAGGTTGGGAACCACTGCACTGCATCTCCCCCTTTGGTAAATGAAAAATTTAAAATTTTCTGAAAATCATTTGACAGACACTAAGGGGGTCATTTTGACCCCGTCATTCAGCGATAATGTGGCAGTAGTACTGCCAATAGGATTGCGGTACTTACCACCACATTATGACATTAACAGGTGGGCTGAAGCCAACCCACCAATGTACCACACCGACCGCAATGGCTGTAGCAGCAGATGTGCTGGAGATAACCATCTCCATCCCAGAGGTCGCCATTGTGTCACCTGCGGGATTATGACCCTACCTACCGCCATAGTTTTCGTGGCATTCGTAATGATGGAGCGTAGCTCTTATAATCAAAGTTGACATGAAATGTTTATGAACTGATGCATAATAATGCCGCATAGAAAATGTATTAATATGATTTACTAAACGTGAGTCTGAAATGTGCCCACGGGGAGTTGCCGCCAATATATGTGGGGACTAATAAAATTGACTAAAATGAGTTTCTAATGCACTTATGTATGATTTTGTATTAGTATTACGAGATATATATTAAGGTTTTGCTAATTAATTCACTAGGCCTTAGTTAGCATGAGTCGGGACCTAGCTGCCCGGTTTCATATTAAATGTGTTTTCCTAACGTGCAGTTTGCTGACTTGCTGAAGGACATGTAATCGTATTTTTCCAGAAGATGAGTGTAATTGTAGTAGATCCGTTCTCATGAAATTCGACTTGCTCAAGGAAACATTCTTGCTGAAAGCAACAGTGTAGACTTGATACAGGAACAAGGTCACCTAAACCGGTATAGACAATGGAACCACTTACTGAAGATGGAGAGGACCATGAGAGTATGAAATCATACCGGACATTTTACCTGTTGAAGACGTCAATCACCAGAACCAATAAACTATGTGAGAACTGTTCTGAGGTGACAATTTCGATGGTACCACTGGAAACCCACTGGATGGAGATAGTGGGGTGCCAAACCTATCCAATTAGAAAGTAGGGGACTGTACAACCGAAAAGGGATAAAAACCCATTGACAGGAGCCATTGAGAGATGCCATTGCGAACTTTTGCTATGAACCAGACACTTTGTCACTCTGCCTAGAGACTTTGCTGTTTGGCTCTTCAAACCATCCTCACCCTTATCTTGCTCGTTTTATACTTCTTCTCCTTATGAGGGAAGTGTCCCTATTTACCCCATCTTGCTGAACTTTGCTGTGTTTCCTGGCTGATGGCGAATCAACTTATGTCCTGAGGACGAAGTCTGACTCTGTATGCTGACCCATTACGGAGGGTAACTCTATGATGATGAAATTGTAATTGTCTGTTTGCTTTTCCTTTCTAGGTACCAACTGCTTCTTTTGACAGAGACCATAGATAGATGTTTTCTAAATTCGTGTTGCTAAATTGTTTTGCATGAAGCCCAACATGCCAATACTAATTTGAGGTTAGTTAAGGGGTTCACTAAACGGACGCAAATAGACAAAGGACTGAATCCATGCTTTGTTGAATAATGCGCTAATGATACTCTGCTAAGGTTAACCTACGTTGATGTCGTGTTATGTTCTAATATTCGCGATCCCTGCTTTGCTGAAATCTCATTCGAGTTGCCATATTATGACAATGCTGATGTGTTTCATGGTTTTGAGACTAATAATTGTAATCAATAGGGAATAAACATTATAAAACGTACTAAACTGGTGTGGTTATTTATGACTGAAAGGTCATGATGGTTTCCGAGTCTTATTAATGTTATTGATTAATCTAATTGATTTGTTATGGTGACTATTGATGACGTTATTGACTTATTGATTGACATGTGGATCAGTTATCTCGTCTTAAGGTGTCTTCAATCAGGGTCAAAAGATTAATTGGCCTAAAACGAGTCCCGGAGTGAATACATTATCTAGATTTGGACACCTTATCAGTCACACCACGAAAACCTAGGCGGTTGGCCGTATCAGTGACAGGGAATTATTTTCCTGTCACTGATAGGGAGCCCCCACTGCTCCAAAGACTTCACCCCTTACCTCTCCAAACCTCCCCACCCGCTACATCCACGCCCCTTCACACACACACACGCATACACTCACTCAATCACAGGTACATACACGCATGCATACATCCAATCACACACACATCCGCACACACTTCCAAACATACACGCAGACATGCATTACGATTTCTCAACATACACGCACTCACACTTCTATACATTCACACATGCAATGAACACTCAACACACACCCACAATCATGCACACACATACATGCACACACCCCCCACACACCCACCTCCCTCCCCTGTCGGAGACCCGACTTACCTGGATCCGGGGGGGTCTTCTGGCAGGAGACGGGACGGGCGCTGCTACCTCCAGCAGTGCCCGCCAGCAGAACACCGCCAGGCCGTATTATTTCTCATAATATGGCTTGCGGCGGTCTACTGGCGTGGCGCTGCTGGTGGTAGCAGCACCACCTTACCGACATCCACCAGTATGGTCACAGACAGATTTTCACCTTTCTTGTGGCGGAAATCCAGCTGTGGTCATAATATGGCAGACGGCTGGTAGCCGTGGCGACGGTCTTTTGGCAGCCGTCGCCACAGCAGTAGGCGTTTTTTACTGCCAATGTTATAATGAGGGTCTAAATCTATATATGCAGAAACATGTACAACTATATTTCTTCAATTAACCTTCATGGTGCTTTGATCTGTTGACCCGATCTGGCTACTGAAAATGATAAATGGCTGTCTTCAATATTGGAAATGGCCAATTATGTTAAGGAATCAGCAACAGTCACTGAGTTTTCACAAACAGTCTTTCTTTAACCATCTCGAACTGAAGAACATTGAAAAACAGACGTGAAGTGAGAAGAGTCTCTGGCAAGGGACTTCCATAGTCAACAGGCGCTCACCATCAGTTGTCCTTTTCGCAGACACTGCTTGAAAAAGTTCAGCATTGTAAGGACCATCAGAATTTATTTTCATTGCTGTTGAGCGATCACCAAATTTCCTTTTCGAAATGAGAGGTCTTTCTCGTGTCGCTTCTTGTATGCATATACAATCAGGCCTACAGCCCTCGTACAAATCAAGTTTTCATTAGTATCTCTTTCTGTGGTCCATTGGGCTAACTTCATTGCCATTGCTCTCCAAAACATCAAGGTTGCAGTCCTTTCACCTGAGGTTGAGTGGTGTGTCAAACGAGTAGAGTTCATTGGCCTGTGGACACAAGGGTGTGATGTTTTGATGTTCTACTTTCAGATGCTCCCGAAATTTCTTATATTCTTTGCTATTAAAGGGTAGACCACTGTCAGACTCCACAATGGCTGGCAAACACCATTTTCCAAATCTCCCATCATGTTTTTCGATCACTTGTTCATGTGTCATGGATGAGAGATCTTCGACCAATGGAAAATGTGAGTTTTCATCTATTATCATCATTAAGTGATGTCCATTGTCAAGTGGATCAAGTAAATTGATGGCTACTTTCTCCCAGACATCCTTGGGGAGTTCTGACATGTTACCTTATAAGCAGTGACTTTGGTTGAAAGGCAATTGCATATGTGACACGCCTTGAGTTCCTTTTCAACTCTTTCATCTAGATATGGAACCAAAACTCGATCTTGAAGTGCTCTCTTTGTAGCAGCAATACCAAAATGTCCTTCGTGAGCCACTACTATCACCTTTTGTCGTAGACCCTCTGGAATCAGGATCCTTGATTCTCACAGAATAACTCCTTCCTGGGTTATATATAATTCATCCTTGACATTTTTTAACTCTTGATATTCACTATCATTACTGAGAGGTCAATCGTATTTGTTCCACAACTGATGTGTAATTATTTATTGAACCTTTAGCATGTCACTATCATGACTCGTAGCAGTGACAATCTGGGCTAGCGATACAGCAGCTGGTGTACTTGCCTTGACAATTAAATTGATGTAGGCCTCAGCTATTTTGGATGGAGTACCATGACCTTGAATGGGCACTTTCAAAAAGCAGTCAGCAGGATTTTGACCTCTTCTCAGTTGATGCACAATTGTATAATGAAGCTTTGGGTTGAAGTACGTCATTTCTATAACATGTTTGATTCTCTTGAAACTCTTATCACTTTCTCTAGACCTTTAAAAGAAACATTTGTCTTGGTTAACTCTCGTAGTGGAGCACTGACAGTGGCAAAGTCCTTTATGTATCTTGAACAGTAGCTAAAGACCCATCTATGTCCATCGTAATCTATGGAGGGTGCTTGTATGATTTTGTGATTTTGACTTTTCAACTTTTCTTTAACTGACTTTTCTCCTTGCAAGCAACTAGTCTGACATGTGTGCATTTTTCTGAACATTGATTTGACACAATCACTTTCCTCACTTTCACTTATTGTTGAGGCTGAAGAATTGTTTGACAATGATTTAGATGACGATTTACTTCATTTAGTATCTATTTGCGTCAACTGATGTCGCCACTTGGCCTCATGGGCAGACATCGAATATTGCTTCTGGAAATTTCTGGCAGCCTTTTTGTCTATGTACCATGATGAGGTTTCTTTTTCCTTTGCTCTGCACATCATCACAAAATGGTTCTCTTTACCACAGCCTTTACATATTTGACCAATGGTCCTGCATGTGGAATTGTAAATCCATGTCGGAAACACAATTTCTTTTTGCACGTAGACATTGCTTTGAGTCCTTCAGACTTTGGTTTCAAATAACTTTTCACACTCATGACTGGCACTGGACACCTGCGGCCTCGATGTCAACAGCTTGTGTCTCAGTATGTTCCTCAACTCTGGAAGCCATCAAGACTCACTCCAGACTAAGAGTTTCTCTCAGCATTTGTTGTCTAAGTGAATTGAACAAGCAGCCATTGATCACTCTGAGCCTCATGGCTTCTTCATCATTAAATTAATTGAACTTCCAGTGTTTGGTGAGTGTGTCAAGTCGTTTCACAAATTCAGTCATTGTTTCTCCAACTCTTTGATGTTCTTGACTGAAAACTTATTGGGCCTGATTCACAAAGGTAAACTTAAACCAAAAGTCTAAGTTTAGACCAAAAGTCTAACTTTACCCATCGTAAGGATAGACTTTTGGTCTAACTTGAGACTTTTGGTCTTAAACCAAAAGTCTAAACTTAGACCAAAAGTCTAACTTTACGATCAGTAAAGTTAGACTTAAAGTCTAAACGTAGACTTTTGGTCTTAGTTTACTTTTGCGAATCAGGCCCATCGTTCATAATCGACATATGGTACTGGGTGGAACTTGAGATTCAACGCACACTTTATCTGACGGTATGTGACTTCTTCGTCAGTTGTCAGCATTTTCCTTTTGACTTCTTTCACACCATTACCAGTAAGATTTTTGAGATAGTTGATAATCTTCCCAACAGTCTTGTGCATTAATGAAATCTTCAAATGTCTCTATCCATGCAGTCTATCTATCACCAATATTTTGCTTTTTGGTGTTGAATGGTGGTGGTGGTTTGAGAAAGGCAGTAGCATTGTAAACCAGCGTGGAACTTACTGACATTATGAGAAACACTTTCCCTGGCCTCTCTGACTGGAAATCAGGATCAGTTCCATTCATGCCCTGGCCCGGCCTCGGGTCATCCTTGATAGGGTCCATCAGCAGAGTGGCTTTCTGCCGAATTTTTGGCCACTGTAAATATGGACAGTTCCTTTAGCACAACTCCTTTGCTTCTTCTTAGGTCTAGCACTGGCCATGATGCGGCGACTTTCTTTAGCGGGCTCAATAAGTCTTTTACTTTATTCTTAGTATATTTCAGTTAGTATTGTTTTACACCTGGTTAATCTGCCTTTAGCGCTATTTGATATTTGATAATTGTCTTTAAGTGCCATTTGTAAACCTGGTTGAATCCGCCTTCATTGTGAACACTCCATATATTTTATAACTTCATTTTGTGTGGCAGCTCAGTACCTTTTTGTGGAATTTTGGTTGTAGATTCTTGACCAGCAATGCATAGGCTTTTCCGTGAAGCTCTCTTTCAATTCACACCAGCCGGAGTTGCACTTTGACTCAACATATGCCAACTGTCAACTCAGCACTTTGACAAAGGTACATGTGGTACACACAAGTAGGTTGCTTAGACCACAGCAAACTCTCCAGGAGAGCACTTCCTTCTATAGGTTACTTATACCATATCTTGTCTCCAGTTGGAACGTGTTCCCCAGCCTGGTACCCTCTAAATGACCAGGCCACACACTGAGCTGTAAATAACACATCTTTATTCCTCTGCGTGTACCTGTGAACCCCCACATTCTAAAGTAAGCTTTCTTGCATTCTATTCTAGCACCTATGTCACACACTGATACGGAGGATATTCAAATCCTATTTCCACAGTAGTAGCAGGGGTTTATTGTAGATAGTTGCATCTTCATCTTTTGTCTGGAAAGAGTCAAATTAGCAGCTCTGGCTAGTCAGTAAGTTGATTATTTACTTGCCACACTCAGTTGAGTTATGCAGTACTATTGTAATCGTCCAGTTAAGTTGTGGCTTAGGCCCTGAATATGCGGGACTGGAAAATGCAGTTCCTGTGTAAACTCCTGACACCTTAGAGTTTGGAATTATCTATTGTCGGAGTTTACTGTGTCCAGTAATTACCTAGTAGAATAAAGGCCATACACTCTCAATTTTCCCAAAGATACACATCCATAGGGGAAATCGAGAGGTGATGGCTGGAAAGTACCAGCATGTGCTAATTTTGGTGTGTATAACACCAAAATCTGCATGATGACCCTCGTTTTGAATGGTTTAACTTTTAATATGTACTATTTCTCTCATCATATAAATACTGATCTCTGTGGTATCAGATTTTTTCAGGTGTGGTAAATAGCCCAAGCCCTACAATGGCTGCTGTAATCGGGGCTTTGGAAAAAAAGCCTTATGAAGTAGTGCCTTTAAAGAGGTAAATTGTAGCATAGAAACACCACAACCAATATAAATTTTAAAGCAACTATAGACATTTGGATTGGCATATCTAAATACATTTTACTCTGAAATTTGACAGTTAAGTTATTTCAGAAATACTCCAATGATATACAAATAGTACAGAGCTAGGTTAGATTGATGGTTCACAATGAGGAACTGCTAGAGCGTTAACTCCAGGAAAAATTATGCAAGTCAAAATAAAAGTGTGTCAGGACCCGGAGTTATCAGATCTGAAAACTCGAGTCCGGATAATTCCAGTCCCGCTGACACTGCAGCTGTGAGAACTGCTGCAGGACAGGTGCTGGCCCCACCCACCCACTGCAATAGTTGGAGGGAGAATAAGATACTTCCCGCGCATGGGCACAAGCGTTCCTTGAAACACTGCGCTCCGCCCCAGCAGTCCCACATAGCCTTTGCACCTGATGAAAACAGGTGGAACATGCGTGCGATTTTTTCATCAAAATGCTGAAAAACTGCATGTTAAAAAACTCCCAATAACAAGGATGCTAGCAGTAATTCACCATTACAAGGAATAAAACTTGCACTGGATAGACTTTACATTGGAGATATCAATCTGTACATTTTATTCTGGCCCCTCGGTGTCTCCGCTGCAAAGTCCGGACAACTCAATACAGGTCAATGTGTTTTGGAAGGAAGGAATGTTTTGAGTTTGACCGATAAAAAGTAAAGTCCCTACTAACACATTTTCTGCGCGCTGAGATGGAGACCAACAGTGACCACCACAAAACAGCACATCGAAATATCATATTAAATGGGAGGATCCCAAGAAACCTATCAACCTTGATGTCAAGGGGCACGAATGCCCCCAGTTTTACACGCACATTTCTCCTGAGAATCACTGAAGGCCACAGATCCAACAGAAACTGTTCAAAAAGACCACTTTCACAATATTCATGATAGCTTTCCAAGCCCATGTGCTTTACTTTCCTCCACAGTTAACCGAATGCACCAGCATTTCGGTCAGAAAAAGGGCATGAAGGAGGACGACTTTAACTCCAAAGTAGGATTTTGTTTTGCAATATAAGAAGAGCAATGACTCCCTCACCTTGGGAGTTTTGTCCCATAGTGAATGGGGCATTTTGAAACTATTAACTGCCCCTTACTTCCATGTTTTAATTGGCGTGGGGGACAGTGAGAACTGGCCATGTGTTCACCAGCTCTAAATCAGGTGGGTGGATACATGGCCAAACCTCCAATGGCCCTTACTCCGTCAGGCCACTGAAGGTTTATGTCTGCGGCAGAAATGGAGTAGTCTACGCAGGCGACATAATGAAGGTCTGCTGGCCTTTAAATGAGGTGGACGGACTTTCAGTTTGGCGGCGACAGTACTTTGTTACTGCTGCAATGGAGTACCCTCTCTTCAAAACTCTAAATCGGGTCCTAAATTTCAAGACACATGGAAATTGCCAGGTCCTCTTTTTACTTCAGTCTCTTAGCTAGAATCTGAAATCACATCTCCCCAATATTGCATGACCTTGAAGGGCTTCACAAATTATGTATTCAGTCGCATTCTTTTCAATATCTAACCAACGCTGAAATTTGCTGATATTGCTGAAATGGGGTATCCTCTCAGAAAATATTTAAACCACACAGTGACTGCAAGCAATCACTACACCAAAGATAACCCACGCTATGTGCACATCATTTAAGATAAATACAGATTTTTTTCTGACTTTAAAAAAATAATTCACACAAATTTTACTGTCAATGTAGGGGCTCCATCTGTGTGTACAGCACCACACCTTTATTATGTACTGACTAACTACTTTATGCATACCTTGCCAAATCCAAGATGCTGCGTACTTAGGCTACCAGGTACTGATTTCATACCCTGTTGCCCTGTGCCGAGAAACTATCACCACTGGTTAGTAACAGTCTTATGTTAAAAACAATCTAATACAAACTAACAAATTCATCCTTTGAGGTTTGCCTGGTACCTCGTCCTATTTATCCTTTTATTTGGGATATGTTAATCACCCAAAAAAGATATGTTGGAGAGAGGATAGTCCTCAATATGAGTATGTTCTTAATACTGCTTTATGCTGAAACACATATTTCTCTCCAACTCGATATTGCGAGCCTGTAAAATGAATGCATGCCGTGCTACCATTGATATAGTAGAGCAAGTTCTCCAGGTACAAATTGGCCTGGAATTACAGATTAATGTGTGTAACGTGGTCGGCTGTAAATTATGTTAGCATGTTATGAAGTGGTCCAAGGGAGCATAGATGAGATTAACATGCAGTCCAAGTAATATTGTGACCTGTTACTAATGAGACCCAATAGCTGTAAAACTGTGGATGTGGTTTAACCACATCTAGAAATACTACATGCTTTGTAATTGTCGGAAGCTGGATATCTATGTATCATAGCAGTGTAAAGGGACACTGCAGATAGTCCAGGGTAACCCAGTTGGTTGACAGGGGCAAAAGTAGTAACCCTAAAAGCTATCTTTTGTGGTAGTGTTGGCGAGCAGTGAGTCTTAAAGAGGACAGTGGTAAGCATTTCTTGCAAACAGAAAGCCAATAGCAGAGACACAAACTCAATAAAGACATCCAAAACCAATTTATAAAAACAACACAGATGTTTTATATGAATTTAGACTCAAAGATCATCAGAATCGGGTGAGAACTTTTCGAGATATGAATTTTCATAAGTTTCAAAAGTTCACAAATTGCAATTTCTGGAGAGGTAATGTTGTCCTATAGGGGAAAAACATCCACTGCATTCAGGAACTTGTCAGTGATTTACAGGACTCTCCTCCTGGACTTAAGGAGGGTATGAGGCAAGGTCCAAGGCAGCAGCAACAGATCACCCTGGGTGGCACTGGGGCGACCGGGTTCCAGTGGTGCTTTTCGGCATCAGGTGCCCCGTTTAAGTCCATGGGGATCGGTCTGGTCACAAAGAGGCTGCAAGCTGGGACTAGGGGGCCTGTCCAGGCGAATCCACAAGGGGACTCAGTCCTCGAGATCCTTGGACATGTAGGGACACCATTGGTCCACTTCCCCTCAGGTTGTGAGGCTTCAGTGCTTTTAGATGTCAGGCCGTGGTGCAGGAGATACTAATGGTTGGAGGGGGCCTGCAGAAAATGGCTGCAGGCAGCAACTGAAACTCTCTTCTGGCCAAACCTAAGGGTAGGTTCAGCTCCAGAGGGTCTCAGGAGTCCGTGGGCACTGTTGGCTCTAGGGTTTAGAGGTGCTTTGAGGTGTTGTGTTGCAGTGGTCAGAGACTTGCTCTGGGTCTTGGTGACCTGGTGAAGAGGGGAAACAGGGCAGTGTGGACACTCTCCTGAGTGGCCTAGTGGATCCTGGTGTCCGTCAATGGTAGGTCTGCTTTGGTGCTATTGGAACCTGGATTGGACGACCAAAAACCCTTAGTCACTGCAAGGGCTCCAGTACTCCAAGTATAGCTGCAGGGAGCATCTGGGAGGGGTCAGAATCTCAGGACTTCGATGAAAAGGCTGAGTTAAACTCCTGAGTACCAAAATATCTTATCCTGGCTTGTTGTTCCCTCAGAAGGCCGGATGGACAACAGGACATATTACCTGACTTTGCAAGTTGTGCCTGCAGATGTAGGGAAGCAGCTCCTCATCTCCAAAGGAGATCTTCCAAGTTGTTGAGGTACTGGGCAGTCCTCCATTGGTTTTGTGGAGGGTGTCCAACTCTTGGCGAAGTTTGTCCAGCAATTGTCGAAGCACAAGCAACCTGGCTGCGTTTTGTCCCATCTTTGGTGCAGGTCTTCAGTTCTCACTTTCTTTGGTCTGTCTACTGTCTTCATCGGTTCACATTAGTTGAATTATTGACTTGATCTGCTTTCCTGACATTAGGGAGGTCCCCTAAGTACTCAATTTAGGGGCGCTAAAGGGAGTGAACGGTAGTAGCCAATGGAATACTTACCCTTGGGGTCATTAAACCCCCTAGATGACCACTTCCTCTGGGGAGCAGGCATCACCCTGTCCCAGAGTTCCTGATTCTACCACACACAAGATGGTGGAATTCTCCTTTTTCATTTTTCCTTCAGCCCACTCACCTCTAAGGGTTTGCCCAGCATGCAAGTGCAACACGCCTCCTGGGCCTCAGGGCAGGTGATCGCCTCTGTCAGGTCTGGGGGAAGCTGGAGTCACATATCAAAGGTGGCAGGGACTTTGAAGACCCTGACCTTGGTATGCAGTTTTACCAGCCATCCTGTTAGTGGAGGTGATAACACCTCCTGCCACGGAAGGCATTTTTCTGACCTCAGAGAGCAGAAGCTCTCACCTCCAGGGTGTCAGAAACTCATCTGTGGTAGCAGGCTGCTCGATACAAGTCAGCATCAGCTAGCACACTAGAGGATTAGTAGGTTTCACAGGGCACCGCTAAGGTGCCCCCTGGGTGCACGTCACAATAAATCCAATAGTGGCATCAGTATGGGTTTATTAAGAAGAGATGTTTGATACTAAACACCACTATTTTCTGTGCAGCCATTATGTATCTGAGTTGCATGGAATGACCAGTGTCCAGTACATGTCCTAAGATGACTGCCCGGTCACTTGCAATATCTAGAAATAGAATTAGACATCACAGGGGCATAGCTGCTCATGCAGATATGCCCTCACATGTATTATAATGTGCCCTGCCTTAAGGTTTCCAAGGCCTGCTGTAGAGGTGACTTACATATAATGCATGCAGTGACTTTAGCATGGCACACAATGAGTGTGCAATGTTGTGTTTTCACTCAGGGCTTGCACCCTGCCATGCAGCCTGAGATGGTGGGCTGTGTACAATTTGTGTATGGGTCCCTTACGGGGGGCACAAGATATGCTTCAGCCCTTAGGGACCCTCCTTAGTAACCATACCCTAGGTACCAGGGATGCCATTTACTAATGACCTAAAGAGGTACTAAAGACCTGTGCCAATTGCCTCAGTACTAAAAGGGGGAAAAAACTGTGGGGAGGGCATCTGCTAGAAGCCTAGTTTTCTACAGTAATGCAAGCCTAAGTTGGTTTTACAGTCTAACATATGTCTCTACTTTTAAACTTTACTGCCTTTCTTTTTTTTTTACTGCTTTCAAGTTTCATTATACTACAACTGTTGTTGTTATTTATCTTTGTTGCTGGAAAATATTTGAGCTTAGTACAATTTACATTTATTTTCACTTACTCAGCTAATGCGGTGATTACTGCTGCATGCAACTCAGCACTGATTGGAAATGATCAATTAAACAATTATGGAGTGTAAGCTGTGACATGTTGATCCTGTTAACTCCTTGGCAAAACATATTTACACTACGTTTTCTTGTTCACCATATTCAAACATTTTTTTATTTATTTGCTCATGTACACAAGAGGAGCTTGGACTCTGCCTTCACCTACATGTACCTGCACAACACATAATACAACAACATGTTGACGGAAAGTCATGTGATAATCTGAGAAATGGTAAATTATCAGGTGACTGTCAGTTTCTACCGTCTAATTAAGTTTTGAAAGATGTAGTAATTCCACATCAGATCAGGGAAAGTCTGTGACTTTTTATCAGATGCAAAAGGCTGGGGTAACATTATGTGCATAGATGTAGCTAAAAGGGCAACAAATTTAATACTGCAACTTATTCCTCATTCATGTTAATCTAAATACAGAACTACAGAAATAACATCAGGCAGCAACGTCATTGTGTCACCTAGGTAATACCCCTGGAGTTAGTACACAATATTAAGTGTGACTTTGAGTGTCTTACATATACCAAGACATCCTTAATTTCCCATTGGACTCTGAATTGGTACTCAGTCATAATGTATTGGTTCGCATTTAGCAAATACATTCAACATGTGTGTGATCAAATGACAATGACCAGCATTTCACATTAATAAAAAAAAAATTAAAAACGTTTCTTACATTTCTTGGCAAAAGTATATGGACTTGATTTGGTCACTACATTGCATATGTAGAAAATCTGCCTTTTTTGCAGGTTCCAGATCTTTCACCTTTCTCTGGACCCTGTTTCTGCAGGATTTAGAACTCTGTGCACTTTACTGCTGCTAAACAGGAGTACAGTGCCTGATCTCTACTTTTAAACATGGTTAAATCCTCTTTCCGCTGATTGACATATTTAACTTGCCTTCAACTCCCTAGTAATGTTGTGTAGCCATTTTAGTTATAGCTCCATGCACGTTAGTTAAACACACTAAGCCGCTGTGCACTTTGACCTAGATATATTTTATTCGGCTTCGCATTGGTATTTTTACAATAACCTGTTTTACGGTCTTGTTTTATTTTCATCTATCTAACTAACTGTTTTTGCTTAGCCCAGCACTGTGTTCTCAAACAAGACATTCTTGATCACTTTGTGCTTCAGTCCAGGCTACAGTTTGGTACATTGCCAGTGAACGTGGTAGAAGTTTAGTCTCCAACATTCGTAGAAAATACACATCCTTACATAGGGACATTTTCTTAGAACATCAGCTGTGTTATTATAAAAACACTTCTTAGTCCCATTACACGTTAAGAGGGAGATTCCAGCCAGGGAACCACAACTGTATGCTGATTGCTGAATGCTTCGCTGCAGATGCTAACGCAAACTACAGGCCTTTCCTCAGGCATGAGGGTTGATGTCCTCCCGGGGGAACCTGAAAGGCAGAATTAGAGCTTAACATGCTGTGCTCAGATTATGACTTAGATAATAGTCCATAAATCCTAGTGGCAATATGATAGCATTATTCTTGTGCTTCACTCTCCTCGTCACCTTTTTAATATTGTCATGTTGTGTCGTCCTGGTTATTGCAGCTCACGCTTTGCTATCTAAAATGCAGTTGTTTTATTAAACCAGTCATTAAAACTCATACTACTTCCTTTTGTCATTTATATATGAGATTGAATTGTGAATGAGATAACCGGATGCGAACTGAGTGACCACAACTTCCCTGAGAAGCCTTATATGTCTTCCCTATCTTCTGGTAGAGATGAGGCACTGCTAGTTAGCCGGAGCAAAACCCGGATTTAGAGTGAGAGGTGTCACCCACAGTGGGTCAGACTCAGTCTCCCACACCGTGGACGATCTTGCTGCTCAAAATCCAGTTGTCTCATCAGAATAATGAGAGCCTACGCAACAGTAAGATCAGAAGAGGAATGGACCTGCTGTGCGTGACTTTAGAAGCACCCTGAAGTAATGGATCTACTCCCTCTTGTATGAAGAACTGTTGTGTAGCCATTTTAGCTATAGTTTTATACACGTTATTTTAGCAAACTAGGCCTGCCTCTGTGCACTTTAACCTAGATATATTTTATTAAGCTTCATTTTTATTATTTTAACAATAGCCACATTTGCGGTCTTTTTTTATTTTCTCTATCTGGCTGTTCTTCACCTAGGCCAACACTGCATTCTTAAGCAAAACATTTCTTTCATTCTGTGCTTTTCTCAAGGCTGCAGTACGATAGGTTGCTGGCAAAAGTGGTACTCTTTGTCTCTAATGTTCACAGAAACATACACCCTCTTACGTGGGGATTCTTTCTTGGAACATCAGCTGTTTTATTATAAAAACACTACTTTGACCCATGTGTGTTAGAGGGAGATTCCAGCCAGGTGGCCACAACTGTATGCTGATTGCTGAGTGCTTTGCTGCAGCTGCTTATGTGGACTACAGGCCTCTTGCTCAGATATGAGGCATGATGTCTTCCCAGGGGCGACCTGAAGGGCAGAATTAGAGCTTAACATGCTGTGCTCTAACATAGCCTACGTAGGAGCTATTCTTAACGATCTTAGTGACAATATGGTAGCGTTATTTTTATGTTTCACTCTCCTTGTAACAATTTTAATCCTGTCATGCTTCATCATCCTAGTTATTGCAATGCATGCTTTATTACCTAAGATGCAGTTACTCCAATAAAACCTTATTGAACTATACTCTGTCTCTGTTTGTCCTTGCATATGTGAGACTAATGTAACTGAGAGAAATGGATGAGATCTGAGTGACCATGATTTTCCTGAGGAGTCGATTGTGCCATGTGCTCGGTTGCCCAGTCATCCCTGCTCTTGGGTGGAGAGGAGCACTGCTAGTTAGCTGGAACAAAAGCTGGTGTGTAGGAAAGTGGCACTGTTGGCATGGTCACCCACCACTTTTTGCCTACTATTGATGCCAGCTTTAATTGGAAGTGTGCTGTGTCCCTGCCAACCATGCCTCAGCACCAGTGCTCTTTCCCTAAAACGGTACCTTTATTCCCACAATTGGCACAGCCCTGGCACACAGTTAAGTCCCTTGTAAAAGGTACCCCTGGTACCAAGGTCCTGTGGCCAGGGAAGGTCCCTAAGGGCTGCAGCATGTATTATGCCCCCCTCAGGGACACCTCACTCAGTACATGCACACTGCTATGCAGCTCATGTGTCCTAGTGGGGAGAAAAAATACAAAGTCGACATGGCACTCTCCTCAGAGTGCCCTGCTACAAGCCACTGCCTATGGCATAGGTAAGTCACCCCTCTAGCAAGCCTTACAGCCCTAAGGCAGGGTGCACTATACCACAGGTGAGGGCATAGCTGCATGAGCACTATGCCCCTACATTATCTAAGTCACTTCTTAGACATTGTAAGTGCAGAGTAGCCATACTGAGTATGTGGTCTGGGCATTCGTCATTATGAACTCTACAGCACCATAATGGCTACACTGAATACTGGGAAGTTTGGTATAAAACATCTCAGCACAATTAACCCACATTGATGCGTGTGTGGGATTTATTGTAAAATGCACACTGCGGGCAACCTAGAGATGCCCCCTGTGTGTTAGCCTAACTGCTAGGGCAAGGCTGACTGGTCTGTGCCAGCCTGCCACTTCCAGGCAAGTTTCTGACCACATAGGTTGAGTGGCTTTGTGCACTCTGTGGTCAGAAACAAAGCCTGTCCTGGGTGGAGGTGTTTCACACCTCACCCTGCAGGAACTGTAACACCTGGCGGTGAGCCTCAAAGACTCAAGCCTGGTATTACAGTGCCCCAGGGCACTCCAGTTAGTGGAGATGCCCGCCCCCGGATATGCCCCCACTTATGGCAGCGAGTCCGGAGGGATAATGAGAAAAACAAGGAGGAGTCACCCCCTCAGCAAGGACCACCCCTAAGGTGTCCAGAGCTGATGTGACCCCCTCCTTGAGAAATCGTCCATCTTGCTTTGGAGGATTAGGACCAATAGGGATAGGGATGTGCCCCCCTCCCTAGAGGGAGTGGACACAAGGAGGGTGTGCCACCCTCCGGGAATGGTAGCTACTGGCTTCTGC
Source organism: Pleurodeles waltl (assembly GCF_031143425.1). Classification (NCBI taxonomy): domain Eukaryota; kingdom Metazoa; phylum Chordata; class Amphibia; order Caudata; family Salamandridae; genus Pleurodeles; species Pleurodeles waltl. Next base: position 208,343,716 of record NC_090449.1, on the reverse strand, counting down.
CCTCTGACCCTAACACACCCCTAAATTTAGCATTTACACACCCCTAAATTTAGTATTTAGGGGCGACCATGAATCCAGCTCTTCAGATTTCCTGAGGACCTCAAGAAAGAAGAAGGATTGCTCAGCTGAAAACCCTGCAGAGAAGAGAAGGAGACACCAACTGACTTGGCCCCAGCCCTACTGGCCCGTCTCCTGCTTCGAAAAGCTGCAAGAAAAGAAACAATGGCCCTCATTACAACATTGGTAACAAGTTGTAACCGCTGTGCCAATGTGGGCGCACTCCCGCGGTGGCCATTACGAGATCCCCGCCGGCCCAGCGGGGATGTCAGCCGCAACACGAGAGCCGGCTCCAAATGGAGCCGGTGGTGTTGCGGCGGTGCGACGGGTGCAGTTGAACCCGTCGTGCTTTTCACTGTCTGCTATGCCCTGCGACCCCCCTTTCCGCCAGCCTTTTCATGGCGGTTCCTACCGCCATGAATAGACAGGCAGGAGGGGGACTCATAATCCCCTGGGCAGCGCTGCCCTGGAGGATTACAACCTCCGGGACCAACGTGGTGGTAAACCGCCGGTCCCAGCGGTGCGACCGCAGCGCTTCCGCCACAGTTGTAATACCAAGGATTGCACCGCCAGCCTGTTGGGGGTGCAACCGACGAAACAGCCCTGGCATTCTTTGACCACCAGGGTTGTAATGAGGGCCAATGTGTTCTGAAGGACCAGAGACTCTTGAAAAGCCTCCAGGGGACTGCCTGCATCAGCGAGGACAAAGAAACTCCTTTGGACAGCGGACCTCCCTGCACACCCATAATGACACCTGCAGAGGGTATTCCGAGGACCCCCCTGACCGTGACTGCCCGGGACGAAGATATCTGATGCATGGAGAAGCACTGCACCTGCAGCCCCCAGGCCTGAGAGAAACTGACCACTGGTGCAGCAAAAAGCAGCAGGCGGCCCTCACCCTTGCCCAGTTGGTGAGTTGCCCGAGAGGCCCCCCTTGTGCCCTGCCTGCAGTGCCTAAGTGACCCCTGGGTCCCTCCATAGAGTTCTATTAAGAACCCAATGCCCTGTTGGCACACTGCATCCAGGTGCCCAGTGCCACTGAGGTTGTGGTTTTTGTGTCTACTTGGGGCCCCTCCAGTACTCCTCCAAACCCCCCGTCTTCCCTCCGACAACATGGGTACTTACCTGCAAGCAGCCTGGAACCGGAGTACTCCCTGTCTTCACAGGCGCTCACGTTATTTTGGCTCCTGTTTAACCTCTGCACCTGACCGGCCCTATGTTGCTGGTGCTGGGTGCTTAGGGTTGCCTTGAGCCTCCAACGGTGGGCTAACTATGCCCCGGAAACTGAACTCGTAAGAATGGTACTTACCTCAGAAACTGTACTTACCTCCCTCAGGAACTGTTAAAAATTGCAGTGTCCACTTTTGAAATAGCTTTTGCCATTTTAAAGAAAACTGTGTACAATATTAATTCCATTCAAAGTCCTAAGTATTACTATGTAACGTAGCTTTCATTTAAAATAAATTAACAAAAGAATATTTTCCTATATAAGAAAACTATTGGCCTGGAGTTAAGTTGAGTGTGTGTTTTCACTTATTGCTGGTGTGTATACAACAAATGCTTAACACATTATTGCCTCTGTCAGGCCTCTTTGGGAACCATTGTACTCTGTGAACACCTCTGTGCACACCTGTAGTGGGTTCAGGCTCATTCCCCACAGTGCAAGCGATTCTGCCGCCCGAATCCAGTAGTCTCATTAGTATTATGAGAACCTATGTGACACGGCGCTGCCAACGTTTGGTCAGGCACTCATTTTCAGGTCCTCCTGAGTATCTCAGTCTCACTAGATGCAAAGACACCTCAGTACTATATACGGAGACATCCATGGTATTGAGGATTTTCCTCCTCAGCTAAGTAGGGAGCACCTAACTAACGATGTAGGTTGTTCAAGCTTGAACTTTAGAATGATAATCCCCATTTGGTGTGCTTATCTCTGAACAAAATCAACCATTCATCATGGCAATCCCGCAACGGGCAGCAATTGCAGTCAAACTGCGACCACCTCTTACTGCACATTTATTGGCACATAACCTAACGGCCCAGGGGAGTCCTGTTACACTTGTTGAGGCCCATTCAGCCTATAGAACAGAATTTTTCTATTCTTGGGTCACATTTCCAGCAGCTGATGGGAACACAAATACATTTCACCACTACAAACCTGCAAACATATCTGACAAATATAGAGCACATAGAGCACATGCATATCTAGAAAAACCTTTATCTTATTAAGAACATAATAATTGGCTTGATGGCACCATACCACATACAATTCTACACGGTAGGTTTGGTCCTCTAAGTACTGATGGTCCTACCTCACCTTTATTAGCCACATATACACCGCACCCTGATGCAGCAACCTTGACGGTAGCTGAATTTCGTCGCTTATATACTGAGCTTACGGCAATAAACAGACGATTAGTACAATTTGTAATGCAAACATTAAATACAAACCCAGAACGTGCTGCCCATGCACAACCACATGCAGTAACACCAAATCCTGCAACTGCAATCCTATTAATCCTGCAACTGTACATCCGATCATGGGTAAAGTACCCGCCAAACAAGAAGCGATTCCGTTTTGGTTAGCTCAAAAAATAAATGCACTGGAAGCATTATTTCCCCATAGGAGAACGCAGGATAAGCATAGAATATTAACTATGTGCTTGCCATTTGGGATGGCTCCCACAGTAGATAACTGCAATGCTTAGAGCACATATTTGCCACGCTCTATACTACTGCATTGCCTGGACCAGATCAGGTGAGATAGTGACACTCAGCCTGAGGGTCAATTGGATTAATTCACTTCCCATAGTTTGGATTTAGTCAGAGTGAAATTTGTCCGATTCAGTGTTGGTTTTGAGCTGTGAGTAGCTGTCCAAACCATTGTACTCCTACTATGAATGTGAGCATTCACTCTGTAAAAAAGTATAATCTACCTCGCTACTTGGTTTTTGTTGCACAGAAGGAGATATCCTAAATATGATTTTTTTCAATCGTGAGAATGAGTTCTTGCAACAGTACAATTTACATGGGATGGTGATTGAGAAGGGGCAGTGTAATCGTCGATTCAAGGATCAGTGTCCTGACATCTTGGCTGAAAGTAGACAATGCTTGAAATATGAGGCAAGAATATCACTTGAAGATTAATAAACAAACTGTTAAACGAAAAAAAAGAATTTAAAGCAAACTTTTCATTCATCATTCACAATGTAACGTTGATCGAAAGTCACATTTAAAATAAAATAAAAATGAGTATAATGTCTTAGAAAGAATATAACCCCCCCATTCTACCACGCCAATCCATTTATTACACCCCTCTTCTGACATTTGGTTTTGTTTGTAATAAGAAAAATGTGTCATGAGTGACGATTAATATTTATAACAGGTGACTAGTGATATTACTGGCTCTAGGGCTGGGGCTGCGAACGAGTGAATGGTGCTGTCACTGGCTTACAGTTGCAATTTATGCTTACAGGCCGCCTGTCACAGAAGATGATAAAGTGCAAGCAGCACTTTCTATAGTCTGTTTTCCACAGCTCACAATGCCAGCTTAGGATCACATGCCAATCAGAGAGCCAGAGCACTCAGTGATAGGCCGAGGCAGCACAGCTCAAGCTTCCTCAGTCTCTTCACAGTTGTTACTGGATGGTTCTGAGCAGCAGGTGAGTGGGCTTAGTGAGCACATATCCTCACCTTGGACTGGTATTTCTTCTTTGAAATATGGATCCTCTGCCAGTGGTCGCACTGCTGCTGCCCCATCCTCTGGAAAGCTGTGGAGCAATATCATATGCAGTAAGGAGCAGGGGCGGCCCCACCGCTATGGTGGAGGATCGTCGCCCCACTGCTGAAAGGCACCATAAAGCCGAAAAATAAAATGATAATAAAAGTATTTTATCACCATTTCTTTTTTCTGCTTAGCCAGTCCACCAAGTCTAGGGTGGGGCCAGCATCTTTTGCTTCAGCAGGGGGAAGAGGAGTAGTGGGTGCACTGTAAGTGCGCATATCGGTTTAGCTGACTGTATTAGGTCGGCCAAACTGACATGTTCACTTAAAACTCTCCACTCAAGCTGTGTTTCATAGCCGGATAGAGAACCAGTGCAGGCTCCCACTCAGCAGCTGAGCTGCATTTCAGCCCACTGAGGCAAATCAATCTGTTGGGAAAGGAAACAAAGGGATACCTATGACACAGTTTAGTTAAATGCATTGCAAACAGCTCTTCTACCCCAGAGAGAACTCAGATAGTATTTTGTAAATGTTATGTCTTCTAGTTTTGAAAAATACAAATTATGGAAGTCTGAAGTTAACCCATACATTGGTTGATTATTAGAAGAAAAATGATACCATATTTTGCCAAATTGGGCGATGCATCTCTGTTCTTCTTGGAATATCTGTCACTCTTAGGTGCCTGTCTGAACCTAGCCAGTAGGTAAGCTGGAGTCCTGAGCTTTCCAAAAGGTTTGATCATGCTGGAGAGGAGTGGATAGGAGTAGGCATGCGTATTGAAAAAAACAGTAGCTGTATGAGGAGTACGGAGTGTACCAAGAAGAGTCAGAGGCAGAGCAAGAACATAATAGGTGTTTTACATTTAAGTCAGCAATTCATCAAACACATACTCAGCAGAATTTCCAAATCAATGCACTCTCCCCAGTTCACAGAGCTGAGTGAGTACTATGCCACAGAGCCTTCACCATCATCATGGTTTCTCTTTGAAGTCGATAACGTTCTCCTTCCACCTGTTGAGGTAGTTCTGCCTTGAGTCCTTCTACGCTCCTTCTCCAGATTCTGAGTAACTCCGTCCCAGTCCCAAACTGAGCTAGGTAAACCTTTGAAGTGCACTGCTCTTGAACAAATAAAGAAACAGAATTGTAGTATTTTGTGTACCTTTGTGTTTGGTAACTAAAGTGGCTGGTCTGTCCTGAGGAACCAGAAAAAAGGAGTTCACCCTGCAGACAAATTTCATGATCATCCATCATGCCCCAAAGATTGCAAATCATCAGAAACAAGTTAATACATTTCTTGAACTCCCTCCCTCACTGTCATCCACCACATACATCACTCATAAATTTACAATCACTCAATATATCACCACTCATTGGCACAACAATAGTTACTTAATAATAGTAGTAGTTACCTCTTCCAATCCAAGCGTTTGGGTTGAGCAAAATGTCTTCTCTTTTATGGTATCAACTCAACACATTTGAATTTGCCAGTGGTTCTGGTAGTCTTTTAATCAATGATGTTATAGGACAGCCCTTCTAGGTGATGTAAAAAAAAAATGACAGGCAATGGCATGTGAGGGAGGCAGGCATCGTCTCCAATGTCCTGAAGGGTATGTGGGGGCTTCTTCACTGCACAAGGGTCCAACTCCAAACTGGGCTTATATGTGACAATAAAATGGTGGGGCAGCATACACCTGATACATAATGTTCCACTAGCATTTTTTTGCAAAGAAAGAAAGAAAAAAAGAAGTTCAACAAAAAATATTTCAAAAAGTTCTATGGTGGCACTGGTACCTCGGTCTGGAAAGTAGAGTTTGTTCTGAAACACTGGTAGTCCACCTAGAAGTGGGTCAGCAAACACACTTGATTCTGACTAATCATCTTCTTCATCCTCCTGTGGTGTTTTAGGAATGATGTAATCAGGTGTTATAAAATGCCAGTTCATTTTGATCATGGTTAATCTCTCCATGTTTTAAGGCAACAGACTGGTCCTTCTCACTGTAACATCTGCACCAGCTGCATTGAGCACATGTTCAGCAGACATGCTGGCTGCAGGACAAGCAGAAACTTTATTGCCAGCCTGCTGAGCTTTGGCCATTGACGCATCTTCCCATACCAATACGAAAATGTGTTTTGAGCCAAATACCCCACTTTTGGGTCATCCAGATACTCCTGGAACATCCTCTGAATGGTCATTGGTACTGCCACCTGCTCGACCGCTTTGGCCTTTGCCTCTGCACTGGTCTTAAGACCTGCCACTTGAAACCAAGCCAATGCAGAGTTTGAGTCTGCTTCTTCTGTTGTTGCTGTTGTTGCCATTTTTCTTTTTGGTGGGGTTGGTGGATGTGAGACAAGACTGCCCTCTCTGGAAGTTGAAGGTGGCACCCCAGAACTGCAGAGTGGGGCTTTAAGTTCCAGACATTCTTCCTCCAGTTCTCCTGCTTGCTCAACAAACCATCTCTTGTATTGTGAAACATCCCTTTCAGAAAAATGAAATAATTTTTTGTAGCATGGATCATGTAGGGTGGCATAGATGTACTCTTTGGAGGGGATGATGCCATTGCGCAGCCTTGCATTACAAGTCAATCAATAGCTTAGGCTCTCAACCAAGGCATGCACTTCTGGTTTTTCATTCTCACCTCTGAATGCAAACCTTTCAGACACTTTCTTTAGCTTCTCGGGTAGCAAATGCAATAACGGGATTGCTTGTTCCATTGTACTATCCTCCTTGTTTACTTCTCATGTGAAAACCTCAAAAGGGAGCAGCATCTGTGTGGGGCATTTGACTAGGCCCCATTTGTCCTCATTTATGGTCATAGCTTTCCCAATTGCATCTTCTCCTCTTTGGACAACATAGTCATTAATCAGTTTATACTGCTCAAACAGATGTTGTAACATATAATAGGTTGCGTTCCAACATGTTGGCACCTTCTATATCCGGGCTTTAACTGGTACTCTGTTACCACGCTGAATAATCTGCAACTGTTTCAGGTCTTTAAAAGAATGGCAGAAATAAGTGCAGATACATCTGCAGGTGGTCAGTATGTTGCTGACTATGTCTTCTTTTTTAAGAAAGTCTTACACAACAAGGTTGATGCAGTGCGCCAAACACAGTACCCTGAAATAGCCATCGTCTGCCATGTCCTTTCATATGTTATTGCCATTGACCGTAGCAACAAATCCAATTCGAAGACATGTGGGTCACAGCCATTCAGACACCTTGCTATTAAACTCATCAAGATGTTTGCAGCTGGCTATGATTTATTCATGGTGAACAAGCCTGGATTTTCTGCTTTTTTGGGGCCACTGACACAGGGGATGTTCGAGAAGTAGTAGGTGGTGGAAGGCTCAATGTGCACCATGGGACAGATACTATATGTCGTGGTGTCGCACTCTCCATCTGACTTTGAGTCTTCTTGTGCCATTGTGAGGCCTCTAAGGTGGGTGATTCTGGCGCACTGCAGGGCACTGGGCTGCTGTGAGTGAGGATGATGTCACCATCTTCTTCCTCACCTTCTACCGTGATTTGGCCAGTTGTAGCTGATGTCTCCCAGCCCTTCTCACCGTTTCCACTGCAACCACGTTCAGCCATTTTTTAAGGTGGTCCTCTCACCGGATTGTGTGATTTTTTTTACATGGGTCATTTGGCCTCCAGTACTATAATGTGAGCCAGGCTTACCTCAAAGGACACTCAAACGGCAAATGGAGCACATCACAATGTTCTCCTCCTTTTGGCTAATAAAAAAAAAAAAACTGGAGAGAAATACTTTCTTATTGGGCCACTGCCAATGCCTGAAGAAGTACTGGAGGATGGTGGCTGTGTTGATTGTCTTTCTGCAGTGCATGCTTCCACTGAGGTACAGATTGGTGCAGGTCTCTGCTGGGACCATACAAATATGGGAGCTGACAGTGCTCTCTGTGCCACATCCCTTGGAGCAGGATGGAAAATGTCAGACTCCTCTGTGCCAGCTTTCACAATACCTGGCTCTTTGTCATCATCCTCATCATCATCCCCTTCCATGATTCTGAGGCTTTTTGGAACTTTTCTTTTCCCTTGCCTCTCCTGGACTTTGCTGGGGTCCACTCCATGTCCCTATCATCATCATCAGAAGTGGCGCTTGGAGAAGATGGTGGAATAGTACCCTTCTGTTAGACCTGACAGCCTTAGGGTGGTCACTCCCAACTTTTTGCCTGCCTCCCTCCACTTTCTGATACTGTTTTTGCTGGTTTTGGGACTCTGCACACTTTACGACTGCCAACCAGTGCTAAAGTGCATATGCGCTCTCCCTTAAAACATGGTGACATTGGCTCATACCCAATTGGCATATTTAATTTACTTGTAAGTCCCTAGTAAAGTGCACTGCATGTGCCCAGGGCCTGTAAATTAAATGCTACTAGTAGGCCTGCAGCGCTGATTGTGCCACCCACATAAGTAGCCCCTTAACCATGTCTCAGGCCTGCCATTGCAAAGCCTGTGTGTGCAGTTTCACTGCCACTTTGACTTTGCATTTAAAAGTACTTGCCAAGCATGAACCCTCACTTTTTCTACCCATATGTCACCCCTAAGGTAGGCCCTGGATTACCCACAGGGCAGGTTGCTATATAGGTAAAAGGCAGGACATATATCTGTGTGTTTTATATGTACTGGTAGTGGAAAACACCTACATTCGTTTTCCACTGCTGTGAGGCCTGCTTCTTTCATAGGCTAACATTAGGGCTACCCTCATATACTGTTTGAGTGGTAGGTTCTGACAGAAAGGGGTAGACAGGTCATATTTAGTATGGCCAGAATGGTAATACAAAATCCCGCTGACTGGTGAGGTTGGATTTTATATTACTATTTTAGAAATGCCACTTTTAGAAAGTAAACATTTCTCTGCACTTAAAATCCTTCTGTGCCTTATAGCCTGTTTCCAATCCACATCTGGGCTGGGCTGGTTGACAGCTCCCTTCTGCATTTCACCCAGACAACCACAAAGGTTGCTCAGTCACACCTGCACACATCTGCATACTGAATGGGTCTTCCTGGGCTGGAAGGTTGGAGGGCCTGACACTTACATTTCAAAGGACAGTGGTCTGCCCTCACACAATGGACTGCTAAACCCTCTACTGGGACCCTGGCAGACAGAGTTGTACTGAAAGGGGACACTCTTTGAAGTTTCCCCCACTTCAAAGGCACTTTTGGGCATATAAACTGGGTCCCTGGCCCTACCAACCTAGACACTTCCTGGGACAGACACTCTGAACCAGATCCTGCAACATACCAAGAGGAGCTGCCTGGCTGCACAAAGGACTCAACTGTACTGCTTTGCTGAAAAGGACTGCTGCCTTGCTGTTGCACTGCTGCCTTGCTGTCCTCTGGCTCTGCTGAGAAGTGCTCTCCAAGGGCTTGGATTGAGCTTGCCCCCTGTTTCTTGAAGTCTCAGGGCTTAAAAGACTTCACCTCCTTGTGCAGCAAAAATCTATGCACAGCCTGCCGGAATCGACGTACAGCCTTCCAAGTGGTGAAAGAATCACCGCATTGCCAACCCGGAACGACGCAGCCCTGCTCCCCGAGAGGAGATCCACGCAGCCCCAACATTGCAACCAGAACTTCAAAGCACAGCCCACTGGATCAACGCATCGCTGAGCCGGAACGACGCAGCCCGACTTCCTGTGGGAGGAATCCACGCAGTGTCTGCCGTGCGACAGAAACCCCTACACATCGCCCACTGGATTGACGCAGCGCGCCCAGGATTTTTACACATCGTCCCTGGGCATCAAAAGACCCCGCATCGCAAAGAGGATTTAAGCCTGCATGCCGGAATTCAACACAATATCCTTGCCGTGTGGAAAAGAATCAACCTATCATCTGTGTGTGTCCGGAAATCCAAAGCACACCCTTCATTTTCCTCGCATCTCCTCCTCTTTGCTCTCTTGTGCACTTAATTGTGACGCATACCAGGTACTTTGTTCTTCCAAGAGACTCTTGTTGCTTTTTAAACACTTAAGATTCTCTTTATCATTACAAAAGTGATATTTCAACTTGTAATTATCAACTCTTTATCGTTTTGACCTTAAATCATTCAGATAAATATCTTATATTTTTCTAAAACCTGTGAGGTTTATTTCTGTTGTGTTTTCACTGAGTTATTGCATGATTTATTGCACAAATACTTTACACATTGCCTTCTAAGTTAAGCCTGACTGCTCAGTGCCCAGCTACCTGAGGGTGGGGACAGGATAATTTGGATTGTGTGTGACTTACCCTGACTAGGATTGTGGTCCCTACTTGGACAAGGGTGCATTCCTCTGCCAACTAGAGACCCCATTTCTAACACCTTCCTTTTTCTTTCTGGAGATCTTGGAGGAATTGATTCTAAAAGAGGAGGTTCTTGCTCGACAGAAAGCTTGTCCTCCTCTACTGTGTCAACTTCAGGAAGATCTGCTAATGCTGGGTGTGGCTGCTGTCCACTTTGCTCTGTTTCCTGAAACAATTGGGTACTACTTCGCGAAAGGGACAAATCCAATTCAACATCACTGCTAATCGGCGTTGCCATGATCGCAGTGGCTGCCATACTGACAGGCATGGTCTTGGGCTAGGGTTGGGATGGTGCTGTTGATGCAGGAGTGCCGGTCCCAGGTTCCTCTCCAGAGGCCAGTCTGGCAGGCACACATGTCCCCAAAAAGGTTGTGGTTGGCAAGCCACTGGCGGAAAGCTGCTTCTTCATCTCACTAGCCACTTTCTTGAGAGCAACATTCTTTGGGGCCATCTTAAGCTCTAGGTTGGTAGTGGCACTAAGATGCACAAGCAAAAGAGTTTGGAGTACTAAAGTAACAAGGCCTTCTCTTTGGTAGTACTGTAGGTGATGTGGGATCTCTTCTCTTGTGCACCTAAAAACAACCAACTGAGAAAAACATATTGCTAATGGAACGTGGCATTGTTGCAGGTTGAAATAATACAGACAAATGCAATCTTAGTGAGGTTGGTTACTTATGTAATAAATACCAGCACAACAAGGAGATCTAACTATTCGCTTAATCTCCATTTGTTTTAAAGGAGACACCTGGGATAGTAGGAGAGAGGTGCATGAGTAAATGGAATAATCCTTTAAATAGCCTATGGCGGCAAGGTGGTCCGGAAAAATAATAATAATCATTAACAAAATGAATTATGCAGTTGATTTCTCTGCAGTGCTCCGCAGCCAGGGTGTCCTGGAGGAAATGGAAGTACATCAAAAGAAACCAAATGCTGTACTGCAGCTGTGCATCTTTGGTAGATGAATGGATGGATGAATGGATGGATCAATGGAGGAATGGATAGATGTGGATCGATGGAGCAAGGCAAAATGCAGAATTAAATACAAATAAAAATTAAAATATAATAAAAAAATATAAATAAATAAATAAAAAAGAAATTAAAAACATTAAAATAAAAATGTTAAATTAAAATAAATAAAACAAATGTATATATATATATAAAAAATAAAAAAACAAATAATAAAAAAAAAAAAAAAAAAATTGAAATAAAATGAAATAAAATTTAAAATAAAACATTGAATTCAAAAACAAAAATAGAAAAAATTAAAAATTAAAATAGAAACTTAAAAAACAAACGATCAGTAATTAAGAATGTTTGTATGTAAGCCTATGTCACACACTGTCTGCATGCACAAAATGGCTGCCAGTCAGTCACATGGACCAATAACAACAACAAGAAGGCATGGCAAACAAAGGACTAATGCAAGCCTGTGGCAAAGACACAAGAGCTGCATGCACAAAACGGCTGCAAGCAAGCCACATGGTCAAACAACAACAAAAGGGAGCAAGGAGACCTGACAAACAAAGGACACATTCAAGCCTATAGCAAAGGGACACTGGCTGGAAGGACAAAATGGCTGCCAGCCAGCCACATAGTCAAACGACAACCATAAGGAGCAAGGAGGCATGACAAGCAAAGGACACATGCAATACTATGGCAAGTGATACTGGCTGGATGTACAAAATGGCCACCAGACTTGTGGTCAAACAAAAACTGCAAACAAGGAGGCTTGGGAAGAAAGAACACATGCAAGCCTATGGCAAAGCGACACTGGCTGGATGGACAAAATGTCACCAGCCACATGGTAAAACAACAACTGCAAACAAGGAGGCATGGAGAACAAAGATCACATGCAAGCCTATGGACAGAAAATGGCCCCTGGGCTAGCCACACTACATGGGGAACAAAGACAAATGGTGTACAATGGCAAATACACATACACGCACACACACACACACACACACACACACACACACTGCTCATAAGAAGGCATGGTGGCGGCAACCCTGAAGAAACGTGACCAACAATAATTCAGCAATGCAAATCATGAACATTAACTGAGCTGTAAAAATGTCATAACAACACACATCTCCCTATACCATCAAATATTAACCCAAAAAATATACAGTTTTTGCAAGAACAAAGATCACATGCAAGCCTATGGACAGAAAATGGCCCCTGGGCTAGCCACACTGCATGGGGAACAAAGACAAATGGTGTACAATGGCAAACACTCACACATGCACACACACACTGCCCATAAGAAGGCATGGTGGTGGTAACCCTGAAGAAAAGTGACCAACGTTAATTTAGCAATGCAAATCATGAATATTAACTGAGCAGTACAAATGTCAGAACAACACACATCTTCCTACACCATCAAAAATTAACCCAGAAAATATACACTTTTTGCAAAATAAAAAAACTATGAAATGCAAACAATAGCCAACATGGTCAAACACCAACAACAAGGAGCAAGGAGGCATGACAAACAAATGACACATGCAAGCCTATGGCAAAGGGACACTAACCGGATGGACAAAATGGCTGCCAGCCAGCCACATAGTCAAACAACAACAACAAGGAGCAAGGAGGCATGACATACAAAGGACACAAGCAAGCCTATGGCAAGGGACAAATGGTTGCCAGACATATGGCATGCGGTGGTCCGTGGGGCTGTGTGGGAGGTCATGAGGCCTCCTCCTCATTATAAAAGCATTTAGCCCATGGGAGGTGGTGGTCCCTAGGGTGCAGTGTCCATGCGGCCCCTCGCACATATTTCATTATTAGCTCTGTGAGGTGGTGGTCCTCACAGCTGTTGGGTGGCCAGGAGGTCCCCCTCTATTAAAAACAAAACAGTGCCCTGGAACCTGGCCCACCTGGGGGGCTTATTTAAAAACAAGTGTGGGAGCCGGCACTTAATTTTAAATTTTTTTACTATGGATTTGTGACCCCCACCGCGGTTTTGCAGTAAAGAATGATTAAAAAATGCTTTTTAGCCTGGGGGTGCACCAGAGCTGAGAGGTCAGTGTGTTCATACCATGTCCCGTTTTGTATTTTTTATTCTTTTTTTCTGGGACTCTGCTAGAGCCAAGCCCCAACGTGGCTGTCAACACTTCCTGGTTGAAGTGTTGACAACCAATCAGCTCTCAGCACGAGATCGGGAGGGGTTGCAAATCCTTTGAGCCCCTAGATATACAAATTTGGGTTTCTTAAATTTTTCAAAAACTACTGAATTGATTTACACCAAATAACGAAAAAGGGCTCTTTATGGACCACGAGCTACCTTTCTGCCAAATTTAGGGTAAATACCTCCTGTGGTTTTGGCGCTATCGCTGTTCAATGTTTCCAATGAGAATTAACATTGAAAACGCTAAATTTCAGCTCACATGACTGTCAATTTATTTTGGAAATTTTTATGAAGATTTGTCAAGTGGCGCCGAAGATATAGACAAGCAAAAGCACTTAGTACTAACTATAACTACCTAGTGGCAAGCGCCACTAGGTATTATACATATATATGTGTATATAAAAGATGTAAGCACTGTAAACAGTGTGCACTTTTTGGTAGCATTGGCCATATGTAGGCTAATGTACTGTGTGAATTTATATAACAAAAGTAATATTTCTAAATAGTTTTATGTTTGTAAGTTCGATAAAACATAAGTTTTGTAAGGGGAGTGTTGTTTATTATGACTGTGCACTTTTTTGTTGTTTAATTTTTGGGTATTTTCAGTTTTCACCAGTACCTCTGTACTATCTCAGAAGTACTGCGGGTCTTTGCAATTGTAAGAAAGCTTTTAATAGGCTAGAAACATTTTATTTCTAACCAATAGAAAGAATGGTTTTATTTTACTTCATTATTGTTGTGCTATTGAGCTGATCAAAAGTGTAAGAGTTGTTGCTTTTCCTGTGTTTGTCTGCAATTTTCCAGCATGGCAGAAGGTGGTGTTGCTCGTGCTGCAATGAAGGAGGAAGGGCATTGCTTTGGAAGTGCAAGAGCTAGAACAGTGAAAGCAGCTTAAAGAGTCAGTGGTGTGGCAGTTCTTCACCATTCCTGTGCGGGAGAAAAAAGTTAACGCCCGGCATGCGACATGCATATTATGTCACAAAGGGATATTGTGTGGACATAGCCAGCAGAATCTGTTGGGGACCACAGGAATGTGCAAAAACCTTTATGCCATGCATTCCCTGCATTTGCTTGGGCTGAAGAGAGAAGGAGGTTGGAGTTGGAGTTGGCCAACTCAACAAGGGGACATCTACAGGAGCTCCAGATATTCCATCTGCTTGACCTTCTACTTTGGCTGTGCTGACACAAGTACTTCCACAATCTAGTACTTCAGCACCACCGCTATTCCACCACCTGGTTTGGCAGTTGCTGTAAACCACCTTAGGCAAGACATAGTATTGTTGAGCCTTACGTTGGGAATTTGAAATACTGTATATATTTTCAAACAGTGATAGTTGCATGGGAGAGTGACATGAACATTCACTGCGAGCTTGTAATAGCTCACTCCTGCCCTCCCCAAAATCCTTGGGTATTTGTTTTGTGTTGGCATCAGGTATTGTTGTGCTCTGTTGTGTACTATTTTTGTTATCATTATTATTGTTCTGGTTGGCCTATAGTTGGAAAAAAATCACAAAAGAAAAAAAGAAAACAAAAATTCTTGTAAATACTAGTTTTAATTTCAGAGCTGGTTATTATCATAACTGTTTCCCTAATAGGTGCAGTTATTAATAAATATAATAGAATAGTAAAGAAAAAGGTAAGTGAAGGGTAAGTAAGACTTAGGCCCTCATTTCAACCTTGGCGGGCGGCAACCGCCGCCCGCCAACTTGAAACCACCGGGAGGCCGTCTATTTGGAGATCCCTGCTTGGCCGGTGGGCGGAAACCTGCCGGCCCAGCGGGAATCTCGGGTGCAACACGGGAGAAGGCTGCAAATGGAGCCGGCGGTGTTGCGGCTGTGCGACGGGTGCTGTTGCACCTGTCGTGCTTTTTACTGTCTGCTATGCAGACAGTGAAAAGCTGCATGGGGCAGTGGAAGTGGGCCCCGTGACTACCCTTTCTGCCAGCCTTTTCATGGCGGTTCAAACCGCCATGAAAAGGCTGGCGGGAGGGGGACTCGTAATTCCCTGGGCAGCGCTGCAAGCAGCGCTGGCCTGGGGGATTTAAACCGCCGGAACAAAAGTGGCGGGAAAACGCTGGTTCCGGTGGTGCGAACGCGGCGCTTCCGCCGCGGTCGTAATTCCCATGGAAGGACCGCCAGCCTGTTGGCGGTGCTTCTGACAAAACAGCCCTGGCAGTGGGTTGTAACGAGGGCCTATGTATCTACATTTAGTGAAAAAATAGTGGTTTTACTTTCTATTTCTTAACTGTCAAAATTTTCATTCATTTAAAGAATAAGTTACAATACATTTCATGTACATTTATTCACATGTATATGGTGATAAATGCAAATGTTATAATTTAGTGTTGTTCAGACGGTAACAGCAATGAAGTTTTTAAAATATGCTATCATTAGCCTATGAGGCTGCAGATAAGCATTATGGGGGTCATTACAACCCTGGCGGACGGTGTTAAAGGTGCAGTAATACCGCAAACAGGCCGGCGGACAAAAAAAGGGAATCATGACCGTGGTGGAAACCGCCAACAAAGACAGCCACTTTAACACACTGCCCGCCACGGTGGTACAGACAAGCAGCGCGGCGGTCACCGCCAACAGACAGGCGGGAGACAATGTACCGCCCATAGTATCACAACCCGCCAATCCGCCACCTTTTCCGGGGCGGATTCACCGTGGATAAAAACACGGCGGAAACAGTTTTTGCAATGGGAAAACGCTCACCTTAACACATCCCATGAGAAAGGAGGACACCATGGAGCCGGAATTACAAATCCTACCTGCCCTTGTATTCCTACTCATCTACGAAGAGCAGCGCCGGCGGCGGCGAAGACAACAGTGAGTACTGCACCTTCGACATAGGGGAGGGGAAGGCAAAAGTCAGGGGGATACACACACAACACCCCCACCCCAATGCACCTATGACATAGGGGAGGCAAAAGTCAGGGGGATACACCCGCAACACCCCCACCCCCACCCTCGCATATTACAACACACACACCAATGCATGTACAAACAGCAATGTAACAACCCACAAGCCCCCCGGAAGAATGCAAAGACAAAACAAAATCAGTTCAAACATTGTAATGTATCAAAATACATGTGTCAAATATATACGGATATGTATAAACTCATACGAAGGTATATACATTACGAGAAGTAGTGCAGATATGCACATCTCAATGTCCGTGCACGACTAGGCCAAAAATGCATGGGCGAGGTCCACACAAGATACCTGTCCACAAACGGAGAGAACACTGCTGGGGCATCAGAGAGAAAAACAACAGGCACCTCAGGGGGAAGGAAGGGGGGGGCACCTCAGCCGGATTACAGCACCACGCCACATCCACAAAGGGGCTCCATGCCCATTGATGTATCCTGGGGAGTGCAAAGCCACAGTCTCACAAGTCTCTACAGTGGGTGGCTTTCCCACTGTTCAATCTTGGGGAGTGCAAAGCCACAGTCTCTCAAGTCTCTACAGTGGGTGGTTTGCCCACTGTTCAATCCTGGGGAGTGCAAAGCCACAGTCTCACAAGTCTCTCCAGTGGGTGGTTTGCCCAATGTTCAATCCTGGGGAGTGCAAAGCCACAGTCTCTCAAGTCTCTACAGTGGGTGGTTTGCCCACTGTTCAATCCTGGGGAGTGCAAACCCACAGTCTCTCAAGTCTCTACAAGGGGTGGTTTGCCCACTGTTCAATGCTGGGGAGTGCAAAGCCACAGTCTCTCAAGTAGATAACAGGCTCCACTGGTTCTGGAGGGGGACTAGTGCCCAGAGTGCTTCATCTTGTGAAGGACAGAGGTAGTGGATGGATCTCTCCACTGGTTCTGGAGGGGGACTGGCACCCAGAGTGCTTCATCCTGTGAAGGACAGAGGTAGTGGATGGATCTCTCCACTGGTTCTGGAGGGGGACTGGTGCCTAGACTGGATTAGTCTCCCTGTGACAGTTCCTGTCCCGTCACTGTCCCAGCTGCACATGGGATAACGATGCTTGATGTGGCGGTCTTTTGCTTCTTTCGCGGTGCATGCCCTGTTCAGCGGTGCTTTGCCATGGCGGTCTCTGGACTGATCAGTGGTGCTTGCCCTGTTCAGCGGTGCATGCCCTGTTCAGTGGTGCTGTGCCATGGCGGTCTCTGGACTGTTCAGCGGTGCTTTGCCATGGCGGTCTCTGACCTGTGCATTGGTGTGTGGCATGATGGTCCCTCATTGCCCAGCGAGGCTGTGGCTGCTAGGGCCCTCCTGGGCACTGAATCTGGCGGTGGTCTCCTGACCAGTGACGATACTTGTGCCCTCCTGGGCACTGACTCCGGCAGTGTCTCCTGACCAGTGACGATACTTGTGCCCTCCTGGGCAATGACCCCGGCGGAGGTCTCCTGACCAGTGACGACTGTGCTGACGGTGGCGTCCTCGCCGCCGGGAAGGATGCCACCCTTCTCCGCCGTGATGCTCACACCAGGCTCTGCAGACTTCTTCGGGCCCTTCCCCACCTTTGGAGGAGTCACAGCTGACTCTGCAATCCCCCTGGGACCCCTGTGAGTTGTTTTGCCTCCAGGAGTCTTCACCCGGTCCCTTCGGCCACTTTCCAACTTCAGAGCCTTTACAGGGGGTGGACTGGCAGTGCCTTGGCTCCTTGTCACACTGCCTGCCCTGGTGGCCGGTGCACTCCACACACCTGTAACACGCACCACTGGTACTGGAGGCTTTTTGACTGAGGCGCTACAACAGGACTGATGAATTGGAGGGGTGGGGGCAAAAAGGTCAACTTCGCAGAGGGACAGTTTCTGACGAACACTGGGATGGGTAGCTGGAGGGGATCTGGGAGTGGAGGAAGAGGAGGTGGTCGTAGGAGGTGTCACTTTAGGTGTTTTGGGTGCAGGTGCAGGTACTGGAGGCTATCGTGAGGTGGATGGATGTTGGGTGTGTGGGTGCCCGCGTTTGTGAAATTTGGGAGGGGCTGTCACAGACACACTGGGAGAGGACACAGGGGACGTGTAAATGGGAGTGGAGGTGGTGAGTGCAGGTGAGCGGGGTGTGGTGCTGGGTGTTCTGGTGCGAGTCCTGGTGCCTGTAGATGTAGTGCATGCAGGTGAGAGTGTAGACGAGACTGGGAGGGAGGAGGCAGACGATGAGGAGGGGGACACAGTGGAGGCAGTGGATGTTGCTGTGTCTGCATGTGTGTGATGCTTGTGTGTGTGCCTGTGGGTTGTGTGGTGCCTATGTTTGCCTGAGCTACTTTTGTGTGTTGAGGTGTATGCATGCTTGTCTGATGGTGTGCTTGGGACAGGCTGGGGTACAGCGGATTGGGTCTGGGTGGAGGGAGTTGGAAGGGGAAGGCTAGAGACAGGGACAATGGCTGCCATCCGTGCTGAGGCCAGAGATTGCAGGGTTCGATGATGGGCAGCCTGACCAGAATGAATGCCCTCCAGGAATGCATTAGTGTGTTGCAACTCCCTTTCTACACCCTGGATGGCATTCACAATGGTAGACTGCCCAACAGTGAGTGACCTGAGGAGGTCAATGGCCTCCTCACTGAGGGCAGCAGGGGTGACAGGGGCAGGGCCTGAGGTGCCTGGGGAGAAGGTGATGCCCACCCTCCTGGGTGAGCAGGCACGGGGCAAAGGCTGAGGGGCTGCTGGGAGGGCGGTGCTGGTATGGGAGGTGGCGGCTGTACCTGTAGAAGTGGGGGGCACAGATGGTGCCGCCACCACAAGGGAGCTCCCATCAGCGGACAAGTCTGTGTCGCTAGTTGGTGATCCGGTGACCGACGTGTAGCTCCCCTCACCCTCCATCCCACTGGTGCATTCTGAGTCCGTGGTGTGGCCCTCCATGGCCATGTGGGATGCAGCACCCTCGTGCCCCGGTGCCACTGTACCTCCGCCTGATGATGCTGATGCACAAAAGAACAGGGAGAGCAGAAAAAGGGGGAGGGGACGACAGAAGAAAGACAGGTTGAGTCCATGGCTTACCACTACCGTTGGTGGACAATACAGACACAGCAGCCCCCTGCACTATGCCGGGCTCTTGCCTCTACAGAAGCAAATCCTGGGATCTGGCCTACATGCCTATGGTGGACATCTGCACACATGGATGCCACAGGGGCATCTATACCTGTACTTGGACCACTACTGAGGTGTGGTAGAGTGCCAAATGCCCTGCATTACGGAGGGGCCTAGCCTACGTATTTCTGCCTGGCATAGGTACACCCACAGCCCTTCTCCCTCAGCCAGCCCCTCAACTGCGCGCCAAGTACCCAGAATGAGGTTGTACTCACCCCCTTGTGTCTGCTGTGATGCCCTCAAGCGCCCATCCAACTCAAGGTAGGCCACCGCCAGGATCCGGAACATCAGGGGGGTCATGGTGCGACGGGCACCCCTCCCACGTTGGGAGGCCATCCCAGCTGAGCCTCCGCCGTCTTCTTGCTCCAGCGGTGAATGTCCTCTCACCTTTTCCGGCAGTGGGTGCCCCGTCTCTGGTGGACCCCCAGGGTCCTTACGTCCTTGGCGATGGCACACCAAATGTCCTTCTTCTTGTGGGCACTGACCTACATGACATGCACAAGGGAAGAAGAGAAGTCATTACCAACTGCACCGTCGATGTGAGTGTCCCCCCTCCCTACCCTAGCCATGTGGCACATGCATTCACATGCATTCATGTTCCCTGAACTCTGCCCCCTTCCCTCTTACAACCAGCCCCCTCCACCCAGGCCTAGCCCATACAATGTGCTCTCTGTGTACTTACCTGTTGGTCTGGAGGACCGTAGAGTAGGGTGTACTTGGGGAGGACCCCGTCTACTAATTTCTCCAACTCCTGAGCAGTGAAGGCAGGGGCCCTTTCCCCAGACGTAGCAGCCATCGTCGCTTCCAGACCGAGGTCACAGCAGCACTTGCAGTGTAGGTCCTCTCCTGTCGAAGATCAGGTATCGAGTGATTGAACAGATAGAAAATGGCGGTGACGTCAGCGGCGGTGACGTCCACGGCAGTGCGTATCATCAATCCCAGCACACTTCTTCATTGGCTCCTGGGACCCATAGGGTCCAATGTTAACCAATGCAGCATTGGGCCACGGTCTACGAACGCCTACCGCGACGGTGTGCAACGCCAGCGCAGTTACCTCACAATCCCATTGTCCCAGTTTAGAGGTCAGGCAGCCGCCATTTCTGGGGCCCACATGGCTTCATTTACTTCTGCGTCACACATAGCTAGGCCTACACTCAACACACATACAGGAAGGGTTTTGTGTTTGGTGTCGTGTTCTGTGTATCTGTGGGTACATACCTGGAAAAAAGTTGACTCTGTGGTCGCTGTTGTCCTTCCTAGGCACCGTCAGCTGGGACAATTGAGAAGATGGCGGAATCCTCTGGTGTACCGACCGCTGGTGGACCTGTTGACAATGGAGGAGCGACATTTAATCGTCACCTACAGGTTTGACCGTGCCACTATCCAGGAACTATGTACCCAATTGGAGCCAGACCTGATGTCACCAATCCGCCATCCCACTGGAATCCCCCCTGACGTGCAGGTGCTGTCAGTGCTCCATTTCCTTGCAAGTGGGTCTTTTCAGACTACAGTAGTCATGGCATCAGGGATGTCCCAGCCTATGTTTTCCAACCTGCTGTCCAGAGTGTTGGCTGCCCTGCTGAAACACGTAAGGAGATACATAATTTTCCCTGAGGTGGAAGATTTGGCTACAGTTAAAGGTGACTTCTATGCCCTTGTACATATCCCCCACATCATAGGTGCTATTGATGGGACCCATGTAGCTCTAGTCCCCCCCCACAGGAGTGAACAGGTGTACAGGAACAGGAGGAGTTATCATACTATGAATGTACAGATTGTATGTTTGGCAGACCAGTACATCTCTCAGGTAAATGCTATGTTTCCTGGCTCAGTGCATGACGCCTACATCCTGCGGAATAGCAGCATCCCTGATATGATGGGTCAACTCCAGAGGCACCTTGTGTGGCTATTAGGGGACTCTGGTTAACCCAACCTGTCCTGGCTATTGACCCCAGTGAGGAATCCCAGGACCAGGGCAGAGGAACGCTACAATGAGGCCCATGGGCGGACTTGGAGGGTGATCGAACAGACCTTCGGCCTCCTGAAGGCCAGGTTCAGGTGCCTCCATATGACAGGTAGTTCCCTATTCTACTCACCGAAGAAGGTGTGCCAGATCATCATCGCCTGCTCGATGCTTCACAATCTTGCTTTGCGACGCCAGGTGCCTTTTCTGCAGGAGGATGGTCCAGATGACGGTGTTGTGGCAGCTGTGGAGCCTGTGGAGCCTGTGGACAGTGATGAGGAGGAAGCTGAGGAAGAAGACATCGACAACAGGGAGTCAGTCATACAGCAATATTTCCAGTGACACACAGGTGAGAACATTTTCATTTTTACCATTACATTCACTGTCACACGTCTTCCTCTATCCTGTGTGTAATTTCATAGCATTATTTAGTAACTGAGTTGTACCTTTCCATTACGGTTTCACAAGTGTGGTTACCAAAGTGTGTCATCTGCTTGTATCCTTCAAGGACTTGTGATGTGTGACATAGGTATGTTGGCTTTACAACTAGAAACGCATTTTGACACTGTCATTGATAATACATTTTACCAAATCACAGACTGACTCCAGATTGTTTTGTGCTTCAAGGGTGTTTATTTAAGTGCTAAAAAATGGAGGGGGGTTGTAATATGGTGAGGGGGGACGGTGGAGGAATGTCCATGGCAGAGTCCAGTCTATTGGTCACACAGGTGCACTGCCCATATGGGCAAAGGAAGTGGAGCTGGGGCAGTTAAAGTATGGACAGGGTAACAAAGTGGGACAGTGGGAGGACAATCAGGGTGGTCTCATTTCCTGGTGGGGGTCTTGCCATCTTGCTCTGTCCTGTTCCTGGATCTCAGGGACCGCTTGCGTGGTGGTTGTCTGTCTGCAGGAGGTGGTGTGCTGGTGTGGTGGTCCTGTGGCGGGGCGTCCTGTCCACTAGCGCCGGCGGAGGTGGTGGGCAGTTCATCGTCCAGGCTAGTGTCAGGGGCCACTTGGAGTGCCACGGTGTCCCTCAAGGTCTGATGTATGTCCTTCAGCACCCCTACGATGGTGCCCAGGGCAGAGCTGATGGTCCTGAGCTCCTCCCTGAACCCCAAATACTGCTCCCTCTGCAGGCGCTGGGTCTCCTGAAACTTGTCCAGGACCGTCGCCATTATCTCCTGGGAGTGGTGGTATGCTCCCATGATGGAGGATAGGGCCTCGTGGAGAGTGGGTTCCCTTGGCCTGTCCGCCCCCTGTCGCACAGCAGCCCTCCCAGTTCCCCTGTGTTCCTGTGCCTCCGTCCCCTGGACCGTGTGCCCACTACCACTGCCCCCAGGTCCCTGTTGTTGTTGGGGTGGTGGGTTATCCTGGGTTCCCTGTAGTGGTGGACACACCGCTGATTGACCTGTCCTGGGTACGGAGGTATGGGCCCGCTGGGTGGGTGCTATGCTGGTGTTACCAGAGGGTGGAAGGTCTGTGTTGGGCTGTGCCTGTGCAAGGGGAACCGACTGTCCCGAGGCCCACGATGGTCCGGGCTGGTCATCAGGATCCAGTAGGGCAGAGCTGCTATCGTCACTGTGGGCCTCTTCTGTGGGTGGAGTGGAGTTGTCTGGACCCTCCGGTGTGGTGACGGTCCTTCATGATCCTGCAGGGGCATAAGAGCATGATTATTGCATGTGTGTGTGTCATGGTGTGCAATGGGTGGCTCACCGTGTACACCAGTGCAAGCATTCCTGTGTGGGGGTTTGTGTGATGATGGTTGGGGGAGGGTGTTCTGGGTATGTGAAGTGAGCATGCTTTAGTGAGGGGTGACCATGCTTAGTTGTGTCATGGAGGGCTTGGTGTTGAGATGGGTGGTTTGTGTTATTGGTACATTAGTGAGGAGTTGGAGTGATAGGGGAGGGGGTGAGGATGGGGGTGTGTGATAGCATGCAGGTAGGGTGGGGGATATGATAGTTAAGATTTGACTTACCAGTGTCCATTCCTCCACGACTCCTCTGAGGCCCTCTGGATGCATGATGGTCAAGACTTGCTCCTCCCATGTTGTTAGTTGTGGGGGAGGAGGTGGGGGTCCGCCGCCAGTCCGCTGAACCGCGATGTTGTGCCTGGAGACCGCTGAACGCACCTTCCCCCATGGGTCGTTCCACCTCTTCCTGATGTCCTCCCGATTTCTTGGATGCTGTCCCACAGCGTTGATCCTGTCCACTATTCTGCGCCATAGCTCCATCTTCCTGGCTATGGATGTGTGCTGCACCTGTGAGCCAAATAGCTGTGGCTCTACCCGTAGGATTTCCTCCACCATGACCCGGAGCTCCTCCTCAGAAAACCGGGGGTGTCTTTGGCGTGACATGGGGTGGTGTGGGTGATGTGTGTTGCGGTGTCAGTGTTGATGTGTGTGGTGATGTGTAGTGGTGTGTGGTGTTTTGTGCGTGGATGTTGTGTGGGTGATGGTGTTGTGTGCCTCTGTGTGGTGGGATTGTCTATTCTGTGCTCTCTCTCTGGCCTTTGTCAATCTGTTTTGGTCGTAGGGGTTTGTGGGTGATGTGGGTGTGTGTTTTAAATTGTGTTGGGTGTGTGGGAGTGGTGTGTGTATGTGTATCAGGTGTCTATATTTGGAATTGTCCAATGTGGCGGTGTTTTGGAGATGTGTGTGTATTTTGAGTGCGGCGGTGTGTACCGCCAATGGAATACCACGGTTGAAAGACCGCCGCGTGGATTTGTGGGTCATAATAGCATAGGCGTGTTTCTGTTGGCGTGGAGGTGGAGGATTTGTTTTCACCAGTTTAACACTGACCTTTGGTGTGGCGGACTTCTGTGGGCGTCTGAATTTCGGCGGATTCCGAGATGTGCATCATAATAGCTGTGGCGGAGTTCCGCGGCAGCGGCGGTGTATTGGCGGTCTTCTGCGCGGCGGTAAGCGCCTTTTACCGCCAATGTTGTAATGACCACCTATATTTTCTTCATCATCAAACACTGGAGAAAAACACTAATCAAATGGATTATGACAAAGCTACTTCAACAATGTGCTTGTTCAACTGTAAGTTGTAGTGAAAGTAGACAAGCAATTTATAGTAACTGAGTACATTTCTTAATTAAAACACTAGATTTTTTCAAAGGTCCTCAATCAATCATGTTAGGCCACATAATGACATATCTACTGTAGTTACTATATAGTAAATGTATTTCATATTTTGTATAAATGTAGAAATTTGTACCTAAACGTAACATTTAGGAGTTAGAATCATAAGGCAACAGTTGATAAGGTTTTTGGACAGTCTGGGTTTAAAGGTTAACTTAGTGTCATTGGATTTAGTCCATCCTGTGTTATCCCTTAAATACGTTGAGCATATCCTGAAATTGTACTTTCTCCCTGATGGAAAATAATAGCTGGGCAAGTGAAAGTAGATCCAGAAATGGAATTTAAGCTAGCAATTAATCCAGTAACTAAGGTAATCATTTTTAAATTAGCTGGAGCACTCAATTGTATCATTACATATAAATATTTATTCACCATAGTTTAACAGAGTTTTGAGACAACCTCTGATCCACACATTGAACACAAGTTAGAGTGCAAAGCTTGATATACCAATTTTTTAAATGATATTGATTTACAGTCAGGAATTAGAAGATATAAAAATCTTTCAAATTCTTTGCCTGTTGAGAAAGCATTTAAGCATTAGAAACATTAATGTTTTCAAAAGTAGCGTAGAGCAAAAACATCTGTATGTGGGAAAGTCTAATTAGCTGGAATTTCTAGAATAGCCATATGCAATTCCTGGGCATTATGTTTCTCATGTATAGAGAAGTAAACAGTGCTGTACAAACATCAACAATATCCCCTATATCATTTCTCGATTGACACCATTTCTGCTCCAATTACAACAGGGAATGCAAATGAGCTACAGTCGTACAATAAGGCTTATCTGTATTTTTAAAATATAATTCTTTTACTAAATGTAAATATAAAATCACATTAACAATCATATTGTTATAGTGTTTAATACCTATTGTATTACTAAACTGAAAGCCGCAAACCTGAAGGTGTTTCTTTTTTGCTTTTTTTACACCATTTAACTTTTTCTCAAACCTCAGAAATTGTGAAGCTTTCTTTCCTTTTCAGATATATTTTTGGTTTACACACCACCGCATATTCACTCGGAGAAGGAGTATACATTTTTCTTAAATGATTATATTCGCTTACACAAGGAGTATGCATTAATTTTGGTTTCATCTAGATCTATAATAAATAGTCCTTGTAATGTTTACACACATAATAAAGCAAGATTAGCCATACCCTCTTTAAAAACATTGGAGCCAATGTTAATGAATTCATTATCTAAGCTCAAGCCTTGCAATTTATGTATTGTTGCAGCATAAACTAAATATAAAGGAAATTGTTCTCTTAGAATAAATAAGTATTTTATTAAAAAACATCTTGCTCTTGCAGTGTGTTTCGGCTCCTTAATATTGTCAAATTTTACAATAACAAGTTAAATTTCATCATTACTTTTGTATCTTACAAACTATAATATATGTCCCTTTGCTCCATTTACAAGTCCATGTTCAACTTGCATTGTAAAATCACACAGCATTTGCTAACAAGAAATAAGGGCCAGAGTTATTAATGGATTGCATCACTTTTATACCACACTCCCATGGTGCAGGCATGACACAACCCTTAAATGCAACCCGTTGCCTTGAGTGGATTGATAAATCCAGATGAATGCAATTAGGTGAAAATCGCTGCATTGCGTTACTGTGCCCCCAGGTAGACGTTCCACAGGCAGAGCATGGGTGTTCCCACGCAAAACACCCATGGACTTTGACACATTCCCAGATGTACCATAAGTGGTAGAGTTGGGAATGAAGGAAAACTGCTTCGCCTCCCCATGTGAGGTGTAACAAGTAGAAATATGTTTATTTCTCCTCATTTTTTCCTCTTTCTATGTGTGCTGCATTCTGCAGCACACATGGAAAGAGAAACATAGAACTCCATGAACAACACTTGCTTTAATTTCTTTGAATATTTGATGTTGTTCCCTACTTAAGTGTGATAAAAGTTAGCAAATGTTTTCACCATCCTTATGCATTTCACCCATAGCAAACTCTACCTCACCCATAGCAACAGTACCTTCATTATCAGTATCTGTTTGTCTGTGGAGGTCTGCAGGTGGGGTATTAGAAAGGTTATAGGCGCTTGCAGTATTGCATGATATTTTCAATTGGATTTTTTTCCTCTAATATTTATTCTGCCAACAATTCAACATAAATCTGGAACTCTGGTATTGTGATATAGAGTTTGTACTCATAAAAAGCTTCCTCCTATGATACTGATGTTCCACTCAATTCTTCTTTTTTTTTCCATGGCTTAAAAAGCTGTAAGATTGCCAAAAGTCAAAATCCTGTATTACCTGGATTATCACATGAAAGTTTGTAGTGCTTAATTAATGACATATTAAGCAGCAATCTATTACAGTAACATGATATTTTCCAGTACTAACATCCTCAACAACATTATTCCTGTAAGCATACAATTGAACAACTGCATATAGTGATAAGTGATCTAATCAGAGGCTTCTGTTAGTGTAGTAGATGTCTAACAGATGTGTTTTCACAGTATTTTTGTTTTCAGGTTCAAACTGAGCAAGATTTTCAATTTCTGTAAACTTTTTAAAACTCTTCGTCAAGAGGATGCTAATCCTAACATAAACCATATAATGGCCCATGATTAGCATATAAACTTCAAGAGCCTAAACAGTCACAAGCCTCATAACTTCTAATCTCTCTATGAGATAGCATTTGAAGGCTTAATTGATACAGGTGGTCATTCTGACCCTGGCGGTCTTTGACCGCCAGGGCGGAGGACCGCGGGAGCACCGCCGACAGGCCGGCGGTGCTCCAATGGGGATTCCGACCGCGGCGGTAAAGCCGCGGTCGGACCGGCACCACTGGCGGGGTCCCGCCAGTGTACCGCGGCCCCATTGAATCCTCCGCGGCGGCGCAGCTTGCTGCACCGCCGCGGGGATTCCGACCCCCCCTACCGCCATCCAGATCCCGGCGGTCGGACCGCCGAGATCCGGATGGCGGTAGGGGGGGTCGCGGGGCCCCTGGGGGCCCCTGCAGTGCCCATGCCACTGGCATGGGCATTGCAGGGGCCCCCGTAAGAGGGCCCCTACATGTATTTCACTGTCTGCTGCGCAGACAGTGAAATACGCGACGGGTGCAACTGCACCCGTCGCACAGCTTCCACTCCGCCGGCTCGATTCCGAGCCGGCTTCATCGTGGAAGCCTCTTTCCCGCTGGGCTGGCTGGCGGTCTGAAGGCGACCGCCCGCCAGCCCAGCGGGAAAGTCAGAATTACCGCCGCGGTCTTTCGACCGCGGAACGGTAACCTGACGGCGGGACTTTGGCGGGCGGCCTCCGCCGCCCGCCAAGGTCAGAATGAGGGCCACAGTGTCTTAGTTTAAGGTTGCTCACCAGATATTTCCTCCCATGCCTCTTTTATATAATTTTTCACAGCTTTCGCAATATATGAAGTCACATAATGGACAACATCAGTTGAATTATCAGCAACAAAATTAATATTAATATTAGTATTCCACATATGCAGTATTAAATGTTTGTAGACATTGATCTGCTGTGTTGTGTGTCCTCTTTTTAAACTACTTGTGTTTTTAGGGGAATTTCCTTTAACAACATTACTAACAGAAGACATAAGATTTTTCACTCTTCCTTTATTTAGAATTAGTCTTGGGAAGCCAAAACTACATTTAGGGCCTCAGTACAAGTTTGGCGGTGTGACGGTAGGACGGCAGCGGTGGCGGCCACCAAAAGACCGCCATGTTGTCAGCAGTAATCCGACTGCTGTATTACGACTCACATTGTGAAGACCGCCAAAAAAAAGAAAAAAATCTGAAACCGCCAGGACACTGGAGGACGTAAACAAGGCCGTCCAACCACTAGCACTGCCAGCCTGACAAAATACCACCCACTAGATCACAAGCCACAAATCACCACAGCCGTTCTTCCATGGCAGAAAACCATTGGCGGTCCGACCCCCCACATCAGCCAGAACACCACACCATATTGCATTGTTTGAATACCCCAAACCTGAGACACATACACACACCAGACTCACTTACTCACTGCACTATATAACACACCCCTACACAACCCAAATCCTTTGCAAACAGAATGCCATACACATACTCAGAGAAGCCCTTAAGATAGATATAGCACTTTAACACCATAGGCACGCATACACATCTCACTCAACTAACACAATACACACAACACTAGCACACAATCTGTGACAACTGTCAACCTCTCACAACGCAGCACCCACACCACACCAATTACCCAACACTGCACCCTTACACTCACAACACCCCCACACACCATGTACACAACCACAACCATGTCCCCACAAAAACACCCACATTTTACAGATGACGAGTTGAGGGTCATGGTGGATGAAATTGTCAGGGTAGAGCCAAAACTGTTTGGAGCACAGGTCCAACAAACATCGATTGCACAGAAAATGGAGCTGTGGCAAAGGATAGACAACAGGAGCAATTCTGTAGGCAGTCATCCATGTACAAGGGAGGACATGTCACACAATTGACTAGTCCTGCATGCTGCCTCACCACCCAAATCTTCCCTAATAAACTAAATGTACCATTATACCTCTCAACTAATCACCTAATGTCCATCTCTTGCATGCCACCACTCCACTCAGTCCAACTTCCCTCACAGCCATAGGAAATGGCATGTTAACCACAGGCTGATCAGATCACTACGATTCACAGAATTCACTAACTCATCATGGTGAAAACCTGGATTGTGCACATCACATCACATGTCACGCATGTATGTACTAGCTACACCAACTAGATTGTTCCACTGAGCACCAGTACATGGCAATGACAGCAATGCAATGGATACACACAACACCAACCCAAGTAAAACACTTTTACAGCCCAGTGACCATTCCCAATGGCTAAACATCATAGATACCAAACCAGAAGAAGGAAGACCTGGGTTGGAAAGTAAGATGGCAGACTCCATGCACAACATCTAGTTACACAACATTTTCCTCTGCATACTTACATACTGTGTACCCATGGACACCATGGTGCTTTGTCCAATGTGAGACATCTAGGAAGCCTGACCATTCACAAGGTAACAGAGATGAACAGTCACGTCACTCATCAGACAATATCAGATCCCAACAACACAAAAACCTGTATCCAATTAGTATGACAGTTCACAACATGGAATAAGGAAAACAAGACACTGAGCTGTTTGAACAACTAAGGTATGCTGTGCAGCATCTGTCAATGTAATTGCAGGGAATCATGTAAAGCCACTGTCTACATCTCACAAAGAGTTAACCAAACACACATTCTAACCTGAACTCTCTGTCTCACTCCCTCCACAGGCAACCCTGCCATTGAAATATGGAGAGGATACCTGAGACCGCCAGCTCCCCTCAGGATAAAGTCCCAGTGAGGACAACACGCCTGGATGTCTGGACACTGACAAACAACCTGGTCCATCTGCGACACCTGGTCAGTCAACGACTCCCAGCCTCACTCTGCCCACATCAACCCCACCCATCCCTGGTGCATCTACATCACAGGCAACCATTGGCCCCCAAACTTGTGTCCCAAGGACTGTTCAATCAATAGTGTGCCCCACAGTACAGGGACCTGAGTCAACCTTGACACTCCGACAATGACGGACCTGAAACTACCGACAGTGGGCACACCGTACCAGTGGCACAGGCACGTGGGGGTAGGGTGCATCGAGGGGATGTGGCGGGCCAGAGGATGGAGCCTTAAAGGGACTCCACGAACCAGGAAACCTTCTCAAATGTCTAGGGAGCATACCAAATTTCCCAGGATATGATGGGCCAAATAATCACCATGTTGGGGGAAAATCAAAGGCTGCAGAGGGAACACCACCAGGTAGTCATGCAGCAGTGACAGGCACAAAGTGCCCACATGGCTTCCATTGCAGAGGTGCTGAGGGACATCAATACCACCCTGATGACCTTCTCCTCACAATATCAGGCCTCTTCCACTAGAGACATTACATCAGCCCCATCTACATCTGGGGCACCTAGTGGAATGGAGGCCCTGCCCGGGGAACCACATGCCTCAGACACCCCTCCCTCTGTAGCTGAAGAACCCCTGCAAACGTGGACATCAATCCAGACATCCAGCTGGAGTAGATGCCAAAACCAAACCAACTTCCAGTAAGTGAACCTCTCCTGATTTGTCACACTAGTGTGTGATTGAGACTCCTTGTTGACTATACAGAAACATAACTCCATTTTCCCATGGTACAGGGACACTGGACTAGTCCATCTACCATGACTTCACTTATCACCTTATTTTTCATTCA
This sequence comes from Pleurodeles waltl, assembly GCF_031143425.1. Taxonomy (NCBI): domain Eukaryota; kingdom Metazoa; phylum Chordata; class Amphibia; order Caudata; family Salamandridae; genus Pleurodeles; species Pleurodeles waltl. The sequence continues at coordinate 208,313,090 of NC_090449.1, read as the reverse complement.
TGCCCTTTAATTTTGGCATTCCATATTTTGGAATGCAGAATAAATCACATTTAAACACAGCTACTGTATATGTGTCTTTTATTATACATCAACAATAGTCATGCTTGCCAACAGTGGTCTGGTCATGCCTCCCTGAATCGAACATCCAGTGTAATGGTCATCAGACCAAGGCTCCCTCAGCAGGAGACACATTACAACAGAAATGGCATAGGACAGATGTCTTTGGTGTAGAAATCCAGGTCTAAACAACAGTATAGTCAGTATAACAATCTGCAATTAGAGCATGACAGAGAGTACCATCAGGATGTCAGCCATGGTGTCATATAATGCACATATACAGGTAAAATAAGTCAGGCTCATTGTATACTGCCTATAAAGCAGGGGGCACCCAGATAGGACCTATATATCACTAGATACATGTTCTTCCCATACCCATACCATAGCTACATATTCACATATCCCATGGAACACACAAAGAGCATCATAGAGGAACCCACTGCTTCAACCATACACTAACAGGGCCCCATACCTGTAGGAGTGTCACTCACCTATGTCAGTATACAGTTACCTCCACCTTGGACAGAAAAGTAAGAACACAAACACAGCTAGGTCCCTTGGCCTTCACAAAGTACTCCACACCTTGTGAAGCCAGAGGCCACTATCCAATTATCACACATGGGCCACAAACATCACCAGACACAAAACATCATTTTACATCCCTTCAACTCCACTGCTAATAGACAAGGACTAAGCAGTTACAACCCAACCTGTATGAAGGGTGTACTAACAAGGTACTATCCCACTGAAACTAAAGCCATATAACCAGGTATTTGTCAGGTACACCTCTCATGTCTGACGGCAATTGCCATTGGCAACTGACAATGAATAACTCACGCCTAGGTTGAAAGGCCAAACAGGAAATAACAAATTACAATTGAGATTGCAGAAAAAATACCTCAATTCTGAGAAGTCCGTAACAGAAGTTTATGTAAGTACCTTAAGTAACAATGCATGAAATAGCAGACAATACTGTACTGTACACATTACAACCTATCAGTCTGCAAACACAACTCACACATAGGCATTGGAGCTCATGACACCCCCACTGATGAAGCAAGTAAGGAGGTGCACTGGCAGCCATCTATTTCAAGTTGTGCACATTCATCAAACCAAAAGGTCCACTTCACATACCTGCATGTCAGTTGAGGTACTGATTGGTGAGATCTTCCTTAAAGTCATCCGCTCCTTCGTCCTCTGGCTCTTCATCATTTGGCATTTCAGAATTTACAGCCACTGGTCCAGCTGCCTCCCCCTTATCTGCTATCAATGGTATCTGACGTCTCAGGGCTAGACTGTGGAGCAGGCAATGATTATTTGGCATACCTTGTGGGGCGAGTAGAGAAAGGCTCCTCCAGATAGGTGCAGGCACCTGAATCTTGCCTTCAGTAGCCCAAATCTTCGCTCTGTTACACGCCTTGTCCTCCTGTGGGCCTAATTTTAACGGAGTTCCCGTGCTGTGGCTGGATACCTCCCTAGTGTCAACAGCCAATGAAAATTAGGATTGTCTGAGTTACCTATGTACACAATGGTTGAACAACTCAAATTTTGTATCTGGGACTGGCTAGATTGAGATTACAGGAGACATAACGCACAAACCCCAACTACAATGGAAACTTACCAACCAGCCAGGCATGCTCCCTTTGTAGTCGTGACATTAGATGTGGTACAATGCTGTTCCACATGATATAGGAATCATGCACACATCGTGGATACTTGACTGTGAATTGTGAGATGTACTGGTCTGCCAGACACACCACTTGTATATTGATTGAGTGGTAGTTCTTTCTGTTCCTATACACCTGTTCATTGGCACTGGGAGGAACCAGGGCTACATGGGTGCCATCAGTGACTCCTAACACATGAGGAATGTGTCCCATCTCATAAAAGTCTGCCTTCACAATGGCCAAATCTGCTTGTTGGGGAAACCTGATGTAGCTGTCCAGGTGTTTCAACAATGCACACAGTACATCCTTCAAAACCAGACTGAACATCGGCTGAGACATTCCTTCTGTTAAGGTGACTGCATTCTGAAAGGAGCCTATGGCCAGGAAGTGTAACACTGAGAAAACATGAACGATGGGGGGTATGCCATAGGGATTACAAATTGCAGGCATCAGATCTGGCTCCACCTGTGTACAAAGATCCATGATGGTCTGATGATTCAGACAATGGGGGTAATTACAACATTGGCGGTAAAAGGCGCTTACCGCCGTGCAGAAGACCGCCAATACACCGCCGTGGCCGCGCAATTCCGCCACAGCTATTATGACCCACATCTCGGAATCCGCCGAAATTCAGACACCCACACAACACCGCCACACCAAAGGTCAGTGATAAACTGGCGAAAACAAAACCTCCACGCCAACAGAAGCACGCCCATGCTATTACGACCCACGAATCCACGCGGCGGTCTTTCAACTGCGGTATTCCATTGGCGGTGCACACCGCCACGCTCAAAATACACACACATCTCCAAAACACTGCCACATTGGACAATTCGAAATACACACACCTGATACACATACAAACACCACTCCCACACACCCAATACAATATAAAACACACACCCACATCACCCACAAACCCCTATGACCACAAATTAGAGACGAAGGCCAGAGAGACTGCACAGCCAAGACAACACCACCATACAGAGGCACACAACACCATCACCCAACCCACATCCACGCACAAAACACCACACACCACTACACATCACCACACACATCAACACTCACACCGCCCCACACATCACACACACCACCCCATGTCACGCCAAAGTCACCCCCGCTTCTCCGAGGAGGAGCTCCAGGTCATGGTGGAGGAAATCATCCGCGTAGGGCCACAGCTATTTGGCTCACAGGTACAGCACACATCAATAGCCAGGAAGATGGAGCTATGGCGAAGAATCGTGGACAGGGTCAACGCTGTGGGACAGCACCCAAGAAATAGGGAGGACATCAAGAAGAGGTGGAACGACCTACGGGGGAAGGTGTGTTCAACGGTCTCCAGGCACAACATCGCGATTCAGCGGACTGGCGGCGGACTCCCACCTCCTCCCCCACAACTGACAACATGGGAGGAGCAAGTCTTGACCATCATGCATCCAGAGGGCCTCGGAGGAGTCGGTGGAGGATGGGACACTGGTAAGTCAAATCATAACTATCATATCCCCAACCCTACCTGCATGCTATCACACACCCCCACCCTCACCACCTCCTCTATCACCCCAAATCCTCACTAATGTACTAATAACACAAATCACACATCCCAACACCAAGCCCTGCATGACAGAACTAAGCATGGACACCCCTCACTAAAGCATGCCCACTGCACACACCCATACAACCCCCTAAACCACCATCACACAAGCTCCCACACAGGAATGCTTGCAATGGGGTACACGATCACCCACCCATTGCACACCATTACACAAACACATGCAATAATCATGCTCTTATGCCCCTGCAGGAACCCGAAGGACCGTCACCACACCAGAGGGTCCAGACAACACCACTCCACCCCCAGAAGAGGCCCACAGTGACAATAGCAGCTCTGCCCTACTGGATCCTGATGACCAGCCCGGACCATCGTGGGCCTCGGGACAGTCGGTTCTCCTTGCACAGGCACAGCCCAACACAGACCTTCCACCCTCTGGTAACACCAGCACAGCACCCACCCAGCGGGCTCAAACCTCCCTACCCAGGACAGGTCAATCAGCGGTGTGTCCACCACTACAGGGAACCCAGGGTGACCCACCACCCCAACAACAACAGGGACCTGGGGGCAGTGGTAGTGGGCACACGGTCCAGGGGACGAAGGCACAGGAACACAGGGGAACTGGGAGGGTTGCTGTGCAAAAGGGGGCGGACAGGACAAGGGAACCCACTCTCCACGAGGCCCTATCCTCCATCATGGGAGCATACCACCACTCCCAGGAGACGATGGCGACGGTCCTGGACAAGTTGCAGGAGACCCTGTGCCTGCAGGAGGAACAGTATTTGGGGTTTAGGGAGGAGCTCAGGACCATCAGCTCCGCCCTGGGCACCATCGTAGGGGTGCTGAAGGACATACAGCAGACCTTGAGGGACAACGTGGCACTCCAAGGGGCCCCTGACACTAGCCAGGATGATGAACTGCCCACCACCTCCGCTGGCGCTAGTGGACAGGACGCCCCGCCACAGGACCACCACACCAGCACCCCACCCCCTGCAGACGGACAACCACCACGCAAGCGGTCCCTGAGATCCAGGAACAGGACAGAGCAAGATGGCAAGACCCCCGCCAGGAAATGAGACCACCCTGTTTGTCCTCCCACTGTCCCACCTTGTTACCCTGTCCATACTTAAACTGCCCCAGCTCCACTTCCTATGCCCAGATGGGCAGTGCACCTGTGAGACTAATAGACTGGACTCTGCCATGGACATTCCTCCACCATCACCCCTCACCATTTTACCACCCCCTCCAATAATTAGCACTTCAATAAACACCCTTGAAACACAAAACAATCTGGAGTCAGTCTGTGATTTAGTAAATATGTATTATCAATGACAGTGTGATAATGTGTTTCCTATTGTAAAGCTAACATACCTATGTCACACATCACAAGTCCTTGAAGGATGCAAGCAGATGACACGTTGGTAACCACACCTGTGAAACAGTAATGGAAAGGTACAACTCAGTTACCAAATAGTGGTTGAAACCGACAGACAGGATAGAGGTAGACCTGTGAAAGTTAATGTAATGTTAAAAATGAAAATGTTCTCACCTGTGTGTCACTGGAAATATTGCTGTATGACTGACTCCCTGTTGTCGTTGTCTTCTTCCTCAGCTTCCTCCTAATCACTGTCCACAGGCTCCACAGGCTCCACAGCTGCTACAACACCGTCATCTGGATCATCCTCCTGCAGAAAAGGCACCTGGCGTCGCAAAGCCAAATTATGAAGCACTGAGCAGGCGATGATGATCTCGCACACCTTCTTCGGTGAATAGAATAGGGATCCACCTGTCATATGGAGGCACCTGAACCTGGCCTTCAGGAGGCCGAAGGTGCGTTCGATCACCCTCCAAGTCCGCCCATGGGCCTCATTGTACCATTCCTCTGCACTGGTCCTGGGATTCCTCACTGGGGTCAATAGCCAGGAAAGGTTGGGGTAACCAGAGTCCCCCAATAGCCATACACAGTGCCTCTGGAGTTGACCCATCATATCAGGGATGCTGCTATTCCGCAGGATGTAGGCGTCATGCACAGAGCCAGGGAACATAGCATTTACCTGCGAGATGTACTGGTCTGCCAAACAGACCATCTGAACATTCATAGAATGATAACTCTTCCTGTTCCTGTACACCTGTTCACTCCTGTGGGGGGGGACCAGAGCTACATGGGTCCCATCAATGGCACCCATGACGTTGGGGATATGTCCAAGGGCATAGAAGTCACCTTTAACTGTAGGAAAATCTGCCACCTCAGGGAAAATGATGTATCTCCTTACGTGTTTCAGCAGGGCAGACAACACTCTGGACAGCACGTTGGAAAACATAGGCTGGGACATCCCTGATGCCATGGCCACTGTTGTCTGAAAAGACCCACTTGCAAGGAAATGGAGCACTGACAGCACCTGTCCGTCAGGGGGGATTCCAGTCGGATGGCGGATTGGTGACATCAGGTCTGGCTTCAACTGGGTACATAGTTCCTGGATTGTGGCACGGTCAAACCTGTAGGTGACGATGACATGTCGCTCTTCCATTGTCAACAGGTCCACCAGCGGTCGGTACACCGGAGGATTCTGCCATCTTCTCACATGTACCAGCTGACGGTGCCTACGAAGGACAACAGCGACGAATCAGTCATTATTCCTAAAGGTATGTACCCACAGTTACACACAAGACTACACCACTCACAAATCCCTTCCTGTATTTGGGTAAATCAAGCCATGTGGGCCCCTGAAATGGCGGCTGCCTGACCTCTAAACTGGGAATATAGGATTGTGGGGTAACTGCGCTGGTGTTGCACACCGTCGCGGTAGGCGGTCGTAAACCACGGCGCAATGCTGCGTTGGTTAACATTGGACCCTATGGGTCCCAGGAGCCAATGAACAGGTGCGCCAGCGGTGATGATGCGCACCGCCGTGGACGTCACCGCCATTTTCTCTCTTTTCAATCACTAGATACCTGACCTTCGACAGGAGAGGACCTACACTGCAAGTGCTGCTGTGACCTTGGTCTGGAAGCGACGATGGCTGCTGCGTCTTGGGAAAGGGCCCCTGCCTTCACTGCACAGGAGTTGGAGAAACTGGTAGACGGGTTCCTCCCCCAGTACACGCTACTCTACAGTCCTCCAGAACAACAGGTACACAGGGAGGCACGTTGTATGGGCTAGGCCTGGGTGAAGAGGGCTGGTTGGATGAGGGAAGGGGGCAGAGTTCATTGAACATTTATGCATGGGAATGAATGGGCCACATGGCCAGAGTAGGGAGGGGGCCACTCACATCGACGGTGCAGTTGGTAATGACTGTTCCTCTTTCCTTGTGCATGTCATGTAGGTCAGCGCCCACCAGAAGAGGGACATTTGGCGTGCCATCACCAAGGAGGTCCGGACCCTGGGGGCCCACCAGAGACGGAGCACCCACTGCCGGAAAAGATGGGAGGACATTCGCCGCTGCAGCAAGAAGATGACAGAGGCTCAGCTGGGGGTGGCCTCCCAACGTGGGAGGGGTGCCCGTCGCACCATGACCCCCCCGGATGTTCCGGATGTTCCGGATCCTGGCGGTGGCCTACCCGGAGTTGGATGGGCGCTTGAGGGCATCACAGCAGACACAAGGGGGTGAGTACTCTCTCATTCTGTGGACTTTGCTCACAGTGGAGGGGTCTGGGTGGGGGAGGAGGCCTGTGGGTGTACCTAGGCTAGGGCGAGTTTCATAGGCTAGGCCCCTCCGTAATGCAGGCCATGTGGCACTCTACCCCACCTCAACAGAGTGCCAAGAACAGGTATAGTTGCCCCTGTGGCATCCATGTGTGCAGATGTCCACCATAGCCATGTAGGCCATATTCTAGAGATTGCATGTGCAGAGGGCAGGAACATGGCGTAATGCAGGGGGCTGCTGTGTCTGTCTTGTCCGCCAACGGTAGCGGTGTGCCATGCACTTAAACTCTCTTTCTTCTGTCTCCCCCCCCTTTTTCTGCTCTCCCTGTCCTTTTGTACATCAGCATTATCAGGCGGAGGTACAGTGGCACCGGAGCACAAGGGAGCTGCTTCCCACATGACCATGGAGGGCCACACCACGGACTCAGAATGCACCAGTGGGACGGAGGGCGAGGGGAGCTTCACGTCGGCCACCGGATCACCAAGCAGCGACACAGACTCGTTCGCTGATGGGGGCTCCCTTGTGGTGGCGGCACCATCTGTGCGCCCCACTTCTACAGGTACAGCCGCCACCTCCCCTACCAGCACCGCCTTCCCAGCAGCCCCTCAGCATTCGCCCCGTGCCCGCTCACCCAGGAGGGTGGGCATCACCTTCACCCTAGGCACCTCAGCCCCTGCTCCTGTCACCCCAGCTGCCCTCAGTGAGGAGGCCGATGACCTCCTCAGGTCACTCACTGTTGGGCAGTCAACCATTGTGAATGCCATCCAGGTGTAAAACGAGAGTTGCAACACGGTAATGCATTCCTGGAGGGCATTCATTCTGGTCAGGCTGTCCTTCAGCGAACCCTGCAATCTCTGGCCTCAGCCCTGATGGCAGCCATTGTCCCTGTGTCAAGCCTCCCCCCTCCAACCTCCTCCACCCAGACCCAATCTCCTGTACCCCAGCCCATCCCAAACACACCTACAGACCAGCATGCACACAAGTCAGCACACACAAGTAGCTCAAGCAAACATAAGCAGCACACAACCCACAGGCACTCACGCAAGCCTCACCCACGTACAGACACAGCAACATCCACTGCCTCCACTGTGTCCCCCTCCTCCTCTTCTCCCTCCTCCCTCCCAGTCTCGTCTCCACACACACCTGCATGCACCACATCTACAGACACCATGAATCGCACAAGGAGACCCAGCACCACGAGCCGCTCACCTGCACTCACCACCTCCACTCCCATTTACACGTCCCGTGTGTCCTCTCCCAGTGTGTCTGTGAGGCCCCCTCCCAAAGTACACAAACGCGAGCACCCACACACCCAACATCCATCCACCTCACAGCAGCCTCCAGTACCTGCACCTGCACCCAAAACACCTAAAGTGACACCTCCGACAACCACCTCCTCTTCCTCCACTCCCAGACCCCCTCCAACTACCCATCCCAGTGTCTGTCAGAAACTGTACCTCTGTAAAGTTGACCTTTTTGCTCCCAACCCCCTCCAATTCATCAGTCCCGTCGTAGCGCCTCCGCCAAAAAGCCTCCAATACCAGTGGTGCCTGTTCATGGTTTGTGGAGTGCACCGGCCACCAGGGCAGGCAGTGTGACCCGGAGCCAAGGCACTGGCAGCCCACCCCTGTAAAGGCTCTAAAATTAGAGATTGGACGACGGGACCGTGTGAAGATTCCTGGTGGGAAAACAACTCACATGGGTTCCAAGGGGATTGGAGAGTCAGCTGTGATTTCACCAAAGGTGGGGAAGGGCCAGCGGAAGTCTGCGCAGCCTGTTGTGAGTGTCACGACGGAGAAGGGCGCCATCATTCCCGGCGGTCAAGACACAACCACCAGCACCGTCGTCACTGGTCAGGAGGCCACCGCCAGAGTCACAGCCCAGGAGGGCCCAGGTATCGTCACTGGTCAGGAGACCACCGCCGGAGTCACAGCCCAGGAGGGCCCAAGTATCGTCACTGGTCAGGAGACCACCGCCGGAGTCACAGCCCAGGAGGGCCCAGGTATCGTCACTGGTCAGGAGACCACCGCCGGAGTCACAGCCCAGGAGGACCCAGGTTTCGTCACTGGTCAGGAGACCACCATCGGAGTCACAGCCCAGGAGGGCCCAGGTATCGTCACTGGTCAGGAGACCACTGCCGGAGTCACAGCCCAGGAGGGCCCAAGTATCGTCACTGGTCAGGAAGCCACCGCCGGAGTCAGTGCCCAGGAGGGCCACAGCTGCCACAGCCCAGGTGGGCTATGATGGAACGTCATGCCACACACCAATGCCCAGTGTAGGGAACGTCATGCCACACACCAATGCCCAGTGTAGGGAACGTCATGCCACACACCAATGTCCAACCAGACCCGCCATGGCAAAGCACCGCTGAACAGGGCAAAGACCGCAATGGTGAAGACCGCTGAACAGGGCAAAGACCGCCATGGCAAAGCACCACTGAACAGGGCAAAGACCGCAATGGCAAAGCACCGCTGAACAGTCCAAAGACAGCCATGGCAAAGCACCGCTGAACAGGGCAAAGACCGCCATGGCAAAGCACCGCTGAACAGTCCAAAGACCGCCATGGCAAAGCACTGCTGAACAGGGCAACGACCGCCATGGCAAAGCATCGCTGAACAGGGCAAAGACCGCCATGGCAAAGCACCGCTGAACAGTCCAAAGACCGCCATGGCAAAGCACCGCTGAACAGGGCAAAGACCACCATGGCAAAGCACCGCTGAACAGTCCAAAGACCGCCATGGCAAAGCACCGCTGAACAGGGCAAAGACCGCCATGGCAAAGCACCGCTGAACAGGGCAAAGACCGCCATGGCAAAGCACCGCTGAACAGTCCAAAGACCGCCATGGCAAAGCACCGCTGAACAGGGCAAAGACCGCCATGGCAAAGCACCGCTGAACAGGGCAAAGACCGCCGTGGCAAAGCACCGCTAAACAGGGCAAAGACCGCCATGGCAAAGCACCGCTGAACAGGGCAAAGACCGCAATGGTGAAGACCGCTGAACAGGGCAAAGACCGCCATGGCAAAGCACCGCTGAACAGGGCAAAGACTGCCATAGCAAAGCACCGCTGAACAGTCCAAAGACCGCCATGGCAAAGCACCACTGAAAAGGGCAAAGACCGCCATGGCAAAGCACCGCTGAACAGTCCAAAGACCGCCATGGCAAAGCACCGCTGAACAGGGCAAAGACCGCAATGGTGAAGACAGCTGAACAGGGCAAAGACCGCCATGGCAAAGCACCGCTGAACAGGGCAAAGACCGCCATGGTGAAGACTGCTGAACAGGGCAATGACCCCCATGGTGAAGACCGCTGAACAGGGCATGCACCGGGTAGGAATGAATAGACCGCCACATCAGGCATCCTTATCCCATGTGCAGCTGGGACGGTGACAGGACAGGAACTTTCACGGGGAGACTCATCCAGTCTGGGCACCAGTCCCCCCCAGAACCAGTGGAGAATGTTATCGACTTGTGAGACTGTGGCTTTGCACTCCCCAGGATGGCACAGCGGGCAACCCACCCACTGTAGACACTTGAGAGACTGTGGCTTTGCACTCCCCAGGTTGGTACAGTGGGCAACCCACCCACTGTAGAGACTTGTGAGACTGTGGCTTTGCACTCCCCAGGATGGCACAGTGGGCAAACCACCCACTGTAGAGACTTGAGAGACTGTGGCTTTGCACTCCCCAGGATGGCACAGTGGGCAACCCACCCACTGTAGAGACTTGAGAGACTGTGGCTTTGCACTCCCCAGGATGGCACAGTGGGCAACCCACCCACTGCAGAGACTTGTGAGACTGTGGCTTTGCACTCCCCAGGATACATCAATGGGCATGGAACCCCGTCGTGGGTCTGGCTTTGCAGTAATCCGGCTGAGGTGCCCCCCTTCTCTTCCCCCTGAGGTGCCTGTAGTATTTCTATCTGATGCCCAGGCAGTGTTCTCTCCGATTGCAGTCAGGTATCTTTTGTGGGCCTCGCCCATGCATTTTTGGACTGTTGGTGCACGGACATTGTTATGTACATATCTGCACTACTTCTCCTAATGTATATATTTCTGACTGAATTTCGTATACATCTGTATATTTTTGTAAGACATCTATATTGCTACATTACAATGTTTGAACGGATTTCGCTTTGTCTTTTCATTCTTCCAGTGGGATTGTGGGTTGTTACTGTGATTTTTGTGGATGCATTGGTGTGTATGTTGTATTATGCGAGGTTGGGGGTGGGGGTGGGGGTGTTTGGTGGGTGTCCCCCTAACTTTTGCCTTCCCCCTCCCCCATGTCGTAGGTGCAGTACTCACCGTTGTCTTCGGCGCCTACGTAGATGATGGTCGTAGAGGAGCAGAAAGACAAGGGCAGGGAGTATTTGGAGTTCTGGGTCAATGGAGTCCTCCTTCCTCGTGGGATGTGTTGAGGTGAGCGTTTTCCCATTGCAGAAACTGTTTCTGCTGTGTTTTTATCCACGGTGAATCCGCCCCGGAAAAGGTGGCGGATTGGCAGGTTGTGATACTATGGGCAGTACATTGTCTTCCGCCTGTCTGTTGGCGGTGACCGCCGCGCTGCTTGTCTGTACCGCCGTGGCGGGTTAAAGTGGCTGTCTTTGTTGGCGGTTTCCGCCAGGGTCATAATTCCATTTTTTATCCGCCGCAATGTTTGCGGTATTACCGCAGCTTTAACACCGTCCGCCAGGGTTGTAATGACCCCCAATATGTCTGGATGACATGCCTTTCCTCATGGTGGCCAGGTCTACTAGTGGACGGTTCACTGGTGGTAGTCTCACTCTCCCCATGGCAGGATAACTATGTTGAGAGAAGTGAAAAACCAATGAGGTTTGCAGTATGCACACATCATGAACACTTCGTATATTATCTCATACCTAACATCTGTAGAGGAAGCCTAGTACTTCAAACATATACAATACAGCCTATAGATATGCTCTGAATTAACCCTCATTGCGGCACATTGGCAACCATGTAAATGGGATTGTATATGTGAAACTAATGTTATGTATATGTGTGTAAGACTTAGCTGCCCTGCACCATCCAACATATGTTTTGCAACCAAACGATATCTACCCATGGGCTATGATCCTCTGAGTAAAATTACGTAGTTCTCACCATATATACTCCGCAACACGTCAGTTTGTAATGTTTTGGATAACATGTTGCACAAACATGATTGCACTACATACAGATATACAGCATTTTGGGGGAGTAAGTGAATGATGCAGATTAGTAAACACATCTATCGAGGAAATGTGCCCAAAGTGGTAGGTGCCTGATTTCCTGTAGTGGACAGTTGGAAGGGACCTAAGTCCACCAGCAGAAGTCGTCACGGCGGTAGGTGGTCGCAACCGCTGTGCAACTTGCCATTGGTTAACATTGCTGCCTTTGGTGGACTTGGACCAATGGTGATGACTGCCGGTGGTGTATGTGGTGACGTGACCTCAATTTTCAGAAGAATTTCTCACTTGACTCCTGACACTGTTGCCAGCAAGACCACCACAATGTGAGCTGATGTGTACAGCCTCTGGGAGCCATCAGGTCACGCCCTGCAAGTGAAAGTGCCCCTGCTTTCACACTGGAAGAACTTGAAAGGCTGGTGTAGGAGGTCCTATCCCTCTATGGACACCTATATAGGGTACCAGAGGAGCAGATGAGTCCAATGGCCTAGCTGTGTGTGATAGGTGTTGTGTGTGACGTTACCTCAGGTATGTGTACTTGTGAGGGTGTAAATGCATGCAGATGGTCTATTGTGTAGGCATGTGTGCAGAAAGAATGGGTATGTGTGCCTACTTGCTGTGACTGATGTGCATTGATCACTCTTATTGGTATGGTGCATGTGTACATGACTTTCTCCTATTGTCTGTATCATACATGCAGGTGAATGCCCATCAGATGAAAGAGATTTGATGTGCCGTCACCAAGCAAATGCAGACCCTGGTGGTCTACAGCCAGAGGAGCACCCATTGCAGAAAGCAGTGGGAGGACCGGAGATGCTGGGCCCGGAAGACTGCGGAGGCCCGGCTGGGGATGTCCTGCCAATGAGGGAGGGGTGTCCGTTGGACCCTGACCCCCCTAATGGCCCGCATTTTGATGGTGTCCTACCCCGAGGTGGATGGGCGTTTGAAGGCAGCACACAAGGGGATAAGTACTGACTGTATCCTTGTACTTATCTCTGGTAGTTTGGTGTTTGCTGTCATACTTTAGCAGCTGTGACAATGTAGTAGGAGCTACATGTATGTTGACTACTGGAAATACATAGTATTCATTTTGCCTAACTAAGAGATGGAGATCTGGCCTTAGGCCTGCACATGTAAAGGTTTAGATCACCTGTGTCAAGGTACATCTATGACTTCATGTAGAGATGCACAATTAATAGTGCCACATGTGTGACTCCACCCAGCCATTTATATGTATGTAAGCTGCTGTAGCATCCTACCCATCTGGTATTTCCAGGTCCATAATTCAGAATATTTTAATATGCAGCTCTAAGGTGTCAGACCACTCCCATCTGTGTTGACCAGCTGTATTTGCTACTGAGTGCCTGACATATTTAGTACAGGGCCTAATTATCTTTTGTACTGGTATAGATATTGAATCCATGTGAGACTGGCATCTCAGTCGGTCAACAGGTATGGGCGGTATTGGACTGTAAATAAGCGCTTGTGGAGGTGTCCTCATTGACCCTTCATATACATACTATGGGGAATGTGAAGGTTGTAACGGAAGGACATCCAACTATGGGTTTCTGACATTTTCTATTTGGCCTTCTCATTCATTTCCATGCCATTAAGATGTAGGCGATTCACCATTATCCCAATGCCTTTGTTTTAGAGGATTTAAGTGGGTAGGCTGTCCTACCCTTTGACATTTGCAATGTCATGCAATATGTGCCATTCGCCTACCAATACTAGTGTAACATATGATATTAGCCACCTACATCATGTCTCAATGGTTACTTGAGTGGGACAATAATTACTTCCCTCAGCCTAGCTGATGTGGACAGGTTGGACAGCCAGTGGTTTTGGGTCACTTCATACTTCGAGATGTCACGGTGTGGCTGTACTACTATTTGCCATACAGGTGTTGTTCTTGTGGGATATGTTGTAAGTGCAATAGGAGCCGTGCAGGTCCATGTGGACATCATGTGTACATGTATTTTCAGTGGGATATGTGTTGTCTGGAATTAGGTACAGGCAATCACATGTTAGGATTGGTGTAAGTGATATTGGTTTACTCATGTTGTCATGTTGTGGCTCTGTATCTGCATGTCAGGTGGGATGTCATGTGCACTATTAGGAATTAGTTGGCTGTCCTTTGTTTAGTTGTTGTTAGACTGCGCTCTGTGAATGTCAGTGGATGTCTCATGTGTGCTAGAAAGGCCACTGTTGCTGTACATGCATGTATGGTGTGATGTTGAGTATCTTTGCTTTGTGACTGCAGCTATTCCTCTAGCATTTGGTACATGTAGTGCCATAGCTGTTCTCCAAACATGGCTTCTAAGAATCAGATGGCACCTGTATGGGACTGCAACATGTTGTGTCTTCATCAGGGGTTGTGTCCATTGAGTAATATATGTACAGAGGGTAAAGCTAGGCATGTGAATGAAATGGCAGGTAGTGTGTTGTTTATGAATAGAGTTGTCTTTACTTGCATGGAACATTACTTATGGACATGGACTGGTCAGGTGTAGAATCGTAATATGCATGCTATGGTGTTATCAGTCAACTGCTGTTCCTAAAGATGACAGGAGTATGGAGAGAATTGACCAGGATCAGGACGGAATATCAGCTTTAGACAGGGCTTAATAAGCATAATGATATATGTTTACAGGTGAATTGATGGAAAGCTCCAGTAGTGCTACCTTACATGAATTAGGATGTCGGTGAGAGGTATGACATGAAGGGGTGGATAGAAGTGACATGTTGTGACATGATGTAGGATATGTGGTATTCTATATGGAATTCCCTTGCCAGGAGGTATTTACCTACAGTTGTGCATGTTGTAATGGGTGTATGTGAAGGGTGTGATGGCTTTCTCCCTCCCTCTCTCTCTCTCCCTCCCTCCCTCTCTCTGTCTGTTTATGTGCATCAGCATCAACAGGAAAAAGAGACGGGCACAGGCGAGTGGTGATGCTGTCAGCCACAGGACCCGAAGTGCTAAGACCACCGACAGTGAGAAACCCAGTGGCCCGGAGGGTAAGAGGAGTGCCAAGGGGGAGACTGGATCCTCTGCTTCATCATCTTTGGAATTCTCCTCCAGTGGACACTCCCTGGTGGTGGCGGACCCTTCTGGACCACCCCAGCACCACCTTTGTCCACCACCCCCCCTCAGTACCACCGCCCTCCCTGTAGCTCCCCATCCAGTAGACTGTGCCCGCTCACCTTCGCTGCAGGCACCTTTGCCCCTGCCCTAGTTAGCCCTGCTGCCCTTAGTGAGGAGGCTATTGACCATCTCTGTGGGTCAATCCACCATTGTGAATGCCATCCAGGGACTGGAAACTCAAGTCCAGCAGAGTAATGCATTCCTGGAGGGCATTCATGGTGCACTGGCTGGCCTATAGAGATCCTTTCAGGCTCTGGCCTCCACACTGACGGCAGCCAGTCACCCTTTGTCTTCCATCCCCCCTCCACCTTGCTCTTCCCAAATCATAAAAAACCCTCTTCCTTGACCCAGCCAAAGCACACAAACAGACAAGCATGCATCCACCTCAAGATCCAAGGGTAGCGCTGACAAACACAAGCACCACAGGACACACCACCGACATGCACTCAAACAACAACCACCTGCAGACACACCAACAGTCATTAACTGCACTGACACCCCCACCACCCCCAGCATCACATACACAACACCTGGCACGCCTTCAGTCACTACACCAGCATTCACTGATAAAGCCACAACACCTATCCCATCCACAATCAGCACAATAGCAGACCCTCAGACATCCACCTCACTCACCACATCTGCAGCCACCATAACCACAGACCCGCCTACTAAATGCAGCACATCCACCATACCTGCAGTCAACCCCCCCACCAGACAGTCACCCACCCACCACAGCATCTCCCAGCACCTCCAACCCTTCCTCCCAAGACACATAAACACCCACTCTCACCCATCCAACAGACACCCAACCCCCACAAGCATACCTCACACACACATGCACCCAAGACATCCACCAAACCCCTCAGACAACCACTCCCTCTCCCTCCATACCCATACCCTTTTGCCATGACCCTTGACCGTCCCCATGTGTCTAAGAAATCTAACCTCTTGGAATTGAACCTTTTCAGTAGTCCTTTCAAACCCAATGTGACACCCAAACGCTCTGTGTCCCTGCCCAAGTCCAGCCCTTCCACCTCCAAGACCTCCCCTGCCTACCCTGGAAATACCCATGCCCCTCCTCCTCCCAAGCAATCAACCCCTCTAAAGAGTTCCCAGCCCCCTCCCCCAAGCCTCGACCTAAGCTCCCCTCCCAAAACCAAGGCCAAAGATCCCCCTCCCAACCCTGAGACAAAC
This sequence comes from Pleurodeles waltl, assembly GCF_031143425.1. Lineage (NCBI taxonomy): Eukaryota > Metazoa > Chordata > Amphibia > Caudata > Salamandridae > Pleurodeles > Pleurodeles waltl. The sequence goes on along the minus strand of NC_090449.1, from coordinate 208,296,647 downwards.
ACCCCCCCCACACCACCAAATCCCTGGGGTGCCTGTCTGCCCCCTTGATTCCCCTACCTATGGAGGTTACATGGCAGTAAGGAGTCAAGTTGGGGCACTTACAAGTGCCATACGTGTATGTTGCACACATCTGTTTGGACTGGCATATGGCCTTTATTTTTGTACCTATTTATGTATATATTTTTATTTAATAATTTATATGTATCTGGGCCAACCAGGTTGGTTTGGAGGTTCCATCTTTGTCCTGCCTTTATTTTCTTAGGGCTGTTTTGGTCTTGGCTGCTTTTGTTTCTATGTGAGTAAATTTTGTGTGAGTGGTGGTTGTGCTACCTGTTGAGTCTGGGCAGCATGTGAGGTTGTGTGATTTGCTTTTGTCCCGCAGTGATGGGCGTGTATTGTGTAATGGTCATGGGTATGTTGAGGACTTGTAATTGTGTTGATATTGTGTGGTGTTAGTGTTGACATGTGTTATTTGCAGTGTTGTGTGCCTTTGTGTGGTTGTATTGTGTGCGTGAGTGTGTGTGGGGAATGGTATGTCAGATCCGTTGTGATGTTTGTTTGCGAGGTATAAGTTATGCCTCATTGATAGGATGCGTGATTGTGTGTGTTTGTCTTCTGGTGTTGTTAGGTTGTGTTGTATGTATAATTTGTCAAGTGGAGGTGTGTATTGTGGGTGCTTAACGGTGCTTTTGTGGTGTGGCTGTCATGGTGTAGTTGTGTCGTTTGGTAGTGTTGTATGTTGTTGTGTGTGACTGTGCCGGTACTGTGTATCTGGGAGTTGGTGCGTGTTCCAGCCATGTGTGTATGTAATGTCCCTAGTGTGTGTACTATGTATGTGCTTGTGTGCATGTGGCTATGTGTGTGTGTGTGAGTATCAATGTGTGGTTACGTGTGTGTTTCGCCCTTGCCACCCGTTCCCAATAAGTATGTTGTGTGTGTCTAGGTACTTTGGCTTTTTGCAACAGTGACACGTAAGTGTGTGTACTCACGATTGCGGTAGTTGTCATCGTCGCTGGTTCCGGAATCGTTGGGTGAGCAAGAGCAGCGGGTACACATGTAGTGTGTACACATGGCAGTGGTTTGGCTGTATTCTGTTGGGTATTCTGTTGGGAATACAGCCATGGTCATAATTTAATGGTCTCCTCCACCAGCCTGTTGGCTGTACAACCTCCACCATCAACATGGCAGTCTCAGAGACTGCCAAACACAGAATAACCCCCTTAGTGTATTGTTTTTCATGTTTAAAAAAAATTGTAAACAGTATTTTCCACATATGTGGGTTTGAAATGTATAAACTTGTTCCAACAGTTTTTTATTTGATTCTTTATTTGGGGTGTTCCAAGTAATATATTGCGCAATAAACTCAAGAACAGATTCATCGGAGTCACAGCCAAATGTGGGGGCATTTTTTGTCTACAACAGCATATGAATATGAGGCGCCCCTCTCGCTGGGTACTCGTTTCTCCAAAAGAAAACAACAATGTCTCCTAGAGGATTTTTATTTGTTATACACTTCAGCTTTGTTTGGAAGTTGTGATTAAAAATTCTGCAATTATTTGCTGGATCTAAAGAACATAGGGGCATACAGGGAGTGCAGAATTATTAGGCAAATGAGTATTTTGACCACATCATCCTCTTTATGCATGTTGTCTTACTCCAAGCTGTATAGGCTCGAAAGCCTACTACCAATTAAGCATATTAGGTGATGTGCATCTCTGTGATGAGAAGGGGTGTGGTCTAATGACATCAACAACCTATATCAGGTGTGCATAATTATTAGGCAACTTCCTTTCCTTTGGCAAAATGGGTCAAAAGAAAGACTTGACAGGCTCAGAAAAGTCAAAAATAGTGAGATATCTTGCAGAGGGATGCAGCACTCTTAAAATTGCAAAGCTTCTGAAGCGTGATCATCGAACAATCAAGCGTTTCATTCAAAATAGTCAACAGGGTCGCAAGAAGCGTGTGGAAAAACCAAGGCGCAAACTAACTGCCCATGAACTGAGAAAAGTCAAGCGTGCAGCTGCCACGATGCCACTTGCCACCAGTTTGGCCATATTTCAGAGCTGCAACATCACTGGAGTGCCCAAAAGCACAAGGTGTGCAATACTCACAGACATGGCCAAGGTAAGAAAGGCTGAAAGACGACCACCACTGAACAAGACACACAAGCTGAAACGTCAAGACTGGGCCAAGAAATATCTCAAGACTGATTTTTCTAAGGTTTTATGGACTGATGAAATGAGAGTGAGTCTTGATGGGCCAGATGGATGGGCCCGTGGCTGGATTGGTAAAGGGCAGAGAGCTCCAGTCCGACTCAGACGCCAGCAAGGTGGAGGTGGAGTACTGGTTTGGGCTGGTATCATCAAAGATGAGCTTGTGGGGCCTTTTCGGGTTGAGGATGGAGTCAAGCTCAACTCCCAGTCCTACTGCCAGTTCCTGGAAGACACCTTCTTCAAGCAGTGGTACAGGAAGAAGTCTGCATCCTTCAAGAAAAACATGATTTTCATGCAGGACAATGCTCCATCACACGCGTCCAAGTACTCCACAGCGTGGCTGGCAAGAAAGGGTATAAAAGAAGGAAATCTAATGACATGGCCTCCTTGTTCACCTGATCTGAACCCCATTGAGAACCTGTGGTCCATCATCAAATGTGAGATTTACAAGGAGGGAAAACAGTACACCTCTCTGAACAGTGTCTGGGAGGCTGTGGTTGCTGCTGCACGCAATGTTGATGGTGAACAGATCAAAACACTGACAGAATCCATGGATGGCAGGCTTTTGAGTGTCCTTGCAAAGAAAGGTGGCTATATTGTTCACTGATTTGTTTTTGTTTTGTTTTTGAATGTCAGAAATGTATATTTGTGAATGTTGAGATGTTATATTGGTTTCACTGGTAATAATAAATAATTGAAATGGGTATATATTTTTTTTTGTTAAGTTGCCTAATAATTATGCACAGTAATAGTCACCTGCACACACAGATATCCCCCTAACATAGCTAAAACTAAAAACAAACTAAAAACTACTTCCAAAAATATTCAGCTTTGATATTAATGAGTTTTTTGGGTTCATTGAGAACATGGTTGTTGTTCAATAATAAAATTAATCCTCAAAAATACAACTTGCCTAATAATTCTGCACTCCCTGTATTTACGAGCCCCTAGCGCCACATTACCAACATTTTTTTACGCTAATGTAGCGTTAATTATTTACAAAATGGCAGAATGTATGCATTGCACCACTTTGTAAAACCTTGGGCCACATTATGCCTGCGCCGGGCTTAATGTATGCAAGGGTGGGTATTCTAATGCAGGAAGGCCCCAAAAATGGCGCAAGATTTCACCGCACTATTTTTAGCATCATTTTTAATGCCAGCCTTAGGCAGGCGTTAAAGTGACTATCCCATTGTTTGCATTGGGCCTCCCTTGACTTTGATGGATTAGCACCATATTTTATGGCGCTAATCTACCAAAGCACAACAATAGCATCAACATTTTTAATGCTATTGGCCTAACATACGCCATGGTGTGCAGTATTGTAAACATGGTGCACACATGGTGTCATTAGAAGGGCTGCATTGGGCACAAGAAAAGTGGCGCATCATCTATGATTTTCCATTTTCTTGTAAATATGCCCCATAATTCCTCCGGTGTTTTACAAGCAACATCTGTCAAATTATTGTGAGCTTCAAGTAGAAAACTGTAGAAGTCATCCATTAGGGATTCTGCACAACTCAAAATAAGAAACCAAGGGCCAGATGTAGGAAACACTTTGCGAGTCGCAAACGGCAAAATCTGCCGTTTGCGACTCGCAAATGCGTGTTTCCTATGCAGAAATGCATTTTGCAAGTCGTTACCGACTCGCAAAATGCATTTCCGAATCGCAAATAGGAAGGGGTGTTCCCTTCCTATTTGCGAGTCGCAGTGGTATGCAACTCCATTTGCGACCGCGTACGCGGTCGCAAATGGAGTCGCAGTTACCATCCACTTCAAGTGGATGGTAACCCACTCGCAAATTGGAAGGGGTCCCCATGGGACCCCTTCCAGTTTGAGACTGGACCCCAAAATATTTTTTCAGGGCAGGGAGTGGTCCAAGGGACCACTCCCTGCCCTGAAAAAACCGAAACAAAAGGTTTCGGATTTTTTTGAAATGCAGCTCGTTTTCCCTTAGGGAAAACGGGCTACATTTCAAAAAAAAAAAAATGCTTTATTGAAAAGGCAGGTCGCTAACATGGAGGCCTGCTGACGTCAGCAGGCCTCCATGTTAGCGAGTGCCTATACTCGCAATGGGGCCGCAATTTGCGACCCACCTCATGAATATTCATGAGGTGGGTCATTGCGACCCCATTGCGAGTTGCAGACGGTGTCTGAGACACCGTACTGCATAGCAATTTGCGACTTGCAAATTGCGAGTCGCAAGGACTCGCAATTTGCAAGTCGTAAATTGCTTTTTTGCTACATCTGGCCCCAAGTTGCTAATCCTAAATTCCTTAACATATGTCTTAGTTCTCCATGTCTTCGGAACCAGTATTAATTTGTACCTCACTAACATACGATAATGTTACTTAAGTTATAGTCCAGGTTTTTATCATTGCTTTCCGTCTTATTCACAAATTCTTTCACTGTTAAGTTATTAAGGGCCAGATGTAGCAACTGACGAATTTGCGAGTTGCAAAGTGCGAGTCCATGCGACTCGCAATTTGCAACTCGCAAATTCGTATGCAGTACGGTGTCTCAGACACCGACTGCAACTCGCTATGGGGTCTCAATGACCCACCTCATGAATATTAATGAGGAGGGTCGCAAATTGCACCCCCATTGCGAGTATAGGCACTCGCTAACATGGAGGCCTGCTGACGTCAGCAGACCTCCATGTTCGTGACCTGCTTTTAAATAAAGCAGTTTTTTTTTTTTTTAAGTGTAGCCCGTTTTCCTTACAGGAAAACGAGCTGCACTTAAAAAAAAAAAAGAAACCTTTAGTTTCGGTATTTTTTCAGGGCAGGGAGTGGTCCCTTGGAACACTCCCTGCCCTCAAAAAATATTTTTGGGTCCAGTCACAAACTGGAAGGGGTCCCATGGGGACCCCTTCCAATCTGCGAGTGGGTTACCATCCACTTGAAGTGGATGGTAACTGCGATGCCATTTGCGACCGCGTACGCGGTCGCAAATGGTATTGCATCCCACTGCGATTCGCAAATAGGAAGGGAACACCCCTTCCTATTTGCGAGTCGGAAATGCATATTGCAAGTCGGTACCGACTCGCAATATGCATTTCTGCATAGCAAAGAGGCTTTTGCACCTCGCAAACGGCGATTTTCGCTGTTTGCGACGTGCAAATACTTTGCTACATCTGGCCCCAAATCCTGTTCCAGTTTACATCACATGTGCAACAGCATAAGAGTTAATAGACAATTCACTTTCATATCCTAAAGTATAGATATCAGGTATGTTTTGCCTTAAATATGGGTCCTCTAACCATAGCCTTGTGGAATGATATTCTGATACAGAAACTGGAATAGGACGATTATTATATTGTGCTCTTTTTCCAGTTGGAAGAAAAATTGGATAACATCAAGCCTCTAAAGTTTTCCCAGATACTAACTGGATCTCTTGTAGCTTCTCTCATTGAATACAGTTCTAAAGCATCACCAATTAATTCTTCAGAATGCAGTGGGTATATATGATAGTGCTCATATATTTCTTCTGAGTATTCTTTAGTCATTTTCTCAAGTTGTCTTATGTTACTTTCATCTCTAAATAGTAAGTCAGTGGTATAAATGAAGTAATTCATTTGAAAATACTGGTTGTCTATGATAGTTTCTAACAAGTATGAAATAGACTCTTGTAATTTGGAAATGATAATAAATTCTTGCCAGTTTTTGTAGCTTTTGTTGGCACTCCATTTACTAATATATCTAAAGGTACTTCTGATATCCCCTGTACTCTCATAGTTTCAATGTTTTATTATTAAATCTAATGGTAGAAAAACAACCTTTCCTTTTTTAATGGACACATTAAGGGGGTCATTCCAAGCTGCCGCCCGCCAAGCGGGAACAGCCAGAAGACCGTACCGCGGTCAAAAGACCGCGGCGGTCATTCTGGGTTTCCCGCTGGGCTGGCGGGCCACCGCCAAAAGGCCGCCCGCCCAGCGGGAAACACCCTTCCACGAGGAAGCCGGCTCCGAATGGAGCCGGCGGAGTGGAAGGGGTGCGACGGGTGCAGTAGCACCCGTCGCGAATTTCAGTGTCTGCAAAGCAGACACTGAAATTCTAAGTGGGGCCCTCTTACGGGGGCCCCTGCAGTGCCCATGCCATTGGCATGGGCACTGCAGGGGCCCCCAGGGGCCCCACGACACCCCATACCGCCATCCTGTTCCTGGCAGCCGAAACCGCCAGGAACAGGATGGCGGTATGGGGGTCGGAATCCCCATGGCGGCGCAGCAAGCTGCGCCGCCATGGAGGATTCCCCTGGGCAGCGGAAAGTCGCCGGTACACCGCCGACTTTCCGTTTCTGGCCGCGGCTGTACCGCCGCGGTCAGAATGCCCAAAGGAGCACCGCCAGCCTGTTGGCGGTGCTCCCGCGGACCCCGGCCCTGGCGGTATTTACCGCCAGGGTCGGAATCCCCCCCTAAGTCTTGTGCTCGAAATTTCCTAGATTTAGGGTGCAGGTATAGGGTAATTTTCCAAATTATTACAAATTTCAGGTGAAGGAACAAAGGTATAGTCAGGTTTTCCAAGGCAATAGTACCATATAATTGATTTGATCATCACAAACATCATATCTGCTTTTCACAATAAGATATATAGCAGGTTTCCTCCAAGCTACTCTGTCTCCTTTTCTATGTTTTTTCTAGTAAATCAATATATTCAGCTTGTTTGGAAAAATATGTCTGTCTACAACAAATGCACACTTTATTTGGAATTTCAGAAATGCTATTATGAAATGGCAAAATGTCCAAATCATACCTTTTAAAGTCCATAATTGTTTTATCCATTGTATTTTTTGAGTATACAGTATTTAGAGAAAGCAAAACCTCAGACTTATCACCAAAGTATTTTGATTGTATATACTTTATAATTGATAGGACCTACTCAGGATTACAGTGTAGTGAATCATAATTTATGTACTCCTTTAGCAAAGTATAAAGCTTGTACAAATTGTCATATACTTGAATGATGAGTAGAAAGCATGTTAATATCATGTGAAGTAGAATTACAATTATCATTTCAAAGGAAGCCTAAAGAATGGCCTTGTAAGCTATGTAATATTTCTAAATGGGCTGTTGTCCAATGTTTGCAAAATCTTTAATTTACCTTGCAAATATATTTTTAAACTGTGGTAAACATTTGTAGGTTGTCAATAGAATTCATCTGAATCTTGCATATGGACCCGCAATTCGATTTCTAAACAGGACAGTTAGTAGCTTTCCCCTCAAAATCCTGTTGTCAGTGATAAGCTTTACTTTTCACTTTTTTCTAACCCTACCACAGAGCCATGCATAACTTCATAGTAATGTCATTCATTATTTACAGATAGGATCCAATTAGTGTATGTTTGGCACTTGTTCCTAAAAGTATGGCTTGCTACTGGACATGTTTCTCAAATACCCTTCAAATATATTTGAAAAGTTTAACCAATTCAAGGTTTTTTCCTAACATATAATTTATATGTTGAATTTAAACATGTTAATGTTTTCATCTGAATAATTGTTCAAATATATCATTTTCTTTTGACAGCAAATTCCTTTTCCACAATCAGGTGAACACATTGTCTATGTTTCATTTTGGCAGTATGGTTTTTGAAACTTTGATAATTTAGTAATAAATTTCCCAAAACTGTTTTTTAAACTGTTTAGATTTGATATTCCTAATGGTTTCTTTCTTCTTATATGATTGTAAAACAGAGAACAATTCACCTGTTTCTTTTTGTAGGTGTCTTTGCTACACATATTAGCATTTGTAGGAAGCCCTTTTGCATGTTTGGCCGTATCATCAGTACAAAGTGCTTTCAAAGTTTGGAAACATTTAGCGATACCCTTAGCTTTTTCTGTATTGCGTGTACTTTATTCCTTTGTAGATGTGGGTATTTTTTCTTTGATATTTTTAGAATACATATTCGTTTTGTTTTTTCTGATCATATTTTGAGAGCATCGTGCTAACTGTAGCTGTATCCATATATAAATAGAGATCAAAGCAATAGTACTATTGGCGATAATTAGAGGGACCTATAAATCACACATTAGCTGTACATATAACAAGTTTTCTTAGTAAAATATAATGCAACTTTATTTGTATTTACCTACAATAGAAGTAAATACTGTGATTCTTTTCCTAATAGTACAGTTCAGAATCAGAAGTAGACAGTAGACAGCAGGACTTCCAGTTCCGGTTTCAACCCCACTGCGAGCTGTGTGCGCACGGCTGCTGAAGGGCTCCCCCGAGTTCTGCTGCTGCCGGGTGCTTGACAGCGGACGAAGTCTTTCAAGAGGCCCCCCCTCGTCCTTGGGCCTGAGCACAGAGCCCTGAACCGGGAGAGGTGGCAGGCTTTGACGTTAATGTGCGTTGGTATGCTGGCCAGCGCACATAGGCGCACATAGGAAACGCCGGCGAGTAGCATTGGAGAGGGAGAGCAGTGCTGGAGAAAAAGAGGGCTGAAGGAGCAGGAGAAGTAAGGAGGAGGAGACTACTGGAGGCCACTGGACTCAAGCGAACAATCGTGGAAGCTGGCCTGGACCATTGTGACTGAGGTAAAGGGGTAAAAGGGAGAGGGGGAGAGAGGGGGCCGTCTCTCTCTCAACCCCCCCCCAGTCACTTGCCTGTCTGACCGCCTCATAGTGCCCTAATTACCTAGTGCTTCTATCGACCCCTATTGACTCCTATTGACTCACAGGAGTCATAAAAGGTGCTTTTCCCCCTTCACCGGCCTCCAGTGCCTCCCATTGACTTCATTGTTCTCCTATTGGTTCACAAAGGCACATAGGCACTATAGTTATTATGACTATTGTTGGGCTGGATTTGACTTGGCGGTGGAAGCTGGTGCTGCATTGAAAGCCCTGAACTGAAGCCCGCAGCAGGGGAGAGGATCAAGAGTTTTGAGTGCTGGGAGTGCTAGGAGGGCTGGGAGTCTGGTTGGCCTTTCCACTTCTTCCCACCTGGTTCCTGTCTCCCCATTTCATTCCTGCTGCAACTGCAACTGAGATCTGGTGGTACTCTGGTAGTATTTTGGTGCTACTACCCTACTATCGCCTATATTTGAGATTGCAGTGTATCAGAGACATTTCGTATCAAGAGGGTGATCAAGAACAGCATCAACAGCATGAAGTCTAAACGCACAAGAAGGAGTAGGTCCTTCCTTAATCGGGCATGTTAAAAAACTAAAATAAACCCCCTGAGAAATAAAGGGGTGCAACAAGTAAATATAAAAAGTCTGAATTCTATCCTACCATTCCTGTCAAAGGATCCTTGTGAGAAAATAGTGGTTAGGGCAGAAAACACACCTGGTGTCACTAATAAATCTCCTTTAGGCCCTACTCAGAACAATGATTCAAATGCTTTGGTAGGTGAGGGCACTACTGCTAAGGAGGGGTCTGCAGGGGCTATTGTGGGAGATGTCAGGTCAAGGCCACAGATTTCACTCTCCCTGAGATAGACCTGGATGAGGTGCTTAGCTGTAGATTAGCACCCTCAACTATACCAATGACACCCACAGAAGCACACTCTAATATCGTCTCCCTCATGTAAAATCTATTTAGTAGTACCCCCTTGGATCATTATCTTTCTGACTTAACTCCATCTGTTACCCCAGATGTAGGGTGTCCACCTTCACAACATGCAGTTTTCTCTGACTCTCTCAAGAGTCTTGAAAGAATTTTATCATCCATCCTGGAACTTTTGGAGAAAACTGTAAAAAATTCAGACCATACGCAAGATATCCTGGTATCTATTTTAAAAGTTTTATAAATCAAAACATGAGCCATTCTCCGACAGAGTGGATTATGTCATCTAAAAAAGAAGCATTTAAAATCTTAGGCCTGAATGCAAATGGTATTAGCCTGCAGTATAAATATACTGAGGATTTGAAGACTGAAGGTTATAAACCCTCTCTCCTTGATAGAGGAGCTCAAGCTGGGAAACCACAGATGGACAAAGGAGACACTAAGATAGTAATTCATGCCTTGGAAGAGAACGAGATATACTCTTTGGACAATTTGTTTACTAATTCACATCCTTAATACTACTCCAGTGGATCATATCGCCCAGTTCAAGGAAATGGTCCCTAACCCCAGTGCAGCACCATTTCCAATCTTTCTTCCCAAAGATCACCCACTTATAAAGCAGGCAGAGCTAGTAGAGCAAACTGAACAAATTGAAATCGATGTGGGGCAGGCCAGCAGAATATCCACAATAAGAGGGAAAAAGTCTGGAAAGAAATCGGAGAATCATAAAAAAAGAACAGAAGGTTATGTTCAAAGAGAGAGAACATGTGGAATATATGGACACTGTGAAACTGGGCCCCCTTTTGAAGAATCCTTAGAACAAGACTGAGGGCGTGTTTCTAGTTGGACAAGCACAAGTCCTGGTTCAGACAGATGACCCAGTGACTCTAGTGATCCCACGTGCAAGACCTGACTCTACCATCATGTTTCCGACTGATTTGACCTACACCGTGGCTAAGGGGCCTCATCCGGGAGCCAGTTTTCAGAGTATGGGAGGAAAACTCAGAAGGGATAAAGCCCTGACTTACCTGACTATTTGGAATTCTTGGATATATTTGACCCAAACGTATGCCTAAATCGATCATTCATATTATTATGTTTCTTGGAAATAGATGAGCTCAATTTAATTAAAAGTTCCGATGGTCTTTCCTGACCACAGTAAAGGTAGGAGTCAGGCAAAGGTTTGGTTCTATTCCAAAACTACTGGGACAATAATATTGGCTAATAGTGCCCAGCTACAATGCAGGGGAATAGATGTGATCCCAGTCCGGGAGAATTCATTGTTTTTGGGTGGGCTGTCCAAGACACACGGATCAGTCATGAATGGGGGGGAAACCTTCTTTCACCTGAGGAGAAAGTGCCCAAGTTTCTTTACACCAAGGTATAAGGGTAGTGAACAGGGTGGAAGGGCCCAAATTGCAGGGGCTACGGTGCCATTCAAGAAAACTGGAATTGGCTAGCGGGGGCACTGAATAGACCTAAGCTGAGGGAGAAGCTGGATCAGCCTTGTTAATAGCTCTGGCCCTACCCTGGTTTCCTGGAATATTGCAGGTCTAGGGAAGGATCAATGTAAAGTACAAGTTTTGTGTTCCATGATGTTTGATTTGATTTGTATTCAAGAAACTTGGGTGATCATTACAACCCTGGCGGTCGGTGTTAAAGCAGCGGTAAAATTGAATCACGACCGTGGCGGACACCGCCAACATAGACAGCCACTTTAACACTCCGACCGCCACGGCGGTACAAACAAACACCGCAGCGGTAACCGCCAACAGACAGGCGGAACACAATGTACCGCCCACATTATTACAACAAACACCTTTTCCAGGGCGGATTTATCGCGAAAAAAAACACGGCGGAAACAGGACATGGAAGGGAAGACGCTCACCTGTACACACCCCATGAGGAACCAGGACGCCATGGAACCGGACCTCCAGATACTCCCTGCCTTTGTCTTCCTGCTCCTCTACCAGGAGCATGAACGCCGGCGGCGAAGACCACAGTGAGTAGTGCACCTACGACACAGGGGAGGGGGGAGGGAAAAAAGAGTGACACATACACGCAACACCCCCACCCTCACCCACGACAACACACACACTAATACATCATGATACATTACAGTTACCCCCCCCATCCCTCCCGGAAGAATGCAAAGACAAAAGGAAATGATTTGAACGTTTGTAATGTATTCAAATCCAGAACTCAAAAATATATATATATACACCATAAACAAATATATACACCAAGAATGCAAGTCCAAGGTATTCTACCATTAAAGTCCGTGGACCACTAGGCCCAAAATGCATGGGCGAGGCCCACACAAGATACCCGATCAAAACGGAGAGAACACTGCAGGGGCATCAGTTTGAAATACAACAGGCACCTCAGGGGGAAGGGAAGAGGGGGCACCTCAGCCGGATGAGTGCACAATGCCAGATCCACGAGGGGGCTCCATGCCCACTGCTTTATCCTGGGGAGTGCAAAGCCACAGTCTCACAAGTCTCTCAAGTGGGTGGTTTGCCCACTGCTGCATTCTGGGCAGTGCAAAGCCACAGTCTCTCACGTCTCTTAAGTGGGTGGTTTGCCCACTGCTCCATCCTGGGGAGTGCAAAGCCACAGTCTCTCAAGCCTCTCAAGTGGGTGGTTTGCCCACTGCTTCATCCTGGGGAGTGCAAAGCCACAGTCTCACAAGTCTCTCAAGTGGGTGGTTTGCCCACTGCTTTATCCTGGGGAGTGCAAAGCCACAGTCTCTCAAGTGGGTGGTTTGCCCACTGCTGCATCCTGGGGAGTGCAAAGCCACAGTCTCACAAGTGGATAACAATCTCCACTGGTTGTGGAGGGGGCTTGGTGCCCAGAGTGCTTTATCCTGCCAAGGACTGAGGTAGTGGGTGGGATACGCCACTGGTTGTGGAGGGGGCTTGGTGCCCAGAGTGCTTCATCCTGCCAAGGACTGAGTTAGTGGATGCCTTTCTCCACTGGTTCTGGAGGGGGCTTGGTGCCCAGAGTGCTTCATCCTGCCAAGGACAGAGGTAGTGGATGCCTTTCTCCAATGGTTCTGGAGGGGGCTTGGTGCCCAGAGTGCTTCATCCTGCCAAGGAATGAGGTAGTGGGTGGGATACTCCACTGGTTCTAGAGGGGGCCTTGTGCCCAGAGTGCGTCATCCTGCCAAGGACTGAGGTAGTGGATGGGATACTCCACTGGTTCTGGAGGGGGATTGGTGCCCAGAGTGCTTCATCCTGCCAAGGACTGAGGTAGTGGATGCCTTTCTCCACTGGTTCTGGAGGGGGCTTGGTGCCCAGAGTGCTTCACCCTGCTCATGGCGGCCCCAGTAGCATCAGAGCTTTTGCCGCTCATTGGCCTGCAGTGCCGGTGGCTGCAGTGTCCTTGGCAGCGGTGCTGGTGGCTGCGGTGTCCTGTGAAGTGGTGCTTGTGGCGGCGGCGTCCTTGGCAGCGGTGCTGGTGGCGGCGGTGTCCTTGGCAGCGGTGCTAGTGGTGGCGGTGTCCTTGGCAGTGGTGCTTGTGGCGGCAGTGTCCTTGGCAGCGGTGCTGGTGGCGGCGGTGTCCTTGGCAGCAGTGCTGGTGGCGGCGGTGTCCTTGGCAGTGGTGCTGGTAGCGGCGGTGTCCTTGGCAGCGGTGCTGGTGGCGGTCTTGTCCGCAGTGCAGGTTTTCTGCGACTTGCCTTTCTTTCTGTGCCCCTTCCCCACCTTGGATGGTGGCACAGCTGTCTTCCCACTCCCACCTTTACTCCTGGGAGAGGCTTTGGTGGTAGATGTTTGCCTTTCTCCCACCAGGCACTGGCCAACTTTTTAGGCTTTTGAGGTGGGGGACTGTCCGTGGTCTGGCTCCTTGGCACACTGGCTGCCCTGCTGCTTGGCGCACTCCAGAAGCAGGTTACTGCTGGCACCACTGTTCCCGCTAATGTTGTGGCTGAGGTGCTGGGTTGGGACCTGGAAATGCGGGCCCTAGGGGACTGAAGGGGTGGGGGAGGTGAGGTGAGGGGAAGAGGTCAAGGTTGGGCAGGAAATGTTTTTTGGACACACTGGGATGGGTAGATGGAGGGGGATTGGGAGTAGAGGAAGAGGTAGTGGTTGTAGGAGGTGTACGTTTGCTGACTTTGGGTGAAGGTGCATGGGCTGGAGGCTGTCGTGAGGTGGATGGCTATTGGGTGGGTGTGTGGCTGCGTTTGTGTACCTTGGGAGGTGGGCTCACAGACACAAAGGGAGAGGACATAGGGGATGTGTGAATGGTAGTGGGGGTGGTGACTGCACGTGAGCGGGGTGTGGTGATGGGTGTGCTGGTGATGGACGTAATGGATGAAGATGTAGTGCATGCAGGTGTGAGTGTAGACGAGACAGGGAGGGAGGAGGGAGACGTGGAGGAGAGGGACACAGTGGAGGCAGTAGATGTTGGTATGTGTGCATGGGTATGATGCTTGTGTGAGTGCCTGTGGGATGTGTGGTGCTTATGTTTGCAAGTTATAGTAACCTTAGGGGGTGAGTTATAGTTACTTGAAAAAGTTGTTAACGTGTCCCTTTAAGATTAATTTACTCACTTTGGGACTCGTTTTAGGCCAATGAATCTTTTGACCCTGATTGAAGACACCCTAGGACGAGATAGTTAATCAACATGTCAATCAATACGTCAACAATGTCATCAATATTTATTACAACAATGCAATTCACCTTAGTCAATGACATTTAATAAGACTCAGAAACCACCATGACCTTTCAGTCATGAATAACCACACCAATTTAGTATGAATTTTAAGATATTTATTCCCTATTGATTACAATTCTACTAGTAAGTTTTTTAGTCTCAAAACCAAGAAACACATTAGCATAGTCACAATATGGCAACTCTGATAAGATTTAATCAAAGCAAGAATCACAAACATTAGAATATACCACAGCGTCAGCATAGGTTATCTTTAGCAGAGTATCATCATCACGTTATTCAACAAAGGATAGATTTGGTCATTTGTCTATTTGCATCAGTTTAGTGAACCCCTCTCCTAACCTCGAATTAGCATTGGCATGTTGGGCTTCATGCAAAACAATTTAGTAACACCAATTTGGAAAACATCTAGCTATGGTCTCTGTCAAAAGAAGCAGTTGGTACCTAGAAAGGAAAAGCAAACAGACAATCATAATTTCATTGTCATATAGTTACCCTCCGTCTTTTGGGTCAGCACTCAGGTTCGGTCTTCGTCCTCAGGACATCAGCTGGTTCGCCATCAGGAATTCAGCTCCGGTAAAAGGGCAAGGATAATTCTAAGTAAATTAGCAAGTCACTAAGCAAAGTGACAAAGTGTCTGGATCATAGCAAATCGCATCAGCATCTCCCCTAACTCTCTCTTATCCCTCCTGTTCTCCAGTCTCATTTACTTCCTGGTGTCAAGGGTTTTTCTCCCCTTTTCGTTGTACATTCCCCTAAAATTTTGTTGGATAAGTGGTTGCACCCCACTATCTTTAACCAATTATCTTTGCATTAGCTCATCGAATTTATCACCCCATAACAGTTCTCACGTATTTCATTGGTCCTTATGATTGACATCTTTAGAGGGTGGAATGTCCGGTATGATTTCATAGTCTTGTGGTCCTTTGCACATCTTCAGTCAGTGGCTCCATTGTCTGTACCGGTTCAAGCGACCTTGTACCTACAACTGGTCTACAGTGTTGCATTCAGCTAAAATGTTTCTACAAGCAAGTTGAATTTCATGAGAACGGATCTACTACAGTTACATTCAGCTTCTAGTTTGGAGAAAAACAAGAGTTCATGTCCTTCAGCAAGTCAGCACACTGCATGTTAGAAAAACACATTTAATATGAGAGCCAGGCAGTTAGGCCTCGACTCATGCTAACTAAGGCCTAGTGATTTATTAGCAAAACCTTTACATATATTTATTATTGTTAGTGTAAAATCATATCATAACATAACATTTCAACATTATTAGTCAGTTTCATTAGTCCCCGTATATATTAGCAGCCACTCCCCGTGGGCACATTTCAAGCGCATGTTTTAGCAAAATACATTAATACAGTTTCTATGCGGCATTATTATACATTAGTTCATAAACATTTCATGTTAATATAGATTATATAAGCTACGCTCTCTCAGAGTGATAACCATAACTGCTGAATTTCTGTGGTTTGGTGCGAGTAAATTCAGAATCTAACTATAAAGTTCCTGTAACCATTGTTTTTTTCAAGTGAATATATATATGTATATTATCTACTGGCAGTCGCCAGTAGTTAGTTATAGTGATAACCATGTTTCCATAGAAAAAGCATTTTTTGACTTGCCTATATTTTTTGCACTCTTTGCCAAATCTTCTCAAAAATGTTCCCCAAAAAGTGGCCTTGTGGTTCTTGTTGCACACAGGAAGTTTCAGAGTGATCCATCAAGCGGGGGCCGAGAAAAAGGAGGCTCAAAAAACATTGCGTTCCCATGTTAATTCCCATAGGACCTGTCAATACATCTATAGCCTGAACCACTGGATGGAATTACACCAAATCTGGCAGAATCCTTGCTGCTAAGAAGCAGATTGAGCTTTTTGTTATTTGGTGTAAACCCATTCAGTAGTTTAGGAGATATATTTAAGGGCAAATACATTTGAATAGCTTTGGCCGTGAATAATTTGTGAAATTAGTGAATTTTTGCAAATACACGTGTGAAGAGAAACGTTGCAGTTGGTTGACTGCAACCCGACTACAAAGTTGTGACTGCCATTTTACTTCACGGGACACGATCCCCGGAAGTGAAAATTCTAATTGAAAAGTGACATAAGGGGTCAGCGTGAAGGTACCCTGGCCCCAGGGGTGAGATATAGGTGTGTTTTAGGGAACATTTTTAGGTTTGAAACAATTTTGTGACACGGCTTGCCATATATGTTAAAATTCTCAAATTTCCTTACATTTCTATGAATTATTATCAAAATATTCCCTATTATTGAAAAATAAAAATAAAAATACCCCGACTCCCCCACCCCGCCCCTAAAACTACCGCGACCCCACACCCCCTAAAACATAAACTACCACGACCCCCCACCGCCCTAAAACCTAAACTAAACCACAGACTCATTCACACACTAATTCATTCATTCATAAAGATAGATCATATTTTTATCTTTAAGATGACACCAAAATGATTAAAATCGGGTAAAGGGAACCAGAGATATGAATTTTTAAGAAACAAATATTTTTTTAGCTAAAAGCGCCATCTGGTTGCACTCAACCAGGGCAAAGTAAACATTTGAGGCTTACCCTCCTGGAGCCCTGCTCGGCTATAGCAAGCGGGAAGCCTTGGTCAAAAGTTTATCTTCAGACTTAGGACCAGGCTCATGGTGGCGGTCAGACTGCTGCCAAAGCGGTGGTTCGACTGCTTTGGCTGTGATCTGACCACCACATTATGTGGCGGTTGTGCCACGGTGGGACTGCCAGAGCCGCCAGTTCTCCTCCACGGGAGGGACTGGCAGTCCTGGCCGTCATAATCCGCCAGGGCAGAGCTGCAAGCACCGCCACCCTGGAGATTACGACCCCACTCTCAGCCAGGATGACAGAGACAGGGTGGCCCTGGCATGTGCAGTGCAAGGGCCCCCTGGCCAGCCCCATCACAATGTTCACTGCCTGCTTTGCAGACAGTGAACATCATGACAGGTGCTTCTGCACCCTATGCACTACAGCATTGCTGCCAGCTCTATTGTGAGCCAGCATCAATGTTGTAGGCCGGTTCCCACTCAGCCAGCAGGTGGAAACACTGTTTCTGGACGCTAACCCAGCGGGGAACTCTTAATGGGGCCCACCGGAAGGTGGCCATACTGGCAGCAATCTGACTGTCAGGACTTCTGCGGGCGATGTAAACCGTCCACCGAAGTCATATTGACCCCTTTGTCTTTTTCTTGAAGATTTTTCTCACTGGGATTAATACGATCTGACCTCCCTGGAGCTATCTCTGGATGTGCGTTGCAGGAGACCTCAGTGAAGAATTCTACCTTCGGACTTAGCTGATTTTTTGCAATGGAAATCTTCGTCCAGGCAAAACTTGAAATTGGATCTGACATCCCTGGAGCCTTCCTTGGATACTTTTTACGTTTCTACTTTTTGGGAGTTTTTTTCTCTGACTTTGGACGACCCTCCACAGTAGAGTTGAAATTGTCAGATTGTCTTTCCAGGAGCCTCCGGTGAATTCCTGGAAGTCTGGGGCTTCAAAGCTTTTCAGCTGGGCGAACCTGCAAGGCATGCCAGGTCATGATGGACGTAAGCCGGCTTGAGTCACAACATCCCTTTATGTTTTTTCCAAAAGTTTGCCAATCTTCTCCAAACTTCTGGATTTTCTTCCAGAAGTCTTTGAAGTTCGTTTGGGAGTCTACAGCTCACCATAAGAATCCAGAAGCTCTGACTTGCTCCTTGAGGGTTAGGACTCCAACTCCCAGAATGCTCCTGGCTCAAATGAAAAAATAAAAAAATAACCACTGAACAGTGGTCAGCTGGTCAGCTTTTTCGGTTTGTGATGCAGGGGACTCCGGTTAGCTATTTCCTACCTGTAGCAAACAGGGAGTCCTTTCTTGAATCACTTGAAGCCAGGAAAAGTCCTTTTTGTGGTGAATCCCTTGTGCAGCTGGTGCATTCATTCAGAGTGCAGTGTCCAGGTGCAGGGCAGGGGTCCAGCTGGGCAGACCTTCTTCTTGTCTTGTCCTGTTAGGGATCTGAAGTGTTGGTGCAGCTCTGCCATATTTATTCATGCTCCTAGGTTGGAAAGCGGGGGGGGCAACTGTCCAATCACAGGCAGGCCACCCCTCTCTTGGATGACCACTTCCTGGGAAGTGTAGCAAAATCAAACCCAGGGAGCAAAATTCATTAAAAATCCAAAATGGCAGAAATTCAATTTTGGAGGTTAGGTCTGGCTGAGTCCACCCACTGGTGAGGCTACAATTCTCTAACACACCCCTATGCTGACCTCTCCTAATGTAATCAAGGGGGCACCTGGTTGTCTGGGGTTGCAGGCAGTAGGAGAGGTCCTGAGCTGCTTCAAATGTCATTCCTTCCTTTGAAGTCCAGTTTGGCTGCCTTCCTCCATCCTGTTTCACCATCTGCTGAGGTAGATCTTCTCCCTCAGGCACTTCCTTTGTGTTCAGCCCAGGCCACTTTACACTTCATCAAGGCAGCCAGGCCAGGCTGCCCGAGTCTGGCCAATCAGAGAAGGGCACTATAGAGATGACACTGGTAACTTTTAGGATGAGTTCTAAACTCCTTCTGGGTGCAAGTTCTATTAAGTTCAACAATGGCAAGTTGTTGGATTTATTATAACAATACGTTTGATACTATTCTTGAAATATCTAGCTCCTTTTGAGACTTCATTATTTAAAAATAAAGTCTCCCCATGTTAGCATTTGGATCCTCTTCACTACAATGGGGGAAAATTAATATAGCTATTTTTCTCTCACCAGGGCTTATAAAACATCTTTTACAAAGTCCCTGGGCACACCTAGGGCATACCTTAGGGGTGACATATGTAAGAATAAGGTAGTTTAAGACTTTGGAAGTACTTTTAATTTCAATGTCGAATTTGGAGACAATTTTATTTTAAAAGCTGCAAGCAAGGCAGGCCTGCTATTAAAATGACACTGGGCACCTCAGCAGTACATATATGGGGGCACTATCTATGCTGGGGTCCCTAAACCCACATGCCCTGCCATATACTAGGGACTTATAGGTAGGTTGGAATAGCCAATTATAATTAGCCTAATTTGCATACTCATTTTAATCAGAGCATAGGCCCTGAGACTGTTTAGCAGTGTGCGGAGCACCATCAGAGTCAGGAAAACAACAAAATAAGTGAAAAATGGGGTAAAAATCAGGGGGCTTCTTCAATCAGCCCAGTTTTCCCACAGCAAAGTTCTGGTCTTCGGCAGACACTCAACCCTCTTCAACATCTCCTGGTGGCCAGAGAAGCTGAGACCCACTCCCACACTGAAAGATCATGCCCGCAACCTCAGCATCATTCTCAACAGGAAACTCTCCATGAAACACAGGTGAATGCCATTTCCGCAGTTTGTTTCCAAACGCGTTGCATACTCCACAAGATCTTGAAGTGGCTCCCCATCAGCTTAAGGAAAACAGAGGCCCTCATCACCATCTGACTAGACGATGGCAACACACTCTACGTAGACAACACCACGGAAGTCATGCAAACACTCCAGACAATCTAGAATGCAGCTTTCTGACTGACCCCTAACCTGCCTAAGAGAACACACATCACACAGCATCTGAAGGAAAGCCATTGGCTCCCGATCCAGAAAAGATGACACTTCAAGCTCCTGACCCATGTCTACAAAGCCCTCCTGAACCAAGGACCCACCTACCTGAATCACCGCCTTCACCTCCACCAACCAACTAGGAATGTCTGCTCGGCATACAATCCCTTCACAAAGATACCACACATATGTTGCTGCCGCACCAGAGATCACTTCTTCTCCCACCTCACTGTCAAAGCCTGGAACGTCCCGCACACCGCACTGCACTCTCTATGACTCATTTCAGAAATGGACTGAAAACCTGGCTTCTTGAATAAACACCTGCAGCTAGCACCTGGATACCCACACGGGTGACAAGCAGTGCTATACAAATAACATCTAATTGATTGATTGACAGTCAAACTCAATTGAGTATACAAAAATATTACATCATCACAGTTAAAGCTGCATATCCATTGAATATCTTACTCGTACAGTGGAAGCTAACATCAGCTGCAACTCACAACAGATCATTCTACACTGTGTTATAATACTGCTTAGAAATTCAACATGCATGCTTTCGTGCTTGAACAATGTTACACTGTCTATAATCCGGTGTCACAGCCAAACCTAGTTAAAGTTATGAAACAAGTGCAGAAAATTCCAAAATTAATTCACCTCCACATTCAAAGTAACAGATACATTGAATGTCTTGTTCATACAGTGCAGAATAACATCAATCCCCGCTTGTGACCTAGCCACATTTTACAATGTTACTTACCTATTCAAGATGCATGTTGTAGTGCCTGATCAGTATGTCCTGGTCAGTAAACCCATACCTACGGAACTCCACCCTTAAATACATCAGCCACCAAATCCACATTTCAACCGTTATTTTCAAATCTTAAGTCATTAATGATAATCACTGCTGCACCCCATGGATGTCAGAGGCAGTGAAAAATCACATCAAAATAACTTGTTCTATACAGAAAATAATGTCCTAATACAGACCCCACAGGCGTCTATAAAGAATTTCAAATAAAAAAAAATTAAAATATAGGAGTTTAACATGAAACATAATGGGAATCTAACCTGGGTCGGACAGAATACCAATTCATCCACTGCTACCCTAAACAAACTACAACACGTATAACGGGACTAAAAAAAAATGGTAAAACCAGGAGTGCTATTCCAAGATTACCTCGTAAGACATCACACAAAAGAGATAGATAGCCATCAATATAACTTGTTCTATACAAAAAATAAATTAATGTTCTAATCTCGTCCCCAAAGGACTCTGAAAGGAATTTTAAATACTAAAAAATGAAGACTGGATTTTATTATGCAACATAATGGGAATCGAACCCTGGTCAGACATACTAACAATCCATTGGCTGCTCTCCTACACAAGCCAAGATAAACATGACAAGACTTATATACGTATTCAAAATGGGATTGCTGTCCCAAAACTATCTCCTATGATATCCCACAAAAGAAATAAGTATACATCATATTTGGGCACGATAACTCCAAACAACTGAAAACTCGAAGTACAAAATAAATGTTAATGCACATGCCTAAAATTGCAAAGATGTAATTTCAAACAATCCACTCATGAATCCTTTTGCAAGTGGGTACAAATAATATAATTGTACCCAACAAAGAACAACTGTGACAACATGAAGTGGTTCAGACATCTTAAATGATTAAAGAAATGTAAGAAGTGAAAAATAAGGAACCTGCTGAAAAAGCTTCAAACCTCACCAGCCATCCATTATGAGCTAATATACAGACTACTTGTGCTACCAATAACAACCATTACTTTTTGAAAGAAAACACAACAGCTGTTGAATACTGACTTCGTTGCCCAAGCTCCCTCACAGTAATGTGTGAAGTTACCGGTCTAGATTCAAACCAAGACTAACTGTGTTCAGTTTGTTGGTCCAAAACCTTTCTCTCCTCCTTACTTTCTTATCAAGATCACTGACACGTCTATCATTGTCTGTGTGATCAATACGTAGGAAACTCACTGCGTTCAGTTCCAGTAAGGAATGTTCTCTGTAAAAATGCACAGCTGAGGTATATTTGAAATCCTTATTTTTGATTGCTCTTAAATGTTACTTCCATCCTTCTTTTAGTTTCCGAGTTATGGACCCAAAATATAGCTGCTTACAAACACATGTGATGATATAAACACAGTTAGATGTATTACAGTTAATAAATGAATTAATCACAAAAGTCAATCTGCCAGCAATGTCAGAAAAGGTCTTCACATTGTCAACAACATATTTGCAACAAAAGAAATTAGTACATCGATAAATCCTTTACGTTTGTCTAGGAACCAATTGAGACCACCAGATTTCCTCTCAGTCAAGTGATACTTGTATGTGTCACTGGGCTAAGTATATTTTTAAGTGTAGCTACTTTCTTATATGTTGTGATGTGTTTGTCTTAAATCAACTGAGAGATGTTGGTATCCAGAGAAAGCATTTTCCAATGTTTCAATAAACAGTTATATAATATCCTATTCCCATTACTAATAGTGGTGATAAACCTGATGTCATCAATCATCTTGCTCTTCCCATGTGCCTTGTCTATTAGCAGGTCATCTCTGCTAATTCTCTTGGTGCATTCTCAGGCATGTTAACTACCTTATCTCTCTGTAGAAATCACTTAGTTATCTCTACTTCCCGAGTCTCATAGTCAGACTCCAGACTGCAATTCCTTTTGGCCCATAAAAACTCACCATACAGAATATTGTTGATCTGTTTATATAAATAGCCAGAGCTAGCGTGGAGGACTGAGTTCATTGAGGTTGGTTTCCTGAACAATTCCGAAACCAATTGTTCATCCTGAATATATAGTTCAAGATCTAGAAAGAAAATACTCTTCTTTTTATATTCAAGACTTAAAGAAACATTATATCTATAGCGGTTAAGGTACTGGTGAACAGCTCTCAACCCCAGCACAGAGTCCTTTCAAATTAAGAAAATGTCATTCCTATACCAACCCTAGTACACTAGCTTTTCTGAGTTTTCCCAAGGGCAGGCCCAGGCATGTTCCCTCTCATACAATCTCATAAAGAGATTATGAATTTATTGCCATACCTTTCAATTGGTGGTATAGAATAACCTGATAATAGAAAAGCTGTTAGTCAACACAAATTCCACTAAATCGAGTACCATTGAAGAATGTTGGAAATAGCTAGCTGATTTTGTAAAAAGAAAGGATCTGACTGCCTCCAGGCCTGACTCATGTTTAATGTTTGTACTTAGGCTGTTGACATCGATAGTTATTATAGTCCGATTCCCATGTGACACCTCTGATCAGTCTCAAAAAATCTTTTGAGTTCTTTATATATGATGGCAGTATACTGGCAAAAGCTGCTAAAAATATATCAACAAATTCTGATACATGTTCAGTATGTGCACCTATGCCGGATATTGTAGGGTGTCATATTATAGAGTGTCTTGGGGAATCCCTCCTGCTTTGTGTACCTTTGGTAAAAAGTAAATAATAGTAATCAGTGAGTGAGAAACACCTAAATAAATAAATTCATTTGTATCCAGTAACTGACAGTCCAAATACAGTTTTAGTTTATTATGAAGTGACACAAAAGATAGGCAACACTTTTTTGTCCATCCTCTTATAGTTAGTAGTATCATTAAGTTGCCTCATGGCTTCGAAATTATAGTCTTGAAAAATCATCACTGAAACATTTCCCCCTTTGTCAGCACTTCTAATGATGATAGCTGTATCTTTTTTAAGATCCAAAAGAGCCTTTCTTTCACCTTATTCCATGTTATATTTCACAGGGCAACCATGATTGGGATCAATATCTTTCAAAACCAGACTTTGAAATATGTCAATTACATTGCCATTCTGCAACACTGGAGTAAATCTGGATTTTTCTTTCAACCCCCTTTCAACTGCATAGTTCAAATCAATAACCAAGTCTAGTGCTATGTGTTCTATGTCACAATCTTCTTCATTATCCAGACTCATAAGAACTGATATGTCAGATAATTGTTGTATTGAATATGCTCTCCATCCTTGCTTATTGATACATGTCTCCTCTTTGGTGGTTTATTGACAAAACATTTCTTTAGTTTCAATTCCTAGGTGAATCTTAACAGGTCAACTTTCCATTCTAGGTTATTGTGCCTCCGCGTAGGGGCAAAGCTCAAACTTTTGTTGGGAACATTCAAGCCATCGGTTGATAGGGACCTGTTAGAGATATTAATAACTGAAGAGCTTACATGTTCTCTTCCCTGCTACTCTGGGAGATGGTTTAGTTTTCTTTCTCACCTGTAATTCTTCTTGGTGATTGTCCATCACCTCCTCTGAGATTGCATAATTCTTTTGTGTAATCTCAGGGCAATTTAGCAAATCTATCTCTTTACGAATTGTATCTATTTATGCTAGTAGAGTTTGCCTGTGAGATTCAGCAAATTTGATTAGCATCCCTATCGGTTCTCTAGCTGTTTGGTTTAATTTTGTCTCCCACCTATCAGCTTTTGTCTCATCTAGATCATCCGCTATTGGGAAGATATTAATCCTAAGGCAGATGGGTGTATGATTGACCTCTAAGTAATACATCTCCCACCCCCCCCAAATTTGGTCAACTCCTTCTTTTGTAACATCTCTAACTTAATGACCAAGTCATTTAAGCTTTTCGCTTGGCTAGCATTACTAGGGTTACAAAACCCAGCTATAGTTGCAGAAAAAATGTTTCTAGCACATGCCTGTCTTTTGTCAAAGTGCTTAGACATTATTATATATATTCTCTCAGCCTTTTCACATTAAAATTACTATAACAGCTAATCATCAATGTAAACAACATTCATATAGGCAGCCGTACACCTGTATACATAAACCTATATTCAAAGTTTGAGCGTTTCAGGAAATAAATCTCCGTTGCAGAAAGTCCCAGATCTCTGGTCCCTCAACCAGATATGTTTCCATATCCAGTTCTAGAATGTCTCTTCGATTCAGGTCAAAGCATAGAGTAATGTAAAACAGCCACAGCCAACACGTGCTTTGTTGAAAGTGCTTCTTCAGGGCTGTTAAATCAAAGGAATACCAAGTATACATAAGTATATCCATTACTCGAAAAAAGGGGAGAAAAATTACAAAACAACATTAAATGAGGAATCTATACACGTAAACATATCAAATCATAATGACTTAAAACATACATGATAAAACTAGGTGAAAGATGTATAAACAAGGTACCCAGATTAAATTGTAATGACTAAATGACTACTACACAGAATTACATATCCAAAGAATTGAAGTAACCAATGTTATAGTAAGTTTTAAAACATGACACTACAACACATTGTGACCATGATGTAAATTGGATTGTCTTGTTCAGTTGCCAAAACAACATGCAAACCAGGAAGAACGCACTTTCAACCTAGTACAAATAATGGAGCAAAATAGCTGATTACATAAACCTACATCACTCAGAAGTGAGGTGCTGAGTATTACCAGCTACTCACTCACATTCCTGATTGTCAGAATAGACAGTTCCAAGATTGCTAAGTAGTTTATGTCTATATGTAAACATTGCAGAACCATTCAAACCCCAAATGAAGTAGAACACTAGTGCAGTTAAACTGTCACTTCACACCTTAAATAAATGTATGCACTTATATCCCTTCAAAATAAGAGTGATATTCTGCCCTGAACATTCTGTTCTCAATTTAAAAAAAATATATATGCATCTATTTATATGGACATAACTTGGATGCTGAATTACATGTACATTGGCGATGATGCATATTACTGCACTTTATGGTTCTCATGTTAGATTTGGATCTCCTGAACTATTTACCACACTTAAAATGTATTTGATTATTGACATCATATTACTAATTTTGTACATCTGGGCAGTTTTAATTTTGATGCACTTGAGTCTCGGCACCCTGTTACTGATTCTGAACTAACTGGGTCACCTGATATTTTGTATTTTTAGTGGGATTTCTATTAATATGGACTTCCATAAAGTGATACACTTGGCTTTATGCACTTTATTGCGTAATTTGCACTACCTCAATTTGCACTATATTATTGTTATATTGATGCACTTTACTGTGGGTACTTTATTGCATGATTTGCACAAACCTGGTTAACTTAACATTGAGGTATCCGTCTTTCCTGCACTTTGCTACACTCATTGCCTGACTGGACTAATTGCGTAGATAATTAATTGTGGATATTAATATGTTGATTGGTAAAATATATTAGCATATCAACATTTTAGCTTACTCCACGGACACTAGCGTTTCTATCTTGTTATGTGTTGGGATAGTAATCCATCCAAATAATGAATGCAACAAATACAATAAATTTCCAAATATGAAAATAACAATGATATGAACGTAAGTGAATATGTTTTTATGCTATGTGTCATTATTAGGAGTAAAATGGTGTTCACAATTGAGATTGTAATCAGCGCCTGTACCCATGGGAGATGACTATTTTTGTAAAAGCATGCGCAATAATGGAGGTTGTTACATCTATCCACATAATAAATAGAAAAAATATAATGAAGATTAAAATAAAATAATAACAATGATATTAATGTAACTGAAAAGTTAAATGCTTCCTATGCTATATGTTATTATCAGAAGTAAAAATGGCAGACATGCAAGTATGGGATTTCAATGGAAGGTTACAGCTCTAGTGTTTTGGGTTAGGGAAATGGAGGAAGGACTGTATAAATGAAGCCTTTTGTAAGTTCTTGTAAGGCCCAGTTGAAGGCATAACCAAATGCGTACGCCATTTAATTTTGTTTAATGTACTTCACACTTTATTTAATTCAACATTATGAGGCCAAAGGAGAAATAGCAATACAAATCAAATAAATGCCTGCAACTGAACCAGGAGTCGTCTGCTCTTGTGCCAATGGGCAACTTGTTTGGCAGAGTGACCGAATGGAGACCTGTTTTTTTTGAATATATAAATATATGTTCCAACCTTCTGATATGGGTAGAAGAACGGCATAGAAATTGCATGGAGTTCACCATGTAATTTTAATGCACACCGATAATTAGTGAGCACAAAAGAATGGCCAACATGTTTCGACATTGTCCTTAATATGGACCGATATATATATATTATATATATGTATATATATATATATATATATTTCCTACTGGCGGTCGCAGTAGGATGTTATAGCTAGGACCATGTTTCCATACAATAATTATTTTTATATTTGCCTATATCTTTTACGCCGTTTGATGAATCATAACAAACCTTTCCGACAAAGGTATTACCAAGAATCTTGTTGTACATGGGAAGTTTCAGGGTGATCTGTCAAGCATGAGTCATGAAAAAGAGGGTAAAAAAAAAGTGCATATACCATTTTAATTCCCATAGAGATTTTAGACACAAACTGCCGGAATGAATTACACCAAATTTGCAGGAAAGTAGCTCTTGGTCCAGAAAGAGTGCTCTTTGATATTTGGTGTAAATCCATTCAGTAGTTTTTGAGATATTAAAAAAAGAAATGTAGATACCTAGAGGTGTGAAGGCTTCTCAAATAATGACAAGCTCATGCAGAGGTCAGCAGAGCTCTGATTGGCAGCCAACACTTTAAACAGAAAATGTTGGCACCCATCTTGGGACTCGGCTTCAGCCGAGGCCCGGGAAAACAGAATAAAAAAGAGAAAAGATGCCAGGGTAGTGGCACATTTACCCCTTAGTTCTGGTGCTTGGTTCCTAGATACCACCCCTGGCAAAAAAACACTTTTTAAAAACTATTTGGAGCAAATTCACGATGGGATCACGAATCTGCAGTAAAAGTTGCGGACCCCCCCACAGCCCTAGGGACCACCATCTCCCTGGGGGTAATATTTTATTATATGTGGCGGTGCACAGCCCCATAGCAGCCCCAGGTACCGCCACCTTTCTGGGGCTAATATTTTATTATACACAGGGGCCATGCAGCCCCCCTGCAGCCCCGCGGACCACCAAGTTGCTTGGGCAAAGTGTGTAAAATAGGTAGGGGGTCCTGTGGACCCCCCCCTCCCTGCAGCCCAGAGGACCGCCACCTCCACAGAGCTGAAATAAAAGAATGAAGGGTGTCTGTTGAAGAACTCCTTCCCTGGGGACCACCACCTCCCCGAGGTTAAGTGAACTATTGGAGGGAGGCCATGCAGCCCCCCTCGAGGGGCCAGTAGTGGCCCTGGGGACCACCCCCCCCCACCCCAGTGCTGGTTCCTGCTATGTCACCGCAGAGATGTGGGCATGGAAACAGAGGAAACAATTGCTCTCACAGACAGGGAGCTGCATGTTTAGCAGCTACCTGTCTTTGAGAGCAAAAGCTGCTCCGGCTGGAGGGGGGCAGCCAGCTTGAACTACAGGGGCCTTCAGGCTCCCCTCGCAGTCCCCAGCAATGGTGACTGGGTTCCCTTGGGGCAGCCAGGATGGCTGGCCGGGCCCTGGAGCATAGAAGACCCCAGGGCCAAGATTGGCTCAGAGAGAGAGCCACATAGTCACCCCCCACAAAAAAAGTACATGTTGAGGACGGGCCTTGCGGGATGGTGTCACCGGGGCTGAAATCTTTCAGGGGAGAGGAGCACACACCCTTGCCCTAAAACAAGTACATGTTCAGGTCAGGTCGTAGGGGATGGACGTTTACCCAACGGGGTAGCACTTACTAACTAACTAGTAGAAAGGGCTCCAGTTGGATAGACATTTTGAGCAAACTGTGGACTCTTGTTAAATAAACAAGCAGGTGAACTTCTGTTCTGGTCATGATGTTCATTTCACAGAAATTAAACTTCAAGAGGACATACAAATATAAACATAGCAGGTGCCTTGGCTAACGATCCACTTCTGGAAAGGACATATGATCCTAACTCCTGGGCTTGGTGAAGGCAAAGCAAGTGGTATACTCCTCAATTCTATTTCGAAAAATGATCTGAAATCCGTTGTGGAGGTGAATGCATTTTTCATATAATGGAGCTCAGTAATACACTCTCACACCCACATAGACCCTCTCTCACAAACTCTTACACCCAGACACTCTCACAGCCTCTCTCACACCCAGATACACCCTCTCACACCTATTCTCCCACAGAGAGAGACAGGCCCTGCGGCCATATCCCACTGCACATGGCCAAAGGCCGTGCACAGCTTGGGGTTGGGTGGTTAGGGGGGTTGGCTGCAGCAACTGGCCTCAGTCCAGGCCCTGTGGCCAACCCTTACTGTCCAATGCCAAAGGCTGTGCCTGGTGCCGGGTTGGGTGTCTATAGGGGGTTGGCCACAGGGCTCAGCTACAGGATAGGCCCCGTCACGCATGGCTGAAAGGTATGCGCAGAGGTGATTGGATTAGTGTACAGTAATGAAAATTGCTTTACTTTATAAAAACCTTAGAAAATCACTTAAAAATCCTATGGTTACAGGGATGTTATAGTTACAAAACCAGAGAAATTCAGCAGTTATTGTCAGAGTTATTTCAAGTAACTATAACTCGCGGCCTAAGGTAACTATAACTCACGCCTACGCCATGCACTGGTAATTACCCCAGATATTAGAGCACTCATGACAACTTTGATAACGTCAATAAAAATATCAACAAAACATCAGAAGTCAAATTATTGAAGAAAAAACTGTGCATGGTGGGTGCACGATTATAGTTACCTTAGGCCGTGAGTTATAGTTCCTGCAGCCAGGCTCTGTGGCCAACACCCTGTAACCACCCAAACCTGCATCCTGCATGGCCTTTGGCCTTGCATGGTAGGGGTTGGCCCACTCGTCACAATCACTACATGAGATGCTGTGCTAAAAAAAAGCGAGGCTGTAAATACCTCCATCAAAGTTTACAGATAACATTTCAAGCTGAAAATGTACAGAAAAAAGACACTTGTTTTAACTTGACAGTGCACTAAAAGTTTGGATGATTATTACTTTACACAAGTGGAGCTTCAACTTGAGCACCTGCTTTGTTTTTATCTGTAAGTGCTTTCCAGTGAGGTTTGATTTCTTTTAAATGAGCATCATGCCAGAATGAATCCTGCCATGCCTACATATCCAAGAAGAGCCACTGTTTTTGTACAAAATATCTGCTCAATTGGAATGATTTCTACTGGCTAATTATTAAGTGCTACCTTGAAGGGGTAAAAGTATAGTGCATCTCCTACATTACAGCTGTGCAAAGGACTCAGATGAAATGTCTTCAGTGACTTTGTGTGTCTGTAAGTTTGCCAGGGTGATTGTTCCTGGAGTGTCTTCATCAGATATCTCTACAAGGTAGAACTGCCAAGAAAACAGACTTGGAAGATGTGTGCTTTGCACAACTTAGTGCTTATGGTGATTGGCGGGGAGCCTGAAGGCATATGTAGTCCCTCCATCTCCTGCAGGAGCCGGCATTGCTCCCACACACAGGAAGCTCCTTTAATTGCAATGTTTTCATCTCTTTCCCTGTCCAAATGTTAGCAGACAGGGAAAGAGAGTAAAACTCTGCTTTCAGCAAGCAGGCTTTTTAAAGGTTCCGCTTTCTGAGTATTTGCTTTTGCTTGGCGGTAGCTCTCCTCTACCACAAAGCAAAAGTAAACAACTATCTTCCAAGGGTGGACACTTCAGGGCATAGCAGGAGGCTAGTCTCAAAATGGCTGCCAGCACTTCCTGGCTGAAGTGTTGGCAGTCAATCAGATCTCTGCACAAGTATTCACAAAGTGTTTAAGCCTCTAGATATACAACTCTGGTTTTCTTTTAATATTTCAAAAACTACTGCATGACATGCCATGCAAAATAATATATCAGCCAACAATTAGATCTGCTTCTTTACAAAGATGTAGGATTCAACCATAGCATCATCGAGACAGATTCTAGTGGAAAGTTGGAAATACAAAAACAGAAACAGAAAACATTATGTTAAAAAGTGATGAGAAATAGCCTACATAGGCATGTATGCATATGCCATATTAAATTAGTACCACCTCAGTATGCAGAAGCCCAGAGCCAGTTCAATATTGAAATATTTTATCAAAATACCCTTCATACAGTATTCCACTGCATTTCCTATTACCTTGGTAAGCAGCTAGTGCTTCATTATGGTATTTAGATGTTTGACACATTACGAAAAAGAAATTAAAATCTGTAATTTCTAGTCATTTTCACTGAAAATAACATACGGATGATGTATAATCTGCATTATGCTATCTACCATTCTGTCATTAGAACACGCATTGTTATTCATCTCTAAATCTAAATTGCTTTTCAAATCTATAGAAAACTTAAAAACCGGTGTTGTAACTGAAGCGCCATCTAATACTCAGAAGCTTTGTTCTGAACACCAATCCATAAAACTTATCATAATGGCCTGTCAATTCAGACTGCGGTCTGTTTAGGTTAGAACAATCTTTAAATCAGCAGCTCATGGTTGTTGTGACAAACCAAGGACACTGCACAGCTGACTTGTTCTGCTTAACAGCCTCAGTCCCTTCCTGTGAAACTTTTTTTCTCCTTTGTAATTAATTAGAGCTATATCCTGATGCTACAGCATTGATGTATTATTAATCAAATGATACATGGGAGTCTGCAAACCCTGTATATAAACCAGTCTCTCATTGATTTACAGTTGGTGACATGTGAGCATTTTGTCTCACTTTTAAAGATATGACATCAGAACTCAAATGTAATCAGTTATTACTGTTAAGTTCTGGTCACAATGCCTAGCCAGCAGCAGATGGGAAGGCAGGTCAGGTCACTGAACATAATTAAAGGAGCTGACTTAGGAACACAATAATACTTGGTTTTCCGTCATGTTTTTTCCAGCTGTTCAGTGAGAAGCAATAATGAGATGCTAATGGCAACATGTTGTTTTTTGCACTCCTGTGGTAATTACAGAAAGGTTAGACTCTTTCTGCAAGTTTCTACTGCAGCTTTTTCAAAAAAACAATTAACTTCTTTTAATATTTTTTTGCAATAAATATCTAACATCCTTTTCCTGTGCTTACATGTGCAGTTGAAATTCCATTTTTATTCTTCATGTTTGCAAACATGCTCTCTTTCCTATAAAAGAGAGAACGGCCAAGAATGTAGGTGGTTTGTGGCAAAGGTGGTGGTGTGACCATGTATTATAAGGAATAAAGTACCCTCTCCAGTCTCATTGATCTATATGGTGATGGAACTCATCCGTGACTTGCAATATCCTTATAATCTATGGTAAGGGATACTTTATTCCATACAAAATACATTGGAGCCTGCAGTTAATGTATAAAAGCCTGTTGTAAAGAAATTTGATTATTGGTTGAGGAGAGCAGAAGTCACACTCAGACAACAACAACAATCTATGTCAGGTTGAACCAAAAAAGTCAGTAAATCAACTTGCTCTTAACCCTCTGGTAGCTTGGCACAAAGCAGTCAGGATTAACTTAGAGGCAATGTGTAAAGTACCCAAATAGTAATAAAGGGATTAAACAAAATAAGAAAATTCTATACCAGTTGAGAATAATAGAGTACATTGTAACAAACAGAATGGTACCAGAACAACAAAAATCAATTCAGTATAACTGGAGATGTTCAGTTTTAAAGTGTTAGTGAAAAAAGTGCCTAAAACCACAAACCACCATTCATGTTAATCTGGTCACGCTAGACTGGTGGAAAGTCACTAATTCAGGCTGACCATGATGGAGTGCCGGTCGGGTACAGGGAGATGGTTTGTGCTGCTGAAAAGGTAACTTTTAAGTCCAACTTGAAGGGTTTTGCTCATGTTGGAGGAAGCCATGAGGATCAGGCTGAGCTTTGCAGATGGTCATCCCTGTATCACAAAGAGCAGGTTCGGTGGTGAGGACAGTTGAAGCTCTTGTGTAAAGAGCCAGGCATGGGTCATGGATGGCTGCTGCTGTAGCTTTGCCTTGGCGGTCATTGCTGGTTGTCATCGCTGTAGCAAGAAGTGTGGCTTTCGCATTGCCGGTAGTCACTGGCAGTCACTGGCTGTGCAAAGAATAGGTCTCACGGAACTTCACATTGATGGTCCTCGCAGGTGGCAGAGTCTTGGTGTGAACAGGCCAGTTTGCACTTGCAAGGACACCAAACATCAGGTTTGTCACCTTTTTTTTAGGAGGAGTGAACTCTAATGACAACCAAGGCTCAAGGACTTGGGGAGGCAGCTCCTGGAGATCCGGTCTCCTTCCAGCAGAGGCCAGCTGGGCTCCGCAATCCATTTGTATGTCCAGTTAAATCCATTTGCAGCAGGTCAGCTGGGCAGTTCAGGGAGACTTGTGTACATATAGTATTAGTTACTAGGGACTTAAAAGTAAAATTATTGTGCCAATAAAGTGCAGTCCAATTTTACCATGTTTGAAGGAGAGCGCACACACACTTTAGCACTGGTTGCAGTGGTAAAGCGCACTAAATGATAAAGCCTGAAACCAGCAGCCTTGTGGCATGATCTTTGTTGTAATATATACCACCACACATGGTACACCGTCACTTGCAAATTTACGGGAAGTATTAAAATATTCAAATTGGACATGGGGCAACCCCGGCCCTGGATTTGGGGATGAAACTGATGCGTAAATTTTGACACAGTCTCCTTAAATATTTTAAGTAATATTAAAGGGGAAGCAGCATCTTTGCCAATACACCAGTGGCTCCGGAAGATTCCTCAAAGGGATCAGGAATGGGAGCTGCCAAAGATTATTTCCGAAACGTATACTAGTACTTATACTAGTATAGGTCAGGATGGTCTGGGGGCCAGACCAATTAAACTGCAACTATAGAGTGCTTCCGGAAAGGAAGGTACTAAGCAGGCCCAAGGAAGCTCTAAAAAACACTGGCATAAACAAAAACAAAATAAAGAAAGAAGAAGCCAAAGAGGAGACCGCAATCTGAGACCTCAGCGAAAAGATACGATCTTAGAAATAGGGAATCGTTAAAAACTCCTGACAAATTCCAATATACTGACAATTGCCCATCTTGTTCCTTCCAGGACACACAAGATAAACAGAATGAGTGAGGAGGGTGGTCAGAACACCAAAGTGACTATGTGAAGCTGAAAAAAGACTCACAACGTTCTTCTGAAACGTTTTAAAAAAAGGAAGAGAAACGTCCATAGCAAAAACCCTAAATTATAAAGAAAAGGTTGCAGCTCTTTCAGTCAAACATGCCAAAAATATTTAGAACACTACTGAAGAGCAGGAGGTGGCAGTGACTCTGCTAGACAGCATAGCAGAAATCACAATATGTTGCCAGAATCTTATACATCTTCTGGTTGTGACACCGACTAGGTACTTCCTTGAAGTCACAACAGCAGACAGGCATGTCTCCCCAGCCATCATGGTTAACAAACTAAGCATTCAGATTGAGGGAGACACAGAGCACACCATTAAAATAATCTTCTGAAGAAGATTAACACTAAATTATGACATTACAATTGCAGGAAAAAATTGGCCACCTGAATTTGTCCACATGCTCCCATAAGAGGAATATGTTAGTTTGCCTTCTTTTCAAGTCCTAGTTCCAGATCCATTAAAAGAAGCTTTTGCCACAGATTGGGCTTTAGTGCCAACACCAGTACTGTACCACAACCATGTAGATAGGGTGGGAGAGATTCCTCCATCATGTTATCCCCATAAGATCAACTCCACAGATCCAGCCTCAAAAAACATGGGGCTGAAGCACCAGTGAGAGATATTCTCACACAACTTGAGTGCCTGGGATAATTGAACCCTGCATCTCTGCAATGAATAATCCTTTTTTTCCAATTGCAAAATCTGACTGTTCGGGTTGTTCCTATGGAATAGTCTTAGATAAAAAAACACCTAAACTGTCAAACATGCACATTTTAAGAAAATATAATTTCTTAGTGTCCTATTTTGAGGATAAGAATTATCAGATAAGGGCAAGAGCCAAACCCTGCACTTTCAAGAACAATGTGTGCAATTACAACCTACAAATACCATCTTGAAACTACAATCACTACTGGGCTTCTTCAATTTTGGTAGAAATTACTTTCTTGAATATAAATAATGCATAAAAAATCTTTATAACTTAGTACGCCCAGACTTCTCAAGCAAACATTGGACACCGGAACATACACACATTCTCAGAGTATTACAAGAAGACTTGCTTGAAGCAAAACATTTACACACATGTGAAAAGGAAACAAACTTGGTCATGAGAGTAATTCCTGATGCCATCGGGTTCACCTATGTCACATTTAATGAGGATGACACTGTACCCATAGCATACAAATCACCTTTGTACTCCAATGCAGAACAACGTTTCGCACCAACAGAAAAAATACTGACTGCTGTTCAGATGGCTGTCATTAAGGAGAGTCCCCTACCCAGGGGAAACACATTACTGTTGTTACCTCAATGCCAGCCATTGAGGCAGTCACCAAAGCTAGCATCCCAAAAGCATTACATCCAGGTTGGACTCAATGGGCGATGTCTCTGATGGTTACTGATGTCGATTATGTTTTTGAGCCAAAATCCCAGGACTTCCTTCAATATAAATTTGAGTACCCCATATCCACTATCATCTTGCCTCCTCATCAATAGCAAATCATCATTTATACTGATGGTTCAGCACCAACTAACTGTAGGTTTTAAACATCAATATTCTGCCGCTTCTGCAGCCATTATTGGATTTACTGAGGAATGTTAAATTCCTGCCTCAACATACCTACACACAGACCCTAGGGGACTGCACAGCACAACGTGCAGAGCTTAAGGCACTAATTTTGCACTGTAACACACACCGATCCTGAACTGTCAACTTTGATTGTGTATGATTCGTACTATTTAGACCAGTCCTTCAATGAATATTTGCACTACTGGCACGTAAATGGGTTCAGAGATACCAAAGGGAACAACATCAAACATAAATTCTTGTGGGGGAGGTTAGCAGATCATTAAGACAGGCTACCAAAAGCTCATGTAGTTCATACATTGGGCCAACAACATGTAGCAATAGATGCTGTAGGAAACACTTTGGCTGATGAAGCTGCCAAATCTGAAGTTGTACCGCCTTTGTTGCTATGATTACTCATTCTCATATGAGACTGGATGATGAAGCCCTGGCTGTTGTGAAGGGTTTGGTTGAAGGCAAACTCTTACCATAGGCATACCCTGCAGCATATTTTGACAACTTAAGTGCCCAAAATATTGTATTTGCAGCAATGCCCAGGGAAGGTGATCGTGTGATCCTCAACCAACACCAGCGTTAAGATCTCATTAAAGCAGCACATGGGGGTGTTGCTTCTGCCCACACTGATGTGGCGGGTACCATTTCCTTATTACAAAGATGCTATTGGTTGCCAAATCTATACAAATAGACCAAACAGTATGTGCTCTGCTGTGACATCTATCAACAAGTTAATGGGTCCACCATCAAATGCCTACCAAAGACCCCACTCTTAGTGTCAAGCAAGCCACTACAATATGTGGTACTTAGACCATTGCTGTCCTTTGTAACCTGATAGTGCATACAAATACATCTTAGTCGCTGGGGATTCATGCTCCAGATTTCTGTGAGTATGGCCTCAACAATCAGCTGATTTTCAAACTGCTATTAAAGATTTACAATCCTCATCGGGACAAATGCAGTTGCAGCATTCCCGTCAGACCAGTTCCCTTCCATTGCATCTAGGACATTGAGGGACACTATGGCAAAAATGGGTGTTAAACTCAATTTTTTGTCCCACTACCATCCCTAGGGGAATTTAGTCATGGAGCGGAAGAACCAAGACTAAAAGCAATCCTTAACAGCGAGAGTACTAGGATTATGTGGTCTTATTTGGGATACCTATGTCTGTTCCAGATCTTGATGGCCCTGGCGAGGTGGACGGCAGAAACACCCTTTGATATGAATGAACGTGTCATTGTTTCACAGGAAATACAACAATTCTGTGGTAAAAATGTGTCTGCATATGCCACCACCTTGGAAATGAGAGATTTGCCAACAACATCTACCAGCTAGATTCCTAAAGTTGGGGATCTAGTGCGAGAATAAATTGCTGTAAGGACGGAATTTGGCCTATCATATTGAGCACCAGTTCCAGTTCTGGGAATACATGGTACCAGAATTTTCATTCTACTACTGCAGCCTTGTTCTAAAGAAAACAGCTTTGTTTCAAGTGATAACATCAGATTGCACCATGTGGCCGATCCTGCACAGTAGACCAAGAAGATTGCTGGGTAGTTCCCTGGCCTCTCTCACTACCCCATAGGATATACCTCTTCAGACACTCCACAATGCTTCAGCATGCAATCATGCTACAACTGTCTCCCTGAGCTTGAGCAGGGCAGAGAATGAACTTCTATAATTCCTGTCACCTCTTCATCAACATAAAATGTCCAAGACAAATGGGTGATATTTTTTACTATGAACCACCACTAGTGGATACATCTACCAGTTCTGCACTGGCCTCAGTTTTTGCACAGACTGCTTCTCTCTAGTTTGCCAACATTGATGATTTTTCTTCAAATTCTTCCAAAACAGCAACTGCACCTGTATCAAGAGCACATAAGCTTTACAACTGGCTTGAAAATAATTTTTTGGTTCGTCCATGGTTTGGATTGGCTTTGTCATTGTTTTTCTTCTGCTGACAAATGATCACTGTTGGACTTTTTTGCTTATGCAGGGTCATCCTCAATCTTTTTGCCTCCTGCCTCCTATTTTTTCTGACCTGTTGCTGTTGGCTTTTGAACTCGTAGCACTTTACCACTGCTAACCAGTGCTAAAGTGCATATGCTCTCTCTGTAAAATGTGTATATGATTGGTTTATCCGTGATTGGCATATTTGATTTACTATTAAGTCCCTAGTAAAGTGCACTAGAGGTGCTAGGGCCTGTAAATCAAATGCTACTAGTGGGCCTGCAGCACTGGTTGTGCCACCCACATAAGTAGCTCTGTAATCATGTCTCAGACCTGCCACTGCAGTGTCTGTGTGTGCAGTTTTAACTGTAAATTCGACATGGCAAGTGTACCCACTTGCCAGGCCTAAACCTTCCCTTTTCTTACATGTAAGACACCCCTAAGGTAGGCCCTAGGTAGCCCCAAGGGCAGGGTGCAGTGTATGGATAAGGTAGGACATATAGGGGGTTATTCTAACTTTGGAGGAGGTGTTAATCCGTCCCAAAAGTGACGGAAAAGTGACGGATTTACCACCAGCCGTATTACGAGTCCATTATATCCTATGGAACTCGTAATACGGCTGGTGGTATATCCGTCACTTTACCGTCACTTTTGGGACGGATTAACACTCCTCCAAAGTTAGAATAACCCCCATAGTAATGTGGTTTATATGTCCTGACAGTGAAATACTGCCAACTTCGTTTTTCACTGTTGCAAGGCCTGTCTCTCTCATAGGATAACATGGGGGCTACCTTTAAATATGATTAAAGTGTAGATTCCCCTAGAGAGTAGATGGGCATGTGGAGTTTGGGGTCCCTGAACTCACAATTTAAAAATACATATTTTAGTAAAGTTGATTTTAAGATTGTGCGTTTGAAAATGCCACTTTTAGAAAGTGAGCATTTTCTTGCTTAAACCATTCTGTGACTCTGCCTTGTTTGTGGATTCCCTGTCTGGGTCAGTTTGACAGTTGGGTTGTTTTTCACCTCGCACTAGACAGTGACACAAAGGGAGCTGGGGTGTAACCTGCATTTCCTGATTAGCCATCTCTGCTAGGAGGGAGGGGAGGAGTGGTCACTCTCATCTGAAAGGACTGTGCCTGCCTCTGACAATGCAGGCTCCAACCCCCTGGTGTGTGTCTGAGGCCTTGCCTGGGCAAGGCAAGATTTCACAAGTAGGTGTGAGTCCCCTTTGAAGAAAGGTGACTTCAAAGACTAAAATGGGTATAAGAAGGGCACCCAAATCTACAGACTTTAGAAACACTTCTGGAACTAACAGGAACCTCTGCCTGGAGAAGAGCTGATAGCTGAGGAAGAAGTGCTGCCCTGCCTGTGACTGTGCTTTGTGGAGCTTTCCTGCAGTGCTGCTTCTGCCAGAGTAAGAGGGCAAAGATTGGACTTTGTGTGCCTTCCATCTTGTGAAGAAATCTCCAAGGGCTTGAGTTAGAGCTTGCCTCCTGTTGTTTGAAGTCTCAGGGACAGCAAAGACTTCTCTCTGCCAGTACCTGGAGTCTCTGGAGAGACTCTTGCTCTGACAAGTGGTGCCCGATCCAGCCCCTGAACCCTTGAAAGAAAAGCTGATGGAAATCCAGAGAAATCGACTTCGGACGCCTTCGGACGACTCCGAACCGACGCCGCTGCTGAATCCGGTAACGCCGCCTGCACCCGACGGCGTGACCTTCGCTGGAACCCGATGCGCTTCGCAGGCCCGACGCCGCTGCAACCCCGCTGAAGTCCGCGACTCCGTGGAAGTCGCCGCACCCCGTCGTGTCCGACGCTGGTCGAAGCGTGTGGATTCAACGTTTTCGCACAGACGCCGCGATCCCCGACTTCGCCTCTCGGCTTGTTTTCACTCTTCACCAAAGGTACTGTACTTGGGGGTCTACGCGACTCCGTGTCCGGCGCCACTGGTGTCGACTTGTTGGGAACGACTCCGTCACGATGCCGTGTTAACATCTCATCGAAGCATTTTTGTTTCTAAGCGCTATTTTTGAGTTTAATCTTTAAAAATTCATAACTTGACTTGTCTATGTTGGATTTTTGTCGTTTTGGTCTTGTTTTGTTTAGATAAATATTTCCTATTGTTCTAAACTGATGTTGTGTCATTTTATAGTGTTGTCATTAAGTTACTGTGCGTGTTGGTACAAATACTTTACACCTAGCGCTCTGAAGTTAAGCCTACTGCTCTGCCAAGCTACCAAAGGGGTAAGCAGGGGTTAGCTGAGGGTGATTCTCTTTTACCCTGACTAGAGTGAGGGTCCTTGCTTGAACAGGGGGTAACCTGACTGTCAACCAAAGACCCCATTTCTAACAATCACTATCTTCCTAAACACTCTGCTGTTGAACCGGTAGATGAGGTTTTAACGCCTTTCCTGTCGTCCCATAAGGTCCAAAGAGACTTGTCCCTTGTGAACATTTCAGCCGCTCCAATTCCTGATGGGATTGTTAAGGATAAAGTACGGTATGATATCTTTGGCCCTTCTGAAGTCATTTAAGTTCCAAATGTTTTTGAAGTATCTATGAATAATGTTGTTACACTGGGGGTTGTATCTGATGACTGGGATGTAAAACAGTTGTTTCAATGCTTCTTGAGCTTGAATATTACACTGTATTTGAAAGTGAAGATGTTTACATGACAACAGCGAATTATGAGGAAATGTTCTGTTATCATCATTATGGACATTATTTTCAGCACCAAGCTCTTACCCCTAGATTATTTTACAATTACATACAATGGGAACATAGTCCAACCCACCAGCAGGGAGACTAAAACATATGTATATGTTTGCATATTTTACAGGGAATGATGCTAAGAATGCTGAGTCATATCACTCTAACATACCTCCCTGTAGCTAGAAAAATATTGCTAATTCCCACCAAATTGATGTATTCATATCCCTTTGTCTCCCAGTTGGCCACTGAAGTCTATGAGTTTTGGAATAGAACAATTGATTTAAAAAGTGTGTGGGGGACACAAGATTGGCAAATACAGGGTAAGGAGGCTTTATTTAGAGCATGCCTTGTTCCTTTACAAATTATATTTTTTAAATGTCACTGTTCAAGAAACAACTTGCCATGTGTTAATAAAAATAAAAGAACTGAATGCAGCCAGTAGTCCCGCTTTTGAAAAATTTGACAATTGGCAAAAACTTTAAATGTCAGAGAAGAACATCTCAATACTAGGTTCAGAATGGTACTTTTAATTCATCACTTTCCCAACCCGATAGGTGGTTGTTGTGGCCAGTGGACTCAAATGCTTGTCATGAGCATTTGGTAAACTCCACATGAGGTTTTAGAGTGAGCCAACTGGTCACTTGTTACCTCACAGCACAACACTCAGGTATTGTCACAACATATAGGGGCAGATTTAAGAGCCCCTAGTGCCTCCTTGGGCACATTAGCGTCATTTTATTTGATGCTAATATGGCCCAACGAGGCCAAAATCGCTGTGCCAAATTAACTAAGTGGAGCAATGCATGCATTGCAACACTTTGTAACCCTTTGCACTACATTATGACTGCATAATTTGTTCTTTGCGACACTCCGTGGCCTGGTTACTCGGCTGTTGTGGGCGAATAAACACTCATGCATTCATTGGGAAGTCCTCACTCTCCCTTATGAACTTTGAGGCCTTGGGGTTCCCCACTTCCAACTTTATTATTTGGTGGCACAATGTAATTATACATACCATTGGTTTCACCCTGATACCAGCCTTTCATGCTCCATCCCAGAGCGTGATCTGGTGGGCCCAGTACTGCTGAACAACCTGCTGTCCGATAGTGTTCAATTGCATTGTAGAGATTTCAAGACCCTTGTTACAACCAGCTGGGCTTGGCGCAAACTTGCTTGCGCTACTTCACTGCGATTCACTGTATTCCTCCACACTGAAATTGATCAATAATGCTTTCATACACATCACAAGGAGATTCTGGTTCAGCACCCGCTGCAGACCGTTCAGCTTTATACTTTTGGGGATGTCTTCTCAGACGAACACATATTTTCCCACAACACAGATTCCTGCTTCACTGATGCCACACAATTGCAGCATTTCATACTATGCCGACTGAAGAGTGCTCTGTGTGCACGTTATCCCACATGTCCACTAGTGCCGGCCGAGTTTACTCCACTCTCCTTAATGGCTTCTGCAGACTCGGGAGCTAGATTGGTTTCTAAGATTTATTTAATATGTATTAAGGCCCTTCTGGTTCCAGATGCTGGACTAAGGGAATCCTGGGAGAGGGATATTGGACAACCCCTGCCCCAAAAAGTCTGGGAAGTATGTTGTGCACAAAGTCGATTTGTTTCACCCAACCAGTGCCACAAACGTATCCACTTTAAATTCCTTAGAAGAGCCTACATTACCCCCAGTGAGAAGGCCTGTATCGACCCAGCTCGGTCATCGGCCTGCTCCAAATGCCGAGCACCGACTGCAGATTTCTTACATATGTCATTGCCTTGTCCCAATATTAGTCACTTTTGGTGCAAGGTGCTTAATCGATTATCGGTCATTGTGGGGTGGCCTATCAGTCCTGAGCCACTTACAGCCCTGCTCCGATATACTGGTGAATTGCCAAAGTCCATTAGGTGCCTCACTGCGATATTGCTCCTGTTGGCAAGGCAGGAGATAGCGCTCCATTGGGGATCTAAGAATGCACCTAGCACTGCCTCCTGGTTGGGCATTCTCACATACAGGGACACCAATATCAAGATGTGCGCCTCGCTCCAGCCTGTTTCGTGCAGACCTAGGAATTTCTGGCAACCACTGAGGTACTATTTAAATACAATTGCAGCTTACTCGCTAGCCTCGCAGACTTTGACTGATGCAAGCTCATGCTGATAGCCACTTTATCCATGTTATTATCTTCACTTTGTCTCTTTTGGGCATTGTATGGCCCACTACCCAACCAAAGCTCATAGTTATCAATACCATTGTATTTGTCTTGCAATGATGGACTGTTGATCGCATGTGATGTGGTTTTAGCCGCTTGCACTGCACTACATTGTGTTTGTTCTATGTTATGACTGAAAATTTATAAATAAAATTTAAAAACAAAATACCAACTTCTTCAAACATTTTGAGGAATTGGTGAGCAAGAGCTTTAATGCATCTATTACTGTGGGGATTGTGCACTTTTTTAAGACTGTTGTTTCTGGATTTGTTAGCACTTTCCACACTGTGTTTGGAGTGAGCAATCCACTCACTGTTTTCAAGTGTCTTTACTGAATTCCCAATAACATTGGTATTAATTGGAGGTATCATGCTGTTGCTATTTTTGATTCACAATGGCTGTCCCATCTGAGCAAAGAGGACAGATGGAGCTCCCACTATCCCACCTGTATCGTAATTGCATAATGCAGTATTTCAGAGTTCCACTGTTAGAGGAACTGGAATTGAATTGATCACTGTCATTCAGACTAATTATCACTTGTGTGCAGTTTAATTTTCCATTGCTTGTGGTGCTTCTTTGAATGAGCACTGAAGGTGTGTCTTGCTGTGCAGCCTGTGCCTTCTTTGGACAAGCACCTGCTATTGTTCTTGATGAGGGCCCATTCATTGACATGCCTATTGAGACTGTGGTTGTTACACGAGGCATCCTATGAGCCACCCCTTATGTGCGTCATGGCTCCTTCTACATCTAGTATTGCATGGAATGCTCCCCCCTTGGCCAGACCTATGGCTGAGGCATCTGCTCGTGTGTGGTCCATGGATCTCTCATTTAACGAGTTGGTCACCTTGCTGTGTAGCCATTTTAGTTATAGCTCCATGCACGTTAGATTAACACACTAGGCCGCTGTGCACTTTGACCTAGATATATTTTATTTGGCTTCGCATTGTTATTTTTACAATAACCACATTTACGGTCTTGTTTTATTTAACTGTTTTTGCTTAGCCCAGCACTGTGTTCTCAAATAAGACATTCTTGATCACTTTGTGCTTCAGTCAAGGCTTCAGTTTGGTACATTGCCGGTGAACGTGGTAGAAGTTTAGTCTCCGACATTCGTAGAAAATACACATCCTTATGCAGGGACATTTTCTTAGAACATCTGCTGTGTTATTATAAAAACCCTTCTTAGTCCCATTACACGTTAAGAGGAAGATTCCAGCCAGGGAACCACAACTGTATGCTGAAATGCTTCGCTGCAGATGCTAATGAAGACTACAGGCCTTTGCTCAGGTATGAGAGTTGATGCCCTCCCGGGGGAACCTGAAAGGCAGAATTAGAGCTTAACATGCTGTGCTTAGATTATGACTTAGATAGTAAGTAGTCTTTAACCCCTTCGCTGCCAGGCCTTTTCCCCCTCCTGTGCCGAGCCTTTTTTTGGCTATTTAGAGCAGTTCGCGCTTAGGCCCTCATAACTTTTTGTTCACATAAGCTACCCACGCCAAATTTGCGTCCTTTTTCCCCAACATCCTAGGGATTCTAGAGGTACCCAGACTTTGTGGGTTCCCCAGAAGGAGGCCAATAAATTAGCCAAAAATCAGTGAAAATGTCGTTTTTTTCAATAAAATGGGAAAAATGGGCTGCTGAAGAAGGCTTGTGGTTTTTTCCCTGAAAAGGGCATCAAAAAAGGCTTTGCTGTGATAAAATCACCAGCTTCCCAGCTTTCAGGAACAGGCAGACTTGAATCAGAAAAACCAATTTTTCAACAC
Source organism: Pleurodeles waltl (assembly GCF_031143425.1). NCBI lineage: Eukaryota > Metazoa > Chordata > Amphibia > Caudata > Salamandridae > Pleurodeles > Pleurodeles waltl. The sequence goes on along the minus strand of NC_090449.1, from coordinate 208,252,447 downwards.
AATTTTGGCATTTTACTGGGACATACCCCATTTTAAAGATTTTTTGTGCTTTCAGCCTCCTTCCAGTCAGTGACAGAAATGGGCATGAAACCAACGCTGGATCCCAGAAACCACAAAATTTCTGAAAAGTAGACAAAATTCTGAATTCAGCAAGGGGTAATTTGTGTAGATCCTACAAGGGTTTCCTACAGAAAATAACAACTGAAAAAGAAAAATATTGAAATTGAGGTGAAAAAAAGAACAATTTTTTCTCTAAGTTTTACTCTGTAACTTTTTCCTGCAATGTCAGATTTTTCAAAGCAATATACCGTTACGTCTGCTGGACTCTTCTGGTTGCGGGGATATATAGGGCTTGTAGGTTCATCAAGAACTCTAGGTATAGAGAGCCAATAAAGGACCTGCACCCTGCAGTGGGTTTTCATTCTATGCCGGGTATACAGCAATTCATTTGCTGAAATATAAAGAGTAAAAAATAGCTATCAAGAAAACCTTTGTATTTCCAAAATGGGCACAAGATAAGGTGTTGAGAAGCAGTGGTTATTTGCACATCTCTGAATTCCGGGGTGCCCATACTAGCATGTGAATTACAGGGCATTTCTCAAATAGACGTCTTTTTTACACACTGTCTTACATTTGGAAGGGAAAAATGTAGAGAAAGACAAGGGGCAATAACACTTGTTTTCCCAAGTCTCCCGATAAAAATGATACCTCACTTGTGTGGGTAGGCCTAGCGCCCGCGACAGGATATGCCCCAAAACACAACGTGGACACATCACAGAAAACAGAGCTGTTTTTAGCAAAGTGACTACCTGTAGATTTTGGCCTCTAGCTCAGCCGCCACCTAGGGAAACCTACCAAACCTGTGCATTTCTGAAAACTAGAGACCTAGGGGAATCCAAGATGGGGTGACTTGTGTGGCTCGGACCAGGTTCTGTTACCCAGAATCCTTTGCAAACCTCAAAATTTGGCAAAAAAAACACATGTTCCTCACATTTCTGTGGCAGAAAGTTCTGGAATCTGAGAGGAGCCACAAATTTCCTTCCACCCAGCGTTCCCCCATGTCTCCTGATAAAAATGATACCTCACTTGTGTGGGTAGGCCTAGCGCCCGCGACAGGAAACGCCCCAAAGCGCAACGTGGACACAGCCAAATTTTTGAAGGAAAACAGAGGTGTTTTCTGCAAAGTGCCTACCTGTAGATTTTGGCCTGTAGTACAGCCGCCACCTAGGGAAACCTACCAAACCTGTGATTTCTGAAAACTAGAGACCTAGGGGAATCCAAGATGGGGTGACTTGTGTGGCTCGGACCAGGTTCTGTTAACCAGAATCCTTTGCAAACCTCAAAATTTAGCTAAAAAAACACATGTTCCTCACATTTCTGTGGCAGAAAGTTCTGGAATCTGAGAGGAGCCACAAATTTCCTTCCCCCCAGCGTTCCCCCACGTCTCCCGATAAAAATGATACCTCACTTGTGTGGGTAGGCCTAGCGCCCGCGACAGGAAACACCCCAAAGCGCAACGTGGACACAGCCAAATTTTTGAAGGAAAAAAGAGGTGTTTTCTGAAAAGTGCCTACCTGTAGAGTTTGGCCTGTAGCTCAGCCGCCACCTAGGGAAACCTACCAAACCTGTGCATTTCTGAAAACTAGGGACCTAGGGGAATCCAAGATGGGGTGACTTGTGTGGCTCGGACCAGGTTCTGTTACCCAGAATCCTTTGCAAACCTCAAAATTTGGCTAAAAAAACACATGTTCCTCACATTTCTGTGGCAGAAAGTTCTGGAATCTGAGAGGAGCCACAAATTTCCTTCCACCCAGCGTTCCCCCACGTCTCCCGATAAAAATGATACCTCACTTGTGTGGGTAGGCCTAGCGCCCGCGACAGGAAAGGCCCCAAAGCGCAACGTGGACACAGCCAAATTTTTGAAGGAAAACAGAGGTGTTTTTTGCAAAGTGCCTACCTGTAGATTTTGGCCTGTAGCTCAGCCGCCACCTAGGGAAACCTACCAAACCTCTGCATTTCTGAAAACTAGAGACCTCGGGGAATCCAAGATGGGGTGACTTGTGTGGCTCGGACCAGGTTCAGTTACCCAGAATCCTTTGCAAACCTCAGAATTTGGCTAAAAAAACACATGTTCCTCACATTTCTGTGGCAGAAAGTTCTGGAATCTGAGAGGAGCCACAAATTTCCTTCCACCCAGCGTTCCCCCACGTCTCCCGATAAAAATGATACCTCACTTGTGTGGGTAGGCCTAGCGCCCGCGACAGGAAACGCCCCAAAGCGCAACGTGGACACAGCCAAATTTTTGAATGAAAACAGAGGTGTTTTTTGCAAAGTGCCTACCTGTAGATTTTTGCCTGTAGCTCAGCCGCCACCTAGGGAAACCTACCAAACCTGTGCATTTCTGAAAACTAGAGACCTAGGGGAATCCAAGATGGGGTGACTTGTGTGGCTCGGACCAGGTTCTGTTACCCAGAATCCTTTGCAAACCTCAAAATTTGGCTAAAGAAACACATGTTCCTCACATTTCTGTGGCAGAAAGTTCTGGAATCTGAGAGGAGCCACAAATTTCCTTCCACCCAGCGTTCCCCCACATCTCCCGATAAAAATGATACCTCACTTGTGTGGGTAGGCCTAGCGCCCGCGACACGAAACGCCCCAAAGCGCAACGTGCACACAGCCAAATTTTTGAAGGAAAACAGAGGTGTTTTTTGCAAAGTGCCTACCTGTAGATTTTGGCCTGTAGATCAGCCGCCACCTAGGGAAACCTACCAAACCTGTGCATTTCTGAAAACTAGAGACCTAGGGGAATCCAAGATGGGGTGACTTGTGTGGTTTGGACCAGGTTCTGTTACCCAGAATCCTTTGCAAACCTCAAAATTTGGCTAAAAAAACACATGTTCCTCACATTTCTGTGGCAGAAAGTTCTGGAATCTGAGAGGAGCCACAAATTTCCTTCCACCCAGCGTTCCCCCACGTCTCCCGATAAAAATGATACCTCACTTGTGTGGGTAGGCCTAGCGCCCGCAACAGGAAAGGCCCCAAAGCGCAACGTGGACACAGCCAAATTTTTGAAAGAAAACAGAGGTGTTTTTTGCAAAGTGCCTACCTGTAGATTTTGGCCTGTAGCTCAGCCGCCACCTAGGGAAACCTACCAAACCTCTGCATTTCTGAAAACTAGAGACCTCGGGGAATCCAAGATGGGGTGACTTGTGTGGCTCGGACCAGGTTCTGTTACCCAGAATCCTTTGCAAACCTCAAAATTTGGCTAAAAAAACACATGTTCCTCACATTTCTGTGGCAGAAAGTTCTGGAATCTGAGAGGAGCCACAAATTTCCTTCCACCCAGCGTTCCCCCATGTCTCCCGATAAAAATTATACCTCACTTGTGTGGGTAGGCCTAGCGCCCGCAACAGGAAACGCCCCAAAGCGCAACGTGGACACAGCCAAATTTTTGAAGAAAAACAGAGGTGTTTTTTGCAAAGTGCCGACCTTTAGATTTTGGCCTGTAGCTCAGCCGCCACCTAGGGAAACCTACCAAACCTGTGCATTTCTGAAAACTAGAGACCTAGGGGAATCCAAGATGGGGTGACTTGTGTGGCTCGGACCAGGTTCTGTTACCCAGAATCCTTTGCAAACCTCAAAATTTGGCTAAAGAAACACATGTTCCTCACATTTCTGTGGCAGAAAGTTCTGGAATCTGAGAGGAGCCACAAATTTCCTTCCACCCAGGGTTCCCCCACGTCTCCCGATAAAAATGATACCTCACTTGTGTGGGTAGGCCTAGCGCCCGCGACAGGAAACGCCCCAAAGCGCAACGTGGACACAGCCAAATTTTTGAAGGAAAACAGAGGTGTTTTTTGCAAAGTGCCTACCTGTAGATTTTGGCCTGTAGCTCAGCCGCCACCTAGGGAAACCTACCAAACCTGTGCATTTCTGAAAACTAGAGACCTAGGGGAATCCAAGATGGGGTGACTTGTGTGGCTCGGACCAGGTTCTGTTACCCAGAATCCTTTGCAAACCTCAGAATTTGGCTAAAAAAACACATGTTCCTCACATTTCTGTGGCAGAAAGTTCTGGAATCTGAGAGGAGCCACAAATTTCCTTCCACCCAGCGTTCCCCCACGTCTCCCGATAAAAATGATACCTCACTTGTGTGGGTAGGCCTAGCGCCCGCGACACGAAACGCCCCAAAGCGCAACGTGCACACAGCCAAATTTTTGAAGGAAAACAGAGGTGTTTTTTGCAAAGTGCCTACCTGTAGATTTTGGCCTGTAGCTCAGCCGCCACCTAGGGAAACCTACCAAACTTGTGCATTTCTGAAAACTAGAGACCTAGGGGAATCCAAGATGGGGTGACTTGTGTGGCTTGGACCAGGTTCTGTTACCCAGAATCCTTTGCAAACCTCAAAATTTGGCTAAAAAAATACATGTTCCTCACATTTCTGTGGCAGAAAGTTCTGGAATCTGAGAGGAGCCACAAATTTCCTTCCACACAGCATTCCCCCACGTCTCCCGATAAAAATGATACCTCACTTGTGTGGGTAGGCCTAGCGCTCGCGACAGGAAATGGCCCAAAACACAACGTGGACACATCAAATTTTTTCATAGAAAACAGTGCTTACCTGTGGATTTTGGCCTCTAGCTCAGCCGGTACCTGGGGAAACCTAGCAAACCAGCGCATTTTTGGAAACTAGAGACCTGGGGGAATCCAAGATGGGGTGATTTGCGGGGCTCTGACCAGGTTCTGTTACCCAGAATCCTTTGCAAACATCAAAATTTGTCCCCAAAACACTTTTTCCTCTCATTTCGGTGACAGAAAGTTCTGGAATCTGAGCGGAGCCACAAATTTCCTTCCACCCAGCGTTCCCCTAAGTCTCTCCATAAAAATGGTACCTCACTTGTGTGGGTAGGCCTAGCGCCCACGAAAGGAAATGGCCCAAAACACAACGTGGACACAACATATTTTTTCACAGAAAACAGAGGTGTTTTTTGCAAAGTGCCTACCTGTGGATTTTGACCTCTAGCTCAGCCTGCCCCGGGGGGGGGAGGAAATGCCCTAAAATAAATTTTACCCCCCACCCCCCCCGCCCAGGAGCGACCCTTGCCTACGGGGTCGCTCCGCCTGCGCGACATTGGCGCCAAAAAACAAATCCCCGGTGCCTAGTGGTTTCTGCCCCCTTGGGGCAGATTGACCTAAAATCGACCAATCTGCCCCCAAGGGGGGGAGAAATGGTCTAAATACAGTTTGCCCCCCAGGGGAGCGACCCTTGCCTGATGGGTCGCTCCCCATCTCTAAAAAAACAAACATACAAAAAAAAAAACACACAAAAAAAATTTGCCCTGGCGCCTAGAGGTTTCTGCCCCCCCCTGGTGGCAGATCGGCCTAATAATAGGCCGATCTGCCACCGGGTGTGCAGAAATGGCCTAAAATAAATTTGCCCCCCGAACCCCCACCCCCACCGGGAGCGACCCTTGCCTACGGGGTCGCTCCCCCTGCGTGACATTGGCGACAAAAAACAAATCCCTGGTGCCTAGTGGTTTCTGCCCCCTTGGGGCAGATTGACCTAAAATCGACCAAGCAGAAATGGTCTAAATACAATTTGCCCCCCAGGGGAGCGACCCTTGCCTGATGGGTCGCTCCCCATCTCTAAAAAAAAAAAAAACACAAAAAAAACACACAAAAAAAATTTGCCCTGGCCCCTAGAGGTTTCTGTCCCCCCTGGGGGTAGATCGGCCTAATACCATGGCCTAAAATAATTTTGCCCCCCCCTACCCCCCCTCCCCGGGGAGCGACCCTTGCCTACAAGGTCGCTCCTCTTGCGTGACGGCGCAAAAAAAAGATCCCTGGTGCCTAGTGCTTTCTGCCCCCCTTGGGGGCAGATTGACCTAAAATCGGCCGATCTGACCCCAAAGCGGGCAGAAATGGCCTAAATACATTTTGCCCCTCCAGGGGAGCGACCTTGTCCAAGGGGTCGCTCCCCATCTGTAAAACAAAAAAACAAAAAAATCCCTGGCGCCTAGTGGTTTCTGCCCCCCTTGGGGGCAGATCAGCCGAATCAAAATAGGTTGATCTACCCCCCAGGGGGGCAGAAATAGCCTAAAATAATCCCCCCCCCCAGAGAGCGACCCTTGCCTAAGGGGTCGCTCCCCTTACGTGAAATTCATGCAAAAAAAACACCCTGGTGTCTAATGGTTTCTGCCCCCCTTGGGGGCAGATTGGCCTCATCAAAATAGGCCAATCTGCCCCCAAGGGGGGCAGAAATGGCCTAAATATAATTTGCCCCCTAGGGGAGCGACCCTTGCCTAAGGGGTCGCTCCCCACCTAAAAAAAAAAGAAAACATAACAAAAAGAAAAAATAAAAGAAATGATCCCTGGTGCCTAGAGGTTTCTGCCCCCCCTGGGGGCAGATCCCCTAATAATAGGCCGATCTGCCCCCTGGGGGGGGCAGAAAAGGCCTTCCCAAAAAAATGCCCCCCCTGGGAGCGACCCTTGCCCAAGGGGTCGCTCCCCACCTAAAAAAAAAAGAAAACATAACAAAAAGAAAAAATAAAAGAAATGATCCCTGGTCCCTAGAGGTTTCTGCCCCCCCTGGGGGCAGATCCCCTAATAATAGGCCGATCTGCCCCCCAGGGGGGGCAGAAAAGGCCTTCCCAAAAAAATGCCCCCCCTGGGAGCGACCCTTGCCCAAGGGGTCGCTCCCGTTGCGTGAAAAAAAAACTCCCTGGTGTCTAATGGTTTCTGCCCCCCTTGGGGGCAGATTGGCCTCATCAAAATAGGCCAATCTGCCCCCAAGGGGGGCAGAAATGGCCTAAATATATATTGCCCCGTAGGGGAGCGACCCTTGCCTAAGGGATCGCTCCCCACCTAAAAAAAAAAAGAGAACATCACAAAAAAAAAAAAAGCTCCCTGGTGCCTAGAGGTTTCTGCCCCCCCTGGGGGCAGTTCGGCCTAATAATAGGCCAATCTGCCCCCAGGGGGGGCAGAAAAGGCCTTCCTAAAAAAATCCCCCCCCTGGGAGCGACCCCTGCCCAAGGGGTCGATCCCTTTTGACAGTTTCATTGCAAAAAAAAAAAATCCCTGGTGTCTAGTGAGGTTTCAAAAGCCGGATTGCAAGCAATCCGGCTTTTGAAACCCTGTGAGAGACTTCAAAGGGAAGGAAATACATTTCCTTCCCTTTGAAGCCTCTCGGGGCCTCCCCCATGGGATTGAAAGAGAAATGCTTTTGCTTCCAGCGCGATGGGGGAGACCCTGTGACTAATCAGCGCGTGCTCGCGCGCTGACGTCACAGGGGGGGTTGGGGAGGTCGGGGTGGGAGGGGAAGGGCTTCCCCTTCCATCCCTGACTTGGGGGGGTGGGACCACAGAGGGAGCACTAGCGCTCCCTCTGGGCTCTGTGCACAGGACGTAATGGTTACGTCCTGGGCACAGCAGTACTGTGCCTCAGGACGTAACCATTACATCCTGGGCACAGAAGGGGTTAAATCCTAGTGACAATATGATAGCATTATTCGTATGCTTCACTCTCCTCATCACTATTTAAATTTTGTCATATTGTGTCGTCCTGGTTATTGCAGCTCACGCTTTGCTATCTAAAATGCAGTTGTTTTATTAAACCAGTCTTTAAAACTTATACTGCTTTTTATTGTCATTTATATATGAGACTGAATTGTGAATAAGAGAACCGGATGCGACCTGAGTGACCACGACTTCCCTGAGAAGTATGATATGTCATGCGCTCGGCTGCCCAATCATCTCTACCTCTTGGGAGAGGCAAGGCACTGCTAGTTAGCCGGAGCAAAATCCAGATTTGGAGCGACAGGTGTCACCCATAGTGGGTCAGACTCAGTCTCCCACACCGTGGACGATCTTGCTGCTCAAAATCCAGTAGTCCCATTAGAATAATGAGAGCCTACGCGACAACCTTATCACCCGCCACAGTAGGGTCCTTCCTGTCTTCTATCTCCATTGATGACATCGGACATTTTCTGCGGGATGATGATTATTGTTGCATTAGATATTTTGCATTTTTTATTTCAATTCTAAATTGTTTTTTTTTTTAATTTGGCCTACCTGCTGGCCTGCCTTGCTTATCCACTTCAACATCTTTATGTATATTTCAGAGGGCTTTTAGTATTATCATTTACAGTGTAGTTATTTTCAGGTTTTGAGCCATGCCCTCTTGTCCCAACAATGGGAGGGGTCACTTTAGAGCCCTGTTTGGCCACATGTATTTTAGCTTAGGCCTGCGACACCTGCCCGTTTACCTAGTTACATGCTCCATGTCATTTATTCATTTTAATTCATTTCAGCATAACTGACTTTTTAGCAGGGATGTTTTATTTTTTTAATCAGCTTCTATTCTGCGAATGTGTTTTTATAGCTTTCAATCAGGGCAGCGCATGATAATGTATCTAGTATTGCTGCCACATGACTGCACAGACAGACCAACACTTAGATACATGATCGCTTTAGACCACCAACACATTTGTAGTGTAAAAACATCACACAGGTAAAGGAGGTTAGAGAGGTCATTCTGACCAGAGGTTCGATCCTATGCTGCATGCCTTTCATTACCATGTTGCTGACCTCAGCCCTGTCTCTACAGCCAACTGAGGAGATGGCGGGCAGACCCCTGTTTTCAGGTACAAGGGCCTATCACTGCCAGGCTCTTGCGTAGATGATAGGAAGTGTGGGTAGGAATTATTAGGCACACGGGTATTCCAATATGCTGGGATTGTTTATTTTATTTTCACTCATGGTAACAATCCTAATTCTGCTATGTAAAATCTTCCTAATAATCACAGCTCATCTAATTGATCATAGATTGCATTCCTTTTAATAAATACATTGAAAACTGTCCTCCATCGCTTTGTCTGCCTATGTGTGTGTGAGACCTGTGCTAATGAGAGAAAGGGGCAGGATCTGGCAACCACGACTTCTCTGAGGAGTCATAGAGTGTCATGCATCAAGCTGCCACAAATTACCTTTACTTTTTAGGTTTGGGTGAGGTGCTGCTAGGTAGCTGAAAAGGTAGGCCATCAGCTACCAGATAGTGTGTAATTGACAGAGTCACCCACAAGCAGTGGTGCTGCTGCCCAAAGCCAGCAGTCTTGTCCCCATGACAAGAGTAGGGGTGCGCAGAACTCTCAGAGTTTCACCACTCGGAATTCTGCAGAGTTATATAAAATCTCCGTTGGATTCTGTGAAATTTTGCCAAGTCTGCACCGGGGTGTTGCGAGCCTCAGCTTTCAGTTAACTTCCAGGTACGTACCCTCTTGCGCGAGTTGTGAGCTCATGGACTCTACCAATACTTTTTCAGGATAACTAGCCCTCCCCACCATATCACTCTGTAAAGTAATATTGTTGTGGCTATAATATGCGCAGTGATTGAAATGCATTGTTTTCTATCGGCTGACCTTAACCCGTTGACCTGGCATTTAATTTGTCCCCCCCCACCTGAGCATAAACAATCTGCTTCAATTAAGAATACATTCATCACTTTTTTGGGACTTGAACAAGAGACCAGCTGACAACAGCATAGGCAATGTTTTAATTCACATTTTTTATAATGTGCTGGAAAGATAACGCCTCCCACACGGCCAAAATTGGAACTACAAATGTAAACGCAAACACGGGCTACAGTCATTAGGCTGGAGCAGCTGATGGATGGCTTTCACATTAGAGGAAAACAAAAGTTGCTTACCTCCAGTAGAGACCTCTCCCTTTCCCAGCAGCCTGCTGATAGATGGGGTGTAGTATACTTTGGCATCCAACGAGGCAGCCCTTTCAACAAATGCTTGCTAGCTTAATAAACCTCTACTATTTTGCCCATGCTTTTGAGTTATGCTGAAAGCCACCAGCTACCACTTTACCTACCCCGCCCCCCCAGCATTTTGGGCACGAACAACTTATCATGCACAATTCTTGTGTTCACTCTTCCATTCTCAGGTTGTAAGGCTGGTAAAAAGACTTCACTGCCTTTAGCGTTCTCTTTGTATGACTGATGACTCGGTGTTGTAGCGGGACACCTTCTTTTTTTGTTAGTCTGGCCAGCAAGTCTTGGCAGGCTTTTTCAATGGTGCTTCCTCAAGAGCCCTTAACTTCTCCACAAGGGCTGGAGTTCCACTTACACTCCCACAGATGCCAACTGCAGGCTTCTTCGTTTCTGCTTGGGCGCACATGGCAGGCATGAGCAGTATGCTATTTCTTTGTCAGATCTCATCTTAGTTTCTCCAGGAACGATAGAAAGTTCATGAGGTAAGTTCCTAACTTTACCCAGCACTGAGATAGCCCAATACTAGTCAAAGCCAATCTAGGTTAATTAAGGGATGAAAGAGAAAGAAACACAGGTCCCACAGAGGCACTTCACAGAGTTATGTGTTACCAAGTTTTGTTCTGTACACCTTCCTGAGTAAAATAGAAAAGAAAGTGGGAATCACTGAATCTGGTAGGAGGATAGGAACAGTGAAGTGTGTGAAGATATAGCCTATTACTGGTGTGAGAATACCGGAGTGAATTCCCCTTCCATTAGGTAGGCAAATGGCTGCATAAATTCAGTATTATGCAATCGAAGGAAATATAATGGAGCGTAAAGAGTTATGTGGTAACAGAAGTAAAGAACACAACATACCCTATATACTTATGTGAGGGATAAGCATACCTCCTAACTTTGTGCTCAGGGTAATAATAAACGGATCAAAACAAAAGAAACATATGAAGCCTTGATAAGAGTTCTTTGTACTTATTTATTTAGTGTTCACAAACAAGTTCTGGTATCTATCATTTTTGTCTATAGGATTATTTCCCCATGTGTCAAAATACAGGACTGCTGAGGCTGAGTGCCGATATCAAATAAGTATATTGGATTAAAATAATCTAGAAGTGTTGTGCGCATTACTACCAATGCGCTTGAAGAGTACAATTCTTTAAGTGTCCTGTTTTTTCCTTCTGTGTCTCTATTAGACTTTTACAGGAGCTGAGCAGGAGTGGCCACACAAGATACTGAAGAATCTGTGAAGCAAGGAGAAGAACCGTCAAAAACACCAACCGCAGCATGTAGTGACCTGAAAGCGGAAGGTACGTGAACCCGACGGCAGGGAACTGCAGGCACAAACATAAGAATGCCAAGCAGTTTCCTGCCGGGAGAGGGCGTCTTTATGTCAGCTGTACTCCACCCCTGCTGCATCCGCTATACGTATTGTGGCAGGCATGACATTCTTACAAAATTTTAAGAGAACTCTTCTATTTCTTCAGGGAATGTATCCCCTACTCGTTGCCAATTGTCAGGTCCTCCCCAGTCCGGTAGCATGCACAAGAACACACCATACACAGAGCTCTTAGTTAACGTCTTTACACATCAGCATACAGCATTCAACTGAACTCTCAAAATCCCAATTACCATTAGAGACCAGATCCTAACACCTCCCAGATCAATTACATAATCTCCTTCATAAATACGCCCCTAGTCACAGGTTCCTAGCTCTTGCGGTCTAAGAAACTACAACCACGACAAGGATGGCACATCTAATACCTGTCATCAGTTTCCTGATTACAGGTGAGTTGTGACATCTCAATTCACATGTAATAAAGACATGGGTGCCGATTACAAGTCTGGTGCTCCCCTCGCCCTCCATCCCACTGGTTCCCTCAGCGTCAGTGGACTCTGCCTCCTGGGTCCTGTGGCATACAGCTCCCTCTGTAGCCGGTACCCCTTCTCCTCTGCCAGATGATACTAATGCACACATGGACAGGATGACAGAAGAAAAAAGGGGGGGAGAGAGGAAATAGGAAACACTGGGTCAATTACTGCATCAGCACCACAATTGGCATACACAGCACCATAACACACAGGGAGTAGGCTTCAGTACTATGCATTGCACTGCCAGTGATTTGGGTAGATGCCACGGCAAGATGAGGGCCACAAACCACCAAATGTACCCCTCCTGGGACCCACAAAGCCCTGACTGACATGGAATGCTAACAAGACTGGTTACCTGCATTTGCCATACACCCATTACCCTAGAGTTGACTCACGCTGCAATGTCTGGCCTGGCCTTAGGGGCACCCACTAGCTCACATTCACCAGCCGGATCCCATGCCACCTGCAGCTTTATTTAATGATGCCCACTCTAGCCACCCCCTTGTGGCTGCTGTGATTCCCTGAAGTGCCCATCCAGCTCTGGGTAGGCCACCGCCAGTATGCGGGCCATCAGGGAGGTCAGGTTCCGACGGGCACCCCTTCCTCAATGGGAGGCCATCCCGAACCGGGCCTCCGCGGTCTTCCGTACCCAGCGTCTCAGGTCCTCCCACTGTTTCCAACAGTGGGTGCTCTGCCTGCCATAGACCCCCAGGGTCCGCACGTCCTTGGAGATGGCACTCCATAATCCTTTCTTTTGATGAGCGCTGACCTGCAGAGGTAAGACAGATAGGAGAACACCATTACACCTACAATTCAGCCTGTCACACGTATGGCCCACCAACCCCGTTTCCATCTCCATTGGCACACACATCGCCCAACGCACACCATGTACCACCACAAGACATTCCCCCCGATGATACGATGCTTGCACACACATCTCCATGCATCGTTCCCACATGCATCGTGCCCAAAGTGTACTCACCTGTTGGTCTGGAGGCCCATACAGCAGTCAGTACTGGGGTAGGACCCCATCCACAAATCGCTCCAACTCCTCTGAAGTGAAGGCAGGGGCCCTTTCCTTAGTCACATGGGCCATGGTAGGTTTTGGACACAGGTCACAGAAGCACACGCAATGTAGGTGTTCTCCTGTTGAAGGTCAGGAAACAAGTGAGGAATCAGATAGAAAATGGCGGTCATGTCCGCGGTGGTGTACACCGTCAACGCCGACGCAGATCACCATTGGCCACTGTACTCCATAGAGCCCCCTATTATCCAAAGAGGAATTGCACGGCGGTGCAAGACCGCCTTCCGCCACGACGCCCAACGTCAGTGGAATTACCTTACTTCCACTTGTCCCTCCGTACAGGACATGCGGTCGCCATTTCATGGGGAAGGACTGGTCATATCAAAACATTAACTGCATCCCAGCCTAGATTAGCACATTCCATTGCCATTCCCATTGCCCCATCACATAAATGCACTATGTACACAGAAGTTGTGGTTTCATTGTTCATATTGTGACAGCCTACTCACTCTTGTGTCCCTTAGATACCTACCGCGGCGGATGAATAGGAGGTGGAGACATATCCCCGTGTACTGACCCCTTGTGGACTTGGCTACACTGGAGGACAGGCACATTATACTCACTGGACAGGGCCACAATAACTGAGCTGTGTGCCCAATTGGAGCCGGAGCTGATATCTGCTATCCAGCAACCCACTGGGATCCCCCCTCTTGAGCAAGTGCTATCAGTGCTCCATTTTTTGGCAACAGGTTCTTTTCAAGTGACAGTGGGCTTGGCAGCAGGAATGTCACAGCCAATGTTCTCAATCATGCTGGCAAGAGTTTTGTCTGCCTGGTAAAACACATATGCAGCTACATTTCTTTCACCAAGGTGGAAGATTTGGCCAACGTGAAGGCCGGATTCTATGCTATGGGACATATCCCCAATATTATTGGGGGGATTGATGGAACACATATTGTGTTTGTCCCCCCCACCAGAATGAACAAGTGTTCAGGAATTGTGAGAGTTTTCACTCACTGAATGTGCAAATGGTGTGCCTGGTGGACCAGTACATCTCCCACGTCAATGCTAAGTATCCTGGGTCGGTGCATGATGCCTTTGTTCTGAGGAATAGCTGCATCCCAAATTTGATGGCCTAAATACAGAGGCACAGGGTGTGGCTAATAGGTGATCCATGGTCCCCACCCAGTGTATGTTAGTGTATGCCTTCAGGTGTCATCCCCAAATTGTTGTGTGGGGCTAAATGTTATCCCTCAATACTTGAGGTGACTCTGCCTACCCAAACCTATTGTGGCTGCTGACCCTTGGAGGAATGCCAGGACAGGAGCAGAGGAGCGTTATAATGAGGCACATGGGTGAACCAGAAGGATCATCGAGAAGACCTTCGGCCTCCTGAAGGCCAGGTTCAGGTGCCTCCATCTGACAGGTGGATCCCTTTGCTACTCACCCAGAAAAGTCTGCCAGATAGTAGTGGCATGCTACATGTTGCACAACCTGGCCCTCAGACGGCATTTACCCTTTCTGCAGGAGGAAGAGACTAGAGACGCCCCTGTGGCAGCAGTACACCCTGAGGACAGTGAAGAGGAAGAGGCTGATGATGAGGACAACAGAACATCAGTTATCCATCAATACTTCCAATGACACACAGGTGAGACAGTGCAACTGACCATTCCTCTGACTATTGGTGTATTCTGTGTGGCTGTAGCATGATGGCATTGACTTCCTTTGCATCTCAACTTACTGTCACCCATGGCTTGTCATTTTACATATGTTGGTGATATAACAACTGTGTACTGATGTGCTGACTACAAACAGCTACAGGTCATTATTTCTATGTTCTCACAGTGTTCAGATCATTTGCACTAGATGTGACTGTTTCCATAAATGCACATCTTCAAAACATAAAATACTCGTAGTCAAGTTGTGTTCAAGGGTGTTTATTGTAGTGCTATGAAATTGAGGGAAAAGTGCAATGGAATGGGGTGATGATGGAGGAAGGTCCAGGGTATTGTTCCAGTCTGTTCGGAGCAGAGGTCCAGTGTCCAAGGGGCCATAGGAAGGGGAGCAAAGGCACTTCAAAGTGGACAAGGTGACAGGGTGGGACACAAGGGGGACAATCAGGAGAATCTAATTTCCTGGCGGTGGTCTTGTCTTGGCAAGTGTCTCTGGCTTCTGTCTGGTTTGCAGGGAACATTTGCAGGGTGGTTTACCTTCTGCAGGGGGAGGGGTGCTGGTTTGCCCTTGGGTCCTGTGGCAGGGCCTCCTGCCCACTAGCTGCAGCAGAAGTGGAGGGATGGTCAATCGACTGGCTAGTGGTACGGGCTTGCTGGTGGGCTGTTGCTTCCCTCATGATGTTGGCCATGTCTGCTAGCACCCCTGCTATGAGATCAAGGTGATGCTAATGGTCTGCAAGTCCTCTTTGATCCCCTGATAGTGTCCCTAATGCAGCCGCCTGTTCTCCTGCACGCTGTCAAGGATCTGGCCCATCGTGTCCTGGGAATGTTGGTAGGCTCCCAGGATGTCGCAGAGTGCCTCCTGGAGAGTCGTTTCCCTGGGCCTGTCCTCCCCCGGCAAACAACGGTCCTCCCAGTGTCCATGTTGGCCTGTGCCTCTGTCCCCTGAACGGTGTGCCCACTGCCACTGACCCCAGGCCCTGATTGTCTTGGGTATGAGGTGTGGGCTGGGGTCCCTGTACAGGTGGGCACACTGCTGATTGACGTGTCCTGGGGACAGAGGAGTGGATATGTTTGGTGGGTGCTATGGTGTTGGATACTGATGGGGGACGCTCTGTGGTGGACTGTGAGTAGGCTTGGGTGACCGACTGTCCATTGGTCCCTGATGAGCCAGGTTAATGGTCCAGACCCTGAAGTCCAGAGTTATTGTCATCGCTGGGGGCATCTTCTGTTGGGGGACTGGTTTGGTGTGGCACCTCCTCTCCTCTGACATTGGCTGAGGCACCTATGGGGATGTACGTGATGTACTATATTGTACATCCCTGGCTTCCCCTCTATTGTTGTTGTTGTCCTGCCAACTTTTGCTTGTGTATGATGATGTATTGTGTGATTGTTAGTTTCCCTATGCTGTGCCTGCTTTAGTTATGGGTGTCCATGCAGGGCTGGGAGGGGTGTTCATGCACTGGTATGGCATGCAGGACTTGGCATTGTGGTTAGTCATATGTGTAGGTGCAGTGTGTTTGATGGAGTGGGGTAATGGGAGTTCGGGTGAGGGTGTGAGATGGCATGCAGGTATGAGAGGTGATAAGTAGTCAATGTTGACTTACCGGTGTCCAGTCCTCCGGCTACTCCAGCGAGTCCCTTAGGACGCAGTAATGCCAAGACTTGCTCCTCCCATGCTGTGAGCTGTGGGGGAGGAGGTGGGGGTCCACCACCAGTCCTCTGTGTGGCGTGCTGGTTCCTTTCTGCTATAGAACGTACCTTCCCCGTGGGTCATTCCACCTCTTCCTGATGTCATCCCTTGTTATTGGATGTTGTCCCACAGCGTTCACCCTGTCCACGATTCTCTGCCATAGCTCCATCTTCCTTGCAATGGATATTTGCTGTACCTGAGCCCCAAACAGCTGTGGCTCTACCCTGACACTTTCCTCCACCATGACCATTAACTCCTCATCAGTGAAACGGAGGTGCCTTTGTGGGGACATGGGTGTTGTGTGGTGTGTGTTGGTGAGAGTGTCTTGAGTAATGTGGTGGGGTGTGTGATGTGGGGTGAGTGAGGGATGTATGGGTGTGAGTGGTGTGTGTGTCTGGTTGTCTCTGTGCTGTTCGTGTCATTCTCCTGGCAGTAATTGTTGTTTGCAAAGGATTGTGGGAACTCTGGGTGTGTGTTTTATAGTGCTGTGGGTGGGTGGGTGTGGTGTGTGTATGGATGTCAGGTGTGTATTTTTCGTATTGGCCAATGTAGTGTTGTTTTGTATGTCAGTGTCCATTCTGAGCGCTGAAGTGTGTACCGCCAATGGTTTACTGTCATTGAATGTCCGCCATGGTGATTCATGGGTCATAATATGGTGGGTGTTGTTTTGTTGGCGTAACCGGTATAGGTGTTGATACCGCTACTTTAGCATTGACCTTTGGGCTGGCAGATTTGTGTATGTGGCAGTATTCTGTCGGATTGGTGTGATTGTGTGTGTTGCAATATGGCGAACGTCTATTCGCCACCGGGGCGGTATGTTGGCGGCTGTCACCTCGGCGGTAAGCGGGATTTACCGCAAGTGTCATAATAAGGGCCTAAATGTCACTAGTGTAATTTCCCATTGACCACAACATTATTGTTTTAAAGAGTGGAATGTATTGGTGTATTTTTCCATTAAAAATCAATAACCCTGATTATACTCATCCGATTGTCTTTGTTTTGGTGTCCCACATTTTATAAATATCTTTATAAATTGGTGTCAGATTTCTTTTGACTCCTGCCAATTACTTATCATCGATGTTGGAACTCTGAAATGCTTAACACATGTTCGTCTACTAAAGTCTTACTCCTCTGTGCCACAGTACCAGGACTGACCCAGGGATTTGCTAGAGTGAATCCAGAGGACCTACTGGGGTAACATGAACGTATTGTATAGGAAAGCCTAACCAGCCTCACTGCATAATATTCCACTTTTCTACACTCAACAGCTAACACACCACTTCTCCTGCTATCTCTTTTAAATGATAGTGGAAGCTGTGGCAGGGCAGCATGATGTAGGTGGGTAACATTAAGTCCAAAGCAGTTCCAACCTGTGTTAGAAATGTGCCCGTTCCAGCTCACCCAGTTGCATGAAGGAATGTGCTTTTGCCTTTGTACATCTTTCACATAAGTAAATAACAACTGAAACACTTAGGAGGCTGGAGTGGCTGGTGGTTTTGCAGTTCCTACCCAAACCCACATATACATGTCAAAGTGCAGCTAGGCAGTTCTAGCAAACTATAAATATAGGCTTCTGTTATAGGGAATTGCCTAGCCATGTACTTCTGTGCAAGGGAACACAAAACATGCAGAGTACTGAGTGGGATACAATATAACAGTATGTAACACCTCGTGAGTTAGTCAAGTTGGAAAACACTTCAGGAGTTTTTCCATTTACTGGCCACCTGGCCTAAGTTAGGGAACAGATAGCTGTGACACTCACAGTCATGAGCAGAAATGGCAGGTTCAAGTCTCAGTATTAATCTGCTCCTTTTATGAATGGAAAATGCATGTCTATGAGTAAGTCTGATGTCTCATGTCTGACGTGCTGCATGTGTGTGGTAGGGTTACATTATCAGTGATTTTGATGGTTTCTTACACATGGTGGTACTGTGCATCTTAACTAGGCTGACATGGGTTGTCTTCAGAATAGGCTTTCTCTGCAGTTGACAATGAATTTTGGTGGAGATGATATGCTGGTCTATGGTGGAAATACTGAGATGTGATACAAGTCCTACAACAGGGAATACAGTTGCCCTCTAAATTCTTGCAAACATATCCTTCACAAGACTTCTCTTATCCTGCCACTGATGCCTCCCTTGCTGCTCACCTCCACCACCATGCTTTTTACTATTGGTGACATACTGCTACTTCTAAATGACTGCCTTCTTGCTCTACTGAGTGTGTGTGGAAGGAAACCATGTATTTGACCTCAGTGGTGAACTAACATTTGACCACGATGTATATCTCCTCCTCACCTAAGTTCATCTTCCACCTGGGTTGAATAATATGCATTTTACTAGGTCTGGCAAAGGTGTCTCTCAAAAGACATAGTGAAAGTGGGGGAAGAAGAGTCCTACGTGTGGGATTTATTTTCATTTTTCAAATTGTGATTGGTGGCTGGTTTGAGTGATTGTGTCAAGTGTGATTTACTGCCTATGTATTTTCATACAACATCATAGAAGCATGGCGTATTTCACTTGACAGACATATGCTGAAATGATGTCAAAATGTTATATGTAGTAACAATATTATTATATCGTGAGATGCTGCAGTCATTCAATGTTGACAAGGTTTACTAATGACAACATAGCAGAACAGATTTTTGTATCCTTGTTAGTTTGGGCCTAATGAACACCACAGTTTGGGAAAAATATTTTGGGGGACATCTAATAACATACTAAGGGGTGTATTAATCAAGTAGTTTTGCCTCCCTTGCAGCATGCAAAGGGGCGCAGGGGTGAACCAACTGCTATGTTAGATTTTTCAAGCCACGCAAGGCCACTTTGTGTGACCCTGAGTGGCTTAATAAATCTAGAGTAATGCAACGCAGCACAAATCACTTCTTTTCATTACTCTGCCCCAGGGAGGCATTTCATGGGTAGAGCATGGGTGTTCCCATGCATTCACCCATGAATTGGGTGTATTCCGATTTACCACTACTGGTAGACCTGGGAATGTGTCAAAATGCTACCCCCAGTGTAAGGTGTAGCAAGGAGAAATATCCTTAGTTCCCCTTGTTTTTTCCTCTTTCTATATGTGCTGCATTCTGTAGTACACGTAGAAAGAGGACAATGCGTCAGAGGATTGCCCCATCCTGCACAAAAACAATCCTGTCTGTGATGCAGGCAACCATGGAGCAATGGTGCCTGCCTTGGCGCTAGGCAGCCAAAACAGCACAAGGACAGAAATGCTTGAAATATTGATAAATGTGCCCCTTAATCCGATGCAAATTGGTCGCACATTTCTAAAGTTGTAAGGGGGATCTAAACTCATTTTTTTACTCGGCTTTAAGATGGGATTTCGCATATGCGTTTTTTCTACCCATCTAACAATGCGTACCTCAGAAACATCTGAATGGATAGTCACCAACTATTTGCCACTGGTGTCTTTCTTAGCTTAGGCTTCTCAGGTACGTGATTCTTCGTTCAGCTGTTTTAGAGATATAAAATTAAATGTGTGTCCAGAGCACATGACAAAGCTATATTGGTAAAAACAGATGTGGCATGTGCAAAAAAAGTCTGCTCAGGCACATTTTTGGCACATGCTAATGTTCTTAAACAGTGTGGATTAAATCCAAACTGGTTGAAAGATCTTAAGCAGCACATGCACTCCTGACTACACAAGCACATACATTCCAGACTGCACACTCACCTATATAAATATTGGTCACTAAACGCTGCTGGCTAAACCCACCCCACTCTACACACATTTGTGAATACACACTCCTGATTATCTATGCACGACTGACCTACGCACTTCAAACTACACACACACACTCTTGAGCAGACATAAGCTTAACTTTAAAGACACATAATGAAACTTTTCCTGCTTAGTCAATATAAGAAAGAGGGCTATTAATTTGGAGAGAGTACACTAACAGGAATAAGGACAAACCTTGTCCAGGTAAAACACAGTTTCAAAAACTTGAACCTCAGGTTAACGCCCTGGTATCTATGGCACACAGCAGGCAGGTTTAACTTAGGAAAACGTATAGAGTATTTACCAATAACAAAACAGTAAAAAAAGTAAAAACACAACACAATGCAAATCAACAACAAAGAGAAAAATGTACTGAGCAGATTAACACCAAAACAACCAAATTCCAATACAGGAATGAGATATATGAATGTTAAAAATGTAAGGCATATTGCACCATGAAAAGTAAAGAATCAATCAGTAGTCACTGCCTAGACCAGGACCTAGGCACGATTTCAGGCCGACACATTAATGCGCAGTTCAGATACACCAACCTGGCTTGTCCTGGACAAAGATTTTTCCTTCTTACTTAAGACCTGATTTAGGTTCTGGCAGGGGGAATACAAATGTGACGAATATCCCATCCACCTTATTACGATCTCCATAGGACATCATTGGACCGTTATAAGGCGGCTGGGATTTCCGTCATGTTTGTGACAGAGTATACCCCTCTGCCAAGACCTAAAGGCTCTGAAATGAAAGTTACTTCTAAGATTCACAGGACCTAAAGAACAGCAGGGTGGTGACCTCTATGTAGGGAGTTTGGTGAGCAGATATTTCCATCCGCCAAACTCTTAATCGGCCCCTTAGTATTTTTCTTACCACAGCTACAGTCCTAGTAGTGAAAATAGCTTTTGAAGGCTAATCACTTTAGGTGGTAAAAGGTCAATATGATGTTTCAGCATGGTGAGGGTACTAGATGACTTATTCTGCCCATTTATTCTAATATAAACATTGACTATACAAAAATATTTTCTGCCCTTAGAAAGTGAAAGGCCAAGAATATCAGGGGAATTTAGAGTCATTCTCCTGATCCTAAATTTTGAATTCTTTCCTCATATGAATAGTCTGTCAGCAGAGTGGCCTCTCCCTTGTGAAGTTGCTGCATAACTAAAATTAGTGTAACCCGATCTGTCGACTAACTCTGTGCACCAAGCTTCTTGAAAACATATATCAAAGGAATCTATGAGTGATGAATGGATCTATGTACTTGGATTTCGGACCAGTAATATTCCAGGAGCGGATGCACTATTCATCGCTAGAAAAAGAAGGTGTTGCATGGTTGTTAGCAGATTGTGCAAGTCAATCCTCTCTTGTCCCCCCCTAGTGAGAGGCTATTGAATGAGTGAGGAGGGTATCATGGTTAGCAGAGTGGATGCTGACACTAGAATGAGGTATATTGTACCTTAAACTAATATTAGTGGGCAATGGGCAAAGGAAGTAAACCTCTATGGCAATAAGGTTATCTGCCAAAGCCTGTGTTGGTAGCAAAATGTTGATGTAATCAAATTCCTGTCCAGTTAGTGAACAACACTTGGCCCATATTATGTCTTGACAAACGACTGAAGGGCATTTGACTACATGGTGAAGCCAGTGAGTCACTTTATTAATCAGAGATTTGCTGCCTTCTCTTGCCCCATGTTGCAGCCTATGTACATTTTGTAGATAAATAATCTTTCCTACATTCCCGAAAAGTTGTTGATGGGGCTTTTCTCAGAGATGCTCAAATGCTGGCATTATTCTGGTAGCATGGTTCTTTGGTGGCTATAAACGGAATCATCCTGTTGAGTGATCCCTCGGCTATATTCACATCCTCCTGACTCCAAAAGTAATGTCTTCTGAATGAAGAATGGACAGGGGGGAATCTATTATGAATCATTCCATCCTTGGGGTAGCCTCTGATCCTCTGATGGTTGGTCAGTACTACAGTTGAGCTTGCAGGCCCTAAGCGGCTGGCAACATTAGAGGGTGGCGGGCACTGGTTGGCCAGAGATGTTATATCATGCTGTTTCATAGGGTACCCTGATTTAGAATAAAACAATGCCAGCTGCTGCAGTAAAGGGATAATCCTGGCATGTTGGTTCATTAGGAGCTTGATTTGCGACCTTAGGTCCTTATGTTCTGCATTAAGGTCGCATATAGCAGCTGCCGGATCATGGTGCTTAATTGCCGAGAGTTGTTATGGGCAGTTAATTGATGGATTGGGCTCACAGTGAGCACTAGGTTCACGATCTTCCAATGATGCATAGCGCTTGTTACAGGGTAGCGCTGCAATACAAGAGACCCGCTCATGATGGTCTCGGAACCTGCTTCAATTAGAAGGGGGTTCATTACCACACAACCATTAGAGAGTGGGGTCTGCTTACAGGACCGGGGTCCTTTGCCTTTGCTGGATTTACCAGGCTGCTAAGTAATATTTTGAATAAGCATTTACCTTTGCCATTACAGCCATGTATAGAAGTAGAAGAAGAAGAGGAGGAGGGTAAAGGTTTTTAAATTCATTTGACTTCTTCAATCAGGTGGCTCGTGATCTTCCAATGCAGCATAGCGGTTATTACAGAGCACAGCTGTAAAATAAGAAACCCACTCAGGTATGGTCTTGTGAGCTGCCTCATTTGGAAGGGATTCCATCATCACATAGCCATTAGAAATAGGGGGCTGCTTACAGGTCTGGGGTCCATTGCCTTAGCCAGATTTATAAGGCTCCTCAGTAAATATTTTGGCTGAGGATTTTGCTTCACCATTACAGCCAGATATAGTAGTAGAAGAACAAAAGGAGGGTACAAGTGTTAAAACTGATTCAACTTCCTTGATCAGGTTGTTAGTTATTCTCAAAGTATTGCTAATATTAGAGCGTTTGTTTAATTTCTTTGATGAGGAGGCCCACATAGATGACTCAAGCAACTTTCTTTTCCACATGATCTTTAAATGATCTGGAAAACAAGACTGAGGATTGTAGCTTCCAACTTCCAGGGGGAACGGCAATCGGTGTGAAGCTTGTTGTAATGCAAAACCAGTATAGGCCTACAGAATGGGATAGTTTCAAGTTGTATAGCAAACACTGTAAGATCTTACACATACCTTCTACAAATGTCAGCAAGAGAAGGGTGGCCCAGCCCTGCCTCTTCCGGGTGATGACGGGAAAAGATGTGCCTGCTCTTGACACAGACTTCGCCCAGGCACAGCCTGAGCGTGTCCCACACTGTGGGAGTGATGATTACACCAAATAGCGCTTGGCTGCTGACATCTCCCAGGTGCGGTGCTTGCTGGAGCTGGTAGTCCCTTCACTGCTCCCACACAGAGTTTTGTTTCCCTCAAGAAATGAAATATGTCAAATACGATCTAGCTAATTTTACCATATTTTAGGGCACACACGCTAGGGACTTGACATAAGTGTCCCAGTGAGCAGACTTCAAAAACCAGCAGCATCAGTCCCAACAAATAGGAGAGAACACACAAAAGGGTTAATTTTTCACAATTGACACCAATCTGATATCTACCATAGAGGCAAACTTATCACACTTTGCAACTGTTGACACACTCTGCATGGAATGCACTTCCAATATTGTGAGGTGTCACGGAATGGATGTGGTTCATAAATGATATTTAGACATGTTACCAAGCTTTACTGCATTAGCACATACTTTCACTCTATTTTGTAAAGTATCACAGGGCCTCTTCCTAGATGTCATCAGCATGAAACAATACCTCCCAACTAAGCACTTAAAGCACAAATATATATACAATGTCAGTTATTCCATTACATATTATTTCAAAGTTAACTCATGTATTTTCCAACTTTGCAACATATCTTTAGACAATAGGCTCCATTGCTCTTGATGTTTTGCACACCCCTATAATGCAACTTAATTTGGGCATGTGAAATATACCTCAGAATCAAATAAAGACCCATATATTCGTTACATTGGGCTTGGTCAAGGAACCTAACAAGTTTTCCTGAGAAAGTCTCTGCATAGCAGGACAACTTAATTTTAACTGCAAGCAATTTAGGTTCAAGTGGTTGAATACTCATTTCTTAGTGAGGGCACTAAGGAAAAAACAAAGGTAGAGTTCCTAACTGGTTTAGATTTTTATTCTCGGCACTCTCCCTATCAGACGTAGCTGGACCATTTAAAGGTGACCCTGTCCTGCACCTTGAAAAGAACAAGGAAGAGACATGGGGTGCAGTCCTGAATCCAAGTGTGCCTTTTTTGCCAGGGTTCCCTTCTTTTTCCTTACAGGACATCTTCCTGTTACTTTTATGAAAAGAACAGGCAGGAGATATCAGGTGTTTATGTGCCTGAACAGCATTCTAAATCTCATCTCTTTAACCCTCAGAAGGGATCTGTTTGACTGATAGGTAGTTTGTCCCCATTGGTCCTCTGCTTGATTGGCTACCAAAGGGAATACTCTACCATCCCTTAAAACTCCAGCCCCACATATCTTCTTCAAACAGGAATCAATATGGGAGGTGGAGATATTCAAGACTCCCCAACAAGGTGTTCGTGAGCTCTGCTATTAGCTGAAGTGCGGCTCAATAGGACTCTTATCTGCTTCCCCAGTCGTGGATGGAAAATGATGAATTGGAAGAGTGGAGGAGTTTGTTTGGGAGTTCTGGGACAGGGATCTGGGTCAAACTCTGTTTAGCACTACTTCTAATATAGTCCGCTTATGGTGATATCCAACCCATCCAGGACAGGTCACCCTACTATCTGTGGAGATAAATTCCTGGTTTGTTACCCAACCTAACGAGCAGATGGCCCAGTGTGGAATGGAATGTCCTTACTAATAAGGGAATGTCTATTTGCTTATATAGGTAATGTCTGTTCAAAAACATACATGAAATCAACTATGTAGGAGGCTGACCTGGTTTGTAGTGGGTACCCTGGGTACTTACACCTTACACCAGTCCAGTTATCCCTTGTTAGTGAATGTAGTTGTTACACCGCAGTGCTCGCTGCGGCCGCGGGCTCAGGTTGCCGCGGCGCGGCACGTTAATTTTGCCGCGGCCGACGCCCGGGCCGCGGTAGACGCCGAGGCAGACACCCAGGTCGCGGGGGTCGCCGCGGCTCCGGCGAGGGCCATAAAGGCTCCAGGGAGCCGGTCTGGGGGTCACGGCGCTCGCCGCTCCCCCTTTTTTAAGTTCTGCCTTAAAGGCAGACGCGGCAGAGCCTGAAACCCCGAGGGGGTTTCAGGCATGGCCGCACACAGCGCATTATGCGCTTAACATTTATTTATCTTGCATGTATTCACCTGCCCACCACCACTTACCGATGTTCCTAGGACAAACCGAACCCTTACACTGGGGGTTCTTTATACTTGCCTTTTTTCTCTTCCCAGCATGCTTACCACTTCCTCTCTACCCAGCATGCATTGTCTAACACACATACCTAATTCATTACTGTTTTCTTTTCCCCAATCCAAGATGGCGGTGTTCTACTTCCTGTTTCCTGTTTCCTGTCCAGGGGTATTTAAGGGGATTCCAACTGCCTGTTCATTGCGTTGCAACACTCCTTGGTGATAGTCACGCTCCTATTTGATATCCTTCTGCGAATCCTGTCTGTTCCTGATTTGCTTTGTTTTCCTGCCTTCCTGAACTGCGGTCCTAATACCCTGGTGTCCTCCTTTCGTTTCAGGGAGTTCCTGTGGAGGTTTTTTACCCTACTGGGGTTTTTCCTCTGGGACTCCTTCTGGAGGGCACGGACTGTAGTGGTTCGCTCATACCAAACAGCACCGTGGCTACCGGAAGGGGTCGCCCCTACCTCGGCCAGAGCAGAACCCGTTGGAACAAGGACCGTTCCCCTACGCCTCTCCGCTGCGAGGGTAAGACCGTTGAGAACCGCGACAGATTGCAACGCCCACAATTCCTGTTGCAGTCCGGAACTATGGATAACCCAGTGGTAAACACGGAACCTACTAACCAGGACCTGCTGGCGACGATACAACAACAGGCTCAAGAACTCCAGCAATTACGTACTGAGAATACTGTTTATCGACAAACCTTTGCCTCCAGGACCACAGATGTCCCTGCAGTAGCCGTCTCTACACCTCGATTTTCCGGGGATCCCACCACATTAAAAGAATTCCTGGATGCCTTAACGGTGTACTTTGCCTTTCGCCCCTCGCAATTTGTACAAGATAAGACCAAGGTGGGGTATTTGATTAGTGCCTTATCAGGACCAGCCTTGGCCTGGGCCACACCTCTAGTAACCAGAAACGATCCCTGTCTATCTAATTATTCCACCTTTATCACTACTTTTAAACAGATGTTTGAACGCCCTGGACTCGAGGCGTCAGCAGAAGAGGCTCTTTGCGAAGTCCAACAAGGGAGTCAGGATGTATTACAATACATCACCCGTTTCAGACAATTAGCTGCAGAAACAACCTGGGTGGAACGTACCTTGGTGACACTCTTCCGTAGAGGTCTAAGAGAGGACATCAAAGATGAACTAGTACATTCTGCCAGGATAGAAAACCTCAAAGGGTTGATGGACCAAGCACTAACTATAGAGTATCGGTTAAATGAACGACGAATGGAGAAAAAGAAGAGTCGTTTGCCTTTTCACTCAGTACCATCTCGTCCCTTCGCCCATCGTTCCGAGGAAGCCCGCCCTGAATCCAAAGGGAATACCGAGGAAGAGCCCATGCAGATTGACACAGCTCGCGGACCTCTATCCGCCAGCGAAAGGGAACATAGACGAAGGAAGGGGCTTTGCCTATATTGTGGTGCAGCTGGTCACCTAATTCGCGCCTGCCCCATTCGTCCAACCAAGCCCTTGGGAAACGCCAACTCCCGTCCCCAGTAAGAAGGGTGAGGACGGGATATCGTGATATACCTTCTATTTGCTCTTCCAGGGAGGAAGGAACTGCTCTTTTTCTCTTACCAGTTATCCTCCATTTAACTGATGGCCGCGAAGCAAGAACTTTGGCTTTATTGGATTGCGGAGCCAGTGGCCTATATTTAGATGAAACCTGGGCCAAAGAACAACAAATAACACAAATACCCAAAGAAATACCAGAACAGGTACATACTGTTGATGGGTCACTCTTGGCCTCTGGACCGGTACAATACACCACCCCTACTTTCTGTTTACAGTTCGGTAAACATCAGGAAATTCTCTCGTTTGACTTAATCTCATCACCACACCATGTCATGATCCTGGGAATTCCATGGCTTACACGGCACAATCCTTACATCAACTGGGAAACAAAAACCATTTCGTTATCCTCCCATTTTTGTCAACACCATTGCTATCCGGCCGGGGATTATTGGTCCCCAAAAAGTCTCTCAACAGCACCTGCCCAGGTGGGAGGATCCATTAATGTTCTACAGGGAGTTCCCAGACAGTATCAGGACTATATCGATGTATTCCAGAAGCCAGAAAGACCTGAATTGCCACCCCACAGAGAATACGACTGTGCCATTTCTTTAGAGCCAGACACTGTAGTTCCTTTTGGGCGGATGTACTCCCTCACCGAACCAGAGAAACAAATTCTGAAGGAGTACCTAGATGAGAATCTACAAAGTGGGTTAATAACTCCCTCCTCTTCACCCGCCGGGGCTCCTCTTTTCTTTGTACCAAAGAAAACCAAAGACCTGCGTCCCTGTATCGACTTCAGAGGGTTAAACAGGATCACTATCAAAGACCGGTATCCGCTACCCCTCATCAAAGACATCTTAGAAGCAGTCAGAGGAGCCAAGAGGTTCACTAAGCTGGATCTCCGAGGAGCCTATCATCTGCTAAGAGTCAGAGAAGGTGATGAGTGGAAGACCGCCTTTAGAACACCTTTTGGTCACTACGAATATAGAGTAATGCCCTTCGGACTCACTAATGCCCCGTCCATCTTTCAAAGATTCATGGATTCTATCTTTTCTGATCTTTTGCAACAAACAGTGGTAGTGTATCTTGACGATATCCTAATTTATTTGGTTCATCCAGAGGAACATTTCCAAACACGTCCGCCAAGTCTTAGAAAGACTCCGACAACATCATTTGTTCTGTAAGCCTGAAAAATGCGAATTTGATCAGATAGAAGTGAAATATTTGGGATACTGTATAGACCAAACCGGAATTGCCATGGACTCAGACAAAGTACAGGCTATATTGAACTGGCCATCTCCTTCTTCCATCAAGGAGACTCAATGTTTTCTGGGACTAGCCAACTTCTACCGGCAGTTCATAGCAGACTTTGCCCAGAGAACCGGCTTCATTACTCAAACCCTCAAAAAGGAACACCTAAAGAAAGGTTTTTGTTGGACACCAGGCGCTGAGTCAGCTTTTCAGGACTTAAAGAAAGCCTTTAGTCAAGCCCCTATTCTTCGACACCCAGACACTAGCAAACAATTCATTGTTGTCACAGACGCCTCAGAAAGAGCCATTGGGGCTGCCTTGTTACAAAGACAAGACGATGATGACCTAGAACACCCTGTATTCTATCTATCCCACATTCTATCTGATTCTGAGCGAAACTATTCCGTGCTAGAACACGAATTACTCGCCTTAAAGGTCGCGTGCACTGAATGGAGACACTTTTTGATGGGATCAAAGGAGCCCTTCGAAGCCCGGACCGATCATAGAAATCTACAGTGTTTAAGAAATTTCCAGTGCCAAAATAGCCGGCAAGCTCGATGGGCCTTCTTCTTCAGCCAGTATGATTTCTATATCACCTACATCCCTGGTTCTCAGAACATCCTGGCGGATGCCCTGTCCCGACGTTATCCTGGGTGCGGTGATTCCGCGGTTCAAAACTTATTCGACAACAATAAAATCATAGGGGTAGCACCGACCTTTTTAGATCAAGTTAAGTCTGAATATGCCCGTCTACACGAAACAGAACTAAAGAGGTTACGTCCACAGCTGCACATAGATCATGACTACTATTATCATGATAAGGCCCTGTTTTTACCCACTAAAACAGT
The DNA here is from genome assembly GCF_031143425.1 of Pleurodeles waltl. Classification (NCBI taxonomy): domain Eukaryota; kingdom Metazoa; phylum Chordata; class Amphibia; order Caudata; family Salamandridae; genus Pleurodeles; species Pleurodeles waltl. The sequence goes on along the minus strand of NC_090449.1, from coordinate 208,223,702 downwards.
GCAAATCGAAGCCTTACACATGTGCCATGATTCTCCTATTGCGGGTCATCGAGGAGTGAAAGCGACTCAAGATCTTTTGCTTCGCTCTTTCTGGTGGCCAACTCTCAAGGCTGACACTGAGGCATATGTGTTATCCTGTCCTACATGTGCTCAAGCCAAGACACCCCGAACCAGACCTGTGGGCTTACTCCGCCCATTACCTGTTCCCCCAGGCCCATGGCTTACCATATCCACCGATCCACGTCATAATGGTAACTGTGGACTCCTTCACCAAGATGGCCCACTTCACGGCCTTGAGAAAGTTACCCACGGCAAAGGAGTTAAGTCAGGTCTTTACTCAAGAAATTTTCAGGCTACATGGGCTACCCCAAGTTATTATATCAGACAGAGGTCCCCAATATATCTCCTGTTTCTGGAACCAATTCTGCAAGATCTTGGGGATCCAGGTGGCCTTGTCATCCGGGTTCCACCCTCAAACCAATGGACAAACAGAACGACTCAATCAGGGTCTCGAGCAGTACTTACGTAGCTTCTGTAACGCTACACAAAGTAATTGGGCTCCCTACTTACCGCTTGCCGAATTCTCCTATAATAACTCTCTACACAGTGCCTCTAAAGTCTCTCCTTTCTATGGCTCCTATGGTTTCCATCCCAGGGCCTTCCCAACTCCCCTGAGAGACAACTCCAACCTTCCCGCCATCTCCTCTTTCGTTCGACAGCTACGGGGTATACAGCGAATTATCCATTCTAACCTTGTGTCCACCAAGTCCCGCATGAAGACAATAGCAGATAGGAGACGCTGTGCGGCTCCTCTATATCAAGTCCATGATAAGGTCTGGCTCTCCTCTAGATTCCTACCTCTCCGACTCACCCAAAACAAATTCAAGCCCCGCTTTTATGGTCCCTTTCGCATTCTCAAGAAGATCAACCCAGTGTCCATGCGTCTTCGCCTACCTCGGACATGGAAGATCCACCCAGTATTCCATGTCTCGCAACTGAAACCTTACCGTCCTGATCTCTTTCATAGGCAGTTGCCCTGTCCCCCTCCTTTGTTGGTTGACAATGTGCCTGAATACGAAGTGCAGGAGGTCTGTGACTCTCGATTTTTCCATGGGCGCCTCCAATACCTTATTCATTGGAAGGGGTACCCTTTGAGTGAGTGTTCCTGGGAGGATGCCTCTTCAGTCCATGCTCCTCTTTTAATCCGCCGCTTTTTTCGGCTCTTCCCTCACAAACCCGGGGCCTCGGGGAGGGGGCATACTGTTACACCGCAGCGCTCGCTGCAGCCGCGGGCTCAGGTTGCCGCGGCGCGGGACGTTAATTTTGCCGCGGCCGACGCCCGGGCCGCGGTAGACGCCGAGGCAGACACCCAGGTCGCGGGGGTCGCCGCGGCTCCGGCGAGGGCCATAAAGGCTCCAGGGAGCCGGTCTGGGGGTCACGGCGCTCGCCGCTCCCCCTTTTTTAAGTTCTGCCTTAAAGGCAGACGCGGCAGAGCCTGAAACCCCGAGGGGGTTTCAGGCATGGCCGCACACAGCGCATTATGCGATTAACATTTATTTCTCTTGCATGTATTCACCTGCCCACCACCACTTACCGATGTTCCTAGGACAAACCGAACCCTTACACTGGGGGTTCTTTATACTTGCCTTTTTTCTCTTCCCAGCATGCTTACCACTTCCTCTCTACCCAGCATGCATTGTCTAACACACATACCTAATTCATTACTGTTTTCTTTTCCCCAATCCAAGATGGCGGTGTTCTACTTCCTGTTTCCTGTTTCCTGTCCAGGGGTATTTAAGGGGATTCCAACTGCCTGTTCATTGCGTTGCAACACTCCTTGGTGATAGTCACGCTCCTATTTGATATCCTTCTGCGAATCCTGTCTGTTCCTGATTTGCTTTGTTTTCCTGCCTTCCTGAACTGCGGTCCTAATACCCTGGTGTCCTCCTTTCGTTTCAGGGAGTTCCTGTGGAGGTTTTTTACCCTACTGGGGTTTTTCCTCTGGGACTCCTTCTGGAGGGCAGGGACTGTAGTGGTTCGCTCATACCAAACAGCACCGTGGCTACCGGAAGGGGTCGCCCCTACCTCGGCCAGAGCAGAACCCGTTGGAACAAGGACCGTTCCCCTACGCCTCTCCGCTGCGAGGGTAAGACCGTTGAGAACCGCGACAGTAGTAGTGTTCTAGCAGCTTAGGCTGATAGAGGTAGCTAGAGCAGAGCAGCTTAGGCTGAACTAGGAGACATGCAAAGCTCATGCAATACCACTTATAGTTACACAGTACCTATACACAAGTAAATACAATACTTAGTGTTACCAAAAATAAAAGTATTTATTTGGGTGACACAGTACCAAAAATATCTTAGAGACAATACTCCTTCTAGAGGTAAGTATTATACACAATATATACACTAGACACCAAAATTAGACAAGTAAAATTAGACAAGTAAATAGTCATAGGACAATGCAAACAGTAGAAAATACTATAGAATCAATGGGAGAAAATAGGTCTAGGGGCAATACAAATCATATACTAAAAAAGTGGAATGTGAATCACGAATTCCCCCTAGACAAGTGTAGCGTGTGCAGAATCACTGGGAGAGTAAGAATACAGTAAAGGTAAGTAAATTACCCCACCCCAGAACCCAGAAAAGCAGGAGTTAAGTACTCTAAGTTTCCTTAGGACACAGTACACCTCATTCTTGGGATTTTGCAGCAGCCAACCAAGTCTGCAAAGAACAACTGCTGGATTATTGGACCTAAAGCCCTGCAAAGGAAGGGAACCAAGTCCAGAAGTCGAAAGAAGTTCCAGGAAGGACAAGAGCCCCTGCCAACCCAGAAGAGGGTGCAAAAAAAGAGTCCCTGGTTAGTAGAAGACTGTAGAAATGCACCCTAGGAAGGTGCCAGTGGGTTCCTGCATGATGCAAAAGATGTTGAACGGTGTGAAGATCATTGCAGATGAGATTTCCTGTTGGAAGGCACCAACAAGCCTTGGCTATGGCAAAAGTGCATTTTTCATCAAAATGGTGCTGGATGGACTCAGGAGGGACCTGGGGGCTCATACTCTGAGTGAGGAGGAAGAAGAGGCTCTCAGCACTTTAGAGAGCTCTCAGGATGCCAGCCACCACCCCCAGAAGCCACAGGATCTGGGTTCAAAGAATGTGAAAAATGTGGTCAATGCAGCACAACAAAAGAAGGTCCCACACCACCAGAGAACAACTCAGTGAGTTGAGCATTGCAGGATGGAGTGCTGGGGATCTGGGCCAGGCTGTGCATGAAGGAATTTTGCAAAGAGTGCACAGAGGCTTCAGAAGGTGAAGAAGACACAATACAGAGGGGTACTGTCTTTCTCGGGGAAGGCAAGGTCTTACCTCCTCCAAATTGTGTCAGCAGGACCTCAGGACAGCCTATGTGGATGATGTCCACCCTCTGTGTCCTTAGGAGCACGCTCATCACCGTGAGAGGAATCCCATGGTACCAGTCGTTGCCTTGGAAGGTGCCTGCTTGGAGCAGGAATATGCCTCTGTCACTCCACGGGAGATTTCTTCTGTCCTTCTGGTGCAGGATGAAGGTAGGGAGTCCCCAGAGCATACACACCATGGAAACTCTTGCAGTTGCTGACTTGGAGCTGAGGTTGCTGAAGAAAATTGTGTCTTGTGGACACTTTGTTGCAGTTCCAGCGTTTCTTGGAGCAGGATGCGGTTGATCCAAGGTCAGAAGAGTCTGAAGTTGTTGCAGAGGATTTCTGAAGGAAACCTGCAAGCAGAATCTGAAGAGAACCCACAGGAGAGACCCTAAATAGCCCTGAGAGGGGGATTGGCTACCTTATCAGGTATGGACCTATCAGGCGGGGTCTCTGACATCACCTGCTGGCACTGGCCACTCAGAACCCTCCAGAGTGCCCCACACCTTGCAAAGCAAGGTTGCTAAAGTCTGGGACACACTGGAGGAGCTCTGGGCACCACCCCTGGGGTGGTGACGGACAGGGGAGTGGTCACTCCACTTTCCTTTGTCCAGTTTCCTGCCAGAGCAGGGGAAAAGGGGTATGTGAACTGGTGTAGACTGGTTTATGCAAGGAGGGCTCCATCTGTGCCCTTCAAAGCATTTCCAGAGGCTGGCAGAGGCTACCCCTCCCCAGCCTGTAACACCTATTTCCAAAGGGAAAAGGTGTAACACCCTGCTCTCAGAGGAAATGCTTTGTTCTGCCTTCCTGGGACAGGGCTGCCCAGACCCCAGGAGGGCAGAACCCTGTCTGTGAGGTGGCAGCAGCTGTAGCTGCAGTGCAAGCCTCAGAGAGCTGGTTTGGCACTACTGGGGGTCCATGGTGGAGCCCCCATGATGCATGGAATGGGCTCCTCAATACAAATTTGGAATTGGTGGACAATTCCATGATCTTAGACATGTTACATGACCATATTCACAGTTAACCATTGTGAAGCTATATATAGGTATTAACCTATATGTAGTGCACGCGTGTAATGGCGTCCCCGCACTCACAAAGTCCAGGGAAATGGCCCTGAACTATATAGGGGCACCTTTGCTAGTGCAAGGGTGCCCTCACACTTAGTAACTTTGCACCTAACCTTCAGCAAGTGAAGGTTAGACATATAGGTGACTTATACGTTACTTACGTGGAGTGAAAATGGCAATGGCAGGCCTGTGCAAGGGTTTTTTGTCTGAGCTCCCTATGGGTGGCAAAAGAAATGCTGCAGCCCATATGGATCTCCTGGAACCCCAATGCCCTGGGTACCTAGGTACGATATACTAGGGACATATAAGGGAGTCCAGTATGCCAATTGAAATTGGTAAATGTAGTCAATGGCCTACAGTGACAAATTTAAAAGCAGAGAGAGCGTAAGCACTAAGGTTCTGATTACCTGAGCCTCAGTGACACAGTTAGGCACTACACAGGCATACACATTAGGTCATAAACTATGAGCACTGGAGTCCTGGCTAGGAGGATCCCAGTGAGACAGGCAAAACACACTGACATGTAGGTTTTTATCTATGAGCAATGCGGTCCCTGCTAGCAGGATCCCAGTGACACAGTAAAAACACACTGACAGACACTCACAAACAGGCCAAAAGTGGGGGTAACATAGGCTATGAAGAGGCTACTTTCCTACAAACTACAATACCATTTTGTTTTTGAAAATGCGGGCAGTTAGTTTGTCCATTGACACAAAAACAGGAAACAATACACAGTGTTATCTACATTCCTTGTTTTAGTTCCTACTAGCTGAGTGAAGTGTTTTGCACAACTTTAAGTCTGATTGACCATCACTATAGCACTATAAACATGATAAAAATGTCTTTCTGACATAATCTGCACCTTAAAATAAGGGCAGCAGTGTCATCAAAATACACACACCCACTTACCCATTAAACACTACATCAACACTCAACATTATTAACTCACCCAAATATAAATTTAAAACAACACACTTCCAACTACACAAACTTTACTACACACTTTTGAATATAAAATCTTTAAACTATTACGAAATCCTAAATACACCCTCTACTAGACTCCCAGTTACACTCACGTTCTACACTACATACTTCCCAAGTACACACTTGAGTACACACAGATACACCTGAATACACCTCTGTAAAGAAATGGCTCCCTGTTGCAGTTACCCCCCACTTTTTGCATGATACTGATGCTGACTTGATTGAGAAGTGTGCTGGGACCCTGCTAACCAGGCCCCAGCACCAGTGTTCTTTCACCTAAAATGTACCATTGTCTCCACAATTGGCACAACCCTGGCACCCAGGTAAGTCCCTTGTAACTGGTACCCCTGGTATCAAGGGCCCTGATGCCAGGGAAGGTCTCTAAGGGCTGCAGCATGTCTTAATCCACCCTAGGGACCCCTAACTCAGCACAGACACACTGCTTGCCAGCTTGTGTGTGCTGGTGGGGAGAAAATGACTAAGTCGACATAGGACTCCCCTCAGGGTGCCATGTCAACCTCACACTGCCTGTGGCATAGGTAAGTCACCCCTCTAGCAGGCCTTACAGCCCTAAGGCAGGGTGCACTATACCACAGGTGAGGGCATAGGTGCATGAGCACTATGCCCCTACAGTGTCTAAGCAAAACATTAGACATTGTAAGTGCAGGGTAGCCATAAGAGTATATGGTCTGGGAGTCTGTCAAAAACGAACTCCACAGCTCCATAATGGCTACACTGAATACTGGGAAGTTTGGTATCAAACTTCTCAGAATAATAAACCCACACTGATGCCAGTGTTGTATTTAATAAAAAATGCACACAGAGGGCATCTTAGAGATACCCCCTGTATTTTACCCAATTGTTCAGTGCAGGACTGACTGGTCTGTGCCAGCCTGCTTCTGAGAGACGAGTTTCTGACCCCATGCGGTGAGAGCCTTTGTGCTTTCTGAGGACAGAAACAAAGCCTGCTCTGGGTGGAGGTGCTTCACACCTCCCCCCTGCAGGAACTGTAACACCTAGCAGTGAGCTTCAAAGGCTCAAGCTTCGTGTTACAATGCCCCAGGGCACTCCAGCTAGTGGAGATGCCCGCCCCCTGGATACAGCCCCCACTTTTGGCGGCAAGTCCAGGAGAGATAATGAGAAAAACAAGGAGGAGTCACTGGCCAGTCAGGAGAGCCCCTAAGGTGTCCTGAGCTGAGGTGATTCTGACTTTTAGAAATCCTCCATCTTGCAGATGAAGGATTCCCCCAATAGGATTAGGGATGTGCCCCCCTCCCCTCAGGGTGGAGGCACAAAGAGGGTGTAGCCACCCTCAAGGACAGTAGCCATTGGCTACTGCCCTCCCAGACCTAAATACACCCCTAAATTGTGTATTTAGGGGCTCCCAGAACCGAGGAAGATAGATTCCTGCAACCTAAGAAGAAGAGGACTGCTAAGCTGAAAAACCCTGCAGAGAAAACTGAGACAACAACTGCTTTGGCCCCAGCTCTACCGGCCTGTCTCCCCTTCTAAAGACACTGCTCCAGCGACGCTTTCCCCAGGGACCAGAGACCTCTGAATCCTCAGAGGACTGCCCTGCTCTAGAAGGACCAAGAACTCCAGAGGACAGCGGCTCTGCTCATCCAAGACTGCAACTTTGTTACAAATGAGCAACTTTAAACAACCTGCGTTTCCCGCCGGAAGCGTGAGACTTGCTACTCTGCACCCGACGCCCCCGGCTCGACTTGTGGAGAACAAACACTTCAGGGAGGACTCCCCGGCGACTGCGAGACCGTGAGTAGCCAGAGTTGCCCCCCTGAGCCCCCACAGCGACGCCTGCAGAGGGAATCCCGAGGCTCCCCCTGACCGCGACTGCCTGTTCCTCAGATCCCGACGCCTGGAAAAGACTCTGCACCCGCAGCCCACAGGACCTGAAGGAATCGAACTCCAGTGCAGGAGTGACCCCCAGGAGGCCCTCTCCCTTGCCCAAGTGGTGGCTACCCTGAGGAGCCCCACCCTTGCCTGCCTGCATCGCTGAAGAGACCCCTTGGTCTCCCATTGATTTCTATTGCTAACCCGACGCTTGTTTGCACACTGTACCCTGCCGCCCCAGTGCTGCTGAGGGTGTACTTTCTGTGCTGACTTGTGCCGCCCCCGGTGCCCTACAAAACCCCCCTGGTCTGCCCTCCGAAGACGCGGGTACTTACCTGCTGGCAGACTGGAACCAGGGCACCCCCTTCTCCATTGGAGCCTATGCGTTTTGGGCACCACTTTGACCTCTGCACCTGACCGGCCCTGAGCTGCTGGTGTGGTAACTTTGGGGTTGCTCTGAACCCCCAACGGTGGGCTACCTTGGACCCAAACTTGAACCCCGTAGGTGGTTTACTTACCTGCAAAAACTAACAAACTCTTACTCCGCCCAGGAACTGTTGAAAACTAGTTTTAAAATAGCTATATGTGATTTATGTGACAATTGTATATGCTATTTTGCTAATTCAAAGTTCCTAAAGTACCTACCTGCAATACCTTTCATTTGAAGTATTACATGTAAATCTTGAACCTGTGGTTATTAAAATAAACTAAGAAAAGTTATATTTCTATACAAAAACCTATTGGCCTGGAATTGTCTCTGAGTGTGTGTTCCTCATTTATTGCCTGTGTGTGTACAACAAATGCTTAACACTACTCCTTTGATAAGCCTACTGCTCGACCACACTACCACAAAATAGAGCATTAGAATTATCTCTTTTTGCCACTATCTTACCTCTAAGGGGAACCCTTGGACTCTGTGCATACTATTCCTTACTTTGAAATAGTGCATACAGAGCCAACTTCCTACATCCTCCCACCCAATGTACTAGAAAAAGCTAATTTGTAAAAAGCCATACAACTGATAACTCACACTTTGAATGCAAAGCTAATGACCTCACCCTTGGTGGAACAAACGCAAATAATGATCTTACATATCAGATTACATATCACAATAGTTTTAACATGAAATTCACAGTTATTTTAAATATATGTTAAGGTGTGATAGGCAGTCCTACCCACAACTTCACTTTAATTTTTTGGAACTTTCGATAATATACTGCTTCCAATATCAATGAAAAGTCCTTACACCCATTGCTCGGCCTTTGGTTCTGAAAAATAGGATTGGCCACAGAGCATAAACTTTGACCATGCCCAGTGTCCAATCAGCCCAGGTGGGTCTAATCTCCACCAACTCTTGGATTGTGTTCTCCACAACAAACATTGGCCTTGCATTCCAAGCAGTGCAACGCAAAGGATTCTAAATACATCTTCTACTGAAATTGCTTCAGCATCTCTACAGAAACAATTTGTGGAGTTCCTACATCCTCAGATTAGGAAGTGTTCTTTCCTATTGGTAAATCAATAGAAATTAAACTTAAAGTATTGTTTCATCCTCAAAGTACCAAAAGCATATAGTCCCTCTCTACCCCCTGTTTAATATGTGGTCATTAAACTGCTGATTTAGATTTTTTAATATGTAATTTACTCCACGAGAGTGACAGAGTGAAATACTGAGTGGCCCTGATGGAGTAAACAGATTCTGGATTTAGAGACGTTCACCACTCCAGAAGACATCTCTTACTTTGGAAGGAAGTGCTGTCACAGTAGTTCCTGTCAGTTCATTGAAAAAGCTCTGTGAGGCTCTTTTAACATTAGAGTGCCATACAGCTCACTTTCAATATCATTTTATATTTTCAAAAACAAAAATCCCAAAGTTTCTTTTTGAAAATAAAAAAAACTTTGCCATGGAATATTTCTCCCATGGAGTGGGGATCATTAAAATGTTTTTATCTTTATATATAGCCATATTTTGGATGGTGGTGTGTTAAAATAAAAATTAGCCATTTGCCCACCTACTCTAAATCCAACAAGCAGACAAATAGCTAAACCGGTGATGGGCTTTGGTCTACTAGGCCATCAGACAAGTATGGCTGCAACAGGGATGAAGTAGTCTATGTCACTTATATACTTTGGGGGGTCATTACGAGTTTGGCGGTCGGAAACATCCGACCAACAAACTACCGACAAGAAGACTGCCACGGTGCTGGCGGTCTCCCCACCAGTCCCATTACAACTTTCCCACTGTGCTGACAAGTGGAAACCAAGGTTCCCGTCTGTCAGCCCAGTGGGATAGGTGCAGCAGCATTGTTCCTGGCTCATAATTGAGCTGCAGAAATGCTGCCGCATGCAGGATGCACTAGCACCCTTGATGTGTGCACAGCAGACAGTGCACATTTCAAGAGTGCTGAGCAGAAGGACCCCTGCACTGCCCAAGCCATGGGCATTGGCAGTGCAGGACCCGTCTGTGGCTGCCTGCACCTGTTCTCCGCCAGTCTTTTTATGGCATTCAGACCACCATGAAAAGACAGGCAGAGAACAAGGTTGTAATCAGCAGGGTGACTCTTATTTCAGGGCTGCCCTGGCTGGTCACAACCAAGACCTCTGTCATCCCGCCAGGGTCGGAGATCCTAGAGGAGATGGTGGTTCCTTGGTAGTCAGACCACTAGGATCGTAATGTAGCTGTCGGACTGCCATAGCCGTGGCAGTGAGACTGGCACTGCAAGTCTGGCGGTCTTGAGACCGCTAGACCCGTAACCATGCCCTTAATTTCCACTCTACTCTATATGAGGCAAGTAGAGTGTCAGTTTGGCAGAGAGGTTACTCCATTGTGATGAAGTACCCTCTCCAGCAAGCTCAAAATGATGCAGAAAGCTTCCATGTAACCCTCCTTCCAGTAAATTCATTTTCTCCAGGAGATTGTCTTAAGAAGTTCCACATGGTGGGCTCTTACATGTTCTGCTCTAATCTACAGGTTCCTGGTTTGGATCACTTCTTCTTCAACAGATGCTTAGAAACATTTCCTGGCATTTCTCAGCCATGGCTCAGATGTGGAAAACAGCAGTCACTCCAAATATCAACTGCTCAGGTCTCCCGTGATTCACTGAATTATGTTTGTGCTTCTTCTTGTTGTGGGATAGGCACTTTTTATGTGGTGAAGGATGCATGAAGTGTTAATTAATGAAAACCCCTGAATGTCCTTTAAAGTGTCAATAAGTCTGTGAATTCAGTAACAAGTTTCACATTTAATTTTTCAATTTTAACTGGCCTCTAAATGTGTTGATAGTTTGTGAACTTTATTTCAAGTTTACAGACCCAACAAATCCAAAATGTTGCCTCTGTTACTCTAACTCAGTACAGAGTTCTCAGACAATAGAAGCGAACACAACATGGTTCTATGACTTTCAGGGTTCACTAACTCTGTACTGAATTCACAGAGTATGACAGAGTAACTAATATGAGTCCACACGCTCCACAGTTCACTGTCTCTAGCCAGAGTGTACAAACCATGGCAGAGGACCCTTGTGTGGGTATAGGATTTCCGTAGTCTACAAATACTTTACTGAGTTCACAGACTGCATTCGTCACAGTTCATGAACCCTGAAAGGAGTTTGCAAAGCCAACAGAATCACATTTTGTCATGTTTTAAATTTGGAAGGGCACATTTTGGGTGTCCTTCAAATACCAATTTAAATCATGGTGAGCTCAGCCTACCCCCTAATGTGGCCTTTCATGTATTTTTGCAGGATGGTCTGACCCTGTCCTGCAACTTGTAATGGTGACTGCAAGAAAAATGTCTTTCTTGCAGTCAGCCTATCAAAGCCTTCGTATCAGCAGACAGCTCTGTGGGTGTGTGGGCCCAAGATCAACAATGGAAACAAAAGCTCCTCAGCCAATCAAATCCATTTTTTTTTTTAAATTTGGGTTGGTGCACTGTTCTAGAACCTCGTTACGTAAAAAAACCGTAGACTAAAGGTCCAGCTATCCCTAAGTTTTAACCATTCAAAGCCCATCCAACCCATTTTTGTAACACAATTTTTTCTAAAACGTCTGATTGGATTTACAACATACCAAGCAATGGCACTTCCTTTAGTAAGTTTAATTTCATGTCATGTTTGGTTTAATTCCATTTAGCATTTTTTCTGTATGATTCCTATGGCAAAGAAAATAGGAAATTTTAGTGCTGTGTGCAGTGTGGAGTGGGTACATGGTAGGTGAATTATGTACATCATAAAAAAACTGAATTTCATCTCAAACTGATGAACCTGTTAAATTCAGGAAAAGGTGAGTTATGGTCCAGTTATGATATGCAATTCGTGCCACACACCATAACTCATGGTGAATTTTAAGGCTTTGCTGATCCACAGCTACTTTTAACCATGTTTTTTCAGATAGTGTTTTTCCATGCAAAATAGTCCCAGACACTACATGGTGCATTTCAACCCTTGATGACGCCATCCCAGAATTTTTTCCAGTTCTATATGAATCCTGCTATACATAGGTATGTCTAGCGTGAAAACCTAGGGGCATATTTAAGAGGCCCTAGTGCCATCTAACAACACATTAGCGTGAATTTGTTTGATGCTAATGTGGCGTTAGATGGCCAAAAGTGCTGCGCTATATTTACAAAGTGGTGCAATTCGTGTCCCTCGTAAATCTGAGGCAGTGTCAAAATGCAATGGGTGTTGCTGTGGCGCGCCCACAGCAACACCCATTACACGCCCCTTCCTTGCAGAGGACTGCGTGTGAAGGGCCTTCTTGACAAGGTGGCGTTAAGCCACAAAAAGTGACTTAACGCTACCTTGTAAATATGGCGCAGGGCATAGCGACACAAGAGAGTCACTCCTGTGGGGATAGGGGCTCTTACATATGCCCCCAAGTGTGTGTATTACAGGGAGTTACATGAATGCAACTCCCAGAAGCTCTCTTACTGTAACTCCAAACACCAGTCCAGTGTTCACGTCTCTAACTACCCTTTTTTGAAAACTCACAAATGATGTATTCTCACCTGCGGAGGTAATATTTGTATAGTGTGTGTAGTACAGGGAGTTAAATGACTGCAACTCACAGCACGCACTGTTTCTATAACCCCAAACACCCAACTGTAAAATAAAGTTCACTCACTTGGAGGCATAACATTGGAAAGTGTGTGAAGCAGATGGTATAACCTGACACCAACTCACAAGATTCACTGTTTCTCTGACTCCAAACACCAGAACAGTGTTCATTCATCAAAAGAACTCTGTTTGGCAACTCTCATTGTAAGTTAACTCAGCTGGCAGGATACCATTTGTAAAGAGTGTATAGTAGACAGAGTGACATGAATGCTAGGGCCATAAGGGTCCATCACTGTTACTTCACTCACCAGCCCAGTGTCCTCTTCTTTAAAGACTCCTGTTTAGTAACTCCCACGTGAATTGTACTCACTTTGGGGGATGCCATTTGTATAGTGTGTTTACTAAAGAGAGTGACATGACTACAGCTCCCAGGAGGCCCTGTTACTGTCACTCCAACCACCAGTCCTGTGTTCACTTCTCTTAATAGCCTTCGTTTGTGTTGGACTTTTGCTTAGGCAGGGTCATCCTGAATCTTTTTGCCTCCTGCCTCCTATTTTTTTCTGACCTGTCGCTGTTGGCTTTTGAACTCGGAGCACTTTCCCACTGCTAACCAGTGCTAAAGTGCATATGCTCTCCGTGTAAATTGTATGTAATTGGTTTATCCATGATTGGCCTATTTGACACTAGAGGTGCCAGGGCCTGTAAATCAAATGCTACTAGTGGGCCTGCAGCACTGGTTGTGCCACCCACATAAGTAGCTCTGTAATCATGTCTCAGACCTGCCACCGCAGTGTCTGTGTGTGTATTTTTACACTGTAAATTCGACTTGGCAAGTGTACCCACTTGCCAGGCCTAAACCTTCCCTTTTCTTACATGTAAGGCACCCCTAAGGTAGGCCCTAGGTAGCCCCAAGGGCAGGGTGCAGTGTATGGATAAGGTAGGACATATAGTAATGTGATTTATATGTCCTGACAGTGAAATACTGCCAACTTCGTTTTTCACTGTTGTAAGGCCTCTCTCATAGGATAATATGGGGGCTACCTTTAAATATGATTAAAGTATAGATTCCCCTAGATAGTAGATGGACATGTGGAGTTTGGGGTCCCTGAACTCACAATTTAAAATGACATCTTTTAGTAAAGTTGATTTTAAGATTGTGCGTTTGAAAATGCCACTTTTAGAAAGTGAGCATTTTCGTGCTTAAACCATTCTGTGACTCTGCCGTGTTTGTGGATTCCCTGTCTGGGTCAGTTTGACAGTTGGGTTGTTTTTCACCTCGCACTAGACAGTGACACAAAGGGGGCTGGGGTGTAACCTGCATTTCCTGATTAGCCATCTCTGCTAGGAGGGAGGGGTGGAGTGGTCACTCTCATCTGAAAGGACTGTGCCTGCCTCTGACAATGCCGGCTCCAACCCCCTGCTGTGTGTCTGATGCCTTGCCTGGGCAAGGCAGGATTTCACAAGTAGGTGTGAGTCCCCTTTGAAGAAAGGTGACTTCAAAGACTAAAATGGGTATAAGAAGGGCACCCAAATCTACAGACTTGAGAAACACTTCTGGAACCAAGAGGAACCTCTGCCTGGAGAAGAGCTGATAGCTGGGGAAGAAGTGCTGCCCTGCCTGTGACTGTGCTTTGTGGAGCTTTCCTGCAGTGCTGCTTCTGCCAGAGTAAGAGGGCAAAGACTGGACTTTGTGTGCCTTCCATCTTGTGAAGAAATCTCCAAAGGCTTGAGTTAGAGCTTGCCTCCTGTTGTTTGAAGTCTCAGGGACAGCAAAGACTTCTCTCTCCCAGCACCTCGAGTCTCTGGAGAGACTCCTGCTCTGACAAGTGGTGCTCTATCCAGTCCCTGGGCCCTTGAAAGGAAAGCTGGTGGAAATCCAAGGAAATCGACTTCGGACGACTTCGGACCGACGCCGCTGCTGAATCTGGTAACGCCGCCTGCACCTGACGCCGTGACCTTCGCTGGAACGCGACGCTCTTCGCAGGCACGACGCCGCAGCAGCCCCGCTGAAGTCCGCAACTCCGTAGAAGTCGCCGCACCACGTCGTGACCGACGGCGCTCGAAGTGCACGGATTCAACGTTTCGCACAGACTCCGCGATTCCCGACTTCGCGCATCGGCTTGTTTTCACTCTTCACCAAAGGTACTGTACTTGGGGGTCTACACGACTCCGTGTCCGGCGCCGCTGGTGTCGGCTTGTTGGGAACGACTCCGTCACGACGCCGTGTTAACATCTCATTGAAGCATTTTTGTTTCTAAGCGCTATTTTTGAGTTCAATCGTTAAAAATTCATAACTTGACTTGTGTATGTCGGATTTTTGTCGTTTTGGTCTTGTTTTGTTTAGATAAATATTTCCTATTTTTCTAAACCAGTGTTGTGTCATTTTGTAGTGTTTTCATTAAGTTACTGTATGTGTTGGTACAAATACTTTACACCTAGCGCTCTGAAGTTAAGCCTACTGCTCTGCCAAGCTACCAAGGGGGTAAGCAGGGGTTAGCTGAGGGTGATTCTCTTTTACCCTGACTAGAGTGAGGGTCCTTGCTTGAACAGGGGGTAACCTGACTGTCAACCAAAGACCCCATTTCTAACATTGGTGATCAGCGGTTGGGATTTGGACTTGTATTTGTACTTGACATACAGTAATTAAGTGTACACTACTGTTTGAGTTCAGACCACTACGTGACCACATACTACTTGTTTGGTGATCTTCGATTTTTCCTCTTTGGGACTCTTTTTATTCTACTTCCATGATTTTCTGATCCCTTGACTGATTCTTTTTACTTCATTGGGAACTTATTTTCTGCCTTTGGAACTTTGCACTTGTGACCATCATGACTCAATCTGGAGATGCAACAGCTGGAGCTGTGTTTGAAATAGAGAAACGGAAGGAGTACTCAGTTGCTCAATTGAAACAGTTCCTTAAAGATCTTGACTGTCCCACTGAGAGCTCCACCAGGGAGGGGGAGCTGCAAAAGGCACAGAGGGCCTGGGTGACAATCAAGAAGGCTGGAGGGCACAAAGAGGAGGAGAATGTGGGTGGGGAAGTGCAGAGGATACACAGTGGTGTAGTGGAGGTACCTGTTACGCCTGGGGGGAAGGTCCCCAGGAGGTCTAGCAGGGTGTCATCCAAGGCTCTGACTCCTGAAGAGTTACAGGACAGACAGGCAGAGAGGGCTCACCGGTTCAAGGAGTTGAGGATGCAAAGGGAGAAGGAGATGGAAGAAAGGAGGAGGGACTTAGAGATCAAAAAGAGGATTTGGGCTTATGAGCTCAAAATGAAGGAGCTGGAAGTCATGAGGGCTGAATCCAGCTGGAATGGTGGCAGCAACAATTTTATATCTAGTGCTGCTGAAGAAGTGCACATGCCCAGAGATGTGGTGCCCTACTTGAAGGAGGGAGTTAACACACACCAGGAGGTTCAGGGGTATGAGGTAGCTCCAGTGATGCACAGGGTCCCTGAGGTGGATTGGGGAACTGGCATGGGGAGTCATATTCCTACTGGTGGGAGGGATACTCTACTGACTCTAGGCGAGAGTGACAGGGAGAGGGGTTCCCCCCAGGTAGAAGTCCTGGTTATGGAGTGTGAAGACATCCCAGAAGAGTGTGGGTTGAGTGTCAGGGACAGTCAGGTACTGTCTCACCAGTCTCAGGAGGGTGATGTGGGGTGCTTTTTCAAAGCAGAGTCACTGGATGGTTGGGTGAAGGGTACTTTGGTTAATTCATGTGAGGGGCTGAGTGATGTAATTGCTGGAGAGCATATGTCTAGTCCTTATTTTCCAGAGCTATTCCAACACCAGGTGGAGTGTGCGATCTCTGACCCCAGGGTTCCTACAATTGAGGCAGACTTCTGGGTGAGTACCAGAGAGTCTGAAGAGGCATTTGGGGGTGCTCCTGAGAGGAGTGGTCTAGGTAGTTCCCAACCAGGTGAGGTAGGGAAGGATTGTAGTGTCCCAGGTAGGTCCCAGTGTAGTGGGATGGGTGAGGGACCCCATGTCCAGTCTCAGAGGAGAGGGAATGGGGATGGGTTGAGGCCCAAGGTGCCCGAGATCCGGTCCCAGGTCCTGGAGGGTTCCATGAGGGAACACCAGGAGGGGAGCCTAGCCTGTACCATAGGGCCATCTGTTGAGGGAGACCCCACAGTGTCAGGAGAACTTGGGGGGGGGCGGCTGTAGCCAGCGTACCACCAGTTCTGGTGTCTGGCAGTACCACTCCTAGTGAGGGGGTGCAGAAGTCCAGACAGAGGGTTGAGAGGGGGTTGCGGACCCCAGTGAAGAACCTGGAGGGTCAGGGGTCAGCTCTGAGAGCAGAGCCCCCCAGGAATGACCTTGGTAAGACCATTTCTGGGTTGAGGGGAATCCAGACTCTGTCAGATGGGCAGAGGTCAGGAGACCTGCGCCAGCCAGACTCTTGTGTGGCCCTTGGGGACAGTGTGTCCCTTGAGGGGGGTAAGTGTGCCCCCCTGGAAGTCCTGGTGTGCCAGGCAGTGGTTCAACTGCAGGGTGGTGACTCTGGGTTGAATGATCAGGTTCAGGAGGTAAACTCTGACCTGGTGGGGGGTAAGTGTGCTCCCAAGGAAGTCCTGGTGCGCCAGGCAGTGGTTCAACCGCAGGGTGGTGACCCTGAATTGGATGACCAAGTTCAGAGGGTAAACTCTGACCTGGTGGGGGGTAGGTATGCCCTCCAGGAATTCCTGGGTTGCCAGGCAGTGGTCCAGCCTGTGGGTACAGACCCTGGACTGGAGGATCATGTGCAGGGGATAAACCCTGACCTGAAGGGGGGGCTGTTTGCCCAATCACCCCCCCCCTGGTGTGATTTCAAGGGGTACTCTCCCTGAGGGGTGGGTGCAGAACCCTGAGAGTAGGGGAAGGGGAGAGAAAGACTCACCCCTGACCCCAGAGCAATCTAATGGTACAGACCCTGGACTGGAGGATCAGGTTCAGGGTGTCCCCCCTGACCTGGAGGAAGGGGCTACTGCTAACAGTGCCCATCCCATGTTGCCTTCTGAGGGGGCCACTCCTAGTTGGAGGGTGCAGTGCCCCAGAAGGGAGGGCGGGGAAGGGAAGCCTCACCCCTGGCCCTGGTCCAACCTGAAGGTACAGACCCCAGGTTGGCGGACCAGTTGCAGGTAACCAGCCCTACACTGGTGGAAGAATTGTGCAAGACTGCTTCTACAAGCACCCTGACAGTTTTTGACTCTGGGGGTGCCGCTTCTCCAGGGAGGGTACAGAGCCCCAGAGGGAAGGACCAGGGTCAGGTTATCTTCTCTGACCTGGTGGAAGGGAGAGTGGTCAAAGGGTGTCAGGCACCTGGGGCTACTGCCCCCCACTCTCCGCAGTCACAGTGCTTAGAGAGGCCTGAGGTCGGGCTCTCATCCCTGACAGTTGTCTGGGGCCACTGTGGCTTGCTGTCCTGGTGGACAGAGTTGCCCCTGGGGGTGGGACGAGAGTCACACCCCAGGGTTGGACTGGGCAACACCACTGTGTTGGCCCTGGTGGTACTATCTGCCCATTGCAATACATCTGTGAGCAAAGTAAAGTTAGGTGCTGCACAGATGGTGTCTGCAGATGTGAAGAAGGGTTCCCCATGGGTTAGCTTAGTGGGCCCTGAGAGTATGGACAGAGGGATCCAACTGGAGTCAGGAAGGCGTAGAACTGGAACATGCCCCTGCTGTTGTGAGCCTGGGTCCTTGTTCTATCGCCCCAATCAGGGAAGTACATCAAGGTATTGATTGTTCTCCCCTGGCTTTAGGCTGGTAGGGGGTCGTGTTGGACTTTTGCTTATGCAGGGTCATCCTGAATCTTTTTGCCTCCTGCCTCCTATTTTGTTCTGACCTGTCGCTGTTGGCTTTTGAACTCGGAGCACTTTCCCACTGCTAACCAGTGCTAAAGTGCATATGCTCTCCGTGTAAATTGTATGTAATTGGTTTATCCATGATTGGCCTATTTGATTTACTAGTAAGTCCCTAGTAAGGTGCACTAGAGGTGCCAGGGCCTGTAAATCAAATGCTACTAGTGGGCCTGCAGCTCTGGTTGTGCCACCCACATAAATAGCTCTGTAATCATGCCTCAGACCTGCCACTGCAGTGTCTGTGTGTGTATTGTTACACTGTAAATTCGACTTGGCAAGTGTACCCACTTGCCAGGCCTAAACCTTCCCTTTTCTCACATGTAAGGCACCCCTAAGGTAGGCCCTAGGTAGCCCCAAGGGCAGGGTGCAGTGTATGGATAAGGTAGGACATATAGTAATGTGATTTATATGTCCTGACAGTGAAATACTGCCAACTTTGTTTTTCACTGTTGCAAGGCCTGTCTCTCTCATAAGATAATATGGGGGCTACCTTTAAATATGATTAAAGTGTAGATTCCCCTAGAGAGTAGATGGACATGTGGAGTTTGGGGTCCCTGAACTCACAATTTAAAATGACATCTTTTAGTAAAGTTGATTTTAAGATTGTGCGTTTGAAAATGCCACTTTTAGAAAGTGAGCATTTTCGTGCTTAAACCATTCTGTGACTCTGCCGTGTTTGTGGATTCCCTGTCTGGGTCAGTTTGACAGTTGGGCTGTTTTTCACCTCGCACTAGACAGTGACACAAAGGGGGCGGGGTGTAACCTGCATTTTCTGATTAGCCATCTCTGCTAGGAGGGAGGGGTGGAGTAGTCACTCTCATCTGAAAGGACTGTGCCTGCCTCTGACAATGCCGGCTCCAACCCCCTGCTGTGTGTCTGATGCCTTGCCTGGAC
Organism: Pleurodeles waltl; assembly: GCF_031143425.1. Lineage (NCBI taxonomy): Eukaryota > Metazoa > Chordata > Amphibia > Caudata > Salamandridae > Pleurodeles > Pleurodeles waltl. The sequence goes on along the minus strand of NC_090449.1, from coordinate 208,204,605 downwards.
AAGGCAGGATTTCACAAGTAGGTGTGAGTCCCCTTTGAAGAAAGGTGACTTCAAAGACTAAAATGGGTATAAGAAGGGCACCCAAATCTACAGACTTGAGAAACACTTCTGGAACCAAGAGGAACCTCTGCCTGGAGAAGAGCTGATAGCTGAGGAAGAAGTGCTGCCCTGCCTGTGACTGTGCTTTGTGGAGCTTTCCTGCAGTGCTGCTTCTGCCAGAGTAAGAGGGCAAAGACTGGACTTTGTGTGCCTTCCATCTTGTGAAGAAATCTCCAAGGGCTTGAGTTAGAGCTTGCCTCCTGTTGTTTGAAGTCTCAGGGACAGCAAAGACTTCTCTCTGCCAGCACCTGGAGTCTCTGGAGAGACTCCTGTTCTGACAAGTGGTACCCTATCCAGTCCCTGGGCCCTTGAAAGGAAAGCTGGTGGAAATCCAAGGAAATCGACTTCGGACGACTTCGGACCGACGCCGCTGCTGAATCCGGTAACGCCGCCTGCACCTGACGGCGTGACCTTCGCTGGAACGCGCACTCTTCGCAGGCCCGATGCCGCAGCAGCCCCGCTGAAGTCCGCAGCTCCGTGGAAGTCGCCGCACCACATCGTGACCGACGCCGCTCGAAGTGCACGGATTTAACGTTTCGCACAGACGCCGCGATTCCCGACTTCGCGCATCAGCTTGTTTTCACTCTTCACCAAAGGTACTGTACTTGGGGGTCTACACGACTCCGTGTCCGGCGCCGCTGGTGTTGGCTTGTTGGGTACGACTCCGTCACGACGCCGTGTTAACATCTCATTGAAGCATTTTTGTTTCTAAGCGCTATTTTTGAGTTTAATCGTTAAAAATTCATAACTTGACTTGTGTATGTCGGATGTTTGTCGTTTTGGTCTTGTTTTGTTTAGATAAATATTTCCTATTTTTCTAAACCGGTGTTGTGTCATTTTGTAGTGTTTTCATTAAGTTACTGTGTGTGTTGGTACAAATACTTTACACCTAGCGCTCTGAAGTTAAGCCTACTGCTCTGCCAAGCTACCAAGGGGGTAAGCAGGGGTTAGCTGAGGGTGATTCTCTTTTACCCTGACTAGAGTGAGGGTCCTTGCTTGAACAGGGGGTAACCTGACTGTCAACCAAAGACCCCATTTCTAACAGTTTGAAACTCACAAATGAAGTGTACTCACCTGGGGGATATTTGTATAGTGTGTGTATTACAGGAAGTTACATGACTGCAACTCCCAGGAGGATCTGTTACTGTCACTTGAACCACCAGACCAGTATTCACTTCTCCAAATTCCCTTCTTTGGAAACTCACAAATGAAATGTACTCACCTGGAGGGATGACATTTAGCAAGTGTATGAAGTAGAGGGAATGACATGACTGCTAAGGCCAGGAGGCTCTGTCTATCAAACTCCAAACACAAGCCCAGTGTTAACATGCCAAAATACCGATGTCTGTTAGCTCTCAATTAAAGTTCACTCACCTGGGAGGATGACATTTGTATGGTGGTGGGAAGCAGAGGGAGAGAAAAGGAATATAAAGCCCAATAAGCCAGGAGTCTCTAACTCCACCACAAAACCAGTGTTCAGATTCCCAAATCCATCTATTTGTGAACTCCCAAATGAATTTTACTCACGTGGGAGGATAACATATGTAATGTGTGTGTAGTATGGAGAATGACAAGACTGCAACTCCCAGTTGGCACTGTTTCAGTAACACAAAAACACCAGACCAGTGGTCACTTGTCCAAACACCCTTGCTTGCTGTTAGACCTGACAGCCTTAGGGTGGTCATATCCCTTTGTTTTACCTGTCTCCCTCAACTTTTCTGACACTGTTTTGCTGGTTTCAGGACTCTTCATACTTTACCACTGCCAACCAGTGCTAAAATGCATATGCTCTGTCCCTTAAGCATGGCAACGTTGGCTCATACCCCATTGGCATATTTAATTTACTTACAAGTCCCTAGTAAAGTGCACTACTTGTGTCAAGGGCCTGTAAATTAAATGCTACTAGTGGGCCTGCAGCACTATATGCCAACCACATAAGCAGCCCCTTAACCATGTTTCAGGCCTGCCATTGCAAGGCCTGTGTGGGCAGTTTCACAGACACTTTGACTTGGCATTTAAAAGTACCTGCCAAGCCATAAATTCTCCTTTTTCTACATATAGGCCACCACTAAGGTAGGACATAGGTAACCCATAGGGAAGGGTGCTATGTAGGTAAAAGGCTGGACATGTACATATGTGTTTTATATGTCCTGGTAGGGAAAACCCATAAATACATTTTCCACTACAGTGAGACCTGCTCCTTTCATGGACAGGCCTTAGGACTGCCCTTATATCATTTTTGAGTGGTAGATTCTGATCTGAAAGGAGTAACCAGGTCATATTTAGTATGGCCAGAAATGTAATAGAAAATCCTGCTTACTCGTAAGGTTGGATTTTACATTACTATTTTAGAAATGCCACTTTTAGAAAGTGAGCATTTCTCTGCACTTAAAACCATCTGTGCATTACAGCCTGTCTCCAATCAACGTCTGGTCTGTGCTGGTTGACAGTTCCCTTGTGCATTTCACCCAGACAACCACAAACACAAGACACTCCGTAATATCTGCATTTATCTGCACACTGAATGGGTCTTCCTGGGCTGGAAGGTTCAAGGGGCTCACACTTACATTTCAAAGGCCAGTGGCCTGCCCTCACACAAAGGACTGATAACCCCTCAAAGCGACCCTTGCAGACAGGGCTGGGCTGTAAGGGGAACTTGTGCACTTCAAAACCTCTCTTTGAAGACTCGCCCACTTCAAAGACATTTTGTGTATATAAACTGGGTCTTTGACCCCACCAACTCAGACACTTCTAGACCTACACCTGAACTCTGTCAGAGGAGCTGCCTGGCTGTCCAAATGACTCATCTACACTGCTTTGCTGAGAATGACTGCTGCTCTGCTGTTGCCCTGCTGCCCTGCTGGCCTCTGACTTTGCTGGAAGGACTCTGCCTTCCTCCTGAAGTGCTCTCTAAGGGCTTGGATTGAGCTTGCCTCCTGTTTCTGAAGTCTCAGGGCCAACAAAGACTTAATCGCTTCAAGCAACCCCTTGTGCTATAAAAATCAACGGAACACCTGCAGAAATCAACACAAAGCCTGCATTGCGGCTGAGAATTCGCCGCACAGCCTATAGGTATGATGCAGCACCGACTTCCTGACTAGAAAATCAACACAGCACCTGCCTTGTGTGGGAAAATTTGATTCATCACCTACCGGATCGACACAGCACCTGCTCCTTCTCGTAGCACTTCAAAGATTTTCCACGCATCATCCCTGGGCATCAAGATATCCCCGCGTTGCAGTGAGGAACCAAGACTGCACGCTGAAAAACAACGTAAACCCTTGCAGAGTGGAAAGAAACAACACATCATCTGTGCCACGCCGGAAAATCCGAAGCAACACCTTATTTTTCCACGCACCTCCTCCTCTGCTGTCTCCGTTCGTCTAATGTTTTGAAGCATCCCAGGTACTGTGTGTAGCAAAGAAACAACTGTTAATTTCTAAGGATTGAGACTCTTTTAAACCTTTTAAAAGTGATATTTCAACTTGTGCTTATTGGATTTTTGCATTTTTTCCTTATTTTATTCAGACAAATATCTATTTTTTCTAAAACTGTGTTGTATTTTTGTGGTGTTTTCATGGTGTTACTGTATGATTCATCACACAAATACTTTACACCCTGCCTTTTAAGTTAAGCCTGACTGCTCAGAGCCAAGTTACCAGAGGGTGGGCACAGGATATTTTGAATTATATTGAGACTTACCCCGACTAGGGTGTATACCTCTGCCAAACTAAGACCTCAATTATAACACTTGCTAAATCTCAAGTGAAGTTTACTCACCTGGGAGTGATCTAGATACAGATCATTATCAACTCTGAGATGTGTCTGGCTACCTAGCTACATCTTGACCTGCTAACCCAAGATGAAAGTGTTGAGGACAGGAAGGGCAGCTTACCCAATGTGCAATGATCCCAAAGGCCTCAAGATACATAACCAGAATTGTTCTGGCAGCAGACACATTCACACTGCACTGGCTACATGATGACTCACATATACAACAAACTCTCAGGTCCCCCTGCATCGCAATCAACTAGGCCTCAAAACGGCCAAAGACATATCTTGCCTAGACACTGTCTTGCCAGCACTGGTGGCAAAATGGTATTCTCAGGCCATCCTTCCAGGTGCTAATGGTCTACACATATCAGCAGCTGCTTGACTTAAGTGGAAATGGCATGCTTCACAAATATCATGTCAATACAACCAATACCATGGCTACTTGCCACAATAGGATTAACTGCAAATTAACTTTATACAAGGGCTATGCTTAATGTAACACTGAATTGTTGGAGGTAAATATCTCAATACAACCACTAACATTGTATCTTTTTCATCAACGAGTCGAGCTGCCACTGGGCACACAGCGGCCACAGAAGAGAATATACTACCCCCTGGATGAAGCCCTCAGTGTAGGGTGACCAGAAATTTAAAGCCAAAAACCAGAGCATTTCACAAAAATAGAAGACGGACTACAAGTTTACTTCAGCCGAACGCACAGAATGACAGCGCCCAACAGCATAGAATTACAGAAGAGGCAATAAGAACATAAATAAAATGTGATTTTTAAAGCCAGTACAATGCCTGTGAATTAAATTGCTTTCTAATAACACCTGCTTACTATCTCTGCTTTGGAAAACCAAAAAACTCACCTACCACTATTTTCAGGTGACCCTCTCTAAAAAACGGGACATGAGCTAAATTTCCCAAAATCTGCCAGGACAGCTGGTGGAAAACTGTGACTGGCCCAGTAAATCCGGGATGCCTAGTCACCCTACCTCAGTGAAGAAGACACTCCTGGATGTCTGGACATGGAGGACGGTTCTGGCCCATCTGGGAGACCTGGTCAGACCCCAACAGTAAGTCTCAATGTGACCACATCAATACCTCCCATCCCGGGTGCTCAACATCACAAGCAACCATTTTCCCTCCCAACCTGTATACCAAGCACAGTGTCTACCATCTTGGGCCCCTCAGTCCTGGATCTTGAGTTGCTGCAGAACACATCAGTCCAGGAACCAGTGGGAGAAGTCAACCTGTGGCAAGGGCATAGGCCTATGGGGGTAGGGTGTGTGGGAGGGATGCTGTGTGCTAGTGGGTTGAGGCTACTGGGGCTGCTTCCAGCCAGGACACCATCAGCCACGTCTTGGGGGTCTATCAGGAGTCCCAAGGCATGATGGGCCAGGTAATAACCAACTCTGGGAAATCAAGCAGCTACAGAGGGACATGCATAGGGACGTGCAAGAACAGATAGAGGCCCACAATACCAACAACGTATCCCTAACAGGTGTGATGAGGGACATATAAACAGCCCTGAACAGGGCTTTTCAAAACCAATCTTCCCCTTCCTTTGGCTCATCAACTTGAGGCATATCTACATCGGTGCCAGCCACAGGAAGGGAGGCCCTGCCAGAGAAAGAACCCGTCCAAGACACCCTTGCCTTTGTAGCAGAAGACCCCCCCATGGAAGCATGGACAAATACAGGAGGTGCGGATGGCAAGAGACCCACCACTGCTAGCAAGTGACCCCTTCCTTAAGGAACTCCTTTGTGTGACACATATTCACTGTGGTGACTGATCCTCAACCACCTACCAATTCCAATGGGAGGAGTACTCTGGACTTTGGACTCCCAATGGTATGGCATCTACTCCAATGATTTCATTCACCAGGACTGACACCTTCACCTCATTTTTTTCTTCTTTTCTGTCCAAAACGTATTTTCCACACCAGCATTATACTAAATTCACTGATCACAAATTCACTGTCTGCTTACTTAATTTCAACATTTTGCTATGTAGAGATGCAAGACCATGTGAACCATATGATGAAGACATAATTTACTTGTGTAAGGAGGGATGTGTTGCAGGTACAAAGTGTCATGCTCAGGATTACAACCATTACACACAAACACATATGTACAAGTGTCTGGTCACACCAAACATTTTATTCCAGTCTACAGCACATAGTTTGTCTATATCCCATATGTCAGGACTTTCCGAAACAAGACTGTGTGACTCATAATGAGTCAACATACATATTAGCTACAGCCTCCTAGAACACAGAAGGAAGGGATTTGTCAGACATTGTCCTGTAGAATAGGCAAACATTAAAGTGGATGAGGTTACTAGCTTGAACCTTATCACATACCACACCAAATTAATCCAACATCACATAATCTAGTACAGACAGATGGCAGTTCCTGATCACAACCCCATCATAATCCAATGACCATGCATCTGGTGGTGTGACACAAAAATATGCCAGTGTTGTGGCACAGGCACTGTGGCCTGTAATGATGAAACACATCTACAGCAACATACAAGTCGTACAAGAAGAGTATTTAGCGCAGGTGGAGGGAAAATGACTTGGTCGCAGTCTATGTCTACATATTTTATGCCCACATGATGACACAAATGATGTAATTGGCCCAACACAGCACACAAAACAAATCCAGTTGTGCACTTCTACCCTTCCACCCAAACACTGTGCAAGCTGTCTTGGCACAGGACTCCGACACCCCAAATCTGTGACCTACTGTTAAAAATTAGGTCTCTGTATGGCAGTCGATTTACACCCTGTACAACTAGGGGCCCTCACTCTAGTCACAGCTCAAAAAACCCCTGCTCACCCCCTAGGTAGCTTGAAACAAGCAGTCAAGCTTATCTCAGAGGCAATGTGTAAAGTATTTGTATCAGCACACACACAGTAAGTCAGTGAAAACAACACAGAAGGACTCCATACAAGTTTAGAAAAATAGCCAATATTTATCTAAATCAAACAAGGACAAAAACAACAAAAGCACGGATGAACGTGCATTTGAAAAGCAGGTGATGCATTGATTCCTCACTCGTAAGTGAGACTATGGTGGTCATTCTGACCCTGGCGGTCTTTGACCGCCAGGGCGGAGGACCGCGGGAGCACCGCCGACAGGCCGGCGGTGCTCCAATGGGGATTCCGACCGCGGCGGTAAAGCCGCGGTCGGACCGGCACCACTGGCGGGGTCCCGCCAGTGTACCGCGGCCCCATTGAATCCTCCGCGGCGGCGCAGCTTGCTGCACCGCCGCGGGGATTCCGACCCCCCCTACCGCCATCCAGATCCCGGCGGTCGGACCGCCGAGATCCGGATGGCGGTAGGGGGGGTCGCGGGGCCCCTGGGGGCCCCTGCAGTGTCCATGCCACTGGCATGGGCATTGCAGGGGCCCCCGTAAGAGGGCCCCTACATGTATTTCACTGTCTGCTGCGCAGACAGTGAAATACGCGACGGGTGCAACTGCACCCGTCGCACAGCTTCCACTCCGCCGGCTCGATTCCGAGCCGGCTTCATCGTGGAAGCCTCTTTCCCGCTGGGCTGGCTGGCGGTCTGAAGGCGACCGCCCGCCAGCCCAGCGGGAAAGTCAGAATTACCGCCGCGGTCTTTCGACCGCGGAACGGTAACCTGACGGCGGGACTTTGGCGGGCGGCCTCCGCCGCCCGCCAAGGTCAGAATGAGGGCCTATACGTCGATTCTTTCTCCACCGCAAGGAAGAGATGCGTCAATTTCCGGACAAGCAGCTTCAGGTCGGTGCGGTGATGTTGCAGGTTTTGACTCCCAGGGATGATGAGTGGAAAATCTGGAAGCACGGCAGTGATGAATCCTTGCTGAGCTTGCGAAGCATACATTTTACTGGCAATGCGTCAATTTTTCAGCCATGGTGCAGGCGCTGAATTTTCTGCTGCTTGGCTCCTGTGTGTGGATTTTCACCTTGGGTTCACCAGCTTCTCTTTTCAGGGCCCGGGGACTGGATATGGCACCATTTGGCAGGGTGAGGGGTCTCAGCAAGAGTGCTGGCAAATGAAGTCCTTGAAGTCTCTGAGACTTCAGAACAGGGGGCAAGCTCAGTCCAAGCCCTTGGAGAAACTTCACAAGCAGGTTTTCAGAGAGCAGAGTCTAGTTATTTTCTTCTTCAGGCAGAAGCAGCAGCAGCAAGCCAGCAAAGCAATAGGCAGAGTGACAGGTCCACTTCAAGCATCAAGCTCTTCTCCTTGGCAGAGGTTCCTCTTGTTCCAGAAGTAATCTAAAAATCTGGGGTTTTGGGTCCACTACCTATACTCAGTTCTGAAGTAGGCAAACTGTAAAGGAAAGTCTGTGTTGTTCACAAGATTCTGCCTTGCCCAGGCCTGGCCCCAGATGCACCGGGGGTTTGGAGACTGCATTGTGTGAGGTCAGACATAGCCCTTTCAGGTGTAAGTGTCAGCTCATCCCACCCCACCCACTCTAGCCCAGGAGCCTCATCAGGATATGTTGGACAATCCTCAGCTCCTTTTGTGTCCTTTTCTAGAGGGAATTCACAAACAGCCCAACTGTCAGTCTGACCCAGATGTAGATTCCCCAGACAGTCAGAGGCACAGAATGGTTAATCAAGAAAATTCCCCCTTCTAAAAGTGGCATTTTCAAACAGACAATCTAAAAACCAACTCTACCAAAAGATGAATTTTAAATTTTTTATTTCAGAGACTCTAAATTCCAGACCTAGATATGTATATATGTGTGTGTGTGTGTGTATATATATATATATATATATATATATATATATATATATATATATATATATATATATGTATATATATATGTATATATATATATATATATACACACACACACACACACACACATATATATATATATATATATAAATTTAAAGGCAGTCCTGATGTTAACCTATGGGAGAGATAGGCCTTGCAATTGTAAAAACTGAATTTGGAAGTACTTCACTATCAGGACATGGAAAACCACACCAGTAAATGTCCTACTTTTTAAATACACCGCACCCTGCCCATGGAGCTACCTGGGGCATTCCTTAGGGGTGACTCACATGTAGTAAAAGAGAAGGTTTGGGCCTGGTAAGTGGGTACACTTGCCAGGTTGAATTGGAAGTGGAATATTGTAAACACAGACACTGCAGTGGCAGGTCTGAGACATGTTTATAGTGGCACAATCAGTGCTGTAGGCCCACTAACAGCATTTGAATTACATGCCCTGGGCACACATAGTGCACTTTACTAGGGACTTACCAGTAAATCGAATGTGCCAATTACGGAAACCCAATTATTAATATCTTTTAGACAGAAAGCACTTGCAATTTAGCATGGTTAGCAGTGGTAAAGTGCCCAGAGAATCAAATTACAGATCCAGAAACAGGGGGTCAGAAGCAAAAAGGTAAAGGTAAACCATTCCAAGAGCTGCCAGATCTAACACTTACATTACCTGTCCACTTTGTATGCACAACAGCATCAGATACCCGTGAATGTCACAACTCTGAAATGCCCACATGGGGACGTCATGGTGAAGGTACCCGTACAAAAACAAAACAAGGAGTATAGGCTTTTAGAGGAGAGAGAGCATAATCACTGGGGTCCTGGTTAGCAGGATCCCAGTGAACACACTGACATCAGGCAGAAATTGGGGGTAACATGCCAAAAAGAGGGTACTTTCCTACACTGGGGTATTGTGCTGGTCTGCGTTATGCGCTGAAACCAGATAACAGTCACAACATGTGAAATGTAGAGACTCGCCAAACAGACAAATTTACGTTGATGGAATGGAAGTTCTTTCTTTTGCGATAAACTTCTACATTGGCCTGCGGTGGGACTAAGCCATCATGTATGCCATCAGTGGCCCCCACCACATGTGCGATGTGTGCAAAGCGATAAAAGTCCGCCTTCACATGGGCTAAATCATCACTTTGGGGAAACCGGATACAGCTGTCAAGGAGTTTCAACACGGCTGAGAGGAAATCCTTCAACACCAGACTGAAGAAAGGCTGGAACATCCCAGTAAATAGGGCGACTGTATGTTGGAAGGACCCTGTGACTAGGAACTGCAATACTGACATGCCTTGTACAGTGGGTGGTATGTTGGTTGGATAACTAACAACTGTCATCAGATCTGGCTCCAACTGATGACATAAGTCTACTATTGTTTGCCTATTCAGGCAGTAATACATTATTATGTGCCTTTGTTCCATGGTCTGGAGGTCTAGCAGTGGACGGCAGACAGGAGGTTGTGGCACCATCCTCTCTCTCCATGGGTACCTATGTATGGCAAGACATGATTTCTAACATTAGCCAGTGTGTCCACAGCAACATACATGATGCATGTCAATGATATCATGTTGCAAAGCATGTCTGACTGAATAGACATAGCACCCACAATACATCATAACTGGAGATAACACAAGGGTCGCATGTGACCCCTATGGTTTTCAACACGTGTCCACAAAATGAATGTGGACAACAATCAAGGATGTGCAACACAATTGCCCCTCTAAATATGATTGGAAATCCCGACTGTCAAAATGATTGTCAGCGATGGTGGACTGTGCCCCACTGTTAAATGCCATCTGTGCCCTGCAACATACTACAGTGGTGGTTGAGTAGTAGGACTTACATGACAAGACATGATAAGGATGTTTGTGAGGTATAAGAATCTTTTTTGTAGGAGTGATACAGTTTATAAAGCCCAATACAGCATTTCAGGTTCCAAGATGACGGATGCCTGACCTACTTCACTGGACATTAGGAACCGCCCGCGACTGCCGGCAGAAGTCATCATGGTAATAGGTGGTTGCAACTGTGGTGGACACAGCCATAAGCTAATGTTGTTGCCAGTGGAGGTCGCAGCCCAATGGCTGTGCCTGTCGGCGGTGACGGACAAGTACGTGGGGGACGTGACTGTCATATTCTGCAGATTCACTCACTTGACTCTTGACACTGTTGTCAGCAACACCTCCACAACCTGAGCTGCTGTGTGCTGCCTCTTGGAGCAATCATGCCACGTCCAGCAGGGTATAGGGACCCTGACTTTTATCCAGAGGAGCTGGAGGGGCTTGTTAATGAGGCCCTACCCCTATATGGACAGCTTAAGGCTCACCAGAGGAGCAGGTAAGTACCTCATTGGCACATTTCTCTCTATACCTCACCATCCTTTCCCTCCTCATAGACCATAATCTGCCCATGGGTGACAGTCAGTCTTCTTGTGTGCCTGTTGCTGCAGTCTGTATAGCATCAATGGGATGGACAATGTGCAGGTATTGGTGGCCAGTGCCATATGTTAGGTTTAGTCACATTGTGTTGTGTTGTGTGAGGTTCATCATACTTGTGTTTGATACACATAACTAGGTAAGGTGACATTACTGCCATCCACTGACATCTCCTTCTGCATGATTGGTGTACATACCAGACTACATGTATGTGCATGACAGCATGAGCTATATATGCACCTTGTACGAGTCATTTGAGAATCATGTGAACAATGTGTATAGTGCCACAGATCTTTCAACCCACATCTGTCCTTGCTAAAAATTTTGTGAAAGGCATATCGTGACTCACTCTGCCCTTCAGGTTGCCACACACACTACATGCCGATTTGCTGTTGCCCACGTGATGTACTGTCATGCATGGAAGTGATGGGAATGGAGTGTCATGTAGATTCTGTCGGCTCAGACTGCAGAGACCAAGGGCTGGCAAATGGATCTCCCAGTATGAGACCTAGTCTAGGATGTGAGAGAGTCACTGTGGCTATGCAACTGTGGCACTATGCCCCTACCTGTACCCCAGCAGATCCTGGCATGTGGCCAATACGATGCTCTAGTGGCAAAACCTGCCCTGAATGCCTTATTCCTTTGACTAGATAAGGAATGGGTACAGAGGTAAATAATTAGTCTAGTCCATATGTATATTTAGCATCATTATCAATGTGTTTCGTAGACTCATGACAGGTCCCTTACTCCTACAGCTCTGTTGTCACCTTCACACAGGCCATATTTGTCTTGTACAGGCATATTGCACAAATGACAGTCCTGCAATGCAGTTGATTGCTGAGAGGCCATGATATGTGACTCTGTAGCTTGGTCACATAGCAGAAACTATAGAATGCATGGCTTTGTTTGTTGGATGCCATTCTGTAAGATAGACACATATCTCCAAAGGAGTATTCTGTGGTACAGGTACATAACACAGAACCCACACCCTGCACTGGAATGAGTCTACATTTGGTAGTCTACATGTACACACAAGGACAAAGAAGACACTTTCTGTACTCACCATGCCAGTCCCTTGATTGTTACTCAAGTGTAATGTTGAAGTTTGTACTCTGGCAGTTGCCTGTAGGGAATGTATGCATTGAGTCATTCTCACAGAGTGTGAATATGGTGGTCCATTCATGCCTAAGGAGTTTACCTTTCAGAAGCCACATAGGTGTGTAGTGTTTCATTGTGGCTCACATCACAGTTCAGGTTGCTAGAGCACAGACAACCTGATGTCAGTAAGCTTGCTTAGTCATTGTAGGCCATGAGCAGGGTAGTGGGTTAGTCTGCAGATGCAAATACATATGTCTGTGGTCAAGTCTCTGTACTTATTGACTTGTGTGTTTCACCCTTGGAGAGTGAAAAGCTAAAGAGAAAAGTTCTAGCTTGATGTTTCTGACATGCATGTGTCTCAACCATTTGTTGCATAATTTGTCATTGTAGTCTCTTGGTTTGTCTTTTGCATCCATGCAGTTCAATGCCCATCAGAAAAAGGAGCTATGGCGAGCCATCCCCAAGAAGGTGCAGACCCTGGGGGTCAACTACCGGGGAAGCGTCCACTGTCAGGAGAGGTGGGAGGACCTGAGACGCTTGGACTAGAAGATCGCTCTGGTCCAGCTGGGGATGCCCTCCCAATGTGGGTGGGGTGCATGTCAGACCATGGCCCCCCAATGGCCCACATTCTGACCGTGGCCTACCCAGACCTTGATGGGCATTTAAGGAGAGAACAGCAGCCACATGGGGGGATGAGTACAGAGCATATTCCTGCCTGTCTTAATGCCAAGTGATTATGTTAGATTCTGACAGCTCCCCCTGACGATTAGGGATGAGCCACGTGTAACATAGTAGATGAGTGATTGCTTGTGTAGACACGTCTTGTGTTGTATACTGATGTGGCGTGCCTATCGGCCCAGGGACCCAGGACACAACTGTGTACAATCCGCAAACAACTTACTGTTCATGGACAACATATGGCTGTGTACAGTGATTAATCAAGTACTGTTTGTTGTTGTAGTGGTTGTAAATTCTATGCAACAGACCACTACTCTTCAGGGTTACAGGTCAAAGGTAAGGAAGCAATGGGTCACTGTCCTCAGCTATGTGTCGTTTTAAATGAGCATTGTGGCATGTGCCAATGAGAGGCTACTTGTCTTCATCGTAAGACAGGTGCTGGTGCCTCACTACTGTCTGCATTGTGAAGCTGGCTATCCTTCATGTGACAGAGCATGCATTGTTTTTTGGGTGCAGGTACAGATTAATGCTTTCCCTTGGTAAGTGGGGAATGTCCATTGACATGAATCATGTGCCATCACTGTTGCCAACATTCCTAGTGCCTACATGTCAGCATTTGCCCCTTTTTCTTTAGCAAAATATTTGTAAGCTGTTGTTTCATGCTTTCTGTATTCCATCACAAATATTTGCATGCCAACCTGTGTGTGGAATAAGACACTTACAATGGGGGTACATTTTATGGTGCTACATACTGTAGTGTGTCATCATTGATTACTAGCTGACAAATACCCTTGCCCGTCATAGCATGTCTTTTGGCATGTACAACTGCAGTAGCAATGATGGACATGAAGGTAGGCCTAGAGTTTTTAACCACAATGTGCATTTCTATGCCATTGATGTAGAATTATATAGCAAGGACGCTTTACCCTCGGGCTTGCTGATTCATTTAGTTGTCGAGTTTAGAAACATATCGCCCTGATATATTGCACATGATGTCTACAGTGTCCATTTCCATGCCAGACGTGTGGTCAATCTGAGCAACATTAGTACTACCTCCACTGGGACAAATGTCACTTGTGAACTCTGCATTGTGGAACTGCTTCCAGAGTGACATGAGTATTTCCATGTCACCTTCTCAAGGCTATTGTACTGTTGTCTGCAACATGGCAGGATTTTGGAGCATCATTTCCTATTGTTGGCCCATTATGTTTGTGACAAATAAATGTGTGCATTACCTTGTGTGTGATCTGTGGAAATGGACTTGGCATTGGCTACTATTGTATGAAAACAGGTAACTGATGTATGTTCCATGGGGCAAAGCATTGAGGACGATGAGGTCTCCTATGTGCTTAAAAGGTACTGCGATTGCCCAACTTCAGGCATACAATTGTAGTTGTGTGAAATCCTGATTTGCCTGTGGGCAACTGTTGACAGTTCAGTTGGCATGCTTGCATATGGGACACTTAGGTGGAGTTTGTTGCTTGGGCCTACTTGACATCATGGTAATGTTTGCTTGTCAGAGCTGTTGTTCAAGTGTGATCATGGACATGTGATTACCCGATTTCTCTTTGTATTTGCAGTATCAGCCTAGGAAAGGGAAGGAGGCAGGACACAGCTGAGTGGGGAAGCATCTGGCCACAGGACCTCAAGTCAAGACACCACTGGCACCGAGGGACCCAGTGGCCAGGAGGGTGAGGAGGGTGCTACGGGGTAGACAGGATCAATATCCTCTTCATCATCGGATTCTTCCTAGTGGTTGCAGACCCATAGGGACATACCCCTGTGTCATCTGTGTCTGCCACCCCAAGTTCTATCATCATCCTCACTATTCGTCCCCACCCAGTTGCCCGTGCCCGCTCACCCAAGATGGTGGGCGTTTCCTTTGCCGCAGGCCCCTCCACCCCAACCCCTGTTACGCCTGCTGCGCTCAGTTAAGAAGCTATTTACCTCTTGATGAGTATCTCTGTGGATAAGACAGCCATTGTGAATGCCATTCAGGGATTGGCAAGGCAACTGAGGCAGACAAATGCATTCCTGGAAGTCATTCATGGTGCAATGTCCGGCCTGCACAGATCTTTTCAGTCTCTGGCCTCCACACTGATGGCAGCCAGTCACCCCCCACCTTCTGCCTCCCCTCCACCTTTCTCTTCCTAATCCAAATACACCAATCTCCTACCTAACACAAGCACACAGACCGATCCGCACGCACCCACCTCAACACACAAAAGCAGCACACATACACAAAAGCACCACAAAACACACTAGCACATAAGCACTCAACAGACACCCACACACATCAGTCACCACTTCCCAAAAGACCCCCACTACCCCCACCCTACCACAAATTACATCAAGCATACCCACAGGCACCACCACAACAGTCAGTGACACTCCCACCACAACCACCTTAACTGAAGACACAACCCCAACACACACAGACACATCCACCACACCCAGCATACCCATAGACACCACCCCAACAGACACACAGACATCCACTACTACCAGCATACCCACAGACACCATTCCAACAGACACACACATCATCCACCACTCCCACATCCCCCAGTACCTCCACCTCCCAGCCCTCCGAGACATGCAAACACCCACACTCACACACGCAACAGAAATCACCCAAACACAATCATACCTCCCACATGCACACACCCAAGCCATCCACACCGACACAGCAATCACTCACTCGACCTCCAAAACCCCACCCCTTCTGATGATCATCCCCGTGTTCCTAAGTATGTTTTTTTGTTTGAGCTTACCCTTTCCCCTGTTCCCAATACCCCCTGCCCCAAACCTGAGTCCCCGACCCACCCCACAGCCCATCCCTTCCACCACCAAGGTTTCAATGGGAGACCAAGGGGTCTCTTCAGCGATGCAGGCAGGCAAGGGGGGGGCTCCTCAGGGTAGCCACCACCTGGGCAAGGGAGAGGGCCTCCTGGGGGTCACTCCTGCACTGGAGTTCCGATCTTTCAGGTCCTGGGGGCTGCGGGTGCAGAGTCTTTACCAGGCGTCGGGATCTGGGAGACAGGCAGTCGCGGTCAGGGGGAGCCTCGGGATTCCCTCTGCAGGCGTCGCTGTGGGGACTCAGGGGGGGGCAACTCTGGCTACTCACGGTCTCGCAGTCACCGGGGAGTCCTCCCTGAAGTGTTGTTTCTCCACAAGTCGAGCCGGGGCGTCGGGTGCAGAGTAGCAAGTCTCACGCTTCCGGCGGGAAACGCAAGTTGTTTTAAAGTTGCTCCTTCCTTACAAAGTTGCAGTCTTGGGTGAACAGAGCCGCTGTCCTCAGGAGTTCTTGCTCCTTCTAGAGCAGGGCAGTCCTCTGAGGATTCAGAGGTCGCTGGTCCCTGGGGAAAGCGTCGCTGGAGCAGTGTCTTTAGAAGGGGGGAGACAGGCCGGTAGAGCTGGGGCCAAAGCAGTTCTTCTCTGCAGGGTTTTTCAGCTTAGCAGTCCTCTTCTTCTTAGGTTGCAGGAATCTATCTTCCTCGGTTCTGGGAGCCCCTAAATACTCAATTTAGGGGTGTGTTTAGGTCTGGGAGGGCAGTAGCCAATGGCTACTGTCCTTGAGGGTGGCTACACCCTCTTTGTGCCTCCACCCTGAGGGGAGGGGGGCACATCCCTAATCCTATTTGGGGAATCCTCCATCTGCAAGATGGAGGATTTCTAAAAGTCAGAGTCACCTCAGCTCAGGTTGCCTTTAGGGGCTGTCCTGACTGGCCAGTGACTCCTCCTTGTTTTTCTCATTATCTCCTCCTGCCTTGCCACCAAAAGTGGGGCCGTGGCCGGAGGGGGCGGGCAACTCCACTAGCTGGAATGCCCTGGGGTGCTGTAACAAAGGGGGTGAGCCTTTGAGGCTCACCGCCAGGTGTTACAGTTCCTGCAAAGGGAAGGTGATAAGCATCTCCAGGATCCTCATTTATTGCAAATCACGGAGGCACGAATGGAGCTAGTTTACACAAATTGACCATTATTGCGAGCAGCCCTTTTACTTGAGATGTGTTTGTGGCCTCCTGTTACCACACATATCATAATTAGGAGTTTGGCTGCTAATACGGCATTCTCGCAATTTTCCCCGAAATAAAGGTCAACAGGTTCATCCTGCTGAAATTCCTTGCGGATGATATGATATGCTCAATAAACACTTGTCTAATTTAATTTTGGTGCATTAACTATCACAAGCCACATCTTTGTCGCCATTACAGAGAACAAACTCGTAAATGGAAGTAGTTTTTATAGAACCAAATAAACTACGACTTAGCAGGGTCAAATTTTATTAGGTCCAATAAATATCAGCCCAAACACAAGGCCTCTTGTAATGATGACCATGCATACTGTATATGAATTGGTCAACAGGTATTCCGAAACGAGACATCATAATATAATGTTTAGGGGTATAGTTAAAAAATGTTGCGCTGTACACAATGCAGCACCACTTGCACACAGTGCAGCATCACTTTTCTTGCGTCTTTTAGCATGCCTCTACTGCCACCATGTGTGTGCTGTATTTAAAATACAGAGCAACATGGCACAGGATAGGGGGCAATACCATCATTTGTATACGCTATTGATGTACTCGGGAGGAGTAATGCAAAAGTTTTGGCGCTATTCCTGCAGAGTACATAGGGCCCCATTGTATTGAATAGCATGGCCCCTTTTAACACCTGCTCTGAGCAGGCGTTATAAGTGGCAAAAAAATGATGCAAGCAAATCTGTTAGATTTCCTTGCGGCATTTTTTCGCCCCCACTAACGGGGGAAAAACCCCTTTGCATACATTATGCCTGGTGCAGGCATAATGTAGCACAAATGGTACAAAGTTGTGCAATGCATGGATTGCACCACTTTGTAAATAAAGCGTGGTGCTTTTGACCTTCTAATGCCACATTACCGTCAAAGTAGATGCTCATGTGGCATTATAATGGTGCTGGTGCTCTTAAATATGCCCCTTAGTTTCTCAACAAAACTTGCAATTCCCCAAATTCTCAAATATACAGTATATTAGGATTCCAATCATTGGGATTCTAGGTGAATTTCTATGGTTTTGCACATTTAAAAGTGAGCCTAGCTAATGATTCCAAGCATTCATACATACTTTAAATATATATTACCGCTTTCATTGTTCATCCTATGAGATATTGCCAGAACTAGCTCTAGAAGAGCTTAGGTTAGGTGATATGGGGCCAGATGTATCAAGCGTTTTTGCATTCACAAACGGTGCGAATAGCCGCTTGCGAATGCAAAAATGCCTTTTCCGATGTATGAAAGGCATTTGCAGTGTGAAAATAAGAAATCGCAAAAATAGCAATTTTTTGTGAATGAGGCATGAATTAACGTGTCGCAAACAGCGTATCACAAATAGCGATATGATTTATCGAATCGCAATTTGCAAAACACAAATTGTGACACAGATTAGCGATTCACAGATAGCGATCCGCTAAATCGTGACGCTATTTGCGATAATCAGATTGCGACACGCAAAAACGGATTCGCAATGCAATGTATCAAAAATTTGCAATTTGCGATTATTCGCAGAATGGCCGTTTGCACATGCAATTTACCACAAACTGAAACCAGGTGGTAACCAGGTGCAACCTATATAAAGATGCCCAGAATGCCTCAGCTCCTCATTTGCATCTGCCACCTTCCCCGAGAGCTGGAAACACACGGAAGTCAACGCTCTCCTAAAGAAACCTACGTCGGACCCCAACGACCTGAAGAACTTCCGCCCCATCTCGCTCCTCCCCTTCCCGGCCAAGGTCATCGAGAAGGCCGTCAACAAGCAACTGACCAACTTCCTCGGAGACAACAACCTGCTCGACCCCTCCCAGTCCGGCTTTAGGGCCAACCACAGCACGGAAACCCCCCTAATTGCAGCCACCGACGACATCCGAACACTGCTAGACAATGGAGAAACAACTGCCCTCATCCTCCTCGACCTCTCGGCTGCCTTCGACACTGTCTGCCACCGCACACTAATAACCCGCCTCTGCTCCACCGGTATCCAAGGACAGGCCCTGGACTGGATCATCTCTTTTCTCTCGGACCGATCCCAAAGAGTCTACCTCCCGCCCTTCCGCTCGGAACCCACTGAGATCATCTGCGGCGTCCCACAAGGCTCCTGGCTCAGCCCTACTCTCTTCAATGTCTACATGAGCCCCCTTGCCGACATCGCTCACAAACACAACATCAACATCATCTCCTACGCCGACGACACCCAGCTGATTCTCCCTCACTAAAGACCCAGCCACCGCCAAAGCCAACCTGCAGGATGGAATGAAAGACGTTGCAGAATGGATGAAGCTCAGCCGCCTGAAACTGAACTCAGACCTCATCCTCGGAAACTCCCCGTCCACCTGGGACGACTCATGGTGGCCCACGGCGCTGGGCACAGCACCAACCCCTTCAGAACACGCATGCAACCTCGGATTCATCCTGGACCCCCTTCTCACCATGACCAAGCAAGTCAACGCTGTCTCGTCCTCTTGCTTCCACACGCTTCGCATGCTTCATAAGATCTTCCGCTGATCCCGGCCGACACCAGAAAAACTGTAACCCACACGCTCGTCACACGTCGCCTGGACTACGGAAACACCCAATACGCAGGAACCACTGCAAAACTTCAGAAACATCTTCAGCGCATACAAAACGCCTTTGCACGCCTCATCCTCAATGTACCCCGCCACAGCCATATCTCCACCCACCTGAAGCACCTGCACTGGCTACCCGTCAACAAAAGGATCACCTTCAGGCTCCTCACCCATGCACACAAAGCCCTACACAACAAGGGCCCCGAATACCTCAACAGTCACCTCACCTTCTACACGCCCACCCGTCATCTTCGCTCTACCAGCCTCACTCTTGCCACCGTCCCTCACATCCGCCGAACCAACGCTGGAGGGAAATCCTTCTCCTACCTGGCAGGCAAGACGTGGAATTCCCTCCCTACCCACCTCAGGACTACCAAGGATCACCTCGCCTTCCGGAAGCATCTCAAGACCTGGCTCTTCGAGCAGCAGTGACCCTCCCCTTAGCGCCTTGAGACCCTCACGGGTGAGTAGCGGGCTCTATAAATACCATGATTGATTGATTGATTCCACAATGGCTGCACTATACATCATGGCGAGGAGAATGAGGATCTGGACAGGTTTGAGGAGGGAGAGGAGGAGACAGGAGTGCATATTTAGAGTGCGCATCACCCTTTTTTACCAGACTGAGGAGAAAAGTTATGAGAAGTACAGGTTAAGCTCTGCCACGATACTTGACCTGATAGCTGAGCCACAACCAATGCTGCAGCGCACAACACACAGGACTAATAGCATACCCACTCACGTGCAGGTATTATGCTCCCTGCACCTATTAACCTCAGGGAGCTATCAAGGGGTCATAGCAGCAGCTGGAGGGGTATCACAGAGTGCCCTCTCTAGATTTTTCAACGCATTTATCAATGCCATGCTGAGAAGAATACAACTGTACATATGATTCCCCAACACCCCACAGGCATTACAACAAACTAAAGTTAATTTTACCAGATAGCACAGTTCCCACATGTCCTAGGTTCCATCAATGGGACACATGTAGCAATCTGTCCACCATTTGCCACAAAGTATGTGTATCGCAACCGTAAAAACCGTAATTCTATGAACATATAGGTGATATGCAATGCCTCCTACATCATTACCTATCTTGTGGCCAGATACCCAGGGAGCACACATGACTCCTACATCTTTTGCCACAGCGGGATACACACAAGACTGCTAGTTTGGAAGTTTGGTGAAGGAAATCTACTAGGTAATTTGATAGTTTAGAATAATGCATTTATGTAAGCGTGACGCCAGATAGCACATGTACTTATTTTACTCTCTGTGCATTCAGGAGAGAGTGCCTACGCTGTGCGCACCTATATGCTGACGCCCTACCTGAGCCCTGCAACTCCAGCAGAGAGGACTTACAATGCTGCACATAGGGCAACCGGCAATGTGGTGGAGCGCACTGAAGAGCTGCTTCAGGTGCATCCATAGGAGTGGAGGTGCACTACAGTACAGCCCAGAGACGACATGCAAAATTGTGGCCACATGTGTTATCTTGCACAACATAGCAACCACCAGGGGCATACCAGTGGAACTCACAGATCCAGACTCAGATGAAGATCCCTTACCACCCCTTTAACCAGCAGACAGGACCAGTGCAGCAGAGAGCAGGCAAAGACATGCTGACATCACGTGCAACCATTTTTGATGTACGTAATGGCAAATCCCCTTAAATGAAATGTATTTCTGTAGTTAGCATCTTTATTACCTTGACAGGTAACCAATGTGTCATTGGGACATAGCTATTCACAATGGGCAGACACGAACAATTAACAGTCACACTATTAGCATCATAGCATGACTGTATTTCTACATGTTTCGGTAGTCCCCTATAGCCCTCAACATCACTTCTTACATCCACGCACTCCACTTGAGTGCTCAGTGCCCTTGCTGGCATCTCTTGTAGCAGGTTCACATGCAGTACTGTGTCTGGTACTACGACGCCTTGGATAAATCACACGGACTGTCAGACTGCTGAGGCTAGAGGACTCCTCACTGTCCCCAACACCCAGTTCGCTGGTTATGGCACTTCGTGCTGTTTGCATGGCATCCAGTACGTTGGTTATTTGCACCAATCCCTGTGCGATGTCCCAACTGCAATGTGCCATCTCCACCTGTGTGGCAACGGCACACCGTGATATCAGGGCTGTTGAACTTGCGAGCCGATTGACTGATCTACAGAAGCTATCAAACCTTCCCAAATATTGGTGATGGCGCCTGCGCTGGCTGACGCACTCCTGCTGTATCTCAGTGCAGAGTTTCCCAATGGCCTGTGTCAACCTCTTGGTGTTTTCAGCAGCTGTTTGCTGTCCCTCAATCAGAGTCTCCGACTGGTTGTGTAGTAACCCCATATTGCTATTGTGAGACACAAACTGTTTGTGCAGTGACTTCAATTGTTTGCATTGCAGGCGCTGCACCTTCAGCATGAAAGCTTCAAGGCCGCCAAAGATTGATGGGCCCACTCCTTTTTTCTGTGCACTGCATTGTGGCGCCTCCTGAGGGGAGTTGACTGTCGCTGGCGCAGAGACTGCTATCTTCCTGTGGGACTAGCCTCCGGTGGTGGTGTGGGTTCGTGTTCTGGCTTCTCATCTGAGTCCAGGTTATACTCTGGCAGTGGTAACACCCTAGCCCTGTGCCTAGTTGGAACAATACTGTAGGACTCACTTGTGTTTGAGTCAGACTGTGGCTGTGTTTCTGCTTCCCCTACTTTTTCAGATCCTGCAGCAGCAGGGAGCGAGTCATCTGCAAGGACAATGTGCATCATGTCAGTTCTAGCATTTTTCTCAGATGTCCGCAGTGTTGCTTTCAATGTACAATTAAATTGTGTCACCCTGAGTCGTTTGTGGTGTTTCTCTATGTGACTGACCACTATCTTACTATTTATGTTGTGTATTCACCTTAGGGTTGTGTACTACCACTCCCATAAGGCACAGTTGTGTTTTATGCAAGATGTGACATGGACTACTTTTCACTGTGCATCAAGTTATTTTCTATTTCCTAAGGGGCATTTGCACATGCACATGTGGGGATACACATAATAACTGGCCTTACCTTTGCTGGTGCTGGGTGTCCCTGAGGTGTCAATGCCAGCAACACCACTGACAGCTTCTGGAAGCAATGTGGACTCCACCAGGTCTTTCATAGGGATGGACAGTGTCTGGGTGAATGGTCCGCCTCCGGTGCTCCTTGCCTCCATAAGCCTGCTGGCCACACTCTCCTTGGCACGGGACCGCAAGTCGTACCATCACTTGCGTATCTCCTCCACAGAGTGCTGCGCAACACCCACTGCACATATTTTTGTCTGGATGTAAGACCAGAGTTTCTGCTTCTCACTCTCATGTACTTGGAGGGAGTTTTTTCCAAATAGTCTAAATTGGTTCCCAACAACCTCCTCAATGAGCACCTCTAATTCTGGCTCACTGAATTTGAGCTTCCTCTTCCTGTCTCCCTTCTCCTGACCATTTCCAGAATTGCCCATGTTGCTGTTTGGTCCTGGCTTACAATGCTGACTCCCTGGTGCTGGGCTGTGTCTCTCTCCCTGCTCCTGTGGGTGTGGCTCCTGGAAACAGCGTGGGCTGACTTACTTTCTGGTTGTGATGTCATCAGGCTGTTCTGGTTTGCTGTTTTAGCTATTTGCGTTTTTCAATTACTGAATCGCAATTTTTTTTGCGATTCGGTATTTGCATCTCACAAAATGCGTTTGCGAATTTAAAGAAATCGCTATTAGTGATTTTCACATTTGATACATCGCCTTTTGCATTTCTTAAATTGCTATTTCTTAAAAATCGCATTTGGAGAATCGCTAACTGGAATCTTGATACATCTGGCTCATGGTCTGAAAGCTCTAAAACAGTTAAGCAATCACTCATCATTGTTTCTGAGCTGTGCTTTCTACCATTCATGCCTTAACTTGGAGAAATACCAGGATAAACAAATGCACTTTAGACACTGCAAACACAAAAACACAAACTGTTAAATCTGCACTAAGCCAGCACAGCTTTGCATGGAACGGCTCCAGACAGGATGACAGTAGACCTATTGTTTAACCATTTATGTAAGGGCTAAGAAAAGCATTATGAGTGAGATGGGAGTGTCCAGGTGTCAAGTATTTTATATACATATATTTAATTTGAAGGAGAGGGTGACAAGCTTAAGATGTTGGTGAAAGGTGCATGGATGCATGCTGTTTTTATGTATTTAGGCCCTGATTTAAGAGGGCCTAGCACCAATTTAGTGCCACTTAAGTGGCATCTTAGTGTCATTTTTTTACTCTAAGGCGGCGCTAAGGTGGCCTTTTCCTCACAGCATATTTAAAATGTTGCTCAATGCATTCATTGCTCCACTTTGTAACACTTTGTGCTATAATATGTCTGCATCAGGCATAGTGTATGCAAATGGGGCATTCCCCCTTTAGGGGGGGCTGAAAAAATGGCACAAAGAAATCTCAGATATTTCTTTGCATTATTTTTGGCACTTTTAACACCTGCTTAGAGCACCATTGTTTACAATGGGCCCCTATGTACTGTTCAGGGTTAGCACCAACATTTTGACGCTAACCGTCAACAGTACATCAATAGCATCAGAAATTCTGACACTATTGCCCCGGATTTAAATACAGCGCACACATGGTGGCGGTAGGGGGGCACAAGGGTCCTCCAGAAAAGTGGCACTACATGTAATGTATCACCACTTTTACTGGTTCTTTGTTTTTAAGAAATCATCACACAAGTAAGTTCTAAAACTATACCGAATAAGGGTGTTGTTTGTTTGCTGGCATGCACCAGTATTTCTTTGTACATTCATTTGATCAGGCCCTTAGTGTGTCTGTGTATGCATGCACATGTGTGTGTGTTGTGCATGTCCTTTTCTCCCCTCTGCACAGCCTGCCTATATGGCTCAGATTAGTATGGCTCAGATTAGGTGGAAAGAGGGTATGAAAAAGGAGGATATATCATAGATAAAACTGGAGATTGGCTGATGTAAATGATATAGGTGGTCATTACAACATTGGCGGTAAAAGCCGCTTACTGCCGTGCAGAAGACTGCCAACACACCGCCGCGGCCGCTGAATTCCGCCACAGCTATTATGACCCACATCTCGGAATCCGACAAAATTCAGACACCCACATAAGTCCGCCACACCAAAGGTCAGTGATAAACTGGCGAAAACAAAACCTCCACCGTCACACCAACAGAAATACGCCCACACTATCACGACACACAAATCCACTCAGCGGTCTTTCAACAGCCGTATTCCATTGGCGGTACACACCGCTGCGCTCAAAATACACACACATCTCCAAAATACAGCCACATTGGGCAATTCGAAATACACACACCTGATACACATACACACACCACACCCACACACTCACACCACTATAAAACACACACCCACATCACCCACAAACCCCTATGACCACAATTACAGAGAGAAGGCCAAAGAGAGACACCACCATTAACAAACTAGCATCCACAGGCACACAACACCATCACCCACACAACTTCCATGCACAAAACACCACACACCACTACATATCATCACACACACCACCCCACACATCACCTACACCACCCCATGGCACGGCGAAGACACCTCAGGTTCTCGGAGGAGGAGCTCAGGGTCATGGTGGAGGAAATCGTCCGGGTACAGCCACAGCTATTTGGATCACAGGTGCAGCACACCTCCATTGCAAAGGAGATGGAGCTATGGCGAAGAATAGTCGACAGGGTCAACGCAGTGGGACAACACCCAACAAATCGGGAGGACATCAGGAAGAGGTGGAACGACCTACGGGGGAAGGTGCGTTCCGTGGTCTCAAGACAACACCTGGTTGTTCAGCGGACTAGCGGCGGACCCCCACCCCCTCCCCCACAACTAACAACATGGGAGGAGCAGGTATTGGTGATTCTGCATCCTGAGGGCCTCGCAGAAGTCGGTGGAGGAATGGACTCTGGTAAGTCAAATCTTAACTATTACATCCCCCACCCTACCTGCATGCTATCACATACCCCCACCCTCGCCCCCACCCCTATCACTCCAACTCCTCACAAATGTACCAATATCACAAACCACACATCCCAACCCCAAGCCCTGCATGCAACAACAACGCATGGACACCCATAACTAAAGCATGTCCACTGCACATGCCCATACACCCCCCTAAACCATCATCACACAAGCTCCCACACAGGAATGCCAGCACTGGGGTACACGGTCACCCACCCATTGCACACTGTTAGACTTTTCATCCTTGGTGTGGTCTCCCTTAACTTTTTGCCTCTGTTCCCCAGGTTGTTGATGTGTGCTGGACTCTGATTTTACTGTTTTTGTTACTCTGGGCACTTTACCGCTGCTAACCAGTGCTAAAGTGCAAGGGCTCCTGTTTAAAATATGTACGTAATTGGTTCTCCATGATTGGCATATTTGTTTTACTGTTAAGTCCCTAGTAAAGTGCACTAGAGGTACCAGGGCCTGTAAATCAAATGCTACTAGTGGTCCTGCAGCACTGGTTGTGCCACCCACATACGTAGCTCTGTAATCATGTCTCAGACCTGCCACTGCAGTGTCTGTAAGTGTATTTTTACACTGTAAATTCAACTTGGCAAGTGTACCCACTTGCCAGGCCTAAACATTCCCTTTTTTTATAGGTAAGGCACCCCTAAGGTATGCCCTAGGTAGCCCCAAGGGCAGGGTGCAGTGTATGGATAAGGTAGGACATATAGTAATGTGGTTTATATGTCCTGACAGTGAAATACTGCCAACTTCGTTTTTCACTGTTGCAAGGCCTGTCTCTCTCATAGGATAATATGGGGGCTACCTTTAAATATGATTAAAGTGTAGATTCCCCTAGAGAGTAGATGGACATGTGGAATTTGGGGTCCCTGAACTCACAATTTAAAAATACATCTTTTAGTAAAGTTGATTTTAAGATTGTGCGTTTGAAAATGCCACTTTTAGAAAGTGAGCATTTTCTTGCTTAAACCATTCTGTGACTCTGCCTTGTTTGTGGATTCCCTGTCTGGGTCAGTTTGACAGTTGGGTTGTGTTTCACCTCGCACTAGACAGTGACACAAAGGGGGCTGGGGTGTAACCTGCATTTCCTGATTAGCCATCTCTGCTAGGAGGGAGGGGTGGAGTGGTCACTCTCATCTGAAAGGACTGTGCCTGCCTCTGACAATGCCGGCTCCAACCCCCTGCTGTGTGTCTGATGCCTTGCCTGGGCAAGGCAGGATTTCACAAGTAGGTGTGAGTCCCCTTTGAAGAAAGGTGACTTCAAAGACTAAAATGGGTATAAGAAGGGCACCCAAATCTACAGACTGGAGAAACACTTCTGGAACCAAGAGGAACCTCTGCCTGGAGAAGAGCTGATAGCTGAGGAAGAAGTGCTGCCCTGCCTGTGACTGTGCTTTGTTGAGCTTTCCTGCAGTGCTGCTTCTGCCAGAGTAAGAGGGCAAAGACTGGACTTTGTGTGCCTTCCATCTTGTGAAGAAATCTCCAAGGGCTTGAGTTAGAGCTTGCCTCCTGTTGTTTGAAGTCTCAGGGACAGCAAAGACTTCTCTCTGCCAGCACCTGGAGTCTCTGGAGAGACTCCTGCCCCGACAAGTGGTGCCCTATCCAGTCCCTGGGCCCTTGAAAGGAAAGCTAGTGGAATCCAAGGAAATCGACTTCGGACGACTTCGGACCGACACTGCTGCTGAATCCGGTAACACCGCCTGCACCTGATGCCGTGACCTTTGCTGGAACGCGATGCTCTTCGCAGGCCCGACGCCGTAGCAGCCCCGCTGAAGTCCGCGACTCCGAGGAAGTCGCCACACCACGTCGTGACTGACGCTGCCCGAAGTGCACAGATTCAACATTTCGCACAGACGCCGCGATTCACGACTTCGCGCATCGGCTTGTTTTCACTCTTCACCAAAGGTACTGTACTTGGGGGTCTACACGACTCCGAGTCCGGCGCCGCTGGTGTCGGCTTGTTGGGAACGACTCCGTCACGACACCGTGTTAACATCTCATCGAAGCATTTTTGTTTCTAAGCGCTATTTTTTTGTTTAATCTTTACAAATTCATAACTTGACTTGTGTATGTTGGATTTTTATCATTTTGGTCTTGTTTTGTTTAGATAAATATTTCCTATTTTTCTAAACTGGTGTTGTGTCATTTTGTAGTGTTTTCATTAAGTTACTGTGTGTGTTGGTACAAATACTTTACACCTAGCACTCTGAGGTTAAGCCTACTGCTCTGCCAAGCTACCAAGGGTGTAAGCAGGGGTTAGCTGAGGGTGATTCTCTTTTACTCTGACTAGAGTGAGGGTCCTTTCTTGAACAGGGGGTAACCTGACTGTCAACCATGGACCCCATTTCTAACACACACCATGACACACACAGATGCAATAATCATGCCTTTGCTCCCCTGCAGGACCACTACCCAACGTCACCAGACAGGAGGGTCCAGACATGTCCACACCACCAACAGAAGAGGCCCACAGTGATGACAGCACCTCTGTCCAACTAGATCTAGATGACCAGCCCGGACCATCGTGGACCTCGGGACAGTTGGTTCCCCTCACACAGGCACAGGCCACCACAGACCTTCCCCCCTCTGGAAACACCAGCACAGCACCAACCCAGCGGGCCCATACTTCCGTCCCCAGGACACGTCAATCAGCTGTGTGTCCACCACTACAGGGAACCCAGGATAACCCACCACCCCAACAACAACAGGGACCTGGGGGCAGTGGGCACACGGTCCAGGGGATGGAGGCCTAGGAACACAGGGGAACTGGGAGGGCTGCTGTGCGACAGGGGGCGGACAGGCCAAGGGAACCCACTCTCCACGAGGCCCTCTACTCCATCATGGGAGCCTACCACCACTCCCAGGAGATGATGGCAACGGTACTTGCCAATTTTCAGGAGACCCAGCGCATGCAGGAACAGTATTTGGGGTTCAGGGAGGAACTCAGAACCATCAGCTCCGCCCTGGGCACCATCGTAGGGGTGCTGAAGGAAGTACTCAACAACAGGAGGGACACTGTTGCACTCCAAAGGGGCCCCTGACAC
Organism: Pleurodeles waltl; assembly: GCF_031143425.1. Taxonomy (NCBI): domain Eukaryota; kingdom Metazoa; phylum Chordata; class Amphibia; order Caudata; family Salamandridae; genus Pleurodeles; species Pleurodeles waltl. Next base: position 208,176,060 of record NC_090449.1, on the reverse strand, counting down.
TAGCATGGATGATGAACTGCCCACCACCTCCGCCGGCGCTAGTGGACAGGACGCCCCGCCACAGGACCACCACACCAGCACCCCACCCCCTGCAGATGGAGAACCATCCCGCAAATGGTCCATGAGATCCAGGAACAAGACAGAGCACGATGCCAAGACCCCCGCCAAGAAATGAGACCACCCTAATTGTCATCCCACTGTCCCACTTTGTCACCCTGTCCATATTGAAACTGCCCCAGCTCCACTTCCTATGCCCATATGGGCAATGCACCTGTGAGACTAATAGACTGGACTCTGCCATGGACACTCCTCCGCCATCACCCCTCACCATTTACCTTACCCCTCCAATATTTTGTATTTAAATAAACACACCTAAAGCACCAAAAGATCTGGAGTCTGTCTGTGATTTCGAAATAGTGTATTTGCAATTACAGTGACAAAATGTTCAAGCGACCTTTGACCCCAGGGTAGGTCGCTCCCCTGCCCCCGCAGCGCCACCAGCTCCTGTGTGCCTTCTGCCTGTTTGCCCGTTGACTGTTTTCTGACTGCCTGATTGTTCCCCGAGTGTCTGCTGCCCTGTGTGATCGCGCTCCCCTCTTCTTTTTGTCCCCCGAGTGACTGTGTCCGCCGTGTCTTCCTGCCCTCACTCGCCGTTTTTTCCCCCTCTACTGTTTTTCCCACTCGCTTTTTTGCCGCCTCGTCCTTTTTCAGGCCTTTTTCTCGACGTTTTTCCCCGCCTTCTGCTCCTCGCCTCTCCCGCTTTTTCCCGCCTTTCGCCGCTCCGCCTACCCTCCCGCCTCCCGCCTCCCAGCTGAACCCTCCTCCCAGGCTACCCCCTTAAATGGCGGCCGCTGCGAGGCAGAGGTAGCGACCTTTGACCCCAGGGTAGGTCGCTCCTCTGCCCGCCGCAGCGCCACCAGCTCCTGTGTGCCTTCTGCCTGTTTGCCCGTTGACTGTTTTCTGACTGCCTGATTGTTCCCCGAGTGTCTGCTGCCCTGTGTGATCGCGCTCCCCTCTTCTTTTTGTACCCCGAGTGACTGTGTCCGCCATGTCTTCCTGCCCCCACTCGCCGTTTTTCCCCCCTCGACTGTTTTTCCCACTCGCTTTTTGGCCGCCTCGTCCTTTTTCAGGCCTTTTTCTCGCCGTTTTTTCCTGCCTTCTGCTCCTCGCCTCTCCCGCTTTTTCCCGCCTTTCGCCGCTCCGCCTACCCTCCCGCCTCCCGCCTCCCAGCTGACAGCTCCTCCCAGGCTACGCCCTTAAATGGCGGCCGCTGCGAGGCAGAGGTAGCGACCTTTGACCCCAGGGTAGGTCGCTCCCCTGCCCCCGCAGCGCCACCAGCTCCTGTGTGCCTTCAGCCTGTTTGCCCGTTGACTGTTTTCTGACTGCCTGATTGTTCCCCGAGTGTCTGCTGCCCTGTGTGATCGCGCTCCCCTCTTCTTTTTGTACCCCGAGTGACTGTGTCCGCCGTGTCTTCCTGCCCCCACTCGCCGTTTTTTCCCCCTCGACTGTTTTTCCCACTCGCTTTTTGGCCGCCTCGTCCTTTTTCAGGCCTTTTTCTCGCCGTTTTTTCCCGCCTTCTGCTCCTCGCCTCTCCCGCTTTTTCCCGCCTTTTGCCGCTCCGCCTACCCTCCCGCCTCCCAGCAGACCCCTCCTCCCAGGCTACCCCCTTAAATGGCGGCCGCTGCAAGACAGAGGTAGCGACCTTTGACCCCAGGGTAGGTCGCTCCCCTGCCCCCGCAGCGCCACCAGCTCTTGTGTGCCTTCTGCCCGTTTGCCCGTTGACTGTTTTCTGACTGCCTGATTGTTCCCCGAGTGTCTGCTGCCCTGTGTGATCGCGCTCCCCTCTTCTTTTTGTACCCTGAGTGACTGTGTCGCCCGTGTTTTCCTGCCCCCACTCGCCGTTTTTTCCCCCTCAACTGTTTTTCCCACTCGCTTTTTGGCCGCCTCGTCCTTTTTCAGGCCTTTTTCTCGCCGTTTTTTCCTGCCTTCTGCTCCTCGCCTCTCCCGCTTTTTCCCGCCTTTCGCCGCTCCGCCTACCCTCCCGCCTCCCGCCTCCCAGCTGACCCCTCCTCCCAGGCTACCCCCTTAAATGGCGGCCGCTGCGAGGCAGAGGTAGCGACCTTTGACCCCAGGGTAGGTCGCTCCCCTGCCCCCGCAGCGCCACCAGCTCCTGTGTGCCTTCTGCCTGTTTGCCCGTTGACTGTTTTCTGACTGCCTGATTGTTCCCCGAGTGTCTGCTGCCCTGTGTGATCGCGCTCCCCTTTCCTTTCTGTACCCCGAGTGTCTGCTGCCCTGTGTGATCGCGCTCCCCTTTTCTTTCTGTACCCCGAGTGTCTGCTGCCCTGTGTGATCGCGCTCCCCTTTTCCTTCTGTACCCCGAGTGTCTGCTGCCCTGTGTAATCGCGCTCCCCTTTTCTTTCTGTACCCCGAGTGTCTGCTGCCCTGTGTGATCGCGCTCCCCTCTTCTTTTTGTACCCCGAGTGACTGTGTCCGCCGTGTCTTCCTGCCCCCACTCGCCGTTTTTTCCCCCTCAACTGTTTTTCCCACTCGCTTTTTGGCCGCCTCGTCCTTTTTCAGGCCTTTTTCTCGCCGTTTTTTCCCGCCTTCTGCTCCTCGCCTCTCCCGCTTTTTCCCGCCTTTCGCCGCTCCGCCTACCCTCCCGCCTCCCGCCTCCCAGCTGACCCCTCCTCCCAGGCTACCCCCTTAAATGGCGGCCGCTGCGAGGCAGAGGTAGCGACCTTTGACCCCAGGGTAGGTCGCTCCCCTGCCCCCGCAGCGCCACCAGCTCCTGTGTGCCTTCTGCCTGTTTGCCCGTTGACTGTTTTCTGACTGCCTGATTGTTCCCCGAGTTTCTGCTGCCCTGTGTGATCGCGCTCCCCTCTTCTTTTTGTACCCCGAGTGACTGTGTCCGCCGTGTCTTCCTGCCCCCACTCGCCGTTTTTTCCCCCTCGACTGTTTTTCCCACTCGCTTTTTGGCCGCCTCGTCCTTTTTCTCGCCGTTTTTTCCCGCCTTCTGCTCCTCGCCTCTCCCGCTTTTTCCCGCCTTTCGCCGCTCCACCTACCCTCCCACCTCCCGCCTCCCAGCTGACCCCTCCTCCCAGGCTACCCCCTTAAATGGCAGCCGCTGCGAAGCAGAGGTAGCAACCTTTGACCCCAGGTAGGTCGCTCCCCTGCCCCCGCAGCGCCACCAGCTCCTGTGTGCCTTCTGCCTGTTTGCCCGTTGACTGTTTTCTGACTGCCTGATTGTTCCCCGAGTGTCTGCTGCCCTGTGTGATCGCGCTCCCCTCTTCTTTTTGTACCCCGAGTGACTGTGTCCGCTGTGTCTTCCTGCCCCCACTCGCCGTTTTTTCCCCCTCAACTGTTTTTCCCACTTGCTTTTTGGCCGCCTCGTCCTTTTTCAGGCCTTTTTCTCGCCGTTTTTTCCCGCCTTCTGCTCCTCGCCTCCCGCTTTTTCCCGCCTTTCGCCGCTCCGCCTACCCTCCCGCCTCCCAGCTGACCCCTCCTCCCAGGCTACCCCCTTAAATGGCGGCCGCTGCGAGGCAGAGGTAGCGACCTTTGACCCCAGGGTAGGTTGCTCCACTGCCCCCGCAGCGCCACCAGCTCCTGTGTGCCTTCTGCCTGTTTGCCCGTTGACTGTTTTCTGACTGCCTGATTGTTCCCCGAGTGTCTGCTGCCCTGTGTGATCGCGCTCCCCTTTTCTTTCTGTACCCTGAGTGTCTGCAGCCCTGTGTGATCGCGCTCCGCTTTTCTTTCTGTACCCCGAGTGTCTGCTGCCCTGTGTGATCGCGCTCCCCTTTTCCTGCTGTACCCCGAGTGTCTGCTGCCCTGTGTGATCGCGCTCCCCTTTTCTTTCTGTACCCCGAGTGTCTGCTGCCCTGTGTGATCGCGCTCCCCTCTTCTTTTTGTACCCCGAGTGACTGTGTCCGCCGTGTCTTCCTGCCCCCACTCGACGTTTTTTCCCCCTCTACTGTTTTTCCAACTCTCTTTTTGGCCGCCTCGTCCTTTTTCAGGCCTTTTTCTCGCAGTTTTTTCCTGCCTTCTGCTGCTCTCCTCTCCCGCTTTTTCCCGCCTTTCGCCGCTCCGCCTACCCTTCTGCCTCCCAGCTGACCCCTCCTCCCAGGCTACCCCCTTAAATGGTGGCCGCTGCGAGGCAGAGGTAGTGACCTTTGACCCCAGGTTAGGTCGCTCCTCTGCCCCGCAGCGCCACCAGCTCCTGTGTGCCTTCTGCCTGTTTGCCCGTTGACTGTTTTCTGACTGCCTGATTGTTCCCCGAGTGTCTGCTGCCCTGTGTGATCGCGCTCCCCTCTTCTTTTTGTACCGCGAGTGACTGTGTCCGCCATGTCTTCCTGCCCCCACACGCCGTTTTTTCTCCCTCGACTGTTTTTCCCACTCGCTTTTTGGCTGCCTCGTCCTTTTTCAGGCCTTTTTCTCACCGTTTTTTCCCGCCTTCTGCTCCTCGCCTCTCCCGCTTTTTCCCGCCTTTCGCCGCTCCGCCTACCCTCCCGCCTCCCGCCTCCCAGCTGACCCCTCCTCCAAGGCTACCCCCTTAAATGGCGGCCGCTGCGAGGCAGAGGTAGCGACCTTTGACACCAGGGTAGGTCGCTCCCCTGCCCCCGCAGCGCCACCAGCTCCTGTGTGCCTTCTGCCTGTTTGCCCGTTGACTGTTTTCTGACTGCCTGATTGTTCCCCGAGTGTCTGCTGCCCTGTGTGATCGCGCTCCCCTCTTCTTTTTGTACCGCGAGTGACTGTGTCCGCCATGTCTTCCTGCCCCCACACGCCGTTTTTTCTCCCTCGACTGTTTTTCCCACTCGCTTTTTGGCTGCCTCGTCCTTTTTCAGGCCTTTTTCTCACCGTTTTTTCCCGCCTTCTGCTCCTCGCCTCTCCCGCTTTTTCCCGCCTTTCGCCGCTCCGCCTACCCTCCCGCCTCCCGACTCCCAGCTGACCCCTCCTCCAAGGCTACCCCCTTAAATGGCGGCCGCTGCGAGGCAGAGGTAGCGACCTTTGACACCAGGATAGGTCGCTCCCCTGCCCCCGCAGCGCCACCAGCTCCTGTGTGCCTTCTGCCTGTTTGCCCGTTGACTGTTTTCTGACTGCCTGATTGTTCCCCGAGTGTCTGCTGCCCTGTGTGATCGCGCTCCCCTCTTCTATTTGTACCCCGAGTGACTGTGTCCGCTGTGCCTTCCTGCCCCCACTCGCCGTTTTTTCCCCCTCGACTGTTTTTCCCACTCGCTTTTTGGCCGCCTCGTCCTTTTTCAGGCCTTTTTCTCGCCATTTTTTCCCGCCTTCTGCTCCTCACCTCTCCCGCTTTTTCCCGCCCTTCGCCGCTCCGCCTACCCTCACGCCTCCCAGCTGACCCCTCCTCCCAGGCTACCCCCTTAAATGGCGGCCGCTGCGAGGCAGAGGTAGCGACCTTTGACCCCAGGGTAGGTCGCTCCCCTGCCCCTGCAGCGCCACCAGCTCCTGTGTGCCTTCTGCCTGTTTGCCCGTTGACTGTTTTCTGACTGCCTGATTGTTCCCCGAGTGTCTGCTGCCCTGTGTGATCGCGCTCCCCTCTTCTTTTTGTACCCCGAGTGACTGTGTCCGCCGTGTCTTCCTGCCCCCACTCGCCGTTTTTTCCCCCTCGACTGTTTTTCCCACTCGCTTTTTGGCCGCCTCGTCCTTTTTCAGGCCTTTTTCTCGCAGTTTTTTCCTGCCTTCTGCTCCTCTCCTCTCCCGCTTTTTCCCGCCTTTCGCCGCTCCGCCTACCCTTCTGCCTCCCAGCTGACCCCTCCTCCCAGGCTACCCCCTTAAATGGCGGCCGCTGCGAGGCAGAGGTAGCGACCTTTGACCCCAGGGTAGGTCGCTCCCCTGCCCCCGCAGCACCACCAGCTCCTGTGTGCCTTCTGCCTGTTTGCCCTTTGACTGTTTTCTGACTGCCTGATTGTTCCCCGAGTGTCTGCTGCCCTGTGTGATCGCGCTCCCCTTTTCTTTCTGTACCCCGAGTGTCTGCTGCCCTGTGTGATCGCGCTCCCCTTTTCTTTCTGTACCCGAGTGTCTGCTGCCCTGTGTGATCGCGCTCCCCTTTTCCTGCTGTACCCCGAGTGTCTGCTGCCCTGTGTGATCGCGCTCCCCTTTTCTTTCTGTACCCCGAGTGTCTGCTGCCCTGTGTGATCGCGCTCCCCTCTTCTTTTTGTACCCCGAGTGACTGTGTCCGCCGTGTCTTCCTGCCCCCACTCGCCGTTTTTTCCCCCTCTACTGTTTTTCCCACTCGCTTTTTGGCCGCTTCGTCCTTTTTCAGGCCTTTTTCTCGCAGTTTTTTCCCGCCTTCTGCTCCTCGCCTCTCCCGCTTTTTCCCGCCTTTCGCCGCTCCGCCTACCCTCCCGCCTCCCGCCTCCCAGCTGACCCCTCCTCCCAGGCTACCCCCTTAAATGGCGGCCGCTGCGAGACAGAGGTAGTGACCTTTGACCCCAGGGTAGGTCGCTCCCCTGCCCCGCAGCGCCACCAGCTCCTGTGTGCCTTCTGCCTGTTTGCCCGTTGACTGTTTTCTGACTGCCTGATTGTTCCCCGAGTGTCTGCTGCCCTGTGTGATCGCGCTCCCCTCTTCTTTTTGTACCGCGAGTGACTGTGTCCGCCATGTCTTCCTGCCCCCACTCGCCGTTTTTTCTCCCTCAACTGTTTTTCCCACTTGCTTTTTGGCCGCCTCGTCCTTTTTCAGGCCTTTTTCTCGCCGTTTTTACCCGCCTTCTGCTCCTCGCCTCTCCCGCTTTTTCCCGCCTTTCGCCGCTCCGCCTACCCTCCCGCCTCCCAGCTGACCCCTCCTCCCAGGCTACCCCCTTAAATGGCGGCCGCTGCGAGGCAGAGGTAGCGACCTTTGACCCCAGGGTAGGTCGCTCCCCTGCCCCCGCAGCGCCACCAGCTCCTGTGTGCCTTCTGCCTGTTTGCCCGTTGACTGCTTTCTGACTGCCTGATTGTTCCCCGAGTGTCTGCTGCCCTGTGTGATCGCGCTCCCCTCTTCTATTTGTACCCCGAGTGACTGTGTCCACCGTGTCTTCCTGCCCCCTCTCGCCGTTTTTTCCCCCTCGACTGTTTTTCCCACTCGCTTTTTGGCCGCCTCGTCCTTTTTCAGGCCTTTTTCTCGCCGTTTTTTCCCGCCTTCTGCTCCTCACCTCTCCCGCTTTTTCCCGCCCTTCGCCGCTCCGCCTACCCTCACGCCTCCCAGCTGACCCCTCCTCCCAGGCTACCCCCTTAAATGGCGGCCGCTGCGAGGCAGAGGTAGCGACCTTTGACCCCAGGGTAGGTCGCTCCCCTGCCCCTGCAGCGCCACCAGCTCCTGTGTGCCTTCTGCCTGTTTGCCCGTTGACTGTTTTCTGACTGCCTGATTGTTCCCCGAGTGTCTGCTGCCCTGTGTGATCGCGCTCCCCTTTTCTTTCTGTACCCCGAGTGTCTGCTGCCCTGTGTGATCGCGCTCCCCTTTTCTTTCTGTACCCCGAGTGTCTGCTGCCCTGTGTGATCGCGCTCCCCTTTTCCTTCTGTACCCCGAGTGTCTGCTGCCCTGTGTGATCGCGCTCCCCTTTTCTTTCTGTACCCCGAGTGTCTGCTGCCCTGCGTGATCGCGCTCCCCTCTTCTTTTTGAAACCCGAGTGACTGTGTCCGCCGTGTCTTCCTGCCCCCACTCGCCGTTTTTTCCCCCTCAACTGTTTTTCCCACTCGCTTTTTGGCCGCCTCGTCCTTTTTCAGGCCTTTTTCTCGCCGTTTTTCCCCGCCTTCTGCTCCTCGCCTCTCCCGCTTTTTCCCGCCTTTCGCCGCTCCGCCTACCCTCCCGCCTCCCGCCTCCCAGCTGACCCCTCCTCCCAGGCTACCCCCTTAAATGGCGGCCGCTGCGAGGCAGAGGTAGCGACCTTTGACCCCAGGGTAGGTCGCTCCCCTGCCCCCGCAGCGCCACCAGATCCTGTGTGCCTTCTGCCTCTTTGCCCGTTGACTGTTTTCTGACTGCCTGATTGTTCCCCGAGTGTCTGCTGCCCTGTGTGATCGCGCTCCCCTCTTCTATTTGTACCCCGAGTGACTGTGTCCGCCGTGTCTTCCTGCCCCCACTCGCCGTTTTTTCCCCCTCAACTGTTTTTCCCACTCGCTTTTTGGCCGCCTCGTCCTTTTTCAGGCCTTTTTCTCGCCGTTTTTTCCCGCCTTCTGCTCCTCACCTCTCCCGCTTTTTCCCGCCCTTCGCCGCTCCGCCTACCCTCACGCCTCCCAGCTGACCCCTCCTCCCAGGCTACCCCCTTAAATGGCGGCCGCAGCGAGGCAGAGGTAGCGACCTTTGACCCCAGGGTAGGTCGCTCCCCTGCTCCTGCAGCGCCACCAGCTCCTGTGTGCCTTCTGCCTGTTTGCCCGTTGACTGTTTTCTGACTGCCTGATTGTTCCCCGAGTGTCTGCTGCCCTGTGTGATCGCGCTCCCCTCTTCTTTTTGTACCCCGAGTGACTGTGTCCGCCGTGTCTTCCTGCCCCCACTCGCCGTTTTTTCCCCCTCGACTGTTTTTCCCACTCGCTTTTTGGCCGCCTCGTCCTTTTTCAGGCCTTTTTCTCGCCGTTTTTTCCCGCCTTCTGCTCCTCGCCTCTCCCGCTTTTTCCCACCTTTCGCCGCTCCGCCTACCCTCCCGCCTCCCGCCTCCCAGCTGACCCCTCCTCCCAGGCTACCCCCTTAAATGGCGGCCGCTGCGAGGCAGAGGTAGCGACCTTTGACCCCAGGGTAGGTCGCTCCCCTGCCCCCGCAGCGCCACCAGCTCCTGTGTGCCTTCTGCCTGTTTGCCCGTTGACTGTTTTCTGACTGCCTGATTGTTCCCCGAGTGTCTGCTGCCCTGTGTGATCGCGCTCCCCTTTTCTTTCTGTACCCCGAGTGTCTGCTGCCCTGTGTGATCGCCCTCCCCTTTTCTTTCTGTACCCCGAGTGTCTGCTGCCCTGTGTGATCGCGCTCCCCTTTTCCTTCTGTACCCGAGTGTCTGCTGCCCTGTGTGATCGCGCTCCCCTTTTCTTTCTGTACCCCGAGTGTCTGCTGCCCTGTGTGATCGCGCTCCCCTCTTCTTTTTGTACCCCGAGTGACTGTGTCCGCCGTGTCTTCCTGCCCCCACTCGCCGTTTTTTCCCCCTCAACTGTTTTTCCCACTCGCATTTTGGCCGCCTCGTCCTTTTTCAGGCCTTTTTCTCGCCGTTTTTCCCCGCCTTCTGCTCCTCGCCTCTCCCGCTTTTTCCCGCCTTTCGCCGCTCCGCCTACCCTCCCGCCTCCCGCCTCCCAGCTGACCCCTCCTCCCAGGCTACCCCCTTAAATGGCGGCCGCTGCGAGGCAGAGGTAGCGACCTTTGACCCCAGGGTAGGTTGCTCCACTGCCCCCGCAGCGCCACCAGCTCCTGTGTGCCTTCTGCCTGTTTGCCCGTTGACTGTTTTCTGACTGCCTGATTGTTCCCCGAGTGTCTGCTGCCCTGTGTGATCGCGCTCCCCTTTTCTTTCTGTACCCTGAGTGTCTGCAGCCCTGTGTGATCGCGCTCCGCTTTTCTTTCTGTACCCCGAGTGTCTGCTGCCCTGTGTGATCGCGCTCCCCTTTTCCTGCTGTACCCCGAGTGTCTGCTGCCCTGTGTGATCGCGCTCCCCTTTTCTTTCTGTACCCCGAGTGTCTGCTGCCCTGTGTGATCGCGCTCCCCTCTTCTTTTTGTACCCCGAGTGACTGTGTCCGCCGTGTCTTCCTGCCCCCACTCGACGTTTTTTCCCCCTCTACTGTTTTTCCAACTCTCTTTTTGGCCGCCTCGTCCTTTTTCAGGCCTTTTTCTCGCAGTTTTTTCCTGCCTTCTGCTCCTCTCCTCTCCCGCTTTTTCCCGCCTTTCGCCGCTCCGCCAACCCTTCTGCCTCCCAGCTGACCCCTCCTCCCAGGCTACCCCCTTAAATGGTGGCCGCTGCGAGGCAGAGGTAGTGACCTTTGACCCCAGGTTAGGTCGCTCCTCTGCCCCGCAGCACCACCAGCTCCTGTGTGCCTTCTGCCTGTTTGCCCGTTGACTGTTTTCTGACTGCCTGATTGTTCCCCGAGTGTCTGCTGCCCTGTGTGATCGCGCTCCCCTCTTCTTTTTGTACCGCGAGTGACTGTGTCCGCCATGTCTTCCTGCCCCCACACGCCGTTTTTTCTCCCTCGACTGTTTTTCCCACTCGCTTTTTGGCTGCCTCGTCCTTTTTCAGGCCTTTTTCTCACCGTTTTTTCCCGCCTTCTGCTCCTCGCCTCTCCCGCTTTTTCCCGCCTTTCGCCGCTCCGCCTACCCTCCCGCCTCCCGCCTCCCAGCTGACCCCTCCTCCAAGGCTACCCCCTTAAATGGCGGCCGCTGCGAGGCAGAGGTAGCGACCTTTGACACCAGGGTAGGTCGCTCCCCTGCCCCCGCAGCGCCACCAGCTCCTGTGTGCCTTCTGCCTGTTTGCCCGTTGACTGTTTTCTGACTGCCTGATTGTTCCCCGAGTGTCTGCTGCCCTGTGTGATCGCGCTCCCCTCTTCTTTTTGTACCGCGAGTGACTGTGTCCGCCATGTCTTCCTGCCCCCACACGCCGTTTTTTCTCCCTCGACTGTTTTTCCCACTCGCTTTTTGGCTGCCTCGTCCTTTTTCAGGCCTTTTTCTCACCGTTTTTTCCCGCCTTCTGCTCCTCGCCTCTCCCGCTTTTTCCCGCCTTTCGCCGCTCCGCCTACCCTCCCGCCTCCCGACTCCCAGCTGACCCCTCCTCCAAGGCTACCCCCTTAAATGGCGGCCGCTGCGAGGCAGAGGTAGCGACCTTTGACACCAGGATAGGTCGCTCCCCTGCCCCCGCAGCGCCACCAGCTCCTGTGTGCCTTCTGCCTGTTTGCCCGTTGACTGTTTTCTGACTGCCTGATTGTTCCCCGAGTGTCTGCTGCCCTGTGTGATCGCGCTCCCCTCTTCTATTTGTACCCCGAGTGACTGTGTCCGCTGTGCCTTCCTGCCCCCACTCGCCGTTTTTTCCCCCTCGACTGTTTTTCCCACTCGCTTTTTGGCCGCCTCGTCCTTTTTCAGGCCTTTTTCTCGCCATTTTTTCCCGCCTTCTGCTCCTCACCTCTCCCGCTTTTTCCCGCCCTTCGCCGCTCCGCCTACCCTCACGCCTCCCAGCTGACCCCTCCTCCCAGGCTACCCCCTTAAATGGCGGCCGCTGCGAGGCAGAGGTAGCGACCTTTGACCCCAGGGTAGGTCGCTCCCCTGCCCCTGCAGCGCCACCAGCTCCTGTGTGCCTTCTGCCTGTTTGCCCGTTGACTGTTTTCTGACTGCCTGATTGTTCCCCGAGTGTCTGCTGCCCTGTGTGATCGCGCTCCCCTCTTCTTTTTGTACCCCGAGTGACTGTGTCCGCCGTGTCTTCCTGCCCCCACTCGCCGTTTTTTCCCCCTCGACTGTTTTTCCCACTCGCTTTTTGGCCGCCTCGTCCTTTTTCAGGCCTTTTTCTCGCAGTTTTTTCCTGCCTTCTGCTCCTCTCCTCTCCCGCTTTTTCCCGCCTTTCGCCGCTCCGCCTACCCTTCTGCCTCCCAGCTGACCCCTCCTCCCAGGCTACCCCCTTAAATGGTGGCCGCTGCGAGGCAGAGGTAGTGACCTTTGACCCCAGGGTAGGTCGCTCCTCTGCCCCGCAGCGCCACCAGCTCCTGTGTGCCTTCTGCCTGTTTGCCCGTTGACTGTTTTCTGACTGCCTGATTGTTCCCCGAGTGTCTGCTGCCCTGTGTGATCGCGCTCCCCTCTTCTTTTTGTACCGCGAGTGACTGTGTCCGCCATGTCTTCCTGCCCCCACACGCCGTTTTTTCTCCCTCGACTGTTTTTCCCACTCGCTTTTTGGCTGCCTCGTCCTTTTTCAGGCCTTTTTCTCACAGTTTTTTCCCGCCTTCTGCTCCTCGCCTCTCCCGCTTTTTCCCGCCTTTCGCCGCTCCGCCTACCCTCCCGCCTCCCGCCTCCCAGCTGACCCCTCCTCCAAGGCTACCCCCTTAAATGGCGGCCGCTGCGAGGCAGAGGTAGCGACCTTTGACACCAGGGTAGGTCGCTCCCCTGCCCCTGCAGCGCCACCAGCTCCTGTGTGCCTTCTGCCTGTTTGCCCGTTGACTGTTTTCTGACTGCCTGATTGTTCCCCGAGTGTCTGCTGCCCTGTGTGATCGCGCTCCCCTCTTCTTTTTGTACCCCGAGTGACTGTGTCCGCTGTGTCTTCCTGCCCCCACTCGCCGTTTTTTCCCCCTCGACTGTTTTTCCCACTCGCTTTTTGGCCGCCTCGTCCTTTTTCAGGCCTTTTTCTCGCAGTTTTTTCCCGCCTTCTGCTCCTCGCCTCTCCCGCTTTTTCCCACCTTTCGCCGCTCCGCCTACCCTCCCGCCTCCCGCCTCCCAGCTGACCCCTCCTCCCAGGCTACCCCCTTAAATGGCGGCCGCTGCGAGGCAGAGGTAGCGACCTTTGACCCCAGGGTAGGTCGCTCCCCTGCCCCCGCAGCGCCACCAGCTCCTGTGTGCCTTCTGCCTGTTTGCCCTTTGACTGTTTTCTGACTGCCTGATTGTTCCCCGAGTGTCTGCTGCCCTGTGTGATCGCGCTCCCCTTTTCTTTCTGTACCCCGAGTGTCTGCTGCCCTGTGTGATCGCGCTCCCCTTTTCTTTCTGTACCCGAGTGTCTGCTGCCCTGTGTGATCGCGCTCCCCTTTTCCTGCTGTACCCCGAGTGTCTGCTGCCCTGTGTGATCGCGCTCCCCTTTTCTTTCTGTACCCCGAGTGTCTGCTGCCCTGTGTGATCGCGCTCCCCTCTTCTTTTTGTACCCCGAGTGACTGTGTCCGCCGTGTCTTCCTGCCCCCACTCGCCGTTTTTTCCCCCTCTACTGTTTTTCCCACTCGCTTTTTGGCCGCTTCGTCCTTTTTCAGGCCTTTTTCTCGCAGTTTTTTCCCGCCTTCTGCTCCTCGCCTCTCCCGCTTTTTCCCGCCTTTCGCCGCTCCGCCTACCCTCCCGCCTCCCGCCTCCCAGCTGACCCCTCCTCCCAGGCTACCCCCTTAAATGGCGGCCGCTGCGAGACAGAGGTAGTGACCTTTGACCCCAGGGTAGGTCGCTCCCCTGCCCCGCAGCGCCACCAGCTCCTGTGTGCCTTCTGCCTGTTTGCCCGTTGACTGTTTTCTGACTGCCTGATTGTTCCCCGAGTGTCTGCTGCCCTGTGTGATCGCGCTCCCCTCTTCTTTTTGTACCGCGAGTGACTGTGTCCGCCATGTCTTCCTGCCCCCACTCGCCGTTTTTTCTCCCTCAACTGTTTTTCCCACTTGCTTTTTGGCCGCCTCGTCCTTTTTCAGGCCTTTTTCTCGCCGTTTTTACCCGCCTTCTGCTCCTCGCCTCTCCCGCTTTTTCCCGCCTTTCGCCGCTCCGCCTACCCTCCCGCCTCCCAGCTGACCCCTCCTCCCAGGCTACCCCCTTAAATGGCGGCCGCTGCGAGGCAGAGGTAGCGACCTTTGACCCCAGGGTAGGTCGCTCCCCTGCCCCCGCAGCGCCACCAGCTCCTGTGTGCCTTCTGCCTGTTTGCCCGTTGACTGCTTTCTGACTGCCTGATTGTTCCCCGAGTGTCTGCTGCCCTGTGTGATCGCGCTCCCCTCTTCTATTTGTACCCCGAGTGACTGTGTCCACCGTGTCTTCCTGCCCCCTCTCGCCGTTTTTTCCCCCTCGACTGTTTTTCCCACTCGCTTTTTGGCCGCCTCGTCCTTTTTCAGGCCTTTTTCTCGCCGTTTTTTCCCGCCTTCTGCTCCTCACCTCTCCCGCTTTTTCCCGCCCTTCGCCGCTCCGCCTACCCTCACGCCTCCCAGCTGACCCCTCCTCCCAGGCTACCCCCTTAAATGGCGGCCGCTGCGAGGCAGAGGTAGCGACCTTTGACCCCAGGGTAGGTCGCTCCCCTGCCCCTGCAGCGCCACCAGCTCCTGTGTGCCTTCTGCCTGTTTGCCCGTTGACTGTTTTCTGACTGCCTGATTGTTCCCCGAGTGTCTGCTGCCCTGTGTGATCGCGCTCCCCTTTTCTTTCTGTACCCCGAGTGTCTGCTGCCCTGTGTGATCGCGCTCCCCTTTTCTTTCTGTACCCCGAGTGTCTGCTGCCCTGTGTGATCGCGCTCCCCTTTTCCTTCTGTACCCCGAGTGTCTGCTGCCCTGTGTGATCGCGCTCCCCTTTTCTTTCTGTACCCCGAGTGTCTGCTGCCCTGCGTGATCGCGCTCCCCTCTTCTTTTTGAAACCCGAGTGACTGTGTCCGCCGTGTCTTCCTGCCCCCACTCGCCGTTTTTTCCCCCTCAACTGTTTTTCCCACTCGCTTTTTGGCCGCCTCGTCCTTTTTCAGGCCTTTTTCTCGCCGTTTTTCCCCGCCTTCTGCTCCTCGCCTCTCCCGCTTTTTCCCGCCTTTCGCCGCTCCGCCTACCCTCCCGCCTCCCGCCTCCCAGCTGACCCCTCCTCCCAGGCTACCCCCTTAAATGGCGGCCGCTGCGAGGCAGAGGTAGCGACCTTTGACCCCAGGGTAGGTCGCTCCCCTGCCCCCGCAGCGCCACCAGATCCTGTGTGCCTTCTGCCTCTTTGCCCGTTGACTGTTTTCTGACTGCCTGATTGTTCCCCGAGTGTCTGCTGCCCTGTGTGATCGCGCTCCCCTCTTCTATTTGTACCCCGAGTGACTGTGTCCGCCGTGTCTTCCTGCCCCCACTCGCCGTTTTTTCCCCCTCAACTGTTTTTCCCACTCGCTTTTTGGCCGCCTCGTCCTTTTTCAGGCCTTTTTCTCGCCGTTTTTTCCCGCCTTCTGCTCCTCACCTCTCCCGCTTTTTCCCGCCCTTCGCCGCTCCGCCTACCCTCACGCCTCCCAGCTGACCCCTCCTCCCAGGCTACCCCCTTAAATGGCGGCAGCAGCGAGGCAGAGGTAGCGACCTTTGACCCCAGGGTAGGTCGCTCCCCTGCTCCTGCAGCGCCACCAGCTCCTGTGTGCCTTCTGCCTGTTTGCCCGTTGACTGTTTTCTGACTGCCTGATTGTTCCCCGAGTGTCTGCTGCCCTGTGTGATCGCGCTCCCCTCTTCTTTTTGTACCCCGAGTGACTGTGTCCGCCGTGTCTTCCTGCCCCCACTCGCCGTTTTTTCCCCCTCGACTGTTTTTCCCACTCGCTTTTTGGCCGCCTCGTCCTTTTTCAGGCCTTTTTCTCGCCGTTTTTTCCCGCCTTCTGCTCCTCGCCTCTCCCGCTTTTTCCCACCTTTCGCCGCTCCGCCTACCCTCCCGCCTCCCGCCTCCCAGCTGACCCCTCCTCCCAGGCTACCCCCTTAAATGGCGGCCGCTGCGAGGCAGAGGTAGCGACCTTTGACCCCAGGGTAGGTCGCTCCCCTGCCCCCGCAGCGCCACCAGCTCCTGTGTGCCTTCTGCCTGTTTGCCCGTTGACTGTTTTCTGACTGCCTGATTGTTCCCCGAGTGTCTGCTGCCCTGTGTGATCGCGCTCCCCTTTTCTTTCTGTACCCCGAGTGTCTGCTGCCCTGTGTGATCGCCCTCCCCTTTTCTTTCTGTACCCCGAGTGTCTGCTGCCCTGTGTGATCGCGCTCCCCTTTTCCTTCTGTACCCGAGTGTCTGCTGCCCTGTGTGATCGCGCTCCCCTTTTCTTTCTGTACCCCGAGTGTCTGCTGCCCTGTGTGATCGCGCTCCCCTCTTCTTTTTGTACCCCGAGTGACTGTGTCCGCCGTGTCTTCCTGCCCCCACTCGCCGTTTTTTCCCCCTCAACTGTTTTTCCCACTCGCATTTTGGCCGCCTCGTCCTTTTTCAGGCCTTTTTCTCGCCGTTTTTCCCCGCCTTCTGCTCCTCGCCTCTCCCGCTTTTTCCCGCCTTTCGCCGCTCCGCCTACCCTCCCGCCTCCCGCCTCCCAGCTGACCCCTCCTCCCAGGCTACCCCCTTAAATGGCGGCCGCTGCGAGGCAGAGGTAGCGACCTTTGACCCCAGGGTAGGTCGCTCCCCTGCCCCCGCAGCGCCACCAGCTCCTGTGTGCCTTCTGCCTGTTTGCTCGTTGACTGTTTTCTGACTGCCTGATTGATCCCCGAGTGTCTGCTGCCCTGTGTGACCGGCTCCCCTCTTCTTTTTGTACCCCGAGTGACTGTGTCCGCCGTGACTTCCTGCCCCCACTCGCCGTTTTTTCCCCCTCGACTGTTTTTCCCACTCGCTTTTTGGCCGCCTCGTCCTTTTTCAGGCCTTTTTCTCGCTGTTTTTTCCCACCTTCTGCTCCTCGCCTCTCCTGCTTTTTCCCGCCTTTCGCCGCTCCGCCTACCCTCCCGCCTCCCGCCTCCCAGCTGACCCCTCCTCCCAGGCTACCCCCTTAAATGGCGGCCGCTGCGAGGCAGAGGTAGCGACCTTTGACCCCAGGGTAGGTCGCTCCCCTGCCCCCGCAGCGCCACCAGCTCCTGTGTGCCTTCTGCCTGTTTGCCCGTTGACTGTTTTCTGACTGCCTGATTGTTCCCCGAGTGTCTGCTGCCCTGTGTGCTCTCGCTCCCCTCTTCTTTTTGTACCCCGAGTGACTGTGTCCGCCGTGTCTTCCTGCCCCCACTCGCCGTTTTTTCCCCCTCAACTGTTTTTCCCACTCGCTTTTTGGCCGCCTCGTCCTTTTTCAGGCCTTTTTCTCGACGTTTTTTCCCGCCTTCTGCTCCTCGCCTCTCCCGCTTTTTCCCGCCTTTCGCCGCTCCGCCTCCCCTCCCGCCTCCCGCCTCCCAGCTGACCCCTCCTCCCAGGCTACCCCCTTAAATGGCGGCCGCTGCGAGGCAGAGGTAGCGACCTTTGACCCCAGGGTAGGTCGCTCCCCTGCCCCCGCAGCGCCACCAGCTCCTGTGTGCCTTCTGCCTGTTTGCCCGTTGACTGCTTTCTGACTGCCTGATTGTTCCCCGAGTGTCTGCTGCCCTGTGTGATCGCGCTCCCCTCTTCTATTTGTACCCCGAGTGACTGTGTCCACCGTGTCTTCATGCCCCCACTCGCCGTTTTTTCCCCCTCGACTGTTTTTCCCACTCGCTTTTTGGCCGCCTCGTCCTTTTTCAGGCCTTTTTCTCGCCGTTTTTTCCCGCCTTCTGCTCCTCACCTCTCCCGCTTTTTCCTGCCCTTCGCCGCTCTGCCTACCCTCACGCCTCCCAGCTGACCCCTCCTCCCAGGCTACCCCCTTAAATGGCGGCCGCTGCGAGGCAGAGGTAGCGACCTTTGACCCCAGGGTAGGTCGCTCCCCTGCCCCTGCAGCGCCACCAGCTCCTGTGTGCCTTCTGCCTGTTTGCCCGTTGACTGTTTTCTGACTGCCTGATTGTTCCCCGAGTGTCTGCTGCCCTGTGTGATCGCGCTCCCCCTTTTCTTTCTGTACCCCGAGTGTCTGCTGCCCTGTGTGATCGCGCTCCCCTTTTCTTTCTGTACCCCGAGTGTCTGCTGCCCTGTGTGATTGCGCTCCCCTTTTCCTTCTGTACCCCGAGTGTCTGCTGCCCTGTGTGATCGCGCTCCCCTTTTCTTTCTGTACCCCGAGTGTCTGCTGCCCTGCGTGATCGCGCTCCCCTCTTCTTTTTGTACCCCGAGTGACTGTGTCCGCCGTGTCTTCCTGCCCCCACTCGCCGTTTTTTCCCCCTCAACTGTTTTTCCCACTCGCTTTTTGGCCGCCTCGTCCTTTTTCAGGCCTTTTTCTCGCCGTTTTTCCCCGCCTTCTGCTCCTCGCCTGTCCCGCTTTTTCCCGCCTTTCGCCGCTCCGCCTACCCTCCCGCCTCCCGCCTCCCAGCTGACCCCTCCTCCCAGGCTACCCCCTTAAATGGCGGCCGCTGCGAGGCAGAGGTAGCGACCTTTGACCCCAGGGTAGGTCGCTCCCCTGCCCCCGCAGCGCCACCAGATCCTGTGTGCCTTCTGCCTCTTTGCCCGTTGACTGTTTTCTGACTGCCTGATTGTTCCCCGAGTGTCTGCTGCCCTGTGTGATCGCGCTCCCCTCTTCTATTTGTACCCCGAGTGACTGTGTCCGCCGTGTCTTCCTGCCCCCACTCGCCGTTTTTTCCCCCTCAACTGTTTTTCCCACTCGCTTTTTGGCCGCCTCGTCCTTTTTCAGGCCTTTTTCTCGCCGTTTTTTCCCGCCTTCTGCTCCTCACCTCTCCCGCTTTTTCCCGCCCTTCGCCGCTCCGCCTACCCTCACGCCTCCCAGCTGACCCCTCCTCCCAGGCTACCCCCTTAAATGGCGGCCGCTGCGAGGCAGAGGTAGCGACCTTTGACCCCAGGGTAGGTCGCTCCCCTGCCCCTGCAGCGCCACCAGCTCCTGTGTGCCTTCTGCCTGTTTGCCCGTTGACTGTTTTCTGACTGCCTGATTGTTCCCCGAGTGTCTGCTGCCCTGTGTGATCGCGCTCCCCTCTTCTTTTTGTACCCCGAGTGACTGTGTCCGCCGTGTCTTCCTGCCCCCACTCGCCGTTTTTTTCCCCCTCGACTGTTTTTCCCACTCGCTTTTTGGCCGCCTCGTCCTTTTTCAGGCCTTTTTCTCGCCGTTTTTTCCCGCCTTCTGCTCCTCGCCTCTCCCGCTTTTTCCCACCTTTCGCCGCTCCGCCTACCCTCCCGCCTCCCGCCTCCAAGCTGACCCCTCCTCCCAGGCTACCCCCTTAAATGGCGGCCGCTGCGAGGCAGAGGTAGCGACCTTTGACCCCAGGGTACGTCGCTCCCCTGCCCCCGCAGCGCCACCAGCTCCTGTGTGCCTTCTGCCTGTTTGCCCGTTGACTGTTTTCTGACTGCCTGATTGTTCCCCGAGTGTCTGCTGCCCTGTGTGATCGCGCTCCCCTTTTCTTTCTGTACCCCGAGTGTCTGCTGCCCTGTGTGATCGCGCTCCCCTTTTCTTTCTGTACCCCGAGTGTCTGCTGCCCTGTGTGATCGCGCTCCCCTTTTCCTTCTGTACCCGAGTGTCTGCTGCCCTGTGTGATCGCGCTCCCCTTTTCTTTCTGTACCCCGAGTGTCTGCTGCCCTGTGTGATCGCGCTCCCCTCTTCTTTTTGTACCCCGAGTGACTGTTTCCGCCGTGTCTTCCTGCCCCCACTCGCCGTTTTTTCCCCCTCAACTGTTTTTCCCACTCGCATTTTGGCCGCCTCGTCCTTTTTCAGGCCTTTTTCTCGCCGTTTTTCCCCGCCTTCTGCTCCTCGCCTCTCCCGCTTTTTCCCGCCTTTCGCCGCTCCGCCTACCCTCCCGCCTCCCGCCTCCCAGCTGACCCCTCCTCCCAGGCTACCCCCTTAAATGGCGGCCGCTGCGAGGCAGAGGTAGCGATCTTTGACCCCAGGGTAGGTCGCTCCCCTGCCCCCGCAGCGCCACCAGCTCCTGTGTGCCTTCTACCTGTTTGCCCGTTGACTGTTTTCTGACTGCCTGATTGTTCCCCGAGTGTCTGCTGCCCTGTGTGATCGCGCTCCCCTCTTCTTTTTGTACCCCGAGTGACTGTGTCCGACGTGTCTTCCTGCCCCCACTCGCCGTTTTTTCCCCCTCAACTGTTTTTCCCACTCGCTTTTTGGGCGCCTCGTCCTTTTTCAGGCCTTTTTCTCGCCGTTTTTTCCCGCCTTCTGCTCCTCGCCTCTCCCGCTTTTTCCCACCTTTCGCCGCTCCGCCTACCCTCCCGCCTCCCAGCTGACCCCTCTTCCCAGGCTACCCCCTTAAGTGGCGGCCGCTGCGAGGCAGAGGTAGCGACCTTTGACCCCAGGGTAGATCGCTCCCCTGCCCCCGCAGCGCCACCAGCTCCTGTGTGCCTTCTGCCTGTTTGCTCGTTGACTGTTTTCTGACTGCCTGATTGATCCCCGAGTGTCTGCTGCCCTGTGTGACCGGCTCCCCTCTTCTTTTTGTACCCCGAGTGACTGTGTCCGCCGTGTCTTCCTGCCCCCACTCGCCGTTTTTTCCCCCTCGACTGTTTTTCCCACTCGCTTTTTGGCCGCCTCGTCCTTTTTCAGGCCTTTTTCTCGCTGTTTTTTCCCACCTTCTGCTCCTCGCCTCTCCTGCTTTTTCCCGCCTTTCGCCGCTCCGCCTACCCTCCCGCCTCCCGCCTCCCAGCTGACCCCTCCTCCCAGGCTACCCCCTTAAATGGCGGCCGCTGCGAGGCAGAGGTAGCGACCTTTGACCCCAGGGTAGGTCGCTCCCCTGCCCCCGCAGCGCCACCAGCTCCTGTGTGCCTTCTGCCTGTTTGCCCGTTGACTGTTTTCTGACTGCCTGATTGTTCCCCGAGTGTCTGCTGCCCTGTGTGCTCTCGCTCCCCTCTTCTTTTTGTACCCCGAGTGACTGTGTCCGCCGTGTCTTCCTGCCCCCACTCGCCGTTTTTTCCCCCTCGACTGTTTTTCCCACTCGCTTTTTGGCCGCCTCGTCCTTTTTCAGGCCTTTTTCTCGACGTTTTTTCCCGCCTTCTGCTCCTCGCCTCTCCCGCTTTTTCCCGCCTTTCGCCGCTCCGCCTCCCCTCCCGCCTCCCGCCTCCCAGCTGACCCCTCCTCCCAGGCTACCCCCTTAAATGGCGGCCGCTGCGAGGCAGAGGTAGCGACCTTTGACCCCAGGGTAGGTCGCTCCCCTGCCCCCGCAGCGCCACCAGCTCCTGTGTGCCTTCTGCCTGTTTGCCCGTTGACTGTTTTCTGACTGCCTGATTGTTCCCCGAGTGTCTGCTGCCCTGTGTGATCACGCTCCCCTTTTCTTTCTGTACCCTGAGTGTCTGCTGCCCTCTGTGATCGCGCTCCCCTTTTCTTTCTGTACCCCGAATGTCTGCTGCCCTGTGTGATCGCGCTCCCCTTTTCCTTCTGTACCCCGAGTGTCTGCTGCCCTGTGTGATCGCGCTCCCCCTTTTCTTTCTGTACCCCGAGTGTCTGCTGCCCTGTGTGATCGCACTCCCCTCTTCTTTTTGTACCCCGAGTGACTGTGTCCGCCGTGTCTTCCTGCCCCCACTCGCCGTTTTTTCCCCCTCGACTGTTTTTCCCACTCGCTTTTTGGCCGCCTCGTCCTTTTTACAGGCCTTTTTCTCGCCGTTTTTTCCCGCCTTCTGCTCCTCGCCTCTCCCGCTTTTTCCCGCCTTTCGCCGCTCCGCCTACCCTCCCGCCTCCCGCCTCCCAACTGACCCCTCCTCCCAGGCTACCCCCTTAAATGGCGGCCGCTGCGAGGCAGAGGTAGCGACCTTTGACCCCAGGGTAGGTCGCTCCCCTGCCCCCGCAGCGCCACCAGCTCCTGTGTGCCTTCTGCCTGTTTGCCCGTTGACTGTTTTCTGACTGCCTGATTGTTCCCCGAGTGTCCGCTGCCCTGTGTGATCGCGCTCCCCTCTCCTTTTTGTACCCCGAGTGACTGTGTCCGACGTGTCTTCCTGCCCCCACTCGCCGTTTTTTCCCCCTCGACTGTTTTTCCCACTCGCTTTTTGGGCGCCTCGTCCTTTTTCAGGCCTTTTTCTCGCCGTTTTTTCCCACCTTCTGCTCCTCGCCTCTCCCGCTTTTTCCCACCTTTCGCCGCTCCGCCTACCCTCCCGCCTCCCAGCTGACCCCTCCTCCCAGGCTACCCCCTTAAGTGGCGGCCGCTGCGAGGCAGAAGTAGCGACCTTTGACCCCAGGGTAGGTCGCTCCCCTGCCCCCGCAGCGCCACCAGCTCCTGTGTGCCTTCTGCCTTTTTGCTCGTTGACTGTTTTCTGACTGCCTGATTGATCCCCGAGTGTCTGCTGCCCTGTGTGACCGGCTCCCCTCTTCTTTTTGTACCCCGAGTGACTGTGTCCGCCGTGTCTTCCTGCCCCCACTCGCCGTTTTTTCCCCCTCGACTGTTTTTCCCACTCGCTTTTTGGCCGCCTCGTCCTTTTTCAGGCCTTTTTCTCGCCGTTTTTTCCCACCTTCTGCTCCTCGCCTCTCCCGCTTTTTCCTGCCTTTAGCCGCTCCGCCTACCCTCCCGCCTCCCGCCTCCCAGCTGACCCCTCCTCCAAGGCTACCCCCTTAAATGGCGGCCGCTGCGAGGCAGAGGTAGCGACCTTTGACACCAGGGTAGGTCGCTCCCCCCGCCCCCGCAGCGCCACCAGCTCCTGTGTGCCTTCTGCCTGTTTGCCCGTTGACTGTTTTCTGACTGCCTGATTGTTCCCCGAGTGTCTGCTGCCCTGTGTGATCGCGCTCCCCTCTTCTATTTGTACCCCGAGTGACTGTGTCCGCCGTGCCTTCCTGCCCCCACTCGCCGTTTTTTCCCCCTCGACTGTTTTTCCCACTCGCTTTTTGGCCGCCTCGTCCTTTTTCAGGCCTTTTTCTCGCCATTTTTTCCCGCCTTCTGCTCCTCACCTCTCCCGCTTTTTCCCGCCCTTCGCCGCTCCGCCTACCCTCACGCCTCCCAGCTGACCCCTCCTCCCAGGCTACCCCCTTAAATGGCGGCCGCTGCGAGGCAGAGGTAGCGACCTTTGACCCCAGGGTAGGTCGCTCCCCTGCCCCCGCAGCGCCACCAGCTCCTGTGTGCCTTCTGCCTGTTTGCCCGTTGACTGTTTTCTGACTGCCTGATTGTTCCCCGAGTGTCTGCTGCCCTGTGTGATCGCGCTCCCAACTTCTTTTTGTACCCCGAGTGACTGTGTCCGCCGTGTCTTCCTGCCCCCACTCGCCGTTTTTTCCCCCTCGACTGTTTTTCCCACTCGCTTTTTGGCCGCCTCGTCCTTTTTCAGGCCTTTTTCTCGCCGTTTTTTCCCGCCTTCTGCTCCTCGCCTCTCCCGCTTTTTCCCACCTTTCGCCGCTCCGCCTACCCTCCCGCCTCCCGCCTCCCAGCTGACCCCTCCTCCCAGGCTACCCCCTTAAATGGCGGCCGCTGCGAGGCAGAGGTAGCGACCTTTGACCCCAGGGTAGGTCGCTCCCCTGCCCCCGCAGCGCCACCAGCTCCTGTGTGCCTTCTGCCTGTTTGCCCTTTGACTGTTTTCTGACTGCCTGATTGTTCCCCGAGTGTCTGCTGCCCTGTGTGATCGCGCTCCCCTTTTCTTTCTGTACCCCGAGTGTCTGCTGCCCTGTGTGATCGCGCTCCCCTTTTCTTTCTGTACCCGAGTGTCTGCTGCCCTGTGTGATCGCGCTCCCCTTTTCCTGCTGTACCCCGAGTGTCTGCTGCCCTGTGTGATCGCGCTCCCCTTTTCTTTCTGTACCCCGAGTGTCTGCTGCCCTGTGTGATCGCGCTCCCCTCTTCTTTTTGTACCCCGAGTGACTGTGTCCGCCGTGTCTTCCTGCCCCCACTCGCCGTTTTTTCCCCCTCTACTGTTTTTCCCACTCGCTTTTTGGCCGCTTCGTCCTTTTTCAGGCCTTTTTCTCGCAGTTTTTTCCCGCCTTCTGCTCCTCGCCTCTCCCGCTTTTTCCCGCCTTTCGCCGCTCCGCCTACCCTCCCGCCTCCCGCCTCCCGCCTCCCGCCTCCCGCCTCCCAGCTGACCCCTCCTCCCAGGCTACCCCCTTAAATGGCGGCCGCTGCGAGACAGAGGTAGCGACCTTTGACCCCAGGGTAGGTCGCTCCCCTGCCCCGCAGCGCCACCAGCTCCTGTGTGCCTTCTGCCTGTTTGCCCGTTGACTGTTTTCTGACTGCCTGATTGTTCCCCGAGTGTCTGCTGCCCTGTGTGATCGCGCTCCCCTCTTCTTTTTGTACCGCAAGTGACTGTGTCCGCCATGTCTTCCTGCCCCCACTCGCCGTTTTTTCTCCCTCAACTGTTTTTCCCACTTGCTTTTTGGCCGCCTCGTCCTTTTTCAGGCCTTTTTCTCGCCGTTTTTTCCCGCCTTCTGCTCCTCGCCTCTCCCGCTTTTTCCCGCCCTTCGCCGCTCCGCCTTCCCTCACGCCTCCCAGCTGACCCCTCCTCCCAGGCTACCCCCTTAAATGGCGGCCGCTGCGAGGCAGAGGTAGCGACCTTTGACCCCAGGGTAGGTCGCTCCCCTGCCCCTGCAGCGCCACCAGCTCCTGTGTGCCTTCTGCCTGTTTGCCCGTTGACTGTTTTCTGACTGCCTGATTGTTCCCCGAGTGTCTGCTGCCCTGTGTGATCGCGCTCCCCTCTTCTTTTTGTACCCCGAGTGACTGTGTCCGCCGTGTCTTCCTGCCCCCACTCGCCGTTTTTTCCCCCTCGACTGTTTTTCCCACTCGCTTTTTGGCCGCCTCGTCCTTTTTCAGGCCTTTTTCTCGCCGTTTTTTCCCGCCTTCTGCTCCTCGCCTCTCCCGCTTTTTCCCGCCCTTCGCCGCTCCGCCTACCCTCCCGCCTCCCAGCTGACCCCTCCTCCCAGGCTACCCCCTTAAATGGCGGCCGCAGCGAGGCAGAGGTAGCGACCTTTGACCCCAGGGTAGGTCGCTCCCCTGCTCCTGCAGCGCCACCAGCTCCTGTGTGCCTTCTGCCTGTTTGCTCGTTGACTGTTTTCTGACTGCCTGATTGATCCCCGAGTGTCTGCTGCCCTGTGTGACCGGCTCCCCTCTTCTTTTTGTACCCCGAGTGACTGTGTCCGCCGTGTCTTCCTGCCCCCACTCGCCGTTTTTTCCCCCTCGACTGTTTTTCCCACTCGCTTTTTGGCCGCCTCGTCCTTTTTCAGGCCTTTTTCTCGCTGTTTTTTCCCACCTTCTGCTCCTCGCCTCTCCCGCTTTTTCCCGCCTTTCGCCGCTCCGCCTACCCTCCCGCCTCCTGCCTCCCAGCTGACCCCTCCTCCCAGGCTACCCCCTTAAATGGCGGCCGCTGCGAGGCAGAGGTAGCGACCTTTTACCCCAGGGTAGGTCGCTCCCCTGCCCCCGCAGCGCCACCAGCTCCTGTGTGCCTTCTGCCTGTTTGCCCGTTGACTGTTTTCTGACTGCCTGATTGTTCCCCGAGTGTCTGCTGCCCTGTGTGCTCTCGCTCCCCTCTTCTTTTTGTACCCCGAGTGACTGTGTCCGCCGTGTCTTCCTGCCCCCACTCGCCGTTTTTTCCCCCTCAACTGTTTTTCCCACTCGCTTTTTGTCCGCCTCGTTCTTTTTCAGGCCTTTTTCTCGACGTTTTTCCCCGCCTTCTGCTCCTCGCCTCTCCCACTTTTTCCCGCCTTTCGCCGCTCCGCCTCCCCTCCCGCCTCCCAGCTGACCCCTCCTCCCAGGCTACCTCCTTAAATGGCGGCCGCTGCGAGGCAGAGGTAGCGACCTTTGACCCCAGGGTAGGTCGCTCCCCTGCCCCCGCAGCGCCACCAGCTCCTGTGTGCCTTCTGCCTGTTTGCCCGTTGACTGTTTTCTGACTGCCTGATTGTTCCCCGAGTGTCTGCTGCCCTGTGTGATCGCGCTCCCCTCTTCTTTTTGTACCCCGAGTGACTGTGTCCGCCGTGTCTTCCTGCCCCCACTCGCCGTTTTTTCCCCCTCGACTGTTTTTCCCACTCGCTTTTTGGCCGCCTCGTCCTTTTTCAGGCCTTTTTCTCGACGTTTTTTCCCGCCTTCTGCTCCTCGCCTCTCCCGCTTTTTCCCGCCTTTCGCCGCTCCGCCTACCCTCCTGCCTCCCGCCTCCCAGCTGACCCCTCCTCCCGGGCTACCCCCTTAAATGGCGGCCGCTGCGAGGTAGAGGTAACGACCTTTGACCCCAGGGTAGGTAGCTCCCCTGCCCCCGCAGCGCCACCAGCTCCTGTGTGCCTTCTGCCTGTTTGCCCGTTGACTGTTTTCTGACTGCCTGATTGTTCCCCGAGTGTCTGCTGCCCTGTGTGATCGCGCTCCCCTTTTCTTTCTGTACCCTGAGTGTCTGCTGCCCTCTGTGATCGCGCTCCCCTTTTCTTTCTGTACCCCGAATGTCTGCTGCCCTGTGTGATCGCGCTCCCCCTTTTCCTTCTGTACCCCGAGTGTCTGCTGCCCTGTGTGATCGCGCTCCCCTTTTCTTTCTGTACCCCGAGTGTCTGCTGCCCTGTGTGATCGCACTCCCCTCTTCTTTTTGTACCCCGAGTGACTGTGTCCGCCGTGTCTTCCTGCCCCCACTCGCCGTTTTTTCCCCCTCGACTGTTTTTCCCACTCGCTTTTTGGCCGCCTCGTCCTTTTTACAGGCCTTTTTCTCGCCGTTTTTTCCCGCCTTCTGCTCCTCGCCTCTCCCGCTTTTTCCCGCCTTTCGCCGCTCCGCCTACCCTCCAGCCTCCCGCCTCCCGCCTCCCAGCTGACCCCTCCTCCCAGGCTACCCCCTTAAATGGCGGCCGCTGCGAGGCAGAGGTAGCGACCTTTGACCCCAGGGTAGGTCGCTCCCCTGCCCCCGCAGCGCCACCAGCTCCTGTGTGCCTTCTGCCTGTTTGCCCGTTGACTGTTTTCTGACTGCCTGATTGTTCCCCGAGTGTCCGCTGCCCTGTGTGATCGCGCTCCCCTCTCCTTTTTGTACCCCGAGTGACTGTGTCCGACGTGTCTTCCTGCCCCCACTCGCCGTTTTTTCCCCCTCGACTGTTTTTCCCACTCGCTTTTTGGGCGCCTCGTCCTTTTTCAGGCCTTTTTCTCGCCGTTTTTTCCCACCTTCTGCTCCTCGCCTCTCCCGCTTTTTCCCACCTTTCGCCGCTCCGCCTACCCTCCTGCCTCCCAGCTGACCCCTCCTCCCAGGCTACCCCCTTAAGTGGCGGCCGCTGCGAGGCAGAGGTAGCGACCTTTGACCCCAGGGTAGGTCGCTCCCCTGCCCCCGCAGCGCCACCAGCTCCTGTGTGCCTTCTGCCTTTTTGCTCGTTTACTGTTTTCTGACTGCCTGATTGATCCCCGAGTGTCTGCTGCCCTGTGTGACCGGCTCCCCTCTTCTTTTTGTACCCCGAGTGACTGTGTCCGCCGTGTCTTCCTGCCCCCACTCACCGTTTTTTCCCCCTCGACTGTTTTTCCCACTCGCTTTTTGGCCGCCTCGTCCTTTTTCAGGCCTTTTTCTCGCCGTTTTTTCCCACCTTCTGCTCCTCGCCTCTCCCGCTTTTTCCCGCCTTTCGCCGCTCCGCCTACCCTCCCGCCTCCGGCCTCCCAGCTGACCCCTCCTCCCAGGCTACCCCCTTAAATGGCGGCCGCTGCGAGGCAGAGGTAGCGACCTTTGACCCCAGGGTAGGTCGCTCCCCTGCCCCCGCAGCGCCACCAGCTCCTGTGTGCCTTCTGCCTGTTTGCCCGTTGACTGTTTTCTGACTGCCTGATTGTTCCCCGAGTGTCTGCTGCCCTGTGTGATCGCGCTCCCCTTTTCTTTCTGTACCCCGAGTGTCTGCTGCCCTGTGTGATCGCGCTCCCCTTTTCTTTCTGTACCCCGAGTGTCTGCTGCCCTGTGTGATCGCGCTCCCCTTTTCCTTCTGTACCCCGAGTGTCTGCTGCCCTGTGTGATCGCGCTCCCCTTTTCTTTCTGTACCCCGAGTGTCTGCTGCCCTGTGAGATCGCGCTCCCCTCTTCTTTTTGTACCCCGAGTGACAGTGTCCACCGTGTCTTCCTGCCCCCACTCGCCGTTTTTTCCCCCTCGACTGTCTTTCCCACTCGCTTTTTGTCCGCCTCGTCCTTTTTCAGGCCTTTTTCTCACCGTTTTTTCCCGCCTTCTGCTCCTCGCCTCTCCCGCTTTTTCCTGCCTTTCGCCGCTCCGCCTACCCTCCCGCCTCCCGCCTCCCAGCTGACACCTCCTCCCAGGCTACCCCCTTAAATGGCGGCCGCTGCGAGGCAGAGGTAGCGACCTTTGACCCCAGGGTAGGTCGCTCCCCTGCCCCCGCAGCGCCACCAGCTCCTGTGTGCCTTCTGCCTGTTTGCCCGTTGACTGTTTTCTGACTGCCTGATTGTTCCCCGAGTGTCTGCTGCCCTGTGAGATCGCGCTCCCCTCTTCTTTTTGTACCCCGAGTGACAGTGTCCGCCGTGTCTTCCTGCCCCCACTCGCCGTTTTTTCCCCCTCGACTGTCTTTCCCACTCGCTTTTTGGCCGCCTCGTCCTTTTTCAGGCCTTTTTCTCGCCGTTTTTTCCCACCTTCTGCTCCTCGCCTCTCCCGCTTTTTCCCGCCTTTCGCCGCTCCGCCTACCCTCCCGCCTCCTGCCTCCCAGCTCACCCCTCCTCCCAGGCTACCCCCTGAAATGGCGGCCGCTGCGAGACAGAGGTAGCGACCTTTGACCCCAGGGTAGGTCGCTCCCCTGCCCCCGCAGCGCCACCAGCTCCTGTGTGCCTTCTGCCTGTTTGCCCGTTGACTGTTTTCTGACTGCCTGATTGTTCCCCGAGTGTCTGCTGCCCTGTGTGATCGCGCTCCCCTTTTCTTTCTGTACCCTGAGTGTCTGCTGCCCTCTGTGATCGCGCTCCCCTTTTCTTTCTGTACCCCGAGTGTCTGCTGCCCTGTGTGATCGCGCTCCCCTTTTCCTTCTGTACCCCGAGTGTCTGCTGCCCTGTGTGATCGCGCTCCCCTTTTCTTTCTGTACCCCGAGTGTCTGCTGCCCTGTGTGATCGCACTCCCCTCTTCTTTTTGTACCCCGAGTGACTGTGTCCGCCGTGTCTTCCTGCCCCCACTCGCCGTTTTTTCCCCCTCGACTGTTTTTCCCACTCGCTTTTTGGCCGCCTCGTCCTTTTTACAGGCCTTTTTCTCGCAGTTTTTTCCCGCCTTCTGCTCCTCGCCTCTCCCGCTTTTTCCCGCCTTTCGCCGCTCCGCCTACCCTCCCGCCTCCCAGCTGACCCCTCCTCCCAGGCTACTCCCTTAAATGGCGGCCGCTGCAAGGCAGAGGTAGCGACCTTTGACCCCAGGGTAGGTCGCTCCCCTGCCCCCGCAGCACCACCAGCTCCTGTGTGCCTTCTGCCTGTTTGCCCGTTGACTGTTTTCTGACTGCCTGATTGTTCCCCGAGTGTCTGCTGCCCTGTGTGATCGCGCTCCCCTTTTCTTTCTGTACCCCGAGTGTCTGCTGCCCTGTGTGATCGCGCTCCCCTTTTCTTTCTGTACCCCGAGTGTCTGCTGCCCTGTGTGATCGCGCTCCCCTTTTCCTTCTGTACCCCGAGTGTCTGCTGCCCTGTGTGATCGCGCTCCCCTTTTCTTTCTGTACCCCGAGTGTCTGCTGCCCTGTGAGATTGCGCTCCCCTCTTCTTTTTGTACCCCGAGTGACAGTGTCCACCGTGTCTTCCTGCCCCCACTCGCCGTTTTTTCTCCCTCGACTGTCTTTACCACTCGCTTTTTGGCCGCGTCGTCCTTTTTCAGGCCTTTTTCTCACCGTTTTTTCCCGCCTTCTGCTCCTCGCCTCTCCCGCTTTTTCCTGCCTTTCGCCGCTCCGCCTACCCTCCCGCCTCCCGCCTCCCAGCTGACCCCTCCTCCCAGGCCACCCCCTTAAATGGCGGCCGCTGCGAGGCAGAGGTAGCGACCTTTGACCCCATGGTAGGTCGCTCCCCTGCCCCCGCAGCGCCACCAGCTCCTGTGTGCCTTCTGCCTGTTTGCCCGTTGACTGTTTTCTGACTGCCTGATTGTTCCCCGAGTTTCTGCTGCCCTGTGAGATCGCGCTCCCCTCTTCTTTTTGTATCCCGAGTGACAGTGTCCGCCGTGTCTTCCTGCCCCCACTCGCCGTTTTTTCCCCCTCGACTGTCTTTCCCACTCGCTTTTAGGCCGCCTCGTCCTTTTTCAGGCCTTTTTCTCGCCGTTTTTTCCCACCTTCTGCTCCTCGCCTCTCCCGCTTTTTCCCGCCTTTCGCCGCTCCGCCTACCCTCCCGCCTCCTGCCTCCCAGCTGACCCCTCCTCCCAGGCTACCCCCTTAAATGGCGGCCGCTGCGAGACAGAGGTAGTGACCTTTGACCCCAGGGTAGGTCGCTCCCCTGCCCCCGCAGCGCCACCAGCTCCTGTGTGCCTTCTGCCTGTTTGCCCGTTGACTGTTTTCTGACTGCCTGATTGTTCCCCGAGTGTCTGCTGCCCTGTGTTATCGCGCTCCCCCTTTTCTTTCTGTACCCTGAGTGTCTGCTGCCCTCTGTGATCGCGCTCCCCTTTTCTTTCTGTACCCCGAGTGTCTGCTGCCCTGTGTGATCGCGCTCCCCTCTTCTTTTTGTACCCCGAGTGACAGTGTCCACCGTGTCTTCCTGCCCCCACTCGCCGTTTTTTCTCCCTCGACTGTCTTTACCACTCGCTTTTTGGCCGCCTCGTCCTTTTTCAGGCCTTTTTCTCACCGTTTTTTCCCGCCTTCTGCTCCTCGCCTCCCCCGCTTTTTCCTGCCTTTCGCCGCTCCGCCTACCCTCCCGCCTCCCGCCTCCCAGCTGACCCCTCCTCCCAGGCCACCCCCTTAAATGGCGGCCGCTGCGAGGCAGAGGTAGCGACCTTTGACCCCATGGTAGGTCGCTCCCCTGCCCCCGCAGCACCACCAGCTCCTGTGTGCCTTCTGCCTGTTTGCCCGTTGACTGTTTTCTGACTGCCTGATTGTTCCCCGAGTGTCTGCTGCCCTGTGAGATCGCGCTCCCCTCTTCTTTTTGTATCCCGAGTGACAGTGTCCGCCGTGTCTTCCTGCCCCCACTCGCCGTTTTTTCCCCCTCGACTGTCTTTCCCACTCGCTTTTAGGCCGCCTCGTCCTTTTTCAGGCCTTTTTCTCGCCGTTTTTTCCCACCTTCTGCTCCTCGCCTCTCCCGCTTTTTCCCGCCTTTCGCCGCTCCGCCTACCCTCCCGCCTCCTGCCTTCCAGCTGACCCCTCCTCCCAGGCTACCCCCTTAAATGGCGGCCGCTGCGAGACAGAGGTAGTGACCTTTGACCCCAGGGTAGGTCGCTCCCCTGCCCCCGCAGCGCCACCAGCTCCTGTGTGCCTTCTGCCTGTTTGCCCGTTGACTGTTTTCTGACTGCCTGATTGTTCCCCGAGTGTCTGCTGCCCTGTGTTATCGCGCTCCCCTTTTCTTTCTGTACCCTGAGTGTCTGCTGCCCTCTGTGATCGCGCTCCCCTTTTCTTTCTGTACCCCGAGTGTCTGCTGCCCTGTGTGATCGCGCTCCCCTTTTCCTTCTGTACCCCGAGTGTCTGCTGCCCTGTCTGATCGCGCTCCCCTTTTCTTTCTGTACCCCGAGTGTCTGCTGCCCTGTGTGATCGCACTCCCCTCTTCTTTTTGTACCCCGAATGTCTGCTGCCCTGTGTGATCGCGCTACCCTTTTCCTTCTGTACCCCGAGTGTCTGCTGCCCTGTGTGATCGCGCTCCCCTTTTCTTTCTGTACCCCGAGTGTCTGCTGCCCTGTGTGATCGCGCTCCCCTCTTCTTTTTGTACCCCGAGTGACTGTGTCCGCCGTGTCTTCCTGCCCCCACTCGACGTTTTTTCCCCCTCTACTGTTTTTCCAACTCTCTTTTTGGCCGCCTCGTCCTTTTTACAGGCCTTTTTCTCGCCGTTTTTTCCCGCCTTCTGCTCCTCGCCTCTCCCGCTTTTTCCCGCCTTTCGCCGCTCCGCCTACCCTCCCGCCTCCCGCCTCCCAGCTGACCCCTCCTCCCAGGCTACCCCCTTAAATGGCGGCCGCTGCGAGGCAGAGGTAGCGACCTTTGACCCCAGGGTAGGTCGCTCCCCTGCCCCCGCAGCGCCACCAGCTCCTGTGTGCCTTCTGCCTGTTTGCCCGTTGACTGTTTTCTGACTGCCTGATTGTTCCCCGAGTGTCCGCTGCCCTGTGTGATCGCGCTCCCCTCTTCTTTTTGTACCCCGAGTGACTGTGTCCGACGTGTCTTCCTGCCCCCACTCGCCGTTTTTTCACCCTCGACTGTCTTTCCCACTCGCTTTTTGGCCGCCTCGTCCTTTTTCAGGCCTTTTTCTCGCCGTTTTTTCCCGCCTTCTGCTCCTCGCCTCTCCTGCTTTTTCCCGCCTTTCGCCGCTCCGCCTACCCTCCCGCCTCCCAGCTGACCCCTCCTCCCAGGCTACCCCCTTAAATGGCGGCCGCTGAGAGGCAGAGGTAGCGACCTTTGACCCCAGGGTAGGTCGCTCCCCTGCCCCCGCAGCGCCACCAGCTCCTGTGTGCCTTCTGCCTGTTTGCACGTTGACTGTTTTCTGACTGCCTGATTGTTCCCCGAGTGTCTGCTGCCCTGTGTGCTCTCGCTCCCCTCTTCTTTTTGTACCCCGAGTGACTGTGTCCGCCGTGTTTTCCTGCCCCCACTCGCCGTTTTTTCCCCCTCGACTGTTTTTCCCACTCGCTTTTTGGCCGCCTCGTCCTTTTTCAGGCCTTTTTCTCGACGTTTTTTCCCGCCTTCTGCTCCTCGCCTCTCCCGCTTTTTCCCGCCTTTCGCCGCTCCGCCTCCCCTCCCGCCTCCCAGCTGACCCCTCCTCCCAGGCTACCCCCTTAAATGGCGGCCGCTGCGAAGCAGAGGTAGCGACCTTTGACCCCAGGGTAGGTCGCTCCCCTGCCCCCGCAGCGCCACCAGCTCCTGTGTGCCTTCTGCCTGTTTGCCCGTTGACTGTTTTCTGACTGCCTGATTGTTCCCCGAGTGTCTGCTGCCCTGTGTGATCGCGCTCCCCTCTTCTTTTTGTACCCCGAGTGACTGTGTCCGCCGTGTCTTCCTGCCCCCACTCGCCGTTTTTTCCCCCTCGACTGTTTTTCCCACTCGCTTTTTGGCCGCCTCGTCCTTTTTCAGGCCTTTTTCTCGACGTTTTTTCCCGCCTTCTGCTCCTCGCCTCTCCCGCTTTTTCCCGCCTTTCTCCGCTCCGCCTACCCTCCCGCCTCCCGCCTCCCAGCTGACCCCTCCTCCCGGGCTACCCCCTTAAATGGCGGCCGCTGCGAGGCAGAGGTAGCGACCTTTGACCCCAGGGTAGGTCGCTCCCCTGCCCCCGCAGCGCCACCAGCTCCTGTGTGCCTTCTGCCTGTTTGCCCGTTGACTGTTTTCTGACTGCCTGATTGTTCCCCGAGTGTCTGCTGCCCTGTGTGATCGCGCTCCCCTTTTCTTTCTGTACCCTGAGTGTCTGCTGCCCTCTGTGATCGCGCTCCCCTTTTCTTTCTGTACCCCGAGTGTCTGCTGCCCTGTGTGATCGCGCTCCCCTTTTCCTTCTGTACCCCGAGTGTCTGCTGCCCTGTGTGATCGCGCTCCCCTTTTCTTTCTGTACCCCGAGTGTCTGCTGCCCTGTGTGATCGCACTCCCCTCTTCTTTTTGTACCCCGAGTGACTGTGTCCGCCGTGTCTTCCTGCCCCCACTCGCCGTTTTTTCCCCCTCGACTGTTTTTCCCACTCGCTTTTTGGCCGCCTCGTCCTTTTTACAGGCCTTTTTCTCGCCGTTTTTTCCCGCCTTCTGCTCCTCGCCTCTCCCGCTTTTTCCCGCCTTTCGCCGCTCCGCCTACCCTCCCGCCTCCCAGCTGACCCCTCCTCCCAGGCTACCCCCTTAAATGGCGGCCGCTGCGAGGCAGAGGTAGCGACCTTTGACCCCAGGGTAGGTCGCTCCCCTGCCCCCGCAGCGCCACCAGCTCCTGTGTGCCTTCTGCCTGTTTGCCCGTTGACTGTTTTCTGACTGCCTGATTGTTCCCCGAGTGTCTGCTGCCCTGTGTGATCGCGCTCCCCTCTTCTTTTTGTACCCCGAGTGACTGTGTCCGCCGTGTCTTCCTGCCCCCACTCGCCGTTTTGTCCCCCTCAACTGTTTTTCCCACTCGCTTTTTGGCCGCCTCGTCCTTTTTCAGGCCTTTTTCTCACCGTTTTTTCCCGCCTTCTGCTCCTCGCCTCTCCCGCTTTTTCCCGCCTTTCGCCGCTCCGCCTACCCTCCCGCCTCCCGCCTCCCAGCTGACCACTCCTCCCAGGCTACCCCCTTAAATGGCGGCCGCTGCGAGGCAGAGGTAGCGACCTTTGACCCCAGGGTAGGTCGCTCCCCCGCCCGCAGCGCCACCAGCTCCTGTGTGCCTTCTGCCTGTTTGCCCGTTGACTGTTTTCTGACTGCCTGATTGTTCCCCGAGTGTCTGCTGCCCTGTGTGATCGCGCTCCCCTCTTCTTTTTGTACCTCGAGTGACTGTGTCCGCCGTGTCTTCCTGCCCCCACTCGCCGTTTTTTCCCCCTCGACGGTTTTTCCCACTCGCTTTTTGGCCGCCTCGTCCTTTTTCAGGCCTTTTTATCGCCGTTTTTTCCCGCCTTCTGCTCCTCGCCTCTCCCGATTTTTCCCGCCTTTCGCCGCTCCGCCTACCCTCCCGCCTCCCAGCTGACCCCTCCTCCCAGGCTACCCCCTTAAATGGCGGCCGTTGCGAGGCAGAGGTAGCGACCTTTGACCCCAGGGTAGGTCGCTCCCCTGCCCCCGCAGCGCCACCAGCTCCTGTGTGCCTTCTGCCTGTTTGCCCGTTGACTGTTTTCTGACTGCCTGATTGTTCCCCGAGTGTCTGCTGCCCTGTGTGATCGCGCTCCCCTTTTCTTTCTGTACCCCGAGTGTCTGCTGCCCTGTGTGATCGCGCTCCCCTTTTCTTTCTGTACCCCGAGTGTCTGCTGCCCTGTGTGATCGCGCTCCCCTTTTCCTTCTGTACCCCGAGTGTCTGCTGCCCTGTGTGATCGCGCTCCCCTTTTCTTTCTGTACCCCGAGTGTCTGTTGCCCTGTGTGATCGCGCTCCCCTCTTCTTTTTGTACCCTGAGTGACTGTGTCCGCCGTGTCTTCCTGCCCCCACTCGCCGTTTTTTCCCCCTCAACTGTTTTTCCCACTCGCTTTTTGGCCGCCTCGTCCTTTTTCAGGCCTTTTTCTCGCTGTTTTTTCCCTCCTTCTGCTCCTCGCCTCTCCCGCTTTTTCCCACCTTTCGCCGCTCCGCCTACCCTCTCGCCTCCCGGCTGACCCCTCCTCCCAGGCTACCCCCTTAAATGGCGGCCGCTGCGAGGCAGAGGTAGCGACCTTTGACCCCAGGGTAGGTCGCTCCCCTGCCCCCGCAGCGCCACCAGCTCCTGTGTGCCTTCTGCCCGTTTGCCCGTTGACTGTTTTCTGACTGCCTGATTGTTCCCCGAGTGTCTGCTGCCCTGTGTGATCGCGCTCCCCTCTTCTTTTTGTACCCCGAGTGACTGTGTCCGCCGTGTCTTCCTGCCCCCACTCGCCGTTTTTTCCCCCTCAACTGTTTTTCCCACTAGCTTTTTGGCCGCCTCGTCCTTTTTCAGGCCTTTTTCTCGCTGTTTTTTCCCGCCTTCTGCTCCTCGCCTCTCCCGCTTTTTCCCGCCTTTCGCCGCTCCGCCTACCCTCCCGCCTCCCAGCTGACCCCTCCTCCCAGGCTACCCCCTTAAATGGCGCCCGCTGCGAGGCAGAGGTAGCGACCTTTGACCCCAGGGTAGGTCGCTCCCCTGCCCCCGCAGCACCACCAGCTCCTGTGTGCCTTCTGCCTGTTTGCCGTTGACTGTTTTCTGACTGCCTGATTGTTCCCCGAGTGTCTGCTGCCTTGTGTGATCGCGCTCCCCTCTTCTTTTTGTACCCCGAGTGACTGTGTCCGCCGTGTCTTCCTGCCCCCACTCGCCGTTTTTTCCCCCTCGACTGTTTTTCCCACTCGCTTTTTGGCCGCCTCGTCCTTTTTCAGGCCTTTTTCTCGACGTTTTTTCCCGCCTTCTGCTCCTCGCCTCTCCCGCTTTTTCCCGCCTTTCGCCGCTCCGCCTACCCTCCTGCCTCCCGCCTCCCAGCTGACCCCTCCTCCCAGGCTACCCCCTTAAATGGCGGCCGCTGCGAGGCAGAGGTAGCGACCTTTGACCCCAGGGTAGGTCGCTCCCCTGCCCCCGCAGCGCCACCAGCTCCTGTGTGCCTTCTGCCTGTTTGCCCGTTGACTGTTTTCTGACTGCCTGATTGTTCCCTGAGTGTCTGCTGCCTTGTGTGATCGCGCTCCCCTCTTCTTTTTGTACCCCGAGTGACTGTGTCCGCCGTGTCTTCCTGCCCCCACTCGCCGTTTTTTCCCCCTCAACTGTTTTTCCCACTCGCTTTTTGGCCACCTCGTCCTTTTTCAGGCCTTTTTCTCGCCGTTTTTTCCCGCCTTCTGCTCCTTGCCTCTCCCGCTTTTTCCCGCCTTTCGCCGCTCCGCCTACCCTCCCGCCTCCCAGCTGACCCCTCCTCCCAGGCTACCCCCTTAAATGGCTGCCGCTGCGAGGCCGCGCAGCGGACGCGCGCAGTGGGCGCGCCGCTGGCAAGCCAAAGGCGCGCCTAAGGCAAGCTGGTCTGCGCCCGTCCGCGCCTGGACCGCGCCCAGCGCCCAAACCCCTGGCCTCCGTAACCCCGCCAAACCTATGACTCCACCACCCTCGCCAGCCTCAACCCCGTCCGCACGCCGGGCTGCTACCGCGCCACCCCGAAACAAACCCACGGCCCTTTTACCTGCAGCAACTGCCGCTTCAACTGTCTACGGACTCACACCGCTCCCGTCAAAATCGACTCCCCCGGAAGCAATCTCCACTGCATCCTGGTCAACAACCGATCCGTCCACAGGCACGCCATCGAACTGTGGAACCTCATCAACTCAACGAACCCAGACATCGCCTTCCTCACCGAGACCTGGATGAACCCCTCCTCGGCACCCGACATTGCCATAGCCATCCCCGACGGCTACAAAATCATCCGGAAAGACCGCACCAACCGCACTGGAGGAGGCATCGCCATCGCACACAAAAGCTCCATCCGTATCTCGACATACACCGACAACTCACTCCCCGACGCCGAACACCTCCACTTCACGATCCACAGCGACCCCAAGACCACCCTCAGAGGCACCCTCATGTACAGACCACCGGGACCACGGACCAAGTTCAGCAAAGACATCGCAGACTTTGTCAACCCTCACGCACTATCATCCACCGACTACATCCTCCTAGGGGACCTCAACTTTCACCTGGAGAACCACACCGACAACAACAGCACAGCCTTACTGGACAACCTCGCCAACCTGGGACTGAAACAGCTAGTCAACACCCCCACCCACTACGCCGGACATACGCTCGACCCCATCTTCTCCTCCAGCAAACACATCTCCTTCAGCCACACCACCGGACTCACCTGGTC
Organism: Pleurodeles waltl; assembly: GCF_031143425.1. Taxonomy (NCBI): domain Eukaryota; kingdom Metazoa; phylum Chordata; class Amphibia; order Caudata; family Salamandridae; genus Pleurodeles; species Pleurodeles waltl. The sequence continues at coordinate 208,139,326 of NC_090449.1, read as the reverse complement.
TGACCACAGCTGTGTCCACTTCAACTTCAAGAAGTCCACCGTGCACCACCACACCCAGCAACCACCAAGAAGACAATGGAATCGAACCACCACGGAACAACTCACATCGACCCTCGCTCAGAAACAACCCACCAGCACCACAGACCCCAACGAAAACGCCAACAACCTCACGAGCTGGATCTCCGACTGCGCCACCCACCTGGCCCCCCTGAAGACCCAAGCTAACACCAACAACCACAAAAAAAACTCCTGGTTCACCCCCGACCTCAAGGACTCCAAGAAAGAATGCCGCACCCGCGAGAAGACATGGCGCCTCAACCAGAACGAAGAGAACATGTCAGCCCTTAAGGACGCCACCCGCTAACACCACCAACGCCTCCGCGCCGCACGAAAAACAGCCTACCAGAACAGACTCGACAACAACGCCCACAACAGCAAAGAACTATTTGGAATCGTCAAAGAGCTCTCCAACCCCGACGCAGAAAACAACTCCATCCCTCCCTCACAAGACCTCTGCGACTCCCTCGCAGCCTTCTTCCACCACCAGATCACCGACATCTACAACAGATTCACCACAAACAACACGAACCCTCCACCGGAACCCACCACCAACGACGCCACCATCCTCACCTGGACCCCAACCACCACCGAGGAAACCACCCGCGTCATGAACTCGATCCACTCTGGATCTCCATCCGACCCCTGCCCACACCACATCTACAACAAAGCCGACAACATCATCGCCCCCCACCTCCGGGACGTCATCAACGCATCTCTCACCTCCGCCACCTTCCCAGAGAGCTGGAAACACGCAGAGCTCAACGCCCTCCTAAAGAAACCTACAGCAGACCCCACCAAAATCAAAAACTTCCGGCCAATCTCTCTCCTACCGTTCCCCGCCAAAGTGATTGAGAAAATCGTCAACGCCCAACTCACCACCGCCCTGGAAGCCAACGACTCCCTCGACCCCACACAGTTCGGCTTCAGAGCTAACCACAGCACCGAAACCGCCCTCATCGCAGCCACGGATGACATCAGATCCCTGACCGACAAGGGAGAAACTGTGGCCCTCATACTCCTGGACCTCTCTGCGGCCTTCGACACTGTCTGCCACCGTACCCTAATACGCCGCCTCAGCAACGCCGGCATCAGAGGCAAGGCCCTGGAATGGATCATCTCCTTCCTCTCCGGAAGAACCCAGAGAGTCCGCCTCCCCCCCTTCAGATCTACAGCCACGGAGATCATCTGCGGCGTACCCCAAGGATCCTCCCTCAGCCCCACTCTCTTCAACGTCTACATGACCCCCCTAGCGAACATCGCACGCAAACACGGACTCGACCTCATATCCTATGCCGACGACACCCAGCTCATCTTATCCCTCTCCAACAACCCCACCTCAGCAAGGACCAGACTACACGACGGTATGAAGGAAGTAGCGAACTGGATGACAGACAGCCGGCTGAAACTGAACACAGAGAAAACGGAGGTCCTCATCCTCGGCCCTACTCCCACCGCCTGGGACGACTCCTGGTGGCCTCCCGCCCTAGGCAGCACTCCCCAGCCCACCAACCACGCACGCAACCTCGGCTTCATCCTGGACTCATCCCTCTCCATGACCAGACAGGTCAACTCAGTGACCTCAGCATGCTTCAACACCCTCCGCATGCTCCGCAAGATCTCATCTCAAGGGAGGCTGGATCCCCATCGACACCAGGAAGACCGTCACCCACGCCCTCGTCACCAGCCGCTCAGACTACTGGAACACTCTGTATGCCGGCATCACCATCAAGCTGCAGAAGAAACTTCAACGGATCCAGAACGCGGCCGCACGACTCATCCTGGACATACCCCGCCACCACCACATCTCCGGACACCTGAAGAAACTCCACTGGCTCCCAGTCAACAAGAGGATCACCTTCAGACTCTTCACCCACGCACACAAAGCATTGCACAACCTCGGACCCAAACTCATCAACAACCGCGTCTCCTTCTACACCCCTCCGCGCACACTACGCTCGACCGGACAAGCCCTGGCAGCCGTCCCCCGCATCCGCAAAGCCACCGCCGGAGGAAGATCCTTCTCTTTCATGGCAGCAAAGACCTGTAACTCTCTGCCCAGCCACCTTCGCGCCATACCTGATCACCTCTCCTTCAGAAGGCAGCTCAAGACCTGGCTCTTTGAGCACTGACCCCCCCCCCCAGCGCCTTGAGACCCTTAATGGGTGAGTAGCGCGCTTTATAAATGCAAATGATTGATTGATTGATTGAATGAAATAGTAATGTCAACATACCTATGTCACACAGCTCTAGTCCATGAGTAATCTAAGCAGATGACACACGTTGGGACCCACACCTGTGAAACCGTAAGGGAAAGTAACAACTCAGTGACCATACACTGGGTGAAATCGACTGACAGGATAGAGGTAGAAGTGTAAAAGTACATGTTGTAGGCAGGAATGTATTCTCACCTGTCATTCACTGGAAATATTGCTGGATGACTGAGTCCCTGTTCTGCATGTCTTCTTCCTCTGCTTCCTCCTCATCACTGTCCACAGGCTCCACAGCTGCCACAACACCGCCATCTGGACGATCCTCCTGCAGAAAAGGCACCTGTCGTCGCAAAGCCAAGTTGTGAAGCATACAGCAGGCCACGATGATCTGGCACACCTTCTTTGGTGAGTAGAATAGGGATCCACCTGTCATATGCAGACACCTGAACCTGGCCTTCAGGAGGCTGAAGGTCCGCTCGATCACCCTTGTAGTTCACCCATGGGCCTCATTGTAGCGCTCCTCTTGCCTTGTCCTGGGATTCCTCACTGGGGTCAGTAGCCATGACAGGTTGGGGTAACCAGAGTCACCTAATAGCCACACACAGTGCCTCTGCAGTTGACCCATCACATAAGGGATGCAGCTATTCCGCAGGATGTAGGCGTCATGCACTGAGCCAGGGAACATGGCATTCACATGGGAGATGTACTGGTCTGCCAAACATACCATCTGTACATTCATGGAATGATAACTCTTCCGGTTCCTGTACACCTGTTCACTCCTGTGGGGGGGGACCAAAGCCACATGGGTCCCATCAATGGCACCTATGATGATGGGGATATGTCCAAGGGCATAGAAGTCACCTTTCACTGTAGGCAAATCTTCCATTTGAGGGAAAACGATGTAGCTCTCCATGTGTTTCAGCAGGGCAGACAACACTCTGGACAATACGTTGGAAAACATAGGCTGGGACATCCCTGATGCCCTGGCCACAGTTGTTTGAAAAGACCCACTAGCAAGGAAATGGAGCACTGATAGCACCTGCACTTGAGGGGGGATTCCTGTGGGATGGCGGATTGCTGACATCAGGTCTGGCTCCAACTGTGTACACAGTTCCTGGATTGTGGCACGGTCAAACCTGTAGGTGATAATCACATTTTTCTTCTCCATTGTTGACAGGTCCACCAGCGGTCGGTACACCGGAGGATTCCGCCATCTCCTCACATGTCCCAGCGGACGGTGCCTATGAAGGACAACAGTGAGCACAGAGTCAAACAACTCAGAGGTATGTACCCACAGTCTACACAGAACACCATTCATACACAAAATGTGGCCTGTATGTGTGTTGAGACTAGGCCTAGGTATGTGTGATGCAGTTGGTAATTAGGCCATGTGGGCCCCTGAAATGGCAGCTGTCTGACCTGTAAAGTGGGGCAATGGGATGTGAGGTAACTGCGCTGGCGTTGTACACCGTCGCGGTAGGCGGTCGAAGACCGAGGCGCAATGCTGCATTGGTTAACATTGGACCCTATGGGTCCCAGGAGCCAATGACGATGTACGCCGGCGGTGATGGTACGCATCGCCGCGGACGTGACCGCGGCGGACGTGACAGCCATTTTCTATCTGTTGAATCACTCGATACCTGATCTTCGACAGGAGAGGACCTACACTGCAAGTGCTGCTGTGACCTCGGTCTGGAAGAGACAGTTGCTCGTGCGTCTGGGAAAAGGGCCCATGCCTTCACTTTGGAGGAGTTGGAGAAGCTCGTCGATGGGGTCCTCCCCCAGTACACGCTACTCTACGGTCCTCCACACCAACAGGTAAGTACACAGGAAGCATGTTGTATGGGCTATGCCTGTGTGGAGAGGACTGGTTGTAAGAAGGAAGGGGGCAGAGTTATGCGTGCATGAAGACGGTGGGTGCACGTGCCACATGGCAAGGGTAGGAATGGGGGCCACTCACTTTGACGGCGCAGTTGGTATTGACTTCTCTTCATACCCTGTACATTTCATGTAGGTCAGCGCCCACCAGAAGAAGGATATTTGGCGTGCCATCGCCAAGGAGTCCACCACAGACGGAGCACCCACTGCCAGAAGAGATGGGAGGACGAAGACGGCGGAGGCTCAGCTGGGGATGGCCTCCCAACGTGGGAGGGGTGCCCATCGAACCATGACCCCCCTGATGTTCAGGATCCTGGCAGTGGCCTACCCGGAGTTGGATGGGCATCACAGCAGACACAAGGGGGTGAGTACACTCTCATTCAGCTGACTTTGCGTGCAGTGGAGGTGTCTGGGTGGGGGAGGAGGGCTGTGGGTTTCCCTAGGCCAGGGCGAGTTCCGTAGGCTAGGCCCCTCTGTAAGGCATGGCCCTGTGGCCCCCCACCCCACCTCTCTAGAGTGCCAAGTACAGCTATTCATGCACCTTTGTCATCTATGTGTGCAGATGTCGTCCATATCCTTGTAGGCCATTTCCCAGGAATTGCACTGTAGAGGCCAACAGCGCGACATCTGGGGGCTTCTGTGTCTTTCTTGTCCGCCAACGGTAGCGGTAATCCATGCACTCAACATGTATTTCTTCTGTTCCCTCCCCCCTTTTTTGTGGTCTCCCTGTTCTTGTGTGCATTAGCATCATCAGGCGGAGGAGCAGTGGCACCGGAGCACGTGGGAGCTGCATCCCACATGGCCATGGAGGGCCACACTACGGACTCAGAATATACCAGTGGGACGGAGGGCGAGGGGAGCACCACGGCGGGGACAGGAGCTGAAACCAGCGACACGGACTCGTCCTCCGATGGGAGCTCCCTTGTGGTGGCGGCAACATCTGTGCCCCCCACTTCTACAGGTACAGCCCCAAACCCCCCTACCAGCACCGCCCTCCCAGCCGCCCCTCAGCCTTCGCCCCATGCCCGCTCACCCAGGAGGGTGGGCATCACCTTCGCCTCAGGCACCTCAGGCACCTCAAGCCCTGCCCCAGTCACCCCTGTTGCCCTCAGTGAGGAGACCATTGACCTCCTCAGGTCACTCACTGTTGGGCAGTCTACCATTTTGAATGCCATCCAGGGTGCAGAAAGGCAGTTGCAACAAACCAATGCATTCCTGGAGGCCATTCATTCTGGTCAGGTGGCCCTTCACCGATCCTTTCAAATGCTGGCCTCAGCACTGATGGCAGCCATTGTCCCTGTGTCTATCCTCCCCCCTCCAACTTCCTCCCTTCAGACCCAATCCCCTGTACCTCTGCCTATCCCAAGCACACCATCAGACCAGCCTGCACACACCTTACCACACAAGGGAAGCTCAGGCAAACATAAGCACCACACATCCCACAGGCACTCACGCAAGCATCACACACATACAGACACAGCAACATCCACTGCCTCCACTGTGTCCTCCTCGTCGTCGTCTCCCTCCTCCCTCCCAGTCTCGTCTACACTCACACCTGCATGCACTACCTCCACAGCCACTACGTCCCGCACTAGCACACCCACCACCACACCCCGCTCACGTGCAGTCACCACCCCCACTACCATTCACACATCCCCTGTGTCCTCTCCCAGTGTGTCTGTGACGCCCCCTCCGAAGATACACAAACGCAGTCACACTCCCACCCAACATACATCCACCTCACAACAGCCTCTAGCGCATGCACCTGCACCCAAAGCCATAAAACGTACACCTCCTACAACCACCACCTCTTCCTCCACTCCCAAACCCCCTCCAGCTACCCGTCCCAGTGTGCCCAAACAACTTTTCCTGTCCACCCTTAACCTATTTCCCACCCCCGTCCAACTCATAGGTCCCGAACTAGCACCTCAGCCACAACTTCTCCGGGACCAGTGGTGCCTGTTGTCACAGGTATGTGGAGTGCACCGGCCACCAGGACAGCCAGTGTGTCACGGAGCCACAGCACAGCAAGTCCCCCCCCGTGAAGCACCAGAAGCTGGCCAGTGCCCGGCGGGAGAGGGGGATGACTCCAGCCACCCAAGCCGCTCCCAGGGGTCCCGGTGGGAGTGTGGACTCAGCTGTGACTCCTCCCAAGGTGGGGAAGGGCCACAAGAAACCCGGCAAGTCTGGGAGGAGCAGCTCGGCGGAGAAGCCCGCTATCATCCCCGGTGCCCAGGAGGGCCCGGCCAGCCCCATCATCGCTGCCCAGGAGGCCACCGCCAACCCCATCATCGCTGCCCAGGAGGGCCCCGCCAGCCACAGCCCAGCTGCCCAGGAGGGCCCCGCCAGCCACAGCCCAGCTGACCAATGAAGGACCGCCAGCCCCAGCCCAGCTGGGCAATGAAGGACAACCAACTCAAGCACTGCTGAACAGGGCAAGGACTGCCAACTCAAGCACCGCTGCACAGGGCAAGCACTGCTGAACAGGGCAAGGACCGCCAACTCAAGCATCGCTGAACAGGGCAAGCACCACTGAACAGGGCAAGGACCGCCAACTCAAGCACCGCTGCACAAGGCAAGCACCGCTGAACAGGTCAAGGACCGCCAAATCAAGCACCGCTGCTCAGGGCAAGCACCGCTGAACAGGGCAAGGACCGCCAACTCAAGCACCGCTGCACAGGGCAAGCACCGCTGAACAGAGCAAGGACCGCCAACTCAAGCACCGCTGAACAGGGCAAGCACCGCTGAACAGGGCAAGGACCGTCAACTCAAGCACCGCTAGCCCATGAGCGGCAGGGGCACTATCGCAACAGGGACCGTCACGGGGTGAGTGATGCACTCTGGGCACCAGTCCCCCTCCAGAACCAGTGGAGAGATACATCCACTACCTCAGCCCTTGGCAGGATGAAGCACTCTGGGCACCAGTCCCCCTCCAGAACCAGTGGAGAAAGACATTCACTACCTTAGTCCTTGGCAGGATGAAGCACTCTGGGCACTAGTCCCCCTCCAGAACCAGTGGAGAAAGACATCCACTACCTCAGTCCTTGGCAAGATGAAGCACTCTGGGCACCAGTCCCCCTCCAGAACCAGTGGAGAAAGACATCCACTACCTCAGTCCTTGGCAGGATGAAGCACTCTCGGCACCAGTCCCCCTCCAGAACCAGTGGAGAAATACATCCACTACCTCAGTCCTTGGTAGGATGAAGCACTCTGGGCACCAGTCCCCCTCCAGAACCAGTAGAGAAAGACATCCACTACCTCAGTCCTTGGCAAGATGAAGCACTCTGGGCACAAAGCCCCCTCCAGAAACCAGTGGAGGATGTTATCCACTTGAGAGACTGTGGCTTTGCACTCCCCAGGATGCAGCAGTGGGCTAACCACCCACTGTAGAGACTTGAGAGACTGTGGCTTTGCACTCCCCAGGATTGATCAGTGGGCAAACCACCCACTGAAGAGACTTGAGAGACTGTGGCTTTGCCCTCCTGTGATGCTATTCATTGGGTTTGACCAATGACTTTGTGTTTCACCACTGCGCATATTAGTTGCTCAATGTTCATCAGTAGCACATTGTATGTTTTGTTCAGCCTAGCCGCCTATTGGCTTTGACATGGCATTAGCCATTATTTTCTGTATTCAGTTTAGCCGCCTATTGCCTATCGCCTATTGACATTGCATTAGCCATTACATTCTGTATTCTGCCTATTGGCTTTGACATGCTGTATTCAGTTTAGCTGCCTATTGGCTTTCACATGATATTAGACATCACATTTTGTATTCAGTTTAGCTGCCTATTGGCTTTGACATGATATTAGACATTACATTTTGTATTCAGCTCAGCTGCCTATTGGCTTTGACATGATATTAGACATTGCATTCTGTATTCAGCTCAGCTGCCTATTGGCTTTGACATGACATTAGACATTACATTTGATATTTAGGTTAGCTGCCTATTGCCTTTAACGTGGAGTTAGACATTGCAGTTGAGAATCCAAGCTGAATTTTTCCAAGCTGTGTTTTTCCATAAGATGAACCAAGATGTTTTCTTCACACTAGACTAGACATGATAAGAGAGAGTACATTTGGTGTTTTCCTTTCTGCTCAGGCTTGGGAAGAGGAGAAGTCTAGGAGATCAGGCCAGTCTCCAAAGGCTTGCGTAGTTTTCCCGAGTCTGAGAGGAGGGGGCACGCTTTTGTAGGGATGACTCGGGCTACAGAGAATTCTGCCTGACTTCGGGCTGGAACTTGGTGCCAGTTGCCAGTCTCCCGTGTGGGTAGACAATCTCTTTCTCGCAGTTGACCGGAGTCATCAACTTGCAGACCCCAGAAAGATGAAGCTGTAGATAGTTTCTCACACGGTGAAGTATTTGTTTTGCTTTGCATTATATATATAACCTGCTGTGTACATTGCAACTGAGAAGTACTGTGATATATTTTGTTTTCATTGCTGCGTTACTTTTGTGCTTGAAATCTAATAATTCGTCCCTCAAGAACTTGTGGGTGGGGAAGAATTAACAACAATAAAGGTCTTCTTTGAACTCAGAAGTGCATTCCTGATATGTTCTGTAAGCTCTGATACGAGATAAGTAGGAAAGCAGAACACCTCCCCAGGATTGATCAGTGGGCAAACCACCCACTATAGAGACTTGAGAGACTGTGGCTTTGCACTCCCCAGGATTGATCAGTGGGCAAACCACCCACTGTAGAGACTTGAGAGACTGTGGCTTTGTACTCCCCAGGATACATCAATGGGCATGGAGACCCCTCATGGATCTGGCGTTGTGCACTCATCCAGCTGAGGTGCCCCCCTTCCCTTCCCCCTGAGGTGCCTGTTGTATTTCTATCTGACGCCCCTGCAGTGTTCTCTCTGTTTTGATCTGGTATCAGGTGTGGGCCTCGCCCATGCATTTTGGGCCCAGTGGTCCACGGACTATGAATGGTGCAATACATGGACAATTAATCTTGGTGTATATTTTGTTAATGGTGTATATATGTGTATTTGTGCTTACTGAATTCTGATATATTACAATGGTTACACTCATTTCCTTTTGTCTTTGCATTCTTCCGGGGGATTGGGGGGTGTAACTATAATGTATAAATATGTATTAGTGTGTGTGTTGTAGTGGGTGGGGGTGATGGTGTTGCATGTGTGTCCCCCTGTTTTTTGCCTCCCCTGTGTCGTAGGTGCAGTACTCACCATGGTCTTCGCCGCCGGCGTTGGTGCTCCTGGTATAGGACCAGGAAGACTGTAGCAGGGAGACTTTGGAGTTCCGGGTCCATGGTGTCCTCCTTCCTCGTGGAGTGTGTAGAGGTGAGCGTTTTCCCTTTGAAATTCCTGTTTCCGCTGTGTTTTTATCCGCAGTGTATCTGCCCCGGAAAAGGTGGCGGATTGGCCTGTCATAATAGTGTGGGCGGTACATTGTCCTCCGCCTGTCTGTTGGCGGTGACCGCCGAGCTGTTTGTTTGTACCGCCGTGGCGGTCGGAGTGTTAAAGTTGCTGTCTTTGTTGGTGGTTTCTGCCACGGTCATAATTCCAAAATGTTCTCCGCCGGCCTGTTGGCGGTCTTACCGCCGCTTTAACACCGTCCGCCAGGGTTGTAATGACCCCCATAGTGTTTCTACTTAAGGGTTTATAGTGACATCATAGAACACACACAATTTAGACTTTGCATTTCTTGCCTGTGATGTCAATTCAAATGATTTGGAAGGAAACATCAGCAATGTTAAGACCTACTCAGCTATAGTTGTATGAATGCCCTGCCTGTAATTCATTTAACTCCCAACAAATTCTAATTTTGCTGCCAGTATTGGTAACTGACAATTTAGGATGTAGGATCTTTTTCCTAAGAGTTCTTCATTCATAATTTATCATTCTGAGGGTATGTTTTTGTTTTGTTCATTAGAGGATTGCGTTTCTGAAGGGAAACAGCCATAACACGTGGCTCAAACCATGCTATGCCTTTAAAGCGAGGCCCGAACCACAAATATGTCTTTACAACGCATTCCTTAACCGCGCAAGTCATTACAACGACTTGCCTTGTTGGACTGATGTTGGACTTTATGTCCAACACTTTCCCTACTGTGGCGCAGACTGGAGTTGGAATAGTAAATTATACTATTCCATAATTCAGCGCTTTCCCCAAGGCAAGTCGTTGCTATGCCTTGCGTGGTAAAGAAATGCGTTTTAGGGACGCATTCGTGGTTTGGGCCACGTTCTTAAGGCAGGCATCGTAAATGCCTGAATTGTTCTGACACAAAACCATTTCTGAAGTCACTCTTCTCTTTTGAAATGAATCTCTGTGGTTTGTCCGCTATTGGTCTGTGCTGGACAGAGATCAAATACCAACAAGGACTCACCCTCTTTTTGGCTCTGGCCTAGAAACAGCATTAGCTGTGTCACCAGTCTTGTTTAATCAAAAGAATTATATATATATATATATATATATATATATATATATATATATATATATATATATATATATATATATATATATACACACATCTATTTTATATATCAATCTATATATAGTTTTATAAATTAATGTACATGTAATATATGTTTATGAATATATAGATATACTGTATATATGTTAAATTCAGTGAAAAACTGAAAAAACAAAGGTTACAGGGATGTTATTGTTATGAAATATAATTTTAAAACAACTTAGAAATTCACTAAAACACCAAAGGTTAGAAGGACATCATAGTTAGGTTCAGATTTTACACGCAAAAAGTAATGTCATACATCATGTCATAGAACATGTCATGAGTAATGTCATGTGTGAGGTCATAAGTAGTGCATGGTCTGGGTGCAAGTTATAGTTAGTGCTGCTAACTATAACTGCTGAATTCTGTAGTTTTTTTATAAGGTAAAAACATTAATGTTGACACTGAAAAATTCACCTAACTATAACGTTTCTTTAGCCATTGTTTTTTCAGTGAATTTTTAGGTTTTTTTTTTAAACGAAAACAGATTCTGTAATTACACCTAACCATAACATCACTTTAACCTTTTTTCAGTGAATTACCAGTTTTCTTTAAGTAAATTACATTATTTTGTGAGTGTACTATATGTTGTGTGCAGACATTATTTTGAAAAGGAATTTCATTAATCAGGTTGTAGAAAATGTGTTACCTCCCTGGTCACACCTCTCCCATGGATGACATATGTACAAGTAGGCTTTGGGGAGGGGACTAGCATTATGCTGAGAAGTCTGTTTTGAATAACAATTATAGAGACTAGGGAATGCAGACAAATTACCCTGCCAGCTCAAACCTCTCCCCAGGGTAAGACATGTGCAAAGTAGGATGTGGTTAGGGACTGCTCTCCCTGCTCATACCTCTCTTCATGGTCATGAATGTCCATAGCAGGGTATGGAAATTGAGTATCTTCATTGCTGACAACTGTGTCTTGAACAACTGGTGTGCATATTTGAATGTAAGGACACACTCAGCTGCCCCTCAAAATCTCCCTATGAGGGCAGGCATGTGTACTAGGGTGTAGACAGAGACATACCTGTCTTGTGAAATTTATCTCCAGAGTCAGAAGCATATATAGTAACGTGTAAAACAACTACCCACCCCACTATCACATCTGCTCCAGCTAGTAGCAGTGCATGGTAGAGGATGGACCACTGCCCTGTTTGTTGAGACCTCTCTCTTGTATGAGAGGTCTCTAAACTACAGTGTGGACAAGGAGTGATTTCTCAACTAAGACCTCATTTTTGCTTGACAAGTCACCACAGTAGGATATAGAAATAATTGGCGTCTCCATTACCAAGTCTTTGTAGTAAAAAGTATTAACTTTAAACCTTTTTCTAGAAAATGCAATTTAACAGTGTTACAAAACTAAAACAACTACATTAACAAACTTTATCAACAACTGTAAAACAAACAAAACAACCAACTTTAATAATTTTTAGTGTCTTCGTTTAACTCTGGTGAGCAGATATTTTTATCTAGTGTACCACTAACTTGTTATTCCTTTCTCCTGAAAAATCCATACCCTCATCCGGCACCATTTTTTCCACAAACAAATTATCAAATGCCATCAAACCTCATTTCTGAAATGTTTATACACATTCCTCTTGAGGCACCTTTGCTAATACTGAGCACAGGTTTTCACTCTAGAAGTGGTACTATCACCACTCAAACATCTCATAGGACTAAAGTATATGTACAAAGAGGTCCATATGAAGAATAGGGCTTCTATTAATAGATTCTACAGTCTTTGCTTTGTAGTTTCAAAAACACTGCTACATTTACATACAACCACAAGCAGTTTGAACACTTAATTTTTTTAACCCTACAAACAGCTTTTGCACTCAGCTCAGTAAACCTTGTGTAGAATAAGTTTACCAGCATTTGTGCACTAACTGACAGTTTCCAACAAAGTTTATAAATTATGCTAATAATTACCTGAACTTGGAGCTCTTTCTCAAATGCCATTGAAAACACCAGTCTCTTTCAGCTCCAATTTAAATGGCATCTACTGAGCACAACTCAAACAGATATCCTTCTCCTCCTAAGCACCAGGGCCAATCTGAGCTATATTTTGTTTTGCACTCAGTCACATCGCAGTAGAGTAGAACTCCGCTCTGCCGGCGGAATTTGCGGAATTTGGGCACTCCGCGCTACGCAAAGTGGAGTTGTTTTATGCTCATGATATTGAGTTTTGGCGCTCTCTCGGTATGATTCTTCTGGGCCGCTAGCGAGCATGCTCTAGACCTAGCGTTGCTTCGAGCCGTGCCAGTGGTCAAACTGGGCTGCTCTTGAGCCAAACTCACTTCTGAAGAAGATTTTCTACTCCACAGCCACTAAATCTAGTCAAAAAGAGCTTTTTGACTAGATTTTCTTCTCCAATTGACCCTGCAATCAATCCATGCATTGCACCACTTTGCAACCGCTTACACCAGGCATAATGTATGCATTATGGCATCCCTTGTTAGGGGGGAGGGGAAAAAATGGGGCAAAGAAATCTAAAAGTTTTCTTTGCGTCATTTTTTCCAGCACATTTAATGCCTTCTCAGAGCAGGTGTTAAAAAGGTCATTCTATTGTTTTAAATGAGCCCCTATCTACTGTTCCAGGTTAGCTGCACACTTTGGGTGCTAACCCTGAACAGGATATCAATAGTGTCAGAAATTCTGATGCTATTGCCCCCTACCCTGTGCCATGGTGAACCGTATTTTAAGTGCTGCTCATGCATGGTGGTGGCAGGGAGGGGGCGCAAGGGGGCCCTAGAAAAGTGACATTACATGTAATGTAGCGCAACTTTTCTTAAATCTGCCCCTTTGTTGTTATGAAATCATAATTTCAAGACTATATTAAATAAGGGTGTTGTTGTTTGTTTGCTTGGGCATGCACCAGTCTTTCTTTGTACTTTAATTTGATTTTAAAATGTATAGTGGTGGTGAGTTGCCTGGAGTTTAAGCATGTGCCTAGTTATCAGTACCATTTCTACATTTTTCCATTTGAAATATTATTTCAGTATGTGTTCTAGATTTCCAAAGGGTCATTAAGCTAGTCATCCCAGGCCAGTACTAGTAGTCGTCAGTGCATGAAATAAATGCTTCAGTGCTATATGTTTTAAAACTATGTTTAGGACAGGGATGGCATTGAATTAATTTAAATATAAAATGTTGGCCATTGTTTTTTTTGCAAAAAGTGTATAAATTGTAGGCATAGGAGGATATAGTATGACTATGTGGCTGGCTGGCAGCCATTTTGCTCATCCCGCCAGTGTCCTTTGCAATAGGCTTGCAGGTGCTCTTCGTTTGCCATGCCTAATTGCTCCTTGTTGTTGTTATTTGACCATGTGGCTGGCAGCCATTTTGTGCATGCAGCCAAATTCCTTTTGCAATAGGCTTGAATGTGTTCCTTGTTTGCCACACCTCCTTGCTCCTTGTTGTTGTTGTAGTTTGACGATGTGGCTTTCTGAAAGCCATTTTGTCCATGTAGCCAATACCCCTTGCCTTTTGGCTTGCAGGTATTCTTTGTTCTCCATGCTCCTTGTTGTTGTTGTTTGACCATGTGGCTGGCTGACAGTCATTTTTTCCATCCAGCTAGTGTCCTTTGCCGTAGGTTTGCATGTGTTCTTTGTTGCCATTCCTCCTGGCTCCTTGTTCTTGTTGTTTGGCCATGTGGCTGGCTGGAAGCCATTTTGTCCATGCAGCCAGTGTCCTTTTGCCTTAAGCTTGCATGTGTTCTTTGTTTTCTATACCTCCTTGTTTTTGTTCTTTGACCATGTGGTTGGCTGGCAACCATTTTGTCCATGCTGCCAGTGTCCATCGCCATAGGCTTGCATGTTTTCTTTGTTTTTTTCTTTGTTCTCCATGCTTTCACCTTGTTCCTTGTTGTTGTTTGACCATGTGGCTTGCTGGCAGCGATTTTGCGAATACACTGTGCAGCCAGTGTGTCTTTGAGCTGAAATAGGCTTACATACAAAGATCATTAGTTATTGATCATTAGTTTTTGAAGTTTCGGGTTTTTTTGGTTGTTTTTTTTAATTTAAATTTTTCTATTTTTTTATTTACTTTTCTATTTTAATGAATATATATATTTTTTTGTTTAAATATTTTGCTTTTTTTATTTTAATTTTTAATATCTTTTTATTGTAATTTATATTTTGTTTTTTCATTGTTTTACTTTTTTTTTTATTGTAATTTTTTTTTTTTATATTTTAACTTTTTTAATAGATTTTTTATTTTATTTTTTATTTTTATTTAATTCTGCATTTTGCCTTGATCCATCCATCCTATCCATTCCATTCCTCCTTACATCCATCCATCAAAGCATTTCCCTTGGACCACCTTGCCTCCATAGGTTATTTATTTGGAGGATTATTCCATTTACCCATTCACCTCTTTCTGAATACCCTAGGTATCTCCTAAAACAGATGTAAATATAGCATTGTGCTGTCTGATTTGAAATGCCATTTTTTACGGTGTGGTGGTGTGGTTTGCCTTTTCAATAAATAAAAGGTATATTACATAAGTAAACAACCGCACTAAGATTGCATTTCTCTGTACTACCCCAATGAGCAGTGATGTTGAACTGGATTTCTCCCTTTCATAAAGTAGTACCCAATCAGTTCAGGAAACAGAACAAAGTGGACAGCAGCCACAGCCAGATCTTCCCGAAGTGAGGGCAGAACAGGAGGTCGAGCTTTCTGTTGATCAAGAAGTTCCTCTTTTAGAATCAAGGGCTCCCAGATCTCCAGCAGAAAAAGAAAGGATATACTCCACCATCTTCTCCACGCACCACTTCTGATGATGATGATAGGGAAATGAAATTGACCCGGGCAGATCCTGGGAGACGCCAGGAGAGGCAAGGAAAAAGAAAAGTTCCAGAAGGCCTTAGAATCATGGAAGAGGATGATGATGAAGATGATGACAACAACACTGTCATTTTAGAAGCTGTCACAGAGGAGTCCGAAATTACTATCCAACCTGCTCAGAGGGATGTGTCATAGACAGCACCACAAACTCCTACATTTGTAAGGCCCCAGCACAGGAATCTGGCGGGGGTGTGGAAGGAGATTCAGTGGTTCAGGTAGGCTAATCCTGCATTGTGTTTGGTTTTGTACATGTGTTCTCGGCATGGGAGGTCCACGATCAGTATGGTGGCAGCGTTCTGGATGAGTTGTAGTTTTTTGATGTTTCTAGTTGAGGTGCCGGCGTAGAGTGCATTGCCATAGTCGAGCTTGCTTGTGACTAAGGCGTGGGTGACTGTCCTGCAACACTCTGCTGGGATCCTTCTGAAGATCTTCCAAAGTTTGCAGAGTGTGTGCCAGTAGGGGGAGGCAACTGAGTTTACCTGGTGGGTCATAGATCGGGAGGAGTCGAGGATGATGCCTAGGTTGCGGGAGTGCTCAGTCAGTGCAGGGGGGGCGCTGAGGAATGTGGGCCACCAGGAGTTGTCCTAAGCTGATGTGGCGTTTCGGAAGAGGATGAGCTCAATCTTGTTGGAGTTGAGCTTGAGGCAGCTTTCTCTCATCCAGGTGGCAATGGCTTCCATTCTTGAGTGGAAGTTCCTTTTGGCCGTGTCCTGGTCTTCAATGAGGGAAATGATGAGTTGTGTGTCATCGGCATATGACACGATGTTCATACCGTGGCTTCTGATGATGGCTGCGAGAGGGGCCATGTATACGTTGAACAGTGTGGGAATCAGTGAGGATCCTTGGGGGAATCCGCAGTTGACTCCTGTGGGTCTGGATGTGTAGGGTGGGAGTCTGACCCTCTGCATCCTCCCGGAGAGGAAGGAGTGGATTCATTCCAGGGCTCTTCTGCGGATTCCTATGTTGTGGAGCCTGGTGCGTAGAATGCTGTGGGAGACCGTGTCGAAGGCTGCTAAGAGGTCGAGGAGTATTAGTGCTGGGGTGTGGCAGAAGTCTAGGAATAATTGGATGTCATTGGTGGCTGCCAGGAGGGCTGTCTCGGTGCTGTGGCTGCTGTGGAATCCGTACTGGGAGATGTCCAAGGAGTTGTTGGGCTCGATGAAATTCCGTAGTTGTGGGTTGATTGCTTTCTCAAGTACTTTGGCTGGGTAGGGTAGCAGCGAGATGGGCCAGAAATTCTTTAGTTCTGATGGGTCGGCTGAAGATTTCTTCAGGAGATGATTATTTCAGCATGTTTCCAGTCTTTGGGAAAGGTGCCAGTGTTGATGGAGCAGTTCATTGTGTTCCGGAGCTCAGGGCAATGGATGGGCTCGCTCTGATGTATGTGGTGTGGGCAGAGGTCCGTGGGAGCCCCGGAGTGGGCGCTGTTCATGATGTTGACTGTTTCCTCCGTGGTGAGTGTGGATCAGCTGTGGATGGTCTAGGTGGGTTGTGGTGGGTCATTCACAGGTTCCGGAGCCAGGATTTTCAAGGAGGAAGCTGTCGTAGATGTCTTGGATCTTGCGGAGGAAAAAGGTGGCAAGTTTGTCGCAGAGGTCCTGTGAAGGGGGGATGCTGGTGGCTTCGGAGGAGGATCTGTAAACTCATTGATGACTGAGAATAATCCCTTAGAGTTGTGGGTGGAGTAGTTGATCCACTCCAGAATGGTGTCCCTCCTTGTGTTCTTCTTTTTCGGCGGCGGGTGGCGGTTGTGGCTCTGAAGGAGGCGAGATCTTTGCTGGTTTGGCTGTTCCTCCATTTTGTCTCTAAACATCTTTGGGTACACTTTGATTCTTACAGTTTGGTGGTGAACCAGCTGGTTTTGTTAGGTACGCATTTGGCCGATGTCAGCAGACGGGGGCTAGAGTGTCGGCGCATTCAGTGATCCATGCGTTAAGAATGTGCGCTGCTGTGTCAGCATCATTGGAGGGAGGAGGGAGGGATTTGGCGAGAGATGAGATGAGTTGCTCATTGGTGATTTTCTTCCATTTCCTGTGGGTAGTACTGGGGATGTGCGTGCGGCTGCTGGATGCGGTGATTGTGAAGTGAATGCAGCGGTGGTAGGTTCAGTCTGGGGTGGAGATGGTCTTGATGGTGATTCCGTTGCTTGAGGTGAAGACGGGATCCAGTGTGTGTCCTGCGATGTGTGTGTGTGTGGAGACCAGCTTTCTAAGGCAGAGGGTGGCAAGGTTGTCGAGTAGAGCAGTGGTGTTTGGATTGGCATGGTTCTCGAGGTGGAGATTCAGTTTGCCAAGGAGGAGGTAGTCGTCTGAAGCCAGGGCTGGGGGGTAGCGATATCTACAAGGCTGTCTATGAAAGCTGGGCGGGCCGGGTGGCCTGAACACCAGGGTGCCACGGATGGAGGAGATTTGGGTGGAGTGGACCAGAAAGTGAAGTTGTTCCATGGTGATGCATTGTTCTTCTGGGACGGCCTTGACACGTAGTGAGGACTTGTGTACAGTGGTGAGTCCTCCGCCTGGGCAGGTCCTCCTTAGGATGCTGTATCCGCTGGGAATGGCAATGACGAAGTCTGGTTGGACGGTGTCGATCCAATCCCAGAGTTCGGTGGCGTGTTTGTGGAGGGAGCAGATGTTCAGGAGCAGGCAGTTGATGGGGTTGTGGAGGTTGTTGGTATCTCTGTGTTTGGAGAGTACTTTCAGCTTGTTGAGGCTGGCGCTGAAGTGGCAGTTCCGGCAGGTGAAAGGTCCGTGGGCATCATTGGGGGAGATGATGCAGCAGTTGCTGAGTCATCCGTTTTTGAGCGGACGAGGGTCTCAGCATCATGATGGAGGCAGGCCAGTGGGTAGTTTAACAGAGATCCAGGGTTCCTGACGCTTGGTGTGGTCTGGGCGCGGATGGGTGCAGACAGGCTAGTGAAAAAAGTGATTAAAAGCAAGAGTGAAAGAGGGCAGAAGAAACGAAGCGACATGGAAAAGAAAAGGAAAAATGATTGAAAAAAGGCAAAAAAGCAAGTGTGAAAGAGGGCAGAGGAAAGGAGGAGAGATGGAAAAGGAAAAATGAGTGAGGAAAGGCAGGAGAGCAAGAGAGAAAGAGCAACAAAGAGAAAAGTACTTACTTGTGATGGCCACTAGACCACCAGCCAGAGGAGAGGGCAGCAGACGCTGACCAGAAGGTCTGTCCAATTGCCCTCTCAAAACACTTCTGCCGCCATTAAGAAAGGGAGGGGGGAGTGGCCAGCTAGGAGGCTAGAGGGCTGGAAAGATGCTTCACAGGGTGAGGGGGTCGGGCTACTGGGGCCAGAGAGGCACTGAGGGGGCAAAGGAAATGAGGGGAGATGGAAAAGAAAAGGAAAAACAAGTGAAGAAAGGCAGAAAAGCAAGAGTGAAAGAGGGCAGAGGAAAGGAGAAGAAATAGAAATGAAAAGGAAATAATGAGTGAGGAAAGGCAGAAGAGCAAGAGTGAACAAGCGACAGAGAGAAAAATACTTGCTTGTGATGGCCACTAGACCACCAGGGAGAGAGGTGCAGGGACGAGCCTGCGGGTGGAGGAGGGCCTTGAACTGAGAGTCAGTAGACTCTCAGTTCATCCCAGGCAAAAGGTAAAGGCAGCAGCAGCCAGAGGAGCTGGGGAGGGCAGCAGACGCTGACCAGGAGGCCAGTGTAGTTGCCCTCTCACAGCACTGTGGTCGCCATTAAGAACGGGAGGGGTTGGGGGAGTGGTCAGCTGGGAGGTGGGAGGGTAGAAAAAGTGCTTGGCAGGGGGAGGGGCGCGCCGCAGGAGTGGCACGGGAGGGGGCAGAGGAAAGGAGGGGAGATGGAAAAGAAAAGGAAAAATGAGTGAAAAAAGCAGAAAAGCAAGAGTGAAAGAGCGACAGAGAGAAAAATACTTACTTGTGATGGCCACTACATCACCAAGGTTGAGGTGCAGGGACAAGCCTGCGGGTGGAGAAGGGCCTTGAACTGAGAGTCAGAAGGCTCTCATTTCATCCCAGGCAAAAGGTAGAGGCAGCAGCAGCCAGAGGAGCTGGGGAGGGCAGCAGACGCTGACCAGTAGGTCAATGCTGTCACCCTCTTGCAGTGCTACAGCCACCATTAAGAAGGGAAGGGGGTGGGGGGAGCTGTCAGCTGGGAGGTGAGACGCGGGAAAGGTGCTTCGTGGGGGCCAGGGCCGGAGCGGCTCGGGAGGGGGGCAGTGGAAAGGAGGGGAGATGGAAAAGAAAAGGGTAAAACAAGTGAAAAAAGGCAGAAAATCAAGAGTGAAAGAGGGCAGAGGAAAGGAGGTGAGATGGAAAAGAAAAGGAAAATTAAGTGAGAAAAGGCAGAAAAGCAAGAGTGAAAAATCAACAGAATAAATACCCTTACTTTTGATGGCCACTACACCACCAGGGATGAGGCACAGGGACAAGCCTGTGGGTGGAGGAGGGTCTCGAAGTGAGAGTCAGGAGACTCTCAGTTCATCCCAGGAAAAAGGCAGACGCAGCAGCCAGAGGAGCGGGGCAGGGCAACAGACGCTGACCAGGAGGTCAGTACAGTTGCGGTGGTGAAGGTGAGGAGAGCCAGCACACATCAGCTACACCTGGTCAAATCACAGTGGAAGGTGAGGAAGAAGAGGGTGACATCATCCTCACGCAAAGCAGCCCTTTCCCCAGCAGTGCGCCAGAATCACCCACCTCAGAGACCCCTCAAAGGCACAGGAAGACTCACAGTCCGATGGAGACACTACAGCATAAGGTGACTACAGCACCACGATGCGCATTGAGTCTACCACCACCTTCATCTGAAAAGTCACCTGCATCAGTGGCCCCACAAAAAAGAAAATGCAGCCTACAATTACGATTATGTTTAGGCACGAGGAGCCATATGACCGCAACCACCCAATGGCAGTTTGTACAACAGCAAGCTGGCAAAAATATTAGCACTGGACCTCCTCCCTTTTTCTTTTGTGGAAGGAGTGGGATTCTCAGAGTTTGTGGCTGCCCTCTGCTCAAAATAGAAGGTTCCAAGCCAGACCTATTTTGCTAGAGTTGCTGTTCCAGTACTGCATCATGATGTGCTGCAATTGGTTGGACAGGCTTTGCAGCAAAGTGTTGTCCACACTATCTATCTGACGACAGGCATGCGGACCGGTTGTCAGGCAATGGATTACATGTGCATCTCTGCACACAGGATCTCTTTTCTGGGGTAAAGCAAAAGCTATCTACAGGTCTTGGCCCTGAAGAAATTTTTAAGAGCGTTTAGCGACATGCAACAGTAGCCATGTTCGCCATGGAGAAGTCACACACAGCTGCAAACATCTTGGATTAATTTAATTGCAAGGTGTCTGAATGACTGTAACCCATTGGTCTTCGAGTTGGATTTGTTGCCACGAACAATGGCAGTAACATAGTCAAGGCCATGGCAGACAGTGGCTATTTCAGGGTCCTGTGTTTGGTGAACTGCATCAACTTGGCTGTGCAAGCTTTTCTTAAAAAAGAAGACATAGGCGGTCATTACAACATTGGTGGTAAAAGCCGCTTACCGCCGTGCAGAAGACCGCCAACACACCGCCGCAGCCGCGGGATTCTGCCACAGCTATTACGACCCACATCTCGAAATTCGACAAAATCCAGACACCAACACAAGTCCGCCACACCAAAGGTCAGTGATAAACTGGCAAAAACAAAACCTCCACCGTCACGCCAACAGAAATACGCCCACACTATCACAACACACGAATCCACGCGGCGGTCTTTCAACCGCGGTATTCCATTGGCGGTAGACACCGCCGTGCTCAAAATACACACACATTTACAAAACACAACCACATTGGACAATTCGAAATACACACACCTGATACACATACACACACCACTCCCACACACCCAATACAATATAAACACACACACCCACATCACCCACATACCCCTACGACAAAAACACAGAAAGAAGGCCAGAGAGAGACACTACAAACTACTACCAAGCATCCACAGGCACACCAGACCATCACCCACACTTCTTGCACGCACAAAACACCACTACATCTCACCACACTTATCACCACATACACCACCCCACACATCACCTACACCACCCCATGGCACGGCAAAGACACCCCAGGTTCCCGGAGGAGGAGCTCAGGGTCATGGTGGAGGAAATCGTCCGGGTAGAGCCACAGCTATTTGGAGCACAGGTGCAGCACACCTCAATTGCAAGGAAGATGGAGCTATGGCGAAGAATAGACAACAGGGTCAACGCAGTGGGACAGCACCCAAGAAATCGGTACGACATCAGGAAGGGGTGGAACGACCTACCGGGAAAGGTGCGTTCCGTGGTCTCAAGACACCACATCGCGGTACAGAGGACTGGCGGCGGATCCCCACCTCCTCACCCACAACTAACAACATGGGAGGGGCAGGTCTTGGCGATTCTGCATCCTGAGGGCCTCGCAGTAGTCGGTGGAGGAATGGACTCTGGTAAGTAAAATCTTAACTATCATATCCCCCACCCTACCTGCATGCTATCACAGACCCCCACCCTCGTCCCCTCTCCTATCACTCCAACTCCTCACAAATGTACTAATAACACAAACCACACGTCCCAACACCAAGCCCTGCATGACGCAACAAAGCATGGACACCCATCACTAAAGCATGCCCACTGCATATACCCATAACACCCCCTCAACCATCATCACACAAGCCCCCACACAGGAATGCTAGCACTGGGGTACATGGTCACCCACCCATTGCACACCATGACACACACAGATGCAATAATCATGCTTTTACACCCCTGCAGGACCCCTACCCAACGTCACCAGACAGGAGGGTCCAGACATCTCCACCCCACCCACAGAAGAGGCCCACAGTGATGACAGCAGCTCTGTCCAACTGGATCCAGATGACCAGCCCGGACCATCGTGGGCCTCGGGACAGTCGGTTCCTCACACCCAGTCACAGGCCACCACAGAGCTTCCACCCTCTGGTAACACCAGCACAGCACCCACCCAGCGGGCCCATACGTCCGTCCCCAGGACACGTCAATCAGCTGTGTGTCCACCACTACAGGGAACCCAGGATAACCCACCACCCCAACAACAACAGGGACCTGGGGGCAGTGGTAGTGGGCACACGGTCCAGGGGACGGAGGCCCAGGAACACCGGGGAACTGGGAGGGCTGCTGTGCGACAGGGGGCGGACAGGCCTAGGGAACCCACTCTCCACGAGGCCCTCTCCTCCATCATGGGAGCATACCACCACTCCCAGGAGACGATGGCAACGGTACTGGCCAAGTTTCAGGAGACCCAGCGCATGCAGGAGGAACAGTATTTGGGGTTCAGGGAGGAACTCAGAACCATCAGCTCCACCCTGGGCACCATCGTAGGGGTGCTGAAGGAAATACTCAACAACAGGAGGGACACTGTGGCACTACAAGGGGCCCCTGACACTAGCCTGGACGATGAAATGCCCACCACCTCCGCCAGCACTAGTGGACAGGATGCACCGCCATAGGACCACCACACCAGCACCCAACCCCCTGCAGATGGAGAACCACCCCTCAAGCGGTCCCTGAGATCCAGGAACAAGACAGAGCACGATGTCAAGACCCCCGCCAGGAAATGAGACAACCCTGATTGTCATCCCACTGTCCCACTTTATCACCCTGTCCATATTTAAACTGCCCCAGCTCCACTTCCTCTGCCCTTATGGGCAATGCACCTGTGAGACTAATAGACTGGACTCTACCTTGGACATTCCTCCACCATCACCCCTCACCATATTAGAACCCCTCTCCAATATTGAGCACTTCAATAAACACCCTTGAAGCACAAAACAATCTGCAGTCAGTCTGTGATTTCGAAAATGTGTATTAGCAATGACAGTGAAAAAATGTGTTTTCAAATGTAATGTCAACATACCTATGTCACATATCTCAAGTCCATGAGGAATCTAAGCAGATGACAAACGTTGAAAACCACACTTGTGAAACCGTAAGGGAAATGTACAACTGTTACCATATACTGGTTGAAATCAACAGACAGGATAGAGGTAGAAGTGTGAAAGTACTTGTAGTAGGCAGGAATTGCTGGATAACTGAGTTCCTGTTGTCAATGTCTTCTTCCTCTGCTTCCTCCTCATCACTGTCCACAGGCTCCACAGCTGCCACAACACCGTCATCTGGACCATCCTCCTGTAGAAAAGGCACCTGTTGTCGCAAAGCCAAGTTGTGAAGCATACAGCAGGCCACGATGATCTGGCACACCTTCTTTGGTGAGTAGAATAGGGATCCACCTGTCATATGCAGGCACCTGAACCTGGGCTTCAGGAAGCCGAATGTGCGTTCGATCACCCTCCTAGTTCGCCCATGGGCCTCATTGTAGCGTTCCTCTGCCCTGGTCCTGGGATTCCTCACTGGGGTCAGAAGCCGTGACAGGTTAGGGTAACCAGAGTCCCCCACACCCGGTGCCACTGGAGTTGACCCGTCACATAAGGGATGCTGCTCTTCCGCAGGATGTAGGTGTCATGCACAGAGCCAGGGAACATGGCATTCACATGGGAGATGTACTGGTCTGCCAAACATACCATCTGTACATTAATCGAATGATAACTCTTCCGGTTCCTGTACACCTGTTCACTCCTGTGGGGGGGGGACCAGAGCCACATGGGTCCCATCAATGGTACCTATGATGTTGGGGATATGTCCGGACATAGTAGTCACCTTTAACTGTAGGCAAATCCTCCACCTGAGGGAAAACAATGTAGCTCCACATGTGTTTCAGCGGGGCAGACAACACTCTGGACAACACATTGGAAAACATAGGCTTGTTGTTTGTAATGACCCACTTGCAAGGAAATGGAGCACTGATAGCACCTGCACTTGAGGGGGGATCCCTGTGGGATGGCGTATTGCTGACATCAGGTCCTGGATTGTGGCACAGTCAAACCTGTAGGTGATGATCAAATGTCTTTCCTCCATTGTCGACAGGTCCACCAGTGGTCGGTACACCAGAGGATTCTGCCATCTCCTCACATGTCCCAGCAGACGGTGCCTAGGAATGACAACAGTGACCACAGAGTCAAACAACTCAGAGGTATGTACCCCCTGTCTACACAGAACACCATTCATACACAAAATGTGGCCTGTATTTGTGTTGTGCGACAAGGCCTAGGTCTGTGTGACGCAGTTGATAATTAGGGCATGTGGGCCCCTGAAATGGCGGCTGCCTGACCTCTAAAGTGGGACAATGGAATGTGAGGTAACTGCGCTGGCGTTGTACACCATTGCGCTAGGCGGTCTAGACCGCGGCGCAATGATGCATTGGTTAACATTGGACCCTATGGGTCCCAGTAGCCAATGACGATGTACGCCGGCGGTGATGGTATGCACCACCGCGGACGTGACCGCCGCGGACGTGACCGCCATTTTCTATCTGTTCAATCACTCGATACCTGATCTTCGACAGGAGAGGACCTACACTGCAAGTGCTGCTGTGACCTCGGTCTGGAAGAGACAATGGCTCGTGCGTCTGGGGAAAGGGCCCCTGCCTTCACTGCAGAGGAGTTGGAGAAGCTTGTGGACGGGGTCCTCCCCCAGTACACGCTACTCTACGGTCCTCCAGACCAACAGGTAAGTACACAGGGAGCATGTTGTATGGGCTATGCCTGTGTGGAGAGGGCTGGTTGTAAGAATGAAGTGGGCACAGTTCTGCGTGCAAGAAGGACTGTGAATGAATGGGCCACATGGCAAGGGTAGGGATGTGGGCCACTCATATGGTGCAGTTGTTAATGACTTCTCTTCTTCCCCTGTACATGTCATGTAGGTCAGCGCCCACCAGAAGAAGGATATTTGGAGTGCCATTGCCAAGGACGTCCGGACCCTGGGGGTCCACCACAGACGGACCACCCACTGCCGTAAAAGATGGGAAGCATTCCCCGCTGGAGCAAGAAGACGGCGGAGGCTCAGCTGGGGATGGCCTCCCAACGTGGGAGGGGTGCCCGTCGAACCATGACCCCCCTGATGTTCCGGATCCTGGTGGTGGCCCACCCTGAGTTGGATGGACGTTTGAGGGCATCACAGCAGACACAAGGGGGTGAGTACAACATCATTCAGTGGACTTTGCGCGCAGTGAAGGTGTCTGGGTGGGGGAGGAGGGCTGTGGGTTTATCTAGGCCAGGGCGAGTTCCGTAGGCTGGGCCCCTCCATAATGCAGGCCATGTGGCACCCCACCCCACCGAACCTCTGTAGAGTGCCAAGTACAGGTATTCATGTCCCTGTGTCATCTATGTGTGCAGATGTCGACCATAGCCATGTAGGCCATATCCCAGGAATTGCACCTGTAGAGCCCAACAGCGCGACGTAGTGCAGGGGGCTGCTGTGTCTGTATTGTCCGCCAGCGGTAGCGGTAAGCCATGCACTCAACCTGTCTTTCTTCTATCGTCCTTCCCCTTTTTGTGGTCTCCCTGTTCTTGTGTGCATCAGCATCATCAGGCGGAGGTACAGTGACACCGGAGCACGAGGGAGCTGCATCCCACATGGCCATGGAGGCCCACACAACGGACTCAGAATACACCAGTGGGACGGAGGGGAGCACCAAGGCGGTCACAGGATCTGCAACCAGCGACACGGACTCGTCCTCCGATGGGAGCTCCCTTGTGGTGGCGGCAAAATCTGTGCGCCCCACTTCTACAGGTACAGCCGTCAACCCCCCTACCAGCACCACCCTCCCAGCAGCCCCTCAGCCTTCGCCCCGTGCCCGCTCACCCAGGAGGGTGGGCATCACCTTCGCCCCAGGCACCTCAGCCCCTGCCCTGTCACCTCTGCTGCCCTCAGTGAGGAGGCCATTGACCTCCTCAGGTTACTCACTGTTGGGCAGTCTACCATTTTGAATGCCATCCAATGTATAGAAAGGGAATTGCAACACACAAATGCATTCCTGGAGGGCATTCATTCTGGTCAGGCTGCCCTTCATCGAACACTGCAAACTCTGGCCTCAGCACTGATGGCAGCCATTGTCCCTGTGTCTAGCCTCCCCCCTCCAACTTCCTCCACCGACCCAATCCCCTGTACCTCATCCTATCCCAAGCACACCTACAGACCAGCATGCACACACATCAACACACAAGGGAAGCTCAGGCAAACATAAGCACCACACATCCCACAGGCACTCACGCAAGCATCACACCCACATACAGACACACCAACATCCACTGCCTCCACTGTGTCCCCCTCCTCGTCATCTCCCTCCTCCCCCAGTCTCGTCTACACTCACACCTGCATGCACTACCACTACAGCCACTACGTCCCGCACCAGCACACCCACCAGCACACCCCGCTCACGTGCACTCACCACCCCACTCCCATTTACACGTCCCCTGTGTCCTCTCCCAGTGTGTCTGTGACGCCCGAAGATACACAAACGCAGGCACCCACCCATCCAACAGCCATCCACCTCACGACATCCTCCAGCCCATGCACCTGCACCCAAATCACAAAACTTACACCTCCTACAACCACCACCTCTTCCTCCACTCCCAAACCCCCTCCATCTACCCGTCCCAGTGTCTCCCAAAAACTTTTCCTGGCCCCCCTTAACCTATTTCCCACCACCCCCGTCCAACTCATAGGTGCCGTACTAGCACCTCAGCCAAAAAGTATCCGGGACCAGTGATACCTGTTGTTACAGGTATGTGGAGTGCACCGGCCACCTAGACAGCCAGTGTGGCACGGAGCCACAGCACAGCCAGTCTCCCCCCTGTGAAGCACCAGATGTTGGACAGTGCCCGGCGGGAGAGGGGGAAGACTCCAGCCAGCAAAGCTGCTCACAAGGGTCCCGGGGGAAGTGTCGACTCAGCTGTGACTCCTCCCAAGGTGGGGAAGGGGCAGAAGAAATCTCCAAAGTCTGGGAGGAGCAGCACGGCGGTGAGGACCGCCATCATCCCCGCTGCCAACAAGGCCACCGCCAGCCAGTCACTGCCTAGGAGGCCAGCCCCATCGTCACTGGCCAGGAGGCCACCACCAGAGTCACTGCCCAGGAGGCCAGCCCCATCGTCACTGGCCAGGAGGCCACCACCAGAGTCACTGCCCAGGAGGCCAGCCCCATCGTCACTGGCCAGGAGGCCAGAGTCACTGTCCAGGAGGCCAGCCCCATCGTCACTGCCCAGGAGGCCACCGCCATCCCCAGAGTCACTGGCCAGGAGGCCACCGCCAGCCACAGCCCAGCTGGCCAGGACGGCGCCACAAGCCACAGCCCAGCTGACCCATGAAGGACCGCCAGCCACAGCCCTGCTGGGCAATGAAGGACCGCCTTGGCAAGCACCGCTGAACAGGCCAGGGACCGCTGAACAGGGCAAAGACCGCCATGGAATGCACCACTGAACAGGTCTGACACTGGCAACGCAAGCACCGCTGAACAGGCCAGTGAACGCTGAACAGGGCAAAGACCGCCATGGAATGCACCGCTAGCCCATTTGCGGCATGGGCAGTGACGCAACTGGGACCGTCACGGGGTGTGTGCTGCACTCTGGGCACCAGTCCCCCTCCAGAACCATTGTAGACTGTTATCTACTTGAGAGACTGTAGCTTTGCACTCCCCAGGATGGTACAGTGGGCAACCCACCCACTGCAGAGACTTGAGAGACTGTGGCTTTGCACTCCCCAGGATGGTACAGTGGGCAACCCACCCACTGCAGAGACTTGAGAGACTGTGGCTTTTTCACTCCCCAGGATTGAACAGTGGACAAACCACCCACTGTAGAGACTTGAGAGACTGTGGCTCTGCACTCCCCAGGATGGTATAGTGGGCAACCCACCCACTGCAGAGACTTGAGAGACTGTGGCTTTGCACTCCCCAGGATTGAACAGTGGGCAAACCACCCACTGTAGAGACTTGAGAGACTGTGCCTTTGCACTCCCCAAGATGGTACAGTGGGCAACCCACCCATCAATGGGCATGGAGCCCCCTCGTGGATCTAGCGTGGTGCACTCATCCGGCTGAGGTGCCCCTCCTTCCCTTCCCCCTGAGGTGCCTGTTGTATTTCTATCTGATGCCCCTGCAGTGTTCTCTCCATTTTGATCAGATATCTTGTGTGGGCCTCGCCCATGCCTTTTGGGCCCAGTGGTCCACGGACATTGAATGGTGCATTACCTGCACTACTAATCGTGGTGTATATTTTGTTTAATGTGTATATATATATATATATATATATATATATATATATATATATATGTATATATTTGCTTACTGTATTTTGATATATTACAATGGTTCAACTCATTTACTTTTGTCTTTGCGTTCTTCCAGGGGGGTTGGGGGGTGTTACTGTAATGTATAGATATGCATTGGTGTGTGTGTTGTAGTGGGTGAGAGTCGGGGTGGGGGTTGGGATGTTGGTTGTGTGTGTCCCTGTGTTTTTGCCTCCCCCTCCCCTATGTCGTAGGTGCAGTACTCACCGCGGTCTTCACCGCCGGCGTTGATGATCCTCGTATAGGAGCAGGAAGCCTATTGCTGGCAGAATATGGAGTTCCAGCTCCATGGTGTCGTCGTTCCTCGTGGAGTGTGTAGAGGTGAGCGTTTTCCCTTTGAAATGGCTGTTTCCGCCGTGTTTTTATCCGCAGTGAATCCGCCCCGGAAAAGGTGGCGGATTGGTAGGTTGTGATACTGTGAGCAGTACATTGTCCTCCGCCTGTCTGTTGGCGGTGACCGCCGCGCTGTTTGTCTGTACAGCCGTGGCGGTCGGAGTGTTAAAGTGGTTGTCTTTGTTGGCAGTTTCCACCACGGTCATAATTCCAATTTGTTTTCCGCCGGCCTGTTGGCGGTTTTACCGCCGCTTTAACACCGTCCGCCAGGGTTGTAATGACAACCATAGTCAGCAACATACGCCTCTGCACTAATTTCAGCCATCCTTTTAAAGCCCAGAAACAGTAGCAGATTATTCAGCATTACAACAGAGCACCAGTTAAAGCCCTTATACTGGAGGTGCCAACATGTTGGAACTCAAGCTATTATATGTTGCAACGTTTGTTTGAGCAGTACAAACAGATAAATGACTATGGTGGTCATTACAACCCTGGCGGTCGGTGTTAAAGCGGCGGTAAGACCGCCAACAGGCCGGTGGTAAACAATTTGGAATCACGACCATGGCGGAAACCGCCAACAAAGACAGCCACTTTAACACCCCGACTGCCATGGCTGTACAAACAAACAGCGCGGCGGTCACCGCCAAAAGACAAGCGGAGGACAAAGTACAGCCCACAATATTATGACAGGCCAATCCACCACCTTTTCCGGGGCGGATTCACCACGGATAAAAACACAGCAGAAACAGGAATCCTGAAGGGAAAACGCTCCCCTGTACACACTCCACGAGGAACGAGGACGCCATGGACCCGGAACTCCAAATTCTCCCTGCAATAGTCTTCCTGCTCCTCTACCAGGAGCACGAACGCTGGCAGCGAAGGCCACGGTGAGTACTGCACCTACGACACAGGGTAGGTGGGAGGCAAAAAACAGTGACACACACACGCAACACCCCCAACCCCACCCTCACCCACTACAACTTTCAAGCTGCTTTGTATCACCCACAAAGCTATACATGGAACAGGACCGCTTTTCATCAGAAAGAAAATTACCAAATACATCCAACAAAGAACCCTCCGCTCAAGACTGGCACCCCGCCTTAGAACACCACCATACAAGAAAAAGACTGTAGGTGGTACATCCTTCTCCGTCCAAGCAGCCAAACTATGGAATTCATTACCCCCAACTATAAGAGCCACAGATAACTTTCTTGTTTTCAGGAAACTACTCAAGAGTTGGCTCTTTCCTTCATAACCACCTTTTTCAAACAACTATGAACTGCATATGCCTATGGGGATAATTATTTTTTTCCGATTATATGTATATTTCTATTGATTTATAGTTTCTTTGGAAACTAAAGCAAGGCTGTGCGCCCAGAGATCCCATAGCAGAAAAAGATCTAGAATCCTTCCTGGAGGTGAACTGATGATGTACTAGAGCGTAATCTGTATCTGACTGTGACGCGCAGGTTCTATCTCCCTCTCCTGGAGACACAGAGTAGAAGGTTCTCCCTTTATAAAGCACCTGTAAGCTCCGCCCGCTGAGCCACGCCCGTCCACCCTCGAAGTAGGTAAAGGAATTTCCCGCCTTTTACCAGGATGATGGACAGCTTTCCAAAACGACCCCAATGCGTTTACCGCCGTTTCCGGTGGTGCGTTGTTAATGCTCAGAAGCACGAGGACATCTCCACAAAGACGCACTAGTAACAATCACATTGCCAAAGGAACACAAGGTTGATGGAGACGTTTTTTTCCCCGTGGCCCATCACGTACCCTTAGTGTACAATATAAACTGGGCGTATAAAACATGCTAGGTTACGCTTACTAACATACTCGTAGAAAATACTCTGGTTGGGTAGGCCACAATGCTCTTTTTACAGAGGCTAAACCTCAAAGGAAGCACTTGCAATTATAATCGTAGCAGGTGCCGCAGTTGAAGCTCAGCTTCAGGAAAGGACAAGCCACCCTAACTCTTGGGCTTGGCAAAGATAAAGCACGGCTGTGCGCTCAGAGATCCCATAACAGAAATGATCTAGAATCCTTCCTGGAGGTGAACTGATGATGTACTGGAGCGTAATCAGTATCTGACTGTGACGCGCGGGTTCTATCTTCCTCTCCTGGAGACACAGAGTAGAAGGTTCTCCCTTCATAAAGCACCTATAATATCCGCCCGCAGAGCCACGCCCCGTCCACCCTCGAAGTAGGTATAGGAATTTCCGCCTCTTACCAGGATGATGGACAGCTTTCCCAAAACGACCCCACTGCGTTTACCGCCGATTCCGGTGGTGCGTTGTAGATGCGCAGAAGCACGAGGACATCTCCACAAAGACGCACTAGTAACAATCACATTGCCAAAGGCACACAAGATTGCTGGAGACGTTTACCCCGTGGCCCATCACGTAACCTTAGTGTACAATATAAACGGGGCGTATAAAACATGCTAGGTAACGCTTACTGACATACTCGTAGAAAATACCCCGGTTGGGTAGGCGACGATGCGCATTGTTTACAGAAACTAAACCTCAAAAGAAGCACTTCCAAATATAAACGTAGCAGGTGCCGCAGTTGAAGCTCAGCTTCTGGAAAGGACAAGCCACCGTAACTCTTGGGCTGGGCAAAGATGAAGGAAGGCTCTGCGCTCAGAGATCCCATAGCAGAAAAGATCTAGAATCCTTCCTGGAGGTGAACTGATGATGTACTGGAGCGTAATCAGTATCTGACTGTGACGCGCGGGTTCTATCTTCCTCCCCTAGAGGCACAGAGTAGAAGGTTCTCCCTTTATGAAGCACCTGTAAGCTCCGCCCGCTGAGCCACGCCCCGTCCACCCTCGAAGTAGGTAAGGAATTCCCGCCTCTTGCCAGGATGACGGACAGCTTTCCAAAACGACCCCACTGCGTTTACCGCCGATTCCGGTGGTGCGTTGTTGATGCACAGAAGCACGAGGACATCTCCACAGAGACACACTAGTAACAATAACATTGCCAAAGGCACACAAGGTTGCTGGAGACGTTTACCCCGTGGCCCATCAGGTACCCCTAGTGTACAATATAAACGGGGCGTATAAAACATGCTAGGTAACGCTTACTGACATACTCGTAGAAAATACTCCGGTTGGTTCGGTCACGATGCTCAATTTTACAGAAACTAAACCTCAACAGGAAACACTTACCAATATAAACGTAGCAGGTGCCCCAGTTGAAGCTCAGCTTCTGGAAAGGACAAGCCACCCAAACTCTCGGGCTTGGCAAAGATAAAGCAAGGCTGTGCGCTCAGAGATCCCATAGCAAAAAAAGATCCAGAATCCTTCCTGGAGGTGAACTGATGATGTACTAGAGCGTAATCTGTATCTGACTGTGACGCGCGGGTTCTATCTTCCTCTCCTGGAGGCACAGAGTAGAAGGTTCTCCCTTTATGAAGCACCTGTAAGCTCTGCCCGCTGAGCCACGCCCCGTCCACCCTCGAAGTAGGTAAAGGAATTCCCGCCTTTTACCAGGATGATGGACAGCTTTCCAAAACGACCCCACTGCGTTTTACCGCCGTTTCCGGTGGTGCGTTTGTTGATGCGCAGAAGCACGAGGACACCTCCACAAAGACGCACTAGTAACAATAACATTGCCAAAGGCACACAAGGTTGCTGGAGACGTTTTACCCCGTGGCCCATCACGTACCCCTAGTGTACAATATAAACAGGGTATATAAAACATGCTAGGTAACGCTTACTGACATACTCGTAGAAAATACTCCGGTTGTGTAGGCCACGATGCTCATTTTACAGAAACTAAACCTCAAAGGAAGCACTTACCAATATAAACGTAGCAGGTGCCGCAGTCGAAGCTCAGCTTCTGGAAAGGACAAGCCACCCTGGCTCTTGGGCTTGGCAAGGATGTAGCACGGCTGTGCGCTCAGAGATCCCATAGCAGAGGAAGATCTGGAGTCCTTCCTGGAGGTGAACTGATGGTGTGCTGGAGCGTGGTCTGTGTCTGACTGTGACGCGCGGGTTCTATCTTCCTCTCCTGGAAACACAGAGTAGAAGGTTCTCCCTTTATGAAGCACCTGTAAGCTCCGCCCGCTGAGCCACTCCCCGTCCACCCTCGAAGTAGGTAGGGAATTCCCGCCTCTTGCCAGGATGACGGACAGCTTTCCAAAACGACCCCACTGCGTTTACCGCCGATTCCGGTGGTGCGTTGTTGATGCACAGAAGCACGAGGACATCTCCACAGAGACACACTAGTAACAATAACATTGCCAAAGGCACACAAGGTTGCTGGAGACGTTTACCCCGTGGCCCATCAGGTACCCCTAGTGTACAATATAAACGGGGCGTATAAAACATGCTAGGTAACGCTTACTGACATACTCGTAGAAAATACTCCGGTTGGTTCGGTCACAATGCTCATTTTTACAGAAACTAAACCTCAACAGGAAACACTTACCAATATAAACGTAGCAGGTGCCCCAGTTGAAGCTCAGCTTCTGGAAAGGACAAGCCACCCTAACTCTCGGGCTTGGCAAAGATAAAGCAAGGCTGTGCTCTCAGAGATCCCATAGCAGAAAAAGATGTAGAATCCTTCCTGGAGGTGAACTGATGATGTACTAGAGCGTAATCTGTATCTGACTGTGACGCGCGGGTTCTATCTTCCTCTCCTGGAGGCACAGAGTAGAAGGTTCTCCCTTTATGAAGCACCTGTAAGCTCCGCCCGCTGAGCCACGCCCGTCCACCCTCGAAGTAGGTAAAGGAATTCCTGCCTCTTACCAGGATGATGGACAGCTTTCCAAAACGACCCCACTGCATTTACCGCCGTTTCCGGTGGTGCGTTGTTGATGCGCAGAAGCACGAGGACATCTCCACAAAGACGCACTAGTAACAATAACATTGCCAAAGGCACACAAGGTTGCTGGAGACGTTTACCCCGTGGCCCATCACGTACCCCTAGTGTACAATATAAACAGGGTGTGTAAAACATGCTAGGTAACGCTTACTGACATACTCGTAGAAAATACTCCGGTTGTGTAGGCCACGATGCTCATTTACAGAAACTAAACCTCAACAGGAAGCACTTACCAATATAAACGTAGCAGGTGCCGCAGTCGAAGCTCAGCCTCTGGAAAGGACAAGCCACCCTAACTCTCGGGCTTGGCAAAGATAAAGCAAGGCTGTGCGCTCAGAGATCCCATAGCAAAAAAAGATCCAGAATCCTTCCTGGAGGTGAACTGATGATGTACTAGAGCGTAATCTGTATCTGACTGTGACGCGCGGGTTCTATCTTCCTCTCCTGGAGGCACAGAGTAGAAGGTTCTCCCTTTATGAAGCACCTGTAAGCTCCGCCCGCTGAGCCACGCCCGTCCACCCTCGAAGTAGGTAAAGGAATTCCCGCCTCTTACCAGGATGATGGACAGCTTTCCAAAACGACCCCACTGCGTTTACCGCCGTTTCCGGTGGTGCGTTGTTGATGCGCAGAAGCACGAGGACATCTCCACAAAGACGCACTAGTAACAATAACATTGCCAAAGGCACACAAGGTTGCTGGAGACGTTTACCCCGTGGCCCATCACGTACCCCTAGTGTACAATATAAACAGGGTGTGTAAAACATGCTAGGTAACGCATACTGACATACTCGTAGAAAATACTCCGGTTGTGTAGGCCACGATGCTCATTTACAGAAACTAAACCTCAACAGGAAGCACTTACCAATATAAACGTAGCAGGTGCCGCAGTCGAAGCTCAGCCTCTGGAAAGGACAAGCCACCCTGGCTCTTGGGCTTGGCAAGGATGAAGCACGGCTGTGCGCTCAGAGATCCCATAGCAGAAGAAGATCTGGAGTCCTTCCTGGAGGTGAACTGATGGTGTGCTGGAGCGTGGTCTGTGTCTGACTGTGACGCGCGGGTTCTATCTTCCTCTCCTGGAGACACAGAGTAGAAGGTTCCTCCCTTTATGAAGCACCTGTAAGCTCCGCCCGCTGAGCCACGCCCCCGTCCACCCTCGAAGTAGGTAGGGGAATTCCCGCCTCTTGCCAGGATGATGGACAGCTTTCCAAAACGACCCCACTGCGTTTACCGCCGATTCCGGTGGTGTGTTGTTGATGCGAAGAAGCACGAGGACACCTCCACAAAGACGCACTAGTAACAATAACATTGCCAAAGGCACACAAGGTTGATGGAGACGTTTTACCCCGTGGCCCATCACGTACCCCTAGTGTACAATATAAACAGGGTATATAAAACATGCTAGGTAACGCTTACTGACATACTCGTAGAAAATACTCCGGTTGTGTAGGCCACGATGCTCATTTTACAGAAACTAAACCTCAAAGGAAGCACTTACCAATATAAACGTAGCAGGTGCCGCAGTCGAAGCTCAGCTTCTGGAAAGGACAAGCCACCCTAACTCTCGGGCTTGGCAAAGATAAAGCAAGGCTGTGCGCTCAGAGATCCCATAGCAGAGGAAGATCCAGAATCCTTCCTGGAGGTGAACTGATGATGTACTGGAGCGTAATCTGTATCTGACTGTGACGCGCGGTTTCTATCTTCCTCTCCTGGAGACACAGAGTAGAAGGTTCTCCCTTTATGAAGCACCTGTAAGCTCCGCCCGCTGAGCCATGCCCCGTTAACCCTCGAAGTAGGTAGGGGAATTCCCGCCTCCTGCCAGAATGATGGACAGCTTTCCAAGGCGACCCCACTGCGTTTGCCGCCGACTCGCGTGGTGCGTTGTTGATGCGCAGGGGCGCGAGGACATCTCCGCGGGGACGCACTAGTGGCAATGACATTGCCGGGGGCACACAAGGTTGCTGAAGACGTTTTGCCCCCGTGGCCCATCACGTACCCTAGTGTACAATGTGGACGCGGCAGATGCCGCGGTTGAAGCTCACCTTCTGGAAAGGACGGCCCACCCTGGCTCTTGGGCTTAGCAGGGATGGGGCGGGGCGGGGCTGTGCGCTCAGAGATCCCATGGCGGAGGGGATCTGGAATCCTTCCTGGAGGTGAGCTGATGATGTGCTGGAGCGTGGTCTGTGTCTGACTGGGACGCGCGGTTTCTGTCTTCCTCTGCTGGAGACACAGAGTGGAGGGTTTCTCCCTTTGTGGAGCACCTGTGGGCTCCGCCCGCTGGGCCACGCCCCGTCCACCCTCGAGGTAGGTGGGGGAGTTCCCGCCTTTTTACCAGGATGATGGATGGACGACTAAGTATTTTTTACCCATGTTTCTAATTATGTATTGTATGTGCAGATGTGTGTGTATAGTCATGTGTGTGTGTGTGTATAAATATATATATATATGTGTATATGTTGTTTCTGTGCCTGGCATGTTTCTATGAATTTCTGCTCTCTTTTTATCACACTTATCTACTCATCGCTCTTATGTCATGTCTCTATCAAACTATCCTCCATTCTCACTCGGACTCATCCCAAATCCCTTCGACCACTTCCATCTCCTAAATATCTCTGCCTAAGCTCATCCCTCCACCCCCACATCTAACTCACCAAACCTCACTCTACCTCTGTGACCTCCCACACAACCCTACTAAATTCTCCTGCATTCATCTCACCCTGCTACTATGCTCTCCCTAACCCTTCCACATCCTCTTTCCCCTCCGCCCCCCTTTTATTCATCTCAAGCCTTTGGATTGAGCAAATGAAGGAAAAACTCCCAATTAACACTTCTGGATTTCTTTCCTCCTCCACCCCTCCATTACTCCAGTCAATCTAACTAACAAACTCTCATATCCGCAAATCAAATTAACTCATAATAATACTAAAACTGTACTCCTTATTAAATTATACTAATCCATCACTAATTCTTGTTGGGTACCGGAGTAGCGTGCTACTCATCGAAAAGCGCTTCGACGCCTCGTCAGGGGTAGTAAGCGCTATATAAATACGATTACAATTACAATTACAATTACAACACACACACACTAATGCATATCAATACATCATAGTTACACTCCCCAAACCCCCTGGAAGAATGCAAAGACAATAGAAAATGAGTGTAACCATTGGAATATATCAAAAGCAAGTAGGCAGAAATATATATATACACCATGTACATAATATATACCAACCATAGTAGTCCAGGTAGTGTTCTAAGAAAGTCTGTGGAACAATGGGACCACACGGTATGGGCGAGGCCCACACAAGATCCCCGACCATGACGGAGAGAACACTGCAGGGGCATCAGAGAGCAACTAAACAGGCACCTCAGGGGGAGGGAAAGGGGGATACCTCAGCCGCTTGAGTGCACAACGCCAAATCCACTCTTCCATCCTGGGGAGTGCAAAGCCACACTCTCTCAAGTCTCTACAGTGGGTGGTTTGTCACTGTACAATCCTGGGGAGTGCAAAGCCACAGTCTCACAACTTTCTACAGTGGGTGGTTTGCCAACTGTTCAATCCTGGGGAGTGCAAAGCCACAGTCTCACAAGTGGATGCCTTTCTCCACTGGTTCTGGAGGGGGCTTTGTGCCCAGAGTGCTTCATCCTGCCAAGGACAGAGGGAGTGGATGCCTTTCTCCACTAGTTCTGGAGTGGGTTTTGTGCCCAGAGTGCTTCATCCAAGGACAGAGGGAATGGATGCCTTTCTCCACTGGTCCTGGAGGGGGCTTTGTGCCCAGAGTGCTTCATCCTGCTAAGGACAGAGGTAGTGGATGTATCTCTCCACTGGTTCTGGAGGGGTCTTTGTGCCCAGAGTGCTTCATCCTGCTAAGGACAGAGGTAGTGGATGTGATACTCCACTGGTTCTGGAGGGGGCTTTGTGCCCAGAGTGCTTCATCCTGCTAAGGACAGAGGTAGTGGATGTGATACTCCACTGGTTCTGGAGGGGGCTTTGTGCCAAGAGTGCTTCATCCTGCTAAGGACAGAGGTAGTGGATGTATCTCTCCACTGGTTCTGGAGGGGGCTTTGTGGCCAGAGTGCTTCATCCTGCTAAGGAAAGAGGTAGTGGATGTATCTCTTCACTGGTTCTGGAGGGAGCTTTGTTCCCAGAGTGCTTCATCCTGCTAAGGACAGAGGAAGTGGATGTATCTCCCTACTGGTTCTGGAGGGGGTATGGTGACGAGAGTGCATCATTCACCCCGTGATGGACTCAGTTGCGTCAGTGCCCTTGCCGCTCATAGGCCAGCGATGCTTGAGATGGAGGTGCCCTGTGCAGCGGAGCTTGAGATGGCGGTGCCCTGTGCAGCGGTGCTTGAGATGGCGGTCTCCATTGCAGGGTCTCAGCTGCTGGCGGTCCTTCATGGCCCAGCGGGGCTTTTGCTGGTGGTCCTTCATGGCCCAACTGGGCTTTTGCTGGCGGTCCTTCATGGCCTAACTGGGCTTTTGCTGGCGGTCCTTCATGGCCCAACGGGGCTTTTGCTGGCAGTAGCCTTCTGGGCAGCTGGGCTGGTGCTGGCGTTGGATTCCTAGGCAGATGGGCTGGTGCTGGCGGTGGCCTCGTGGGCAGCGGGGATGATGGCCGTCTTCTCCACCGTGCTGCTCTTCCCAGACTTGCCGGGTTTCTTGTGGCCCTTCCCCACCTTGGAAGGTGTCACAGCTGACTCCACACTCCCACCTGTACCCCTGGGAGCGGCTTTGGTGGCTGGAGTCTTCCCCCTCTCCCGCCGGGCACTGGCCAACTTCTGATGCTTCACAGGTGGGGGACTGTCTGTGCTGTGGCTCCTTGACACACTGGCTGCCCTGGTGGCCGGTGCACTCCAGATTCCGGTGACTACAGGAACCACTGGTCCCGGAGATGTTGTGGCTGAGGTGCTAGTTCGGGACATATGAGATGGACGGGGTGGGGGAGGTGTGGGAAAGAGGTCAAGGGTGGACAGGAAAAGTTTTTGGGACTCACTGGGACAGGTAGCTGGAGGGGTTTTGGGAGTGGAGGAAGAGGTGGTGGTTGTAGGAGGTGTACGTTTGGTGCCTTTGGGTGAAGGTGCATGCGCTGGAGGCTGTCGTGAGGTGGATGGCTGTTGGGTGGGTGTGTGACTGCGTTTGTGTATCTTGGTAGGGGGCGTCACAGACACACTGGGAGAGGACACAGGGGACATGTGAATGGTAGTGGGGGTGGTGACTGCATGTGAGCGGGGAGTGGTGGTGGGTGTGCTGGAGAGGGACTTTGTGGCTGTAGACGTAGTGCATGCAGGTGTGAGTGTAGACGAGACTGGGAGGGAGGAGGGAGACGAGGAGGAGGGGGACACAGTGGAGGCAGTGGATGTTGGTGTGTCTACATGTGTGTGATGCTTGCGTGAGTGCCTGTGGGATGTGTGGTGCTTATGTTTGCCTGAGCTACCCTTGGGTGTTGGCATGTGTGCATGTTGGTCTGTGGGTGTGCTTGGGATAGGCTGAGGTACAGGGGATTGGGTCGGGGTGGAGGAAGTTGGAGGGGGGAGGATAGAGACGGGGACAACGGCTGCCATCAGTGCTGAGGCCAGAGTCTGAAAAGCTCGCTGAAGGGCCACCTGACCAGAATGAATGCCCTCCAGCAAAGCATTTGTGTGTTGCAACTGCCTCTCTACACCCTGGATGGCATTCAAAATGGTAGACTGCCCAACAGTGAGGGACCTGAGGAGGTCAATTGCCTCCTCACTGAGGGAAGCATGGGTGACTGGGGCAGGGCCTGAGGTGCCTGGGGCGAAGGTGATGCCCACCCCCCTGGGTGAGCGGGCACGGGGCAAAGGCTGAGGGGCTCCTGGGAGGGTGGTGCTGGTGGGGGGGTGGTGGCTGTACCTGTAGATGCGGGGGCAAAGATGTTGCCGCCACCACAAGGGAGCTCCCATCAGAGGACTAGTCCGTGTCGCTGGTCTCAGCTCCTGTCCCCGCCGTGGAGCTCCCCTCGCCCTCTGAACCACTGGTGAATTCAGACTCTGTAGTGTCGCCCTCCAGGGCCATGTGGGATGCAGCTCCCTCGTGCTCTGTTGCCACTGCTCCTCCGCCTGATGATGCTAATGCACACAAGAACAGGGAGACCACAAAAAGGTGGGGGGGACAGAAGAGAGACATGTTGAGTGCATGCATTACCGCTACCGTTGGCGGACACAGAAGCCCCCTGCACTACGCTGCGCTCTTGGGCTCCACTGTTCAATTCCTGGGAAATGGCCTACAAGGCTATGGATGACATCTGCACACATAGATGACACAGCGGCATGACTAGGTGTAGTTGGCACTCTACAGCGGTGGGCTGGGGTGCCACATTGCCTGCCTTACAGAGGGGCCTTGCATACAGAACTCGCCCTGGCATAGGGAAACCCACAGCCCACCTCCCCCACCCAGACACCTCCACTGCAAGCAAAGTCAGCAGAATGAGAGTGTACTCACCCCCTTGTGGCTGCTGTGTTGCCCTCAAGTGCCCATCCAACTCCGGGTAGGCCACCGCCAGGATCAGGAACATCAGGGGGGTCATGGTGCGATGGGCACCCCTCCCACGTTGGGAGGCCATCTCCAGCTGAGCCTCTGCCGTCTTCTCCAGCGGCGAATGTCCTCCCATCTTTTACGGCAGTGGGTGCTCCGTCTGTGGTAGACCCCCAGGGTCCGGACGTACTTGGCGATGGTAAGCCAAATATATTTTTTCTGGTGGGCGCTGACCTACATGAAATGTACAGGGGAAAAAGAGAAGTTATTACCAACTGCACCGTCAAAGTGATTGGCACCCATCCCTACCCTTGCCATGTGGCACATGCATTCACCGTCTTTCATGCACGCAGCACTCTCCCCACTTCCTTCCTTCTTACATCTAGCCCTCTACACACAGGCATAGCCCATACAACATGCTCCCCTGTGTACATACCTGTTTGTCTGGAGGACCATAGAGTAGCGTGTACTGGGGGAGGACCCCATCCACGAGCTTCTCCAATTCCTCCGATGTGAAGGCAGGGGCCCTTTCCCCAGACACTCGAGCCATTGTCTCTTCCAGACCGAGGTCACAGCAGCACTTGCAGTGTAGGTCCTCTCCTGTCGAATATCAGGTATCAAGTGATTGAAGAGATAGAAAATGGCGGCCACGTCCGCGGAGGTGTGTACCGTCACCGCCGGCGCACATCGTCATTGGCTCCTGGGACCCATAGGGTCCAATGTTAACCAATGCAGCATTGCGCCGTGGTCTTCGACCGCCTACCGCGACGGTGTACAACGCCAGCGCAGTTACCTCACATCCCATTGTCACACTTTAGAGGTCAGGCAGCCGCCATTTCAGGGGCCCACATGGGTTAATTTCCAACTGCGTCACACATACCTAGGCCTAGACTCAACACACATACAGGCCACCTTTTGTGTATGATTGATGTTCTGGGTAAACTGTGGGTACGTACCTCTGAATTGTTTGACTCTGTGCTCGCTGTTGTCCTTCATAGGCACCGTCCGCTGGGATATGTGAGGAGATGGCGGCATCCTCCGGTGTACCGACCGTTGGTGGACCTGTCGACAATGGAGGAGCAACATGTCATAATCACATACAGGCTTGACCGTGCCACAATCCAGGAACTGTGTACCCAGTTGGAGCCAGACCTGATGTCAGCAATCCGTCATCCTACAGGAATCCCCCTTCAAGTGCAGGTGCTATCAGTGCTCCATTTCCTTGCAAGTGGGTCATTTCAAACAACAGTGGCCATAGCATCAGGGATGTCCCAGCCTGTGTTTTCCAACGTATTGTCCAGAGTGTTGTCTGCCCTTCTGAAACACATGCAGAGCTACATCGTTTTCCCTCAGGTGGAGGATTTGCTAACAGTTAAGGGTGATTTCTATGCCCTGGGACATATCCCCAACATCATAGGTGCCATTGATGGGACCCATGTGGCTTTGGTCCCCCCCACAGGAGTGAACAAGTGTACAGAAACCGGAAGAGTTATCATTCTATGAATGTACAGATGGTATGTTTGGCAGACCAGTACATCTCCCATGTGAATGCCACGTTCCCTGGCTCAGTGCATGACGCCTACATCCTGCAGAATAGCAGCATCCCTTATGTGATGGGGCAAC
The DNA here is from genome assembly GCF_031143425.1 of Pleurodeles waltl. Classification (NCBI taxonomy): domain Eukaryota; kingdom Metazoa; phylum Chordata; class Amphibia; order Caudata; family Salamandridae; genus Pleurodeles; species Pleurodeles waltl. The sequence continues at coordinate 208,097,349 of NC_090449.1, read as the reverse complement.
TCCAGAGGCACCGTGTGTGGCTATTAGGTGAGCACCTGGAGGCAAGTCAGTGGGAATGGTTGTCTGGGTCTGGGGTTACCCTACAGGTTAGTGTGTGTCTAATACTTGTCCCTCGCCATTTGCAGGTCACTCTGGTTACCCCAACATGTCATGGCTACTGACCCCAGTGAGGAATCCCAGGACAAGGGCAGAGGAACGCTACAATGAGGCCAATGGGTGAACTAGTAGGATGATCGAGCGGACCTTCGGCCTCCTGAAGGCCAGGTTCCGGTGCCTCCATATGACAGGTGGATCCCTATTCTACTCACCAAAGAAGGTGTGCCAGATCACTCTGGCCTGCTGTATGCTTCATAACTTGGCATTGCGACAACAGGTGCCTTTTCTGCAGGACGATGGTCCAAATGGCGGTGTTGTTGCAGCTGTGGAGCCTGTGGATAGTGAAGACGAGGAAGCAGAGGAAGAAGACATGAACAACAGGGACTCAGTGATCCAGCAATTTCTCCAGTGAGACACAGGTAAGAGTACAGACCTGCCTACTACATGTACTTAAACACTACTACCTCTCTACTGTCTGCCGTTTTCACCCAGTGTATGGTCACTGAGTTGTCACTTTCCCTTACGATTTCACAGATGTGGGTCCCACTGTGTGACATCTGCTTTAATTCCTCATGGACTTCAGCTGTGTGACATAGGTATGTTGACATTACATTTGAATGAGCATTTTGACACCTTAATTGCTAATACACTATTTCGAAATCACAGACAGACTCTAGATTGTTTTGTGTTTTAAGTGTGTTTATTTAAGTGCTCAATATTGGAGGGGGTAGTGAAATGATGAGGGGTGATGGGGGAGGAATGTTCATGACAGAGTCCAGTCTATTAGTCTCACAGGTGCATTGCCCAAATGGGCATAGGAAGTTGACCTGGGGCAGTTTAAGTATGGACAGGGTGACAAAGTGGGACAGTAGGATGACAATCAGGGTGGTCTCATTTCTTGGCGGGGGTCTTGGCATCGTGCTCTGTCTTTGTCCCGGATCTCAAGGACCGTTTGCGGGGTGGTTCTCCCTCTGCAGGGGGTGGGGTGCTGGTGTGGTGGTCCTGTGGCAGGGAGTCCTGGCCACTAGCGCCGGCAGAGGTGGTGGGCAGTTCATCGTCCATGCTAGTGTCAGGGGCCCCTTGTGGTGCCACAGTGTCCCTCCTGGTATTGAGTAGTTCCTTCAGCACCCCTACGATGGTGCCCAGGGTGAAGCTGATGGTTCTGAGTTCCTCCCTGAAGCCCATATACTGTTCCTCCTGCAGGCACTGGGTGTCCTGAAACTTGGCCAGTACCTTTGCCATCGTCTCCTGGGAGTGGTGGTAGGCTCCCATAATGGAGGATAGGGCCTCGTGGAGAGTGGGTTCCCTTGGCCTGTCCGCCCCCTGTCGCACTGCAGCCCTCCCAGTTCCCCTGTGTTCCTGGGCCTCCGTCCCCTGGACTGTGTGCCCACTACTACTGCCCCAGGTCCCTGTTGTTGTTGGGGTGGTGGGTTATCCTGGGTTCCCTGTAGTGGTGGACACACTGATGATTGACGTGTCCTGGGGAGGGAGGTATTGGCCCGCTGGCTGGGTGCTGTGCTGGTGTTTCCAGAGGGGGGAAGGTCTGTGATGGTCTGTGACTGGGTGTGGGGAACTGACTGTCCAGAGGTCCCCGATGGGTCGGGCTGGTCATCTAGATCCAGTTGGACAGAGGTGCTGTCATCACTGTGGGCCTCTTCTGTTGGTGGTGTGGACATGTGTGGACCCTCCGGTCCGGTGACGTTGGGTAGGGGTTCTGCAGGGGTATAAAAGGATGGTTATTACATCTGTATGTGCCATGGTGTGCAATGGGTGGGTGACCGTGTACCCCAGTGCTTGCATTCCTGTGTGGGAGCGTGTGTGATGGTGGTTTAGGGGGCTGTATGGGAATGTGCAGTGGGCATGCTTTAGTGATGGGTGTCCATGCTTTGTTGTTGCATGCAGGGCTTGGTGTTGGGAATGGGTGGTTTGTGATGTTGGGACATATGTGAGGAGTTGGGGTGCTGGGGTTGAGGGTGGGGGTATGTGATAGCATGCAGGTAGGGTGGGGTATGTAATAGTTAAGATTTGACTTACCAGAGTCCATTCCTCCACCTACTCCTGCGAGGCCCTCAGGATGCAGAATTGCGAAGACCTGCTCCTCCCATGTTGTTAGTTGTAGGTGAGGAGGTGGGGGTCCGCCGCTAGTCCGCTGAACCGCCTGGTGGTTTCTTGATACCATGGAACGCACATTCCCCCATAGGTCGTTCCACCTCTTCCTGATGTCCTCCCGATTTCTTGGGTGCTGTCCCACTGCGTTGACCCTGTCCACTATTCTTCACCATAGCTCAATCTTCCTTGCAATGGAGGTGTGCTGCACCTGTGATCCGAATAGCTGTGGCTCTACCCGGACGATTTCCTCCACCATGACCCTGAGCTCCTCCTCCGAGAACCTAGGGTGTCTTTGCCGTGCCATGGGGTGGTGTAGGTGATGTGTGGGGTGGATTGTGTGGTGATAAGTGTGCTGATATGTAGTGGTGTGTTGTGTGAGGTGCGTGGAAGTTGTGTGGGTGATGGTGTTGTGTGCCTGTGGATGCTGTTGTTCTTGCTGGTGGTGTCTCTCTCTGGCCTTCTTTCAGAATTTTTTATCGTGGGGGTTTGATTGTGATGTGGGTGTGTGTTTTATATTGTAATGGGTGTGTGGGAGTGGTGTGTGTATGTGTATCAGGTGTGTGTATTTTGAATTGTCCAATGTGGTAGTGTTTTGTAAATGTGTGTATTTTGAGCGCGGCGGTGTGTACCTCCAATGGAATAACGCGTTTGAAAGACCGGCGTGTGGATTTGTGTGTCGTGATAGTGTGGGCGTATTTCTGTTGGCATGACGGTGGAGGTTTTGTTATCGCCAGTTTATCACTGACCTTTGGTGTGGGTGACTTGTGTGGGTGTCTGAATTTTGGCTGATTCCGAAATGTGGGTCATAATAGCTGTGGCGGTTTTCCGCGGCCGCGGCGGTGTGTTGGTGCTCTTCTGCACAATGGTAAGCGGCTTTTACCGCCAATGTTGTAATGAGGGCCTATGTCATTGAAGAGGAGCTGATGCAATTGGGAGAGCTATCACCATGAATGCAGACAAATGGGGCCTAGTCAAATGACTCACACAGATGCAAGGAGGAAAGTACAATGAGCCAAACTATCCCATTATTGCATCTGCTACAGGACCAGCTAAAGAAGGTGACTGAAAGGTTTGCATTCGGGGGTGTGAACAAAAACCCAGAAGTTCATGCCTTGGCTACTAGCCTAAGCTGTCACTTGACTTGTAATGCAAGGTTGCAAGATTACATCATCTCATCCAAAGAGTACATCTGTGCCGCCCTACTTGATCCACGTAACGAAAACCTTGGTCTGGCTGTCATTCCTTTTTATGGAGGGGATGATTCACAATACAAGAGGTAGATTGTGGGCAAGCAGGAGAACTGAAAGAAGAATGGCTGGAATTTGCAGTCCCACTCCTCAGTTCTGGGGTGCCACCTTCAACTTCAAGAGAGGGCAGTCTTGTCTCAAATCCACTAACCCCACCAACAAGAAACCTGGTGACAGCAATGGAAGAATCAGACCCAACCTCTGCATTGGCTTAGTTTCAAGTGTCAGGTCTTAAGTCCAGTGTGGAGGGGAAGGAAAAAGCGATTGAGCAGGTCCCAGCACCAATGACTGTTCAGAGGATTTTCCAGGAGTATCTGGATGACCCAAAAGAGGTAAATGTGGATCAAAACCCATTGGTATGGGAAGATGCACCAATGGCCTGAGCTCAGTGACATAAAAGCCTAGATTGGATTTGGACCCATGTGCAGTGAAAGCAGTGAAGAAGCACTCACATACCCTTCAGGACGTTGGAGATGCTGCCTGCCTCCCTCACATGCCATTGCCTATCCCATACATCACCTAGCAGGGCTGCCCTACAAGATCATTGATTAAAAGACTGCTAGTGCCAATTTCTAATTCCAATTTTTTGATACCATCAACGAGGAGTTATTTTGTTCAACCATGCGCTTGGATTGGAAGAGATAACTAACTAACTATTGCACCAATGAGTGGCGATATATTGATTGATTGTGATTGTGAATTTGTGAGTGATAACTGATGTATATGGTGTCTGACAGTGGGGGAGCGAGTTCAACAAAACTATAAACTTGTTTCTGACAATATCCAATGTTTCAGGGGTGATGGGTGATCATTTTTTCCTGAAAGTGAATGGCCTTTGAAAAGTAGTAAAATTTACTTGTAGGGTCCACTCTTTTATTCTGGTTCCTCATTACAAACCAGCCACTTTGCTTACAAAACACAAATCTACAAAAAAATACTCCAGTTCCGTTTCTCTATTTGTTCTTCAACAGTAGTGCACTTCACAAGTCTACCTTGCTCTGTTTGGGACTGAATCTGGAGGAGGAAGATGGAAGGGCTCAGGGCGGGATTAACAAAGCAGCTAGAAAGGTGAAAGTTTTCAACTTCAATGAGAACCCATAATGATGGCAAAGACTCAGAGGCCTAGTACTTACTCAGTGAACTGGAGAGAGGTGCATTGATTTGGAAATGCTGCTGTGTATGTGGTTGCTGCATTGCTAGCTCAAACATGAAACTCCTCTCATGTTCTTGCTCTGCCTCTGAGTTTTCTTGATACACTTCTAAATCCTCCTGACTCCTCGTGAAGCTTACCTTGCTTTCCTTTGTCCTTTTCTTTTACTCTATAATACAGGTACTGTTTGTTTCAAGGCACCAGCCTTCTCTTAGTCCTCTCCTGCACAAACAAAACTTGCAAAGCTCAAGACTCCAGCTTACCTACCGGACAGGTTCAGACAGGCACCAGAGTGATGGGTATTTCAAGAAGAATGGAGATGAATCACCCAATCATTTTCCTTTAAACAATCATAGTTTTTAGATCTGGGCAATCTTCCTTATTTCAAACTAGAAGACATAGCACTTAGGGATAGGCAGAGGAACAGGGGAGTGGGACTGGGTTGAGGAAGTTGGAGGAGGGAGGCAGGAGACAGGGACAATGGCTGCCATCAGTGCTGAGGCCAGAGCGTTGAACAATCGCTGATGGGCAGCCTGACCAGAATGAATGCCCTCCAGGTATGCAGTGCTCCGGTGCACCTCCCTTTCTACCCCCTGGATGGCATTCAAAAGGGTAGACTGCCCAACAATGAGCGTCCTGAGGAGGTCAATGACCTCCTCACTGAGGGCAGCAGGGGTAACTGGGGCAGGGCCTGAGGTGCCTGGGGCGAAGGAGATGCCCGCCTTCATGTGCGAGCGGGCACGGGGCGAACGCTGAGGGGCTGCTTGGAGGGCGGACCTGGTGCGCTGGGTGGCGGCTGTACCTGTTGTTGCGGTGGGCACGGATGTTGCCGCCACCACAAGGGAGCTCCCTTCCGAGGACGTGTCTGTGTCGCTGGTGTCTCCACGTGTCCCCGTTGTGGAGCTCCCCTCGCCCTCCGTCTCACTGGTGAACTCCGAGTCGGTTGCATGGCCCTCCAGAGCCATGTGAGATGCAGCTCCCTCGTGCTCTGATGCCACTTCTCCTCCGCCTGATGATGCTAATGCACACATGAACAGGAAGAGCAGCAAAAAAGGGGGGGGAAATAAAGACATGTTGAGTGCATGCATTGGCAACACAGTTGGCGGAGAGGACAGACACAGAAGCCCCCTGCACTACGCTGCGCACTTGGGGTACACTACTCAATCATTGGGACTTGGCCTACAAGCCTATGGACGACAACTGCACACATAGGTGACACAGGGCCATGGATAGCTGTACTTGGCACCCTACAGAGGTGGGGGGCAGGGGCACAGGGCCATGCCTTACGGAGGGGCCTAGCCTACAGAAATCGCCCTGGCCTAGGGATACCCACAGCCCTCCTCCCCCACCCAGACACCTCCACTGCACGCTAAGATAGCAGAATGTGCTTGTACTCACCCCCTTGTGTCTGCTGTGATGTCCTCACGCGCCCATCCAAATCTGGGTAGGCCACCGCCAGGATCCGGGACATCAGGGGGGGTCAATTGACGAATGGCACCCCTCCTACGTTGGGAGGCCATCCCCAGCAGAGCCTCCGCGGTCTTCCTGCTCCCGCGGCGGATGTCCTCCCACCTCTTGCGGCAGTGGGTGCCCCGTCTGTTGTGGACCCCCAGGGTCCAGACGTCCTTGGCGATGGCACGCCAAATGTCGATTTTCTGATGGGCGCTGACCTATGTGACATGTACAGGGGGAGAAAATAAAATATCATCATTTTCTGCATGCTCGATGTGAGTGGCCCCCCCTCCCCACCCTTGCCATATGGCACATGCTCTCATCTGTCATTTGATGCATGCCTCATTCGTTCCCCTTCCCACCATCGTTCATTCACCCCACTCAACCCAGGCATTGGCCAGAAAGCATGGTCCCAGTGTACTTACCTGTTGGTCTGGAGGACCGTAGAGTAGCGCATACTGGGGGAGGACCACATCCACGAGTTTCTCCAATTCTTCAGAAGTGAAAGCAGGGGCCCTTTCCCCAGTCGCAGCAGCCATTGTCTCTTCCAGACCGAGGTCACAGCAGCACTTGCAGTATAGGTCCTCTCCTGTGGATGATCAGGTCTCGAGTGATTAAGTAGATAGAAAATGGCGGTCACGTCATTGGCTCCTCAAACCCATAGGGTTCAATGTTAACCAATGCGGCTTTGCACCGCGGTCTTCAACCGCCTACCGCCACGGTGTGCCACGCCAGCGCATTGACCTCACATCCCATTGTCGCACTTCACAGGTCAGGCAGCCGCCATTTCAAGGGCACACATGGCTTAATTTCTACTGCGTCACACATGCCTAGGCCTTGCATCGACACTCATAGAAGCCATTCACTGCATAGAGAATCGTGTACTGTGCATGCTGTGGGAACGTACCTGTGGGTTGATTGACTCTGTGCTCCATGTTGTCCTTCCTAGGCACCGTCCGCTGGGACTTGCGAGGAGATGGAGGAATCTTCCCGTGTACAGACTGCTGGTGGACCTGTCGACAATGGAAGAAAGACATGTCATATTGACATACAGGCTTGACCGAGCCACTATACAGGAACCGTGTGCCCAGCTGGAGCCAGACCTGATGTCACCCATCCGCCAACCCACAGGGATTCCCACTCTAGTGCAGGTTCTGTCAGTACTCCATTTTTTGGCAAGTGGGTCATTTCAATCACCAGTGGCCATTTCATCAGGGATGTCTCAGCCGATGTTTTCAAAGGTGTTGTCCAGAGTGTTGTCTGCCCTGATGAAATACATGCGGAGCTACATTGTTTTCCCTGAGGTAGGCGATTTGGCTACAGTGAAGGGTGATTTCTATGCCCTTGGACATATTCCCAACATCATTGGTTGCATTGTTGGGACACATGTGGCTTTGGTCCCCCCCCAGCAGGAGTGAACAGGTGTACAGGAACAGAAGAAGTTATCATTTGATGAATGTCCAGGTGGTCTGTTTGGCTGACCAGTACATCTCCCATGTAAATGCCAAGTTCCCTGGGTCAGTGCATGACGCGTACATCATGCGAAATAGCAGCATCCCTTATGTGATGGAACAACTACAGAGACACCGTGTGTGGCTAATTGGCTCTGGAAGGAATTCCCTGGCACTGACAGTGCCTACCGCCATGGATCTCATGGCGGTTCCCAACCACCCGAGATCCATGGTGGTTTGCAAGGTCCTGATACCGTCTTCACCGCCACGGCAGTCGGAATGGTGAAGTGGCGGATGACCGCGGCGGTTCCAATTTTTTTTCCGCTGGCCTGTTTGTGGTCTCACCGCCGCTTTAACACTGACCGCCAGGGTCGTAATGAGGGCCATGGTGTGTATAAAATGCGGATATATTCTCCTGTCTGTCGTAAGTAGATGGGGGAGAAATGATGCACTGCACTACAGGGAAAGGAGTGGGCTATTTAGATTGTATTTGGCACGTTCGTCATAGAGTATTCCCTACGCCATACTTGAAATGAAATCGGGCACTTACTTGTCCCACTTTACTCACTGGTCTCACTCACCATCACAAATTCTTTCCAACAAATTGATTCGCTGGGCATCAAGGAAAGTAAAGAAACTTGACTTACTCTACTGCAGAGTAAGGCAGATGGATTAGGCAGGTGCGTAGAGCTTTCACTATAGAAGGATACAGGATCATCACAGATCTATCAACAAAATAAGAACTCCCTTCTTTATTCATCCAAGCAATTATTCAATCGTCCTTTCATTCTTCCCCTATATATATAGTATACACCCATAGCCACCATGATTTAAGCTTTACACTCTCTCATCCAGTCTACTATCATAATATCCACCCTTTCTTTCAATCATCCTTTCACTCATCCATCTATTTACCCAATATGAATACTCACCCACTCATCCTTTTTATCCACCCATGCATCCTTTACTTTCACTCTTTTCACCCATCCCTTTCTTTTAACCTTCTGTTCTTTCCTTTCGGTGCATTGCCCTTCTTCTTGCCCTTGGATGCTGATGTAAGATTAGAAAGAAGATGAACAAATACATTATTGGTACTGTTAATCTCTACTAAAGTATTATATAACAGGCAAATGCAATAACATTGTCTTAAATCAGATCGCCTGTGGTACTATACTAGTATGATAAACTATAGTTGAGTTGGCTATACTCCTAAAAATAAAATCCCTATTCCAAATTTCCTTAAGAAAATCTGCATGTAAAACTAATGCATTGCAATGAATGATCTTTTATTCTATTCTAATTTCTCAAGCCCCGTGATGGACCAACTCAGTGTCCCTTTTTGCAATGCTTGCATACTCGCATCCATGTAAAATTGTTTGGGACTGTACACGCTACATAAAGTCACAGAGAATGATAACTGACTGATATTACTAATTCACTATAAAGTTAGAAGGAGGACAGAGGAGTCTGCCTTGCAATGGCTTCTTAAATAATCAGCCAAAGTGAGTGCCTACCTACGAGTATAAAAATCAACGAAGTACCATCGAGCACCTGACTAGCTCTAAATGGATCACATAATAAATATTAATCTAACGTAAACAAACATAGCTTACCTCTAAATGGAAGCTGCATGCTATTCGGAAAGAAAATGTTAGCATTGTAGAACACAAACACAATAAAAATGTGATACTCACCAAACCCCGGGACCTGCACGCCTAGCAGGTCAAGAAGGTCCTGCTCACAGTCGATAATATCCGCCCAGCGTGGGTCAGCTGCTGGGTGGCACGCTAGAGTTGGATGGTGGCCTGGATCAACCAGCGCACCCTAGCCCAGCACTGTTGACGTTCCCAGAGGTTACCTGCTCCAGGCATGCAGCCTGTTGCCAGCATGGATGGGAGGCAGCACTACACATAAAAAGATGCTGTCACCTCCTCCTCGCTGAAGATAGAGTGCGGCTGCACCCCTTCATGGCGGCAGCACCTTCAGGGCAGGAGGATGCTGTTGCCCCCCCTGCTGCTCTGACATGGTGCTGGGTGAGTAGTGTAGGAGAAAATAAATGAAACAGGAGGAAAAGGAATGAAAAAGGGAAAAATAAACAAAAATACAAAAAGTCACAAAAAACACAAAAAAGTAAAACAATGTAAAAATAATGAAACACAAAAAGAAACTCTAATACAATAAATAAAAAAATAAGGAGAGATGAAATATGGGGTAGAGGACTGCAAAAATTGAGGGCAGTGAGAAGTAGAAGTCCCAGCACAATAAACAGAGTGAAAAACAAGATGGCCATGCCCTTGCGAACCGCATGGTGCCATTCACACGAGATTATGAATGCGAGTATGCACTTCGCATTGTGTGTGACATCAAGTGCACCGTGAGTGGGCGTAATGGAGAACCCCACCCGTGAGTGGAACTCCAAGTAGTGCAGCAGAGTTTTTTTGCCACTTCGTGGAGCTCTGCATTGTGCGACTCTGCACACTCCGCCCATCACAGAATTACTTCAACCATGTAATAAGAATGGTAACTATTGGTTGAACCTTGACCCTTTTTTTCTACTTTTTCCATACGATCTTGCAAGACTCTCATGGAATAGCAAATCTCCTTGTGACAGGACCACCAATTTTCTGTGCAGGTCTCGTGAGGTGTTTGTGGGATCATAAAACACATTTTGGCTAGCCCAGTAATTTTCCATGCAGGTCTTTCGAGCTTCTTGCATTATCAAACATACCCTGAAGCTTGCATAACTGCTTTTGCAGGATTGCAACACAATTCTAAGGAAATAGCAGTATATGGCAGCAACAAGCCTCTCTACTGAGAACCCTCTCTTGGATAATGGGTGTCCACACTAGGGTGTAAGAAGGGTATATGTCAGTGACTGCTCTCTCCTTTCAGACCTCTCTCTCAAATGATGAATGTGTGTAATAATATATGTGGAGTAACAGGCTTCTCATTTCAGTCCTCTCTCTCATCAGAGAGAAGTGCATGGTAGGATGTTTAGATGGACTGGCCTCTCCTTTGAGACCGCTCTCTGAGATGATGGGTGAGCGTAGTAGTGTGTGGGAGGGACAGCCCTCTCCTGTCAGACCTCTCTCTTAGATCATAGGTGTATATAGTAGTGTGTGAGGAATGACAGGCCTCTCCTTTCAGACCTTTTTCTTAGACGACTGGTATGCATAGCAGTGTGTGTGCATGGACTGGCCTCTACTTTCAGCCCTCTATGTCAGATGATGGGTGTGCATAGTAGGGTGTGTGGATGGACTGACCTCCCCGTTAGACCTCTCTCCCAGATGATGGGTGTGCTTAGTAGAGTGTGTGACTGAAGTTGCTTGTCATTTCCGACCTCTCAGGTGACAGGTGTGCATAGTGATATGTGTGGATGGACTGGCTTCTCTTTTGAGACCTTTCTCTCAGGTGATGGGTGGGAATATTAATGTATGGAGAGGGACTGCCCTATTCTTCCAGATCTCTCTTTCATATAACAAGTGTGCATAGTTGAGTGTCTCAAGGGACTGACCTTTTCTTTCAACTACTGCCTCAGGTGACAGGCTTGTGTAGTAGTGAGTGTGAAGGGACTGGTCACCCCTATCAGATCTCTCTCTGATGACAGGTGTGTGTAGTCGTTCGTGTGGAGTGACAGGCCTTCCCTTTTAGCCTCTCTCTCAGAGGACAGTTGTGCATAGTACATTGTGTGGATGAACTTGCTCTTCCTTTCAGACCTCTGTTTCAGATTGCAGATGTGCATTGTAGGGTGTGTGGATAGACTGGTCTCTCCTTTCAGACATGTCTCTCAGATGACAGGTGTGCATAGTAGGGTGAATGGATGGTCTGGCCTCTCCTTTAAAACCTCTCTCTCAGGTGACCGGTGTTCATCTTAGGGGGAGTGGATGGTCTGGCCTCTCTTTTGAGACCTCTCTTTCAGATGACAAGTGTGCACAGTAGTGAGTAGGGAGGCAATGGGCCTCTCCTTTGAGACCTCTTTCTCAGATGACGGGTGTGCATAGTAGGGCATATGCATGGACTAGCCTTTCCTTTTAGACATCTATCTCAGATGACTAATGTAGGTAACAGTGTATGGGGAAGGACCTTCCTCTCCTGTCAGACCTTTCTCTCAGATGAGGGGTGTGTGTAGTAGTTTGCTGGGAATGACAGTCCACTCAGGTGAAACATCTGTCTCAGATAACTGGTTGCATAGTACAGTGTATGAATGGGCTGGTCTTTCCTTTTAGACCTCTATCAGATGACAGTTGTGTGTTTCAGTGAGTGGGGAGGGACTGGCATTTCCTTATAGACCTCTCCCTCAGATAGCATGTGTGTATAGTAGAGTGTGGGGGGGTGACAGGCCTTTCCTTTCAGACCTTTTTCTCAGACAATATTCTACTCATCTCATCTCTTATCTCTTCCACACGTCCTCTTAATAACAAGAGGCATACTATGCATTCCTACTAAAAGATTGTCAACAATAGTCCTTGAACACACAAAATTATATAAAATTACTCAAAATCCTGAAATTTGGTTTATATCACATGTCCAATCTTTATTGCTTATCTGACAACATGTGTTTCGTCGCTCAGGCATCTTACCCCATGACATCCTCAAAAACAAGACCTTAATTTTCTATAAAACAATAAAAGCAAATACTGTTTCTAAGGAAACCATGAACTTGAGACACATTGACCAATTTCCTCATCAGATCTAGTCTGTAAGATTGTGGAAACCCCTGCACAAATTAATCAAATACATAATCAGTGTATAATTTCAGGGACTTAATTTCAAGTAAACAAATCATGTAAAATGTACATATACACCTCTATCACAAGTGCATCCAAATTAAACCAGTACCACAAGTGTACCAACATGTTGCATAATACTCCCACATCCGTACTCAATGAAAGTATAACAATCCACACTGTACTACCAATTCAAAAGTACACCAAGCATAAGTGGAGTATGTGTGCATCACAATCACCCGGAGAGATTACCTTGTGTAAACAGCATGCATAACTGGCACCATCTTGCCCCTTTACATAGTCAAGATAATTATAGAGGGGCAATAATCCTCTTTCGCCAATGGCCATCGTATTAGACCTATTTGTAAACATATCCCAGGTATGAGGTTTCCCACCTTAAAGTGCCTCAATATATAATAAATCTCATAATGTACAGGTGAGAAAACGGGGCTGATTGCAGAAGCACCCTAACTATTTGCCCCCATTTTATAGTTATACTGGTGTTTTTCTGACTCTGATGGTACCCTGGGCACTGCTAAACAGTCCCAGGGCTTGTGCTCTGAATAAAGTGGATATGCATATTAGGCTATTTATAATTAGCTGTATCAAACCTCCTATAAGTCCCTAGTATATAGTAGGGCATGTAGGTTTAGGGGTCCCAGCATAGGTAGTACACCCATAGGTGCGCTGCTGTGGTGCCCAGGGCCATTTTAAAGGCAGGCCTGCCTTGCGGACTGCTTTTCAGTTAAAGTTAACTCAAAAGTCGACTTTGGAATTAGAAGTACTTCCAAAGTCCTAATCTACCTTATATTTACATATAAATCACCCCTAAGATCTGCCCTAAGTGTCCACAAGGTTGGGTGCAGTGTAACTATAAGGCATGACCTTATAAAAGATGTTTTATAAGCCCTGGTGTGGGAAAAATAGCTACATTTGTTTTTCCTCATTGTACTGAATGGGCTCATTGGCTAACATGTAGAGTCTTTATTTTAAAATATTAAAGTCTTTTGTTCCATAGTAAGGAGCTAAAATGGCATGTTTAGTATCAAATACAAAGTTATAATAACTCCAACAACTTGGAATTGTTGAATTTAATATGAAATGTACCTAAAAAGAGTTTTAGAACTCTTCCTAAAAGCAACTACTGTGAGCTCTACATTGCCTTTCTCTGATTGGCCAGCCTCTGGCAGCCTGAGCCAAACTGTCTTGATGAGGTGTAAAGTACCCGGGGCTGAAACAAAGGAAGCAGCTGGTGGGAGGGGATTTGCCTCAGCAGATGGTAGAAAAGCATGGGGGAGAGCAGCAAACTGAATTTCAGAGGAGGTAAGGACATTTGGGACAGCAACTGTACCTCCCTCATTTCCTGCAGACCCAGACAACCAGATGACCCTGATTAGATTAAGGAAGGGCCATGTTAAGGGAAACTTAGCCACACCAGTGGGTTTGCCCAGCCAGATCTAAACTCTAGGATTTAATTTTTGCCATCTTGGATTTTGGAGGAATGTTGCTTCCCGGGATTGATCTTTGCCACACTTCACAGGAAGTGGTCACGTAAGATGGTGGTGGACTGCCCATGATTGGACATAGGTGACCCCACCCCACCTCACCTCAGATCACTACAGGTTAAAGACAAGAAGAAGAAGGACTGCCCTGCGGGACCCCTGGCCTGCGCCTGGACACTGCACTCAGAAGGACTGCTCCAGCTGCACACTTGTGTTTCACCAAGAAAAGGACTTTGCCTGTCTTCTACTGCTTCAAGCAGGGACTCTCTTTATGCTACTGGTAGAAAATAGCTGATCAAAGTCCCCTGCATAAAGCCCTGAAGAAATTGGCCAGCTTCCCAGTGAACAGTGGTCATTTTTGATTCGAACAAAGTTCATTCTGGGAGTCCTAATGCCGAGGGAGCAACTCAGAGTTTCAGGAACCTTTTGGTGAGTTGTGGACACCTAAAGAACCTTAAAAGAAATTCTGCAAGAAGATCAAGACGTTTGGAGACGTTTGGAGCAACTTTGGAAGAAAACTCCATAAGTGGACTGACCCGACTCCATGAGTCAAGCCAGCTTATGTCAACCACCACCCAACCTGACTTGCAGGTTCATCCCACTGAAAAGCTCCAGAGCCCCAGACATCCAGGATTTCACTGGGGGCTTGTGGAGAGGCAATCTGATGATGTTAAATCGAAATCAGCTTGCTGTGGAGAGTCGTCCAATGTCTCGAGAGAAAAAGCTCTGAAAAAGTTTTGAAGTCCGTACGTAAAAAGTTGACCGGCGATTTCCACATAGTAGATCTGAGGAGGGCTCCAGGGAGGTCGGCTTCAATTTCAACTTGGTCCTGGATGAAGATTGTTATCCCGAAAAATCGTCTAAGTCTGAACCTAGCATCTGTGACTGAGGCTTCCTGGGACTTGTATCCGAAGAGGGCTCCAGGGAGGTCGTCTTCAACTGATGATTTCGTCCCAGTCCAAAAAATCTTCAAGAAAAAGAATAAGTCAGAAGGTGAAACTTTAACCAAGGCCTCCCACTCACTGTAGCCTAGAAGGGCTCCATTGCGGTTGGCCTTGCATTTTGACTTTGCCCCAGTCAAGTGCAACCAGATTTCCAGATTGGCACTTTTGTTTTCAATGCGCTAGAAAATATTTGTTAAAAATTCATATCTCTGGTTCCCTTTATTGGTTTTTGTCAATTTAGTGTCATTTTAAAGATAAGAATATAACCTATTTTTATAAACTAGTGTTGGATTTGTATTGTGTTTTGTGTTTTACTTATTTCCTGTTCACTTAGGTTTTGGCTTTACATTGTTCCCCCATGCGTGGCACAAAGGCAATACAAAATCTTTATATATCTGGTCTATGTTTTTGTTATACAATCAGACATTTGTATGAGTAGGGATCAATGCTATGAGTTTTATCTGTGTGATTGCATAATGTGATTAAAGAGATTTGGGTCACCCTGCACTGACCTCCATCTTGTAAGACTGACATTTTGTAACAGGAAATTACATTGTAATGAAGGTATATTGAACATGTATCTAAATCAATGTTACATGTATGTACAGACTACCCCTTTTTCCTTCATGACAATGTAAGTTAAGTAAAGAAGAGATGTTCATACACAACTTTGCCTAATATGACATTTGTTTTCCCCCCTAGCTATTTTGTGTGCTGAAGTTGCTTTGAGAAGGGCAAAATATGGTCAGATCAAAAAATAGCCCATGAATTCTGTAAAATGGGGTGGTTTTACAAAAATGAAAGGGCAACAGGGACATGGGCTTCCTCTACAAGGTTCCAGGCAAAACCTACAACACCAGCACCTACCACTACTCAATAGATCAGTCAGGCACAGAGCAGCACACTGACCACCCCTGGACCATTAAGTACACAGCAGGACACACAAATGATGGGCAAGGAGAAAGAATATGCAGTTTATAACCTCATCCAGCCACTAGAGAAATCTATGGCTAGAATGGTTAGGTGACTGGCTTAATTGTCAAAAGAACACAAAAGCAAACAAAGATTTTGCTATAAGACCAGGAGGCATTGATGAACACTTCCATCCAAATATGGCCCTGTACTCTCTCTCAAGCCACCCCTTTCCCTGTATTTCCACCTGTTTGATTTGTTGTGGGTTCAGCTTTTAGCGAATAGGTTGAGCAACCATATTTTAGCCTTGAGACACATAGCCTGAACCTTTAAGGCACGCACAACATTTTATTTGCTTTTATGTATTTCATTATATTTTACCTCAGCTAGTTTTTCAGCTTGTTGCTTTTATTTTTTTGTCAGTTACAATTCTTATAAAGCACATATGGTTCATGTTCCACATTTAATTGCATTTTGTATCCATTTTGTTCTGTACTCTACTCAAGACTGTTCCATGATAGTGTACCTAGTATTGCTGTGACAAGAGTAAGAAGTCACGGACACCCTATCACATCAGACCTATTCTCAAACAAAATGTTTTGTTATAAAAACACCACACAGGCTAGAGGAGGTTAGAGAGGACATTCAAGCCAGAGAGACCATATTATGCTGTGTGCCACTTTCTTGCAGCTTTGCTTAACGTGGCCTTATCTTCCCAGTCAACCGGGAAGACTGTCAAGCCGAGCAACAGGTTAGACAGTGGCCTATCTTTCAGGTATGGGGTCGGGGCTCTTTCCATAAGACTAGGACTGGCAGAAAAGGCTAACACTGTTATGCTTTCATTTTAGAGAATAGAGTGTAGGAAGGAATTCTTAGATGCATGTTTATTTCAGGATGTTGGCATTGTTCCTCTGTTTTTCACTAATTCTTACAATCCTGAAAGTGCTATGTTTCATTTGTCTAATAATCAGAGCTCATGTCATTGTAGAATGCAATAATTTCAATAAATGCATTGAAACTTGTCCTGCATCTCTTTGTCTGCCTATGCATGTGTAAGACGTTGTGTAACTGAGAGATAAGGGTATGGTCTGTTGACCATAAGTTATCTGAGGACTGAGAGTGTCATGTGTTTAGGCTGCTACAAATCACCTTTACTTCTCAGGTTTTTGTGAGGTGCTGCTTGCTAGTTGGAAAGGTCAGGACAACAGCTCCAACCCGAGTGGGACTGACTCAGTCACCTACACATGGTGGTGTTGCAGTCTGAAATCATCAGTCTTACCTCCAAACGAAGAGTCCTATGACATGGCAACACCAACGATGGTCAGGCACTTCTTTAACAGATCTCCAGAGTAACTTTGTCTCTCACATGTTTTAAAGTACCCTAATTACTGTTAGACAGTGATGTCTGTGGTGTTAGGGAAATATCCTCTTCAGCTAAATAGGTAGCGCCTATCCTAGGCCGTAGGTTGTTAAAGCTTGAACCTTAGAAGGCTTTCCCCATTGTGTTCCCAACTCTGATCCCTATCTTTTGATATGGCAAGACCAGTAAAAATAATAGAAAACTGTAGACAACCAGTCACACAGTACCTCCTGGCTAATGATTTAACAGATGAGGGCGGGAATGCTAGGTTTGTGGTAGAGGCACACGATGCGTAAAGAACAGAAGTGTGCTACTCTTGGGTCACCTTTCCTACAAGAAACGTAGACTCACATATATTCGATACAGAGCATATCAATATTTAGAGATACCTCTAACTTATCACGAACACCAAAATTTGGTTTGAAGGCACCCTCCCACATGTAATACAACACATTAGACTGGGTCTGGTGGACGTACATAGTCATCATTGGCTACATACTCACCACATCCTAATGTATAAAATATGCAAGTAGCAGAAGTACTTACTTCATTCAACAATGTTGTTGAGATATATAGGCCCTCATTCTGACCTTGGCGGGCGGCGGAGGCCGCCCGCCAAAGTCCCGCCGTCAGGTTACCGTTCCGCGGTCGAAAGACCGCGGCGGTAATTCTGACTTTCCCGCTGGGCTGGCGGGCGGTCGCCTTCAGACCGCCAGCCAGCCCAGCGGGAAAGAGGCTTCCACGATGAAGCCGGCTCGGAATCGAGCCGGCGGAGTGGAAGCTGTGCGACGGGTGCAGTTGCACCCGTCGCGTATTTCACTGTCTGCGCAGCAGACAGTGAAATACATGTAGGGGCCCTCTTACGGGGGCCCCTGCAATGCCCATGCCAGTGGCATGGGCACTGCAGGGGCCCCCAGGGGCCCCGCGACCCCCCCTACCGCCATCCGGATCTCGGCGGTCCGACCGCCGGGATCTGGATGGCGGTAGGGGGGGTCGGAATCCCCGCGGCGGTGCAGCAAGCTGCGCCGCCGCGGAGGATTCAATGGGGCCGCGGTACACTGGCGGGACCCCGCCAGTGGTGCCGGTCCGACCGCGGCTTTACCGCCGCGGTCGGAATCCCCATTGGAGCACCGCCGGCCTGTCGGCGGTGCTCCCGCGGTCCTCCGCCCTGGCGGTCAAAGACCGCCAGGGTCAGAATGAGGGCCATAGATGCTTAATACAATTCATAATGCGGATATTAAACACTGAAACAGCAAGAGCTGCTCCAGATATAAGTAATTTGGCTGTAAAAGGGATACATTTGCAAACTGTCCATTCAATAGTGGGTAACATACACACTGAAATGGAGAAGATTCTGTTTTGGAGTGCCAAATAACAAACCAGCTGGGACCCCAAAATAAATAGAGACTTCTCACAATGTGCTTGCCTTTTAGCTGGTTCCCTCCTTAGAGGACTGCAACACTTAGGTCACTATACCACTAAGCATGGTACAATGACACCTGCAAATCTTCCAGAAGTGTTAAACAAATTCAAAATGAACACAGGGCAGCCCCTGCCCTGGACTTGGGGATGAAGTTGATGCACAACTTTTGAAGCAGTGTTTTCAATTATTTCAAGTAACATTAAAAGGGAAGCAGCAGCTTTGGCAATATACCAGCAGCTCTGGGATGTTACTCAACAGAACCAGGAATGCAAGCTGCAGAAATAGTGAAACTTTAAAAACTCTTGACAGATATCAGTATACTGTTGCTCACTCATCTCTTTTCTTCCAGGACTCACCCGACAAACAAAGTGAAAGAAGAGGGCGGTGAGAGCACTGAAACAAACGCATGAAACAGAGAAAGGAGTCATAACACTCATCAGAGTCTTCAGTGAAAAAAGGAAGAAAAACTTCCACAACCAAAACCCCTATTTTAAAAAAGAAAAAGTTTGCAGCAATTTTGGCTAAACTTTCACACATTTTGAAAACATTACTGAAGAATAGGATGTGGGCAGTGACTCTGCTAGACAGAGCAGCAGAGGTCTTGACAGTTCACCAGAATCTTTTAGATTTTCTGGATGTGACTGAAACTAGCAACTTCATTGATTTGAAACAGGAGACAGGTGCATCCCCTCACCCAACAGATTTTACAAACTAAAAACTCAGATTGAGGGAGACATTGAGCGTGCCCTTAAAGTAATCTTCAGGAGATTACTAACACTAAATTATGACAAACTGTTGGTAGAAAAAGATTGGCCACCTGATTTTGTCTGTACGTTCCCATATAGGAAGATGTCATTTTGCCTTGTTTCTCAGTCCTTGCTCCAGATACAGTAAAAGAAGCTTACACCACAGACTTGGGATTTTGACGCAGGGCCCAGCACTGTATCACAACCATGTAGGGTGGGGTAGGGATTCACCCTTCCACATTATTCCAATTGGATCCACGCCACACATATAATGTCAGTATCCTATTAAACATGAGTTCAAAGCACTGGTGAGGGAAATTCTCACACAACTTGAGTACCAGGGAGGAATTGAACACTGTGTCTTTGCAATGAATTACGCTTTGTTCCCCGTAGTGAAAGCAGATCATTCATATAAAATTTTCTTAGACTAAAGACACTTAAATAACCATACATGCACATTTGCAATACACAACTCACATAGCACAGCACTAATGAACAATATTGTGCACAACAAATGCAAAACAACCTTGGATATTTCAAATTTTTCCACCAAAACCTAGCACCTGAAAGCAAGGGACGTAAGCACCTTTATAGAGCTTGGATCTCAAGGAAAACTTTGGAGGCTTCTTCAAGTTCGATAAAAACACTCCAGGATTGTTCTCTGCCTGTGTGACCTCATTCCATGATATTGATTCTAAGGCATTGTCTATTGCTTTTCTTAGTGTCTTATTCCTAGGATATGAATTATCAGATGCTGGTAAGAACCCAACCCCACAATATCTAGAAAAATGCGGGCAACTATAACCTCCAAATACCATTAAAAAACTACAGTCACTGCTGTTTTTTTTCAATTTTGGCAGAACCTCCATTCCAGTATATGTGCAACGCATACAAACACTTTGGTGGTCATTACAACCCTGGTGGACGGTGTTAAAGGTGTGGCAATACCGCATACAGGCCGGCGGACAAAAATAGGGAATTATGACCGTGGCGGAAACCGCCAACAAAGACAGCCACTTTAACACACCGCCCGCCATGGCGGTACAGACAAGCAGCGTGGCGGTCACCGCCAACAGACAGGCGGAAGACAATGTACCGCCCACAGTATCAAAACAGGCCAATCTGCCACCTTTTCTGGGGCGGATTCACCGTGGATAAAAACACAGCGGAAACAGTTACTGCAATGGGAAAACGCTCAACCGTTACACATCCCACGAGGAACGAGGACTCCATGGAGACCGAATTACACATTCTACCGGCCCTTGTATCCCTACTCATCTACGAAGACCAACAGCGGCGCAGCTGGAGACAACGGTGAGTACTGCACCTACGACATGGGGGAGGCAAAAGTTAGGGGGACACCCACGAAACACCCCCACCCTCGCATATTACAACATACACACCAATGCATCCACAAAAATCACAGTAACAACCCACAATCCCCCCGGAAGAATGCAAAGACAAAGCGAAATCAGTTCAAACATTGTAATGTATCAATATACATGTCTGTCAAAAATATACAGATATATAAGAAAATCAGGCAGAAATATATACATTACGAGAAGTAGTGCAGATATGCACATATCAATGTCCGTGCACCACTAGTCCAAAAATACATGGGCGAGGCCCACAAAAGATACCTGCCCACAATCGGAGAGAACACTGCCGGGGCATCAGATAGAAATACTACAGGCACCTCAGGGGGAAGGGAAGGTGGGCATCTCAGCCGGATGACTGCAAAGCCAGATCCACGACGGGGCTCCATGCCCATTGATGTATCCTGGCGAGTGCAAAGCCACTGTCTCTCAAGTCTCTACAATGAGTGGCTTGCCCACTGTGCCATCCTGGGGAGTGCAAAGCCACAGTCTCTCAAGTCTCTACAGTGGGTGGCTTGCCCACTGTGCCATCCTGGGGAGTACAAAGCCACAGTCTCTCAAGTCTCTACAGTGGGTGGCTTGCCCACTGGACCATCCTGGGGAGTGCAAAGCCACAATTTCGCAAGTAGATAACATCCGCCAGTGGCTTTGGAGGGGGACTGGTGCCCAGACTGGATTAGTCTCCCTGTGAAAGTTCCTGTCCCATCACTGTCCCAGCTGCAAATAGGATAAGGATGCTTGATGTGGCGGTCTTTTCATTCTTACCCGGTGCATGCCCTGTTCAGCGGTGCTTTGCCATGGCAGTCTCTGGACAGATCAGCGGTGCTTTGCCATGGCGGTCTCTGGACTGTTCAGCGGTGCTTTGCCATGGCGGTCTCTTGACAGTTCAGCGGTGCTTTGCCATGGCGATTCTGGAATGTTCAGCGGTGCTTTGCCATGGCGGTCTCTGGACTGTTCGACAGTGCTTTGCCATGGCGGTGCTTGCCCTGTTCAGCGGTGCTTTGCCATGGCGGTTCCGGACTGTTCAGCGGTGCTTTGCCATGGCGGTCTCTGGACTTTTTAGCGGTGCTTTGCCATGGCGGTTCTGGACCGTTCAGCGGTGCTTTGCGATGGCGGTCTCTGGACTGTTCAGCGGTGCTTTGCCATGGCAGTCTCTGGACAGTTCAGCGGTGCTTTGCCATGGCGGTTCTGGACTGTTCAGAGGTGCTTTGCCATGGCGGTGCTTGCCCTGTTCAGCGGTGCTTTGCCATGACGGTTTCTGGACTGTTTAGCGGTGCTTTGCCATGGCGGTCTATGGACAGTTCAGCTGTGCTTTGCCATGGCGGTCTCTGGAGTGTTCAGCGGTGCTTTGCCATGGCGGTGCTTGCCCTGTTCAGCGGTGCTTTGCCATGGCAGTTCTGGACTGTTCAGCGGTGCTTTGCCATGGCGGTCTCTGGACTGTTCAGCTGTGATTTGCCATGGCGGTTCTGGACTGTTCAGCGGTGCTTTGTCAAGGCGGTCTCTGGACTGTTCAGCGGTGCTTTGCCATGGCGGTCTCTGGACAGGTCAGCGGTGCTTTGCCATGGCGGTTCTGGACTGTTCAGCGGTGCTTTGCCATGGCGGTCTCTGGACTGTTCAGCAGTGCTTTGCCATGGCGGTGCTTGCCCTGTTCAGCGGTTCTTTGCCATGGCGGTTCTGGACTGTTCAGCGGTGCTTTGTCATGGCGGTCTCTGGACTGTTAGCGGTGCTTTGCCATGGCGGTTCTGGACTGTTCAGCGGTGCTTTGCCATGGCGGTCTCTGGACTGTTCAGCGGTGGTTTGCCATGGCGGTCTCTGGATAGTTCACCAGTGCTTTGCCATGGCGGTTCTGGACTGTTCAGCGGTGCTTTGCCATGGCGGTCTCTGGACTGTTCAGCGGTGCTTTGCCATGGAGGTGCTTGCCCTGTTCAGCGGTGCTTTGCCCTGGCGGTTCTGGACTGTTCAGCGGTGCTTTGCCATGGCGGTCTCTGGACTGTTCAGCGGTACTTTGCCATGAGGGTTCTGGACTGTTCAGCGGTGCTTTGCCATGGCGGTCTCTGGACTGTTCAGCGGTGCTTTGCCATGGCGGTTCTAGAACGGGCATTGGTGTGTGGCATGACGTTCCCTGGACTGGGCATTGGTGTGTGGCATGACGTTCTCTGGACTGGGCATTGGTGTGTGGCATGACGATCCCTAGACTGGGCATTGGTGTGTGGCATGACGTTCCCTCATAGCCCACCGGGGCTGTGGCAGCCGGGGCCCTCCTGGGCACTGACTCCGGCGGTGGCTGTGGTCTCCTGAACAGTGACGATACTTGGGCCCTCCTGGGCTATGACTCCGGCGGTGGTCTCCTGACCAGTGACGATACTTGGGCCCTCCTGGGCACTGACTCCGGCGGTGGCATTGGTCTCCTGACCAGTGACGCTACTTGGGCCCTCCTGGGCACTGACTCCGGTGGTGGCGGTGGTCTCCTGACCAGTGACGATACTTGGGCCCTCCTGGGCACTGACTCCGGCGGTGGCGGTGGTCTCCTCACCAGTGACGATACTTGGGCCCTCCTGGGCACTGACTCCGGCGGTGGTCTCCTGACCAGTGACTATACTTGGGCCCTCCTGGGCACTGACTCCGGCGGTGGCGGTGGTCTCCTGACTAGTGACAATACTTGGGCCCTCCTGGGCACTGACTCCTGCGGTTGTTTCCTGACCAGTGACGATACTTGGGCCCTCCTGGGCTATGACTCTGGCGGTGGTCTCCTGACTAGTGACAATACTTGGGCCCTCCTGGGCACTGACTCCGGCGGTGGTCTCCTGACCAGTGACGATACTTGGGCCCTCCTGGGCTATGACTCTGGCAGTGGTCTCCGGACCAGTGACGACGATGCTGGCAGTGGCGTCTCGACCGCCGGGAATGATGCTGCCCTTCTCCGCCTTGATACTCACAACAGGCTGGGCAGACTTCCTCTGGCCCTTCCCCACCTTTGGTGGAGTCACAGCTGACTCTCCAATCCCCTTGGGACCCCTGTGAGTTGTTTTCCCACCAGGAGTCTTCACACGGTCCCGTCGTCCACTTTCCAATTTCAGAGCCTTTACAGGGGGGGGGCTGCCAGTGCCTTGGCTCCGGGTCATACTGCCTGCCCTGGTGGCCGGTGCACTCCACATACCTTAAACAGGCACCACTGGTATTGGAGCCTTTTTGGCTGAGGCGCTACGACGGTACTGATGAATTGGAGTGGGGGTGGGGGCAAAAAGGTCAACTTTACAGAGGGACAGTTTCTGACGAACACTGGGATGGGTAGTTGGATGGGGTCTGGGAGTGGAGGAAGAGGAGTTGGTTGTAGGAGGTGTCACTTTAGGTGTTTTGGGTGCAGGTACTGGAGGCTGTCGTGAGGTGGATGGATGTTGGGTGTGAGGTTGCTGGCGTTTGTGTACTTTGGCAGGGGGCGTCACAGACACACTGGGAGAGGACACAGGGGACGTGTAAATGGGAGTGGAGGTGGTGAGTGCAGGTGAGAGGCTTGTGGTGCTGGGTGTCCTGGTGCGATTCCTGGTGCCTGTAGATGTGGTGCATGCAGGTGTGTGTGTAGACGAGACTGGGAGGGAGGAGGGAGAAGAGGAGGAGGGGACACAGTGGAGGCAGTGGCTGTTGCTGTGTCTGTATGTGGGTGAGGCTTACGTGAGTGCCTGTGGGTTGTGTGGTGCCTATGTTTGCTTGAGCTACTTGTGTGTGCTGACTTGTGTGCATGCTGGTCTGTAGGTGTGCTTGGGGTGGGCTGGGGTACAGGGGATTGGGTCTGGGTGGAGGAGGTTGGAGGGGGGAGGCTTGACACAGGGACAATGGCTGCCATCAGTGCTGAGGCCAGAGATTGCAGGGTTCGCTGAAGGACAGCCTGACCAGAATGAATGCCCTCCAGGAATGCATTACAGTGTTGCAACTCTCGTTCTACACCCTGGATGGCATTCACAATGGTAGACTGCCCAACAGTGAGTGACCTAGGAGGTCAATGGCCTCCTCACTGAGGGCAGCAGAGGTGACTGGGGCAGGGCCTGAGGTTCCTGGGGCGAAGGTGATGCCCACCCTCCTGGGTGAGCGGGCACAGGGCGAATGCTGAGGGGCTGCTGGGAGGGCGGTGCTGGTAGGGGAGGTGGCGGCTGTACCTGTAGGAGTGGGGCGCACAGATGTTGCCGCCACCACAAGGGAGCCCCCATAGGTGAACGAGTCCGTGTCGCTGGTTGGTGATCCGGTGGCCGACGTGAAGCTCCCCTCGCCCTCCGTCCCACTGGTGCATTCAGAGTCCATGGTGTGGCCCTCCATGGCCATGTGGGATGCAGCTCCCTCGTGCTCCGGTGCCACTGTACCTCCGCCTGGTGATGCTGATGCACAAAAGAACAGGGAGAGCACAAAAAGGGGGGGGGGAGACAGAAGAAGAACAGGTTGAGTGCATGGCATACCGCTACCGTTGGCGGACAAGACAGACACAGCAGCCCCCTGCATTACGCCGTGCTCCTGGCCTCTGCATATGCAATTCCTGGGATCTGGCCTACATGACAATGGTGGACATCTGCACACATGGATGCCACAGGGGCAACTATACCTGTACTTGGCACTCTACTGAGGTGGGGTAGAGTGCCACATGGGCTGCATTACAGAGGGGCCTAGTCTACGTATTTCTGGCTGGCCTAGGTACACCCACAGGCCTCCTCCCGCAACCAGACCCCTCTACTTCGCGCAAAGTCCGCCGAATGAGGTTGTACTCACCACCTTGTGTCTGCTGTGATGCCCTCAAGCGCCCATCCAACTCCGGGTAGGCCACCGCCAGGATCCGGAACATCATGGGGGTCATGGTGCAACGGGCACCCCTCCCACATTGGGAGGCCATCCCCAGCTGAGCCTCCACCGTCTTCTTGCTGCAGCGGCGAATCTCCTCCCATCTTTTCCGGCAGTGGGTGCCCCGTGTCTGGTGGGCCCCCAGGGTCCGGACCTCCTTGGCGATGGCACGCCAAATGTCCCTCTTCTGGTGGGCGCTGACCTACATGACATGCACAAGGGAAGACGAAAAGTCATTACCAACTGCGCCGTCGATGTGAGTGGCCCCCTCCCTACTCTAGCCATGTGGCCTATTCATTCACATGCATTAATGTTCCCTGAACTCTGCACCCTTCCCTCTTCCAACCAGCCCTCTCCACCCAGGCCTAGCCCATACAACCTGCTCCCTGTGTACTAACCTGTTGGTCTGGAGGACGTAGAGTAGCGTGTACTGGGGGAGGACCCCGTCTACCAGTTTCTCCAACTCCTGAGCAGTGAAGGCAGGGGCCCTTTCCCCAGATGCAGCAGCCATAGTCGCTTCCAGACCGAGGTCACAGCAGCCATTGCAGTGTAGGTCCTCTCCTGTCGAAGGTCAGGTATCTAGTGATTGAACAGATAGAAAATGTCGGTGACATCCACGGCAGTGATGTCCGCGGCGGTGCGTATCATCACCGCCGGCGCACCTGTTCATTGGCTCCTGGGACCCATAGGGTCCTATGTTAACCCATGCAGCATTGTGCCGCGGTCTAGGACCGCCTACCGCGACGGTGTGCTACGCCAGCCCAGTTACCCCACAATCCCATTGTCCCAGTTTAGAGGTCAGGCAGCTGCCATTTCAGGGGCCGACATGGCTTCATTTACTTCTGCGTCACACATACCTAGGCCTACACTCAACACACATATAGGAAGGGTTTTGTGTTTGGTGTAGTCTTCTGTGTAACTGTGGGTACATACCTGGAGGAAAATTGACTTTATCGTCGCTGTTGTCCTTCGTAGGCGCCGTCAGCTGGGACATGTGAGAAGGTGGCGGAATCCTCCGGTGTACCGACCGCTGGTGGACCTGTTGACAATGGAAGAGCAACATGTAATTGTCACCTACAGATTTGACTGTGCCACAATCCAGGAACTATGTACCCAGTTGGAACCAGACCTGATGTCACCAATCCACCGTCCCACTGGAATCCCCCCTGACGTGCAGGTGCTGTCAGTGCTCCATTTCCTTGCAAGTGGCTCTTTTCAGACAACAGTGGCCATGGCATCAGGGATGTCCCAGCCTATGTTTTCCAATGTCTTGTCCAGAGTGTTGTCTGCCCTGCTGAAACACGTAAGGAGATACATCATTTTCCCTGAGGTGGAAGATTTGCCTACAGTTAAAGGTGACTTCTATGCCCTTGGAGATATCCCCAACGCACCTTCCCCCGTAGGTCGTTCCACCTTTTCCTGATGTCCTCCCTATTTCTTGGGTGCTGTCCCACAGCGTTGACCCTGTCCACTATTCTTCGCCATAGCTCCATCTTCCTGGCTATGGATGTGTGCTGTACCTGTGAGCCAAATAGCTGTGGCTCTACCCGGACAATTTCCTCAACCATGACCCGGAGCTCCTCCTCGGAAAAGCGGGGGTGTCTTTGGCGTGCCATGGGGTGGTGTGTGTGATGTGTGGGGCGGTGTGAGTGTTGATGTGTGTGGTGATGTGTAGTGGTGTGTGGTGTTTTGTGCGTGGATGTTGTGTGGGTGATGGTGTTTTGTGCCTCTGTATGGTGCGGTTGTCTTGGCTGTGCTGTCTCTCTGGCTTTCGTCTGTGAATTGTGGTCGTAGGGGTTTGTGGGTGATGTGGGTGTGTGTTTTATATTGTGTTGGGTGTGTGGGAGTGGTGTTTGTATGTGTATCAGGTGTGTGTATTCGGAATTGTTCAATGTGGCGGTGTTTTGGAGATGTGTGTGTATTTTGAGCGCAGCGGTGTGTACCGCCAATGGAATACCGCGGTTGAAAGACCGCCGCGTGGATTCGTGGGTCATAATAGCATGGGCGTGTTTCTGTTGGCGTGGAGGTGGAGGTTTTGTTTTCGCCAGTTTATCACTGACCTTTGGTGTGGCAGACTTGTGTGGGTGTCTGAATTTTGGTGGTGTCATAATAGCTGTGGTGGAATTCCGCCGCCGCCGTGGTGTATTGGTGGCTTCTGCACGGCGGTAAGCGCCTTTTACCGCCAATGTTGTAATGACCCCCTATATGACTTAATACGCCCTTATTCCTCAAGCAAACTTTGGACACGCAAACACACACATTCTTAGAGCACTACAGATTGAGATGCTTGAAGCAAAACGCTTACACACATGTGATAACAAAACAAACTTGGGAATCGGCGTAACTCATGTTGACATTAGGTTCACTTATGTCACACTTAATGAGGGTGACACAGTACCCATAGCATGGAAATCTCACTTGTACTCCAACGCAGAACAACATTTTGCACCAACAGAAAAAATATTGACTGCAGTTCAGATGGTAGTCTTCACTGAGAGGCCACTTGCCCAAGCGAAACACATTATTGTTGTAACCCCAAAACCAGCCCTAGAGGCTGTTACAAAAGCAAGTGTTCCTGATGCAAAAGCATGACATCCGCGTTGGAGCCAATGGGCAACCTTCCTGACTGCCACTGATGTTAATTATGTTTTTGATCCAAAACTTTAGACTAAAAAATTCATACAATTTGAACTAGAGTACCCCATGTCCATCTTGCCTGTTGATCAATACAGAATTGTCATTTACACTGATGGTTCAGCACAATTAGCTGGAGGTACTAAACACTAATACTCAGTAGCCTATGCAGCTGTCTGAAATGAGGTATGGTGAATTCCACCCTCAACCGACCTACACTCAGACCCTAGGGTCCTGTACTGAACAACTTGCTGAGCTTAAGGCTCTAATCTTGGCACTGTAACACATGGATCCTGAACTTTCAACTTTGATTGTGTGTCATTTGTATTATCGAGTCCAGTCTTTCAATGAAAACTTATACTACTTAATTTGTTCAGAGAATCCAAAGGAAAGACCATCCAACACAAATTCTTGTGGGGAAAGGTAGCTGAACTACAAGAGAAGCTGCCCCAGGCCCATGTAGTCCACACATTGGGTCACCAACGTGTAGAAATACATGTTGTAGGAAACACTTTGGCTGATGAAGTAACTAAATCTGCAATAGCTACAGCTTGTGTTGCTGAAATCACTTGTTTTCAGATGGGAATGGAAGATGAAATATTGGCTGCTTTTAAAGCTATGGCTGACAGCAAGCCTTTACCCAAAGCATACATTGCAAAATTTTCCTACCACTTAAGTGCCCAAAACATTGCATTTGCAACAATACCAGGGGTGGTGGATCACGTGATCCCCAATCAAGACCTGAAACTAGATCTCATCAAAGTAGCACATGAGGGTGTTGCTTCTGCCCATGCGGGTGTGGCAGTTACTATCTCACTGCTACAGAAATGCTATTGGTGGTCTGGTCTTTACAAACTTACCAAGCAGTATATCCTAAGTTGTGACATTTGCTAACAAATGAAAGGGTCCACCATCACACTTCCACCACAGACACCATTCTTGATTTCCAACAAACCACTACAGCATGTGTACCTTGACCACTGCGGTCCTGTACAACTAAATGGTGCATACAAATATATATTAGTTTCTATTGATTTATGCTCCAGATTTCTGTGGGTGTGGCCACAATGATCGGCCAGTCCTCCAATTGTTATTAAAGATTTGCAACTCTTCATCGGGACATTTGCAGTTGCAGCATTCCACTCGACCAGGGCCCTGCTACTGCCTCCAGGGCATTCAGGGGCACCATAGCAATGATGGGTGTTGGGGTCAGCCAGGTGGACGAAGGCTGAAATGCTGAAACGCGTTCCTGTTGTTTTTGTTGAATAAATTACATCAAACATTCGCCTTGGATTGCTGATCCTCTTTGCAAAGGAAAGGGGGGAAGTGGTAATATATAGCTAGATAGATAGATAGATAGATAGATAGATAGATAGATAGATAGATAGATAGATAGATAGATAGATAGATAGATAGAAAGATAGATAGATAGATCGATAGATAGATAGATAGATAGATAGATAGATAGATAGATAGATAGATAGATAGATAGATAGATAGATATTGGTGCCACCCCACTGCATTAACCTCTCCTCTCCTCAACATTCCAGAAAAGAGCATAGCACTCCAAAAGCAGGTACAGGTTCACAGTGAGTGCTGTGCTCTTTTCTGTAATGTTAGGAGAAGAGCGGCTTCATATATACATTTAAATTACTGAGTGGCAGTCACCCCTAGGTAGTTAAAGTTATGATGTAGTTTCTATAGAAACAGGACTTTTTGTTTGGCTAAAAACGTTTGCGCTGTTGGATGAATCTTCACAACATTTTCACCAAAAATGCGATGTTCACTTCAGCGTCTTTCTGGATAAGTTTCAGGATGATCCTTCAAGCGGGCACCAAGAAAAAGGGTGGTTCCAAAATGCTTTTGCCCCATGCATTTTTCCATGGGGATTTAGGGATAGTGCCCGAACAACTGGACGGCATTGCACCAAATTTGGCAGAAAAGCACCCTTTTTGTTATTTAATGTAGATCAATTCAGAAGTTTTTAAGAAATTAAAGAAAAAACAAATCTGTATATATAGGGATGCAAAGGTTATGCGAACCCTCCTGTTCTAGTGCTGAGATCTGATTGGCTACCAACACTACAACAAAGAGGTGTTGGCAGCCATGTTGGGACTGGACTTCAGATGAGTCCCAGAAAAAAAGATTAAACCTAAGGAAAGGTGCCAGGGGAGGGACTCCCTGACCCAATAGCTCTGGTGCTGGGATACCAGAGGGACCCCTCCATAGCTTTTATTTCATATGTCGGTGGGAGACACGTCTGATCTGCCAAAAAGTTTTTTTCAAAACCAAGTGCCGGCTCTCACGCTTGTTTAAATGCCGCCCCTGGGTGGGCCAGGTCCCGTGTGTATTGAAATTGTGAAGTTGGGGGGGCACCCAATGCCCCTGCGATTTCCACCTCCCTGTGGATAATCTTTCATCAAATGCAGGGGGCTTCCCAGCCCCCATGCAGTCCTGGGGATTGCCACTCCCCAGGGCCAAAGCATTCTGTGTGCTGGGGGCTGCCTGGCACCCCTGCAGCACTGGGGACCGCAACTCCCTGAGGCCATTGAAATTATGAGTGCGGGTAGCCACCCGGCCACCCCGCAGTGCCAGGGACCGCCACATCCCCAGGGCCACAATAACAAAAATGAAGGGGTGCGTTGTGGACCCCTGAGCCCCAGGGACCACCACCTCCCTGGAGCAAATAGAACATTAGAGCGGGCCGTGTTGTCCCTCCTGGTGGAACCATATATGGCCCTGGGGACCGTCCCCCACAGGGGCTAACTCCTGCTATGTCCCAGGGTGCCCATCCAAATTCAGCAGTTATAGTTATGTTATTTCAAGTAACTACAACTTGCGCTCTAAGGTAACTATACCTCACCCCCCGCCCCCGCCAAAAACAGTTTTCTCTTCAATAATTTTACTGCAAATGTTACAGTGATATCATTAATGATGTCATAGAAAATGTAATGAGTGATGTAATATCTGGGGTAATTAGCAGTGCATGGTGAGGGCGTGAGTTACAGTTACCTTAGGGCACAAGTTATAGTTAATTGAGATAACCATAACTATAACTGCTGAATTTCTCAGATTTTGTGTGAGTAAATTCAGAACCTAACTACAATATCCCTGTAACCTTAGGTTTTTAAGTGAATTTCCACGTTTTTCAAATTCTATATCCTGACTATCACATTCCTGTAACCTTTGGTTTTCCAGTGAATTTCTAGGGTTTTTTAACTTAATTTCAATTACTTCACATTAATCAAAATACTGTACGTGGAGGCTGGCCCTGCAGGCAACCCCCTATGACCACCTCGACTGTGCACAGCATGGAATGTCTGCAGGGCCTGGTCTGTGAATGAAGAAAGCATCTTCAAAATCTGTGATAAAGGCATTTGTAGGGGTCCTTTTAGTAGGCTTTCCATCATCCTGGCAAAATGGCGGGAAGATGTTGCATACAACTAATGTATGTGGTGTGGGGGCAAAAGAGTAGAGCTTCAAGGACAGTTTTCATACTTGTAGTTTTTAAAAGTGAGGACAGGATTTCTGGTCGCAGCAGCAGATGACAAGTAAGAATCCAGTTTTCATAGTCACTACATGCGATATTGTGCTAGAAAAAACAAGGATGCATGCACCTCCATCGAGGATAACAGATAACTTTTCATGGTGGAAATGGAGAGAAAACACACTTGCATTACCTTGACCATGAGCAAGAAATTAGGATGATTAGTACTTCTCAGAAGTGAAGCTTTAACCTAGGCACCTGCTTTGTTTAAATGTGTAAGTGCTCCCCATTGAGGTTTGATTTTTATGAAATAAGCATCATGCTAGAATGAAATCTGCCCTGCATATGTATCCTAGAACTGACTACCGTTTTGTGCAGTATGTCAACCGAACTGGAATACTTTCTACAGGCTAATTCATGATTGCTACCTCATTGGGAAATTGTATAGAAGATCTCTGACACTACAGCTGCCAAAGAATGCCATGGAAATGTCTCCAGTGACCTTGTGTCTGTAACATTGCTAATTTGAGTGTTCCTCAAACATCTTCGCTATTACCTTTTCGAGGTGTAAGCAAGTTTTCTCTCCAGTTGCACCTCAAAACGTTCTCTTTTCTTCCTTGTGGGAGACCGTGGGGGGAGCTTCAAGGCCACATGGTCCCAGCTGGCTCCCTGACTCCTGCGAGAGCTGGCACTGCTCCTGAGTTCATAAAGCTTCTGAAAATGCAGCTCCCTGCAGGTTGGAGCAATAGTTTCATCTCTGTCCCTGCCCGCGGGCAGGGAAAGAGGTGAAAAGTCCGCTTCCAGCAAGCAGGAGCATTTTCTCAGCTATTGTTTGCTGGAATTGGAGTGCTTGCTATTGTTTAGAGAGAGCTGTCACAGCACCTACCAAGCAAAAGTAAACAGCTATCTCCTGAAGGTGGGTACCTCAAGAGGCAGCAGATGCCGGCCATCGGGGGTGGTGGTCCCCAGGGCTATATATGGCTCCTGGAGGCCCCCTCCTTCTTTAAAAATATCTATTTGGCCCTAGGTAGGTGGGGGTCCCCAGGTCCGGGGATCTGTGCAGACCCCCTTGTTAAATGTTATCCTAGCCCTGGGGAGGTGGCGGTCCCCATTGCCCGGGGGAAAGTGGTAGTCCCTGGGGTCTGGGGGGTCCATGCAGTCCCCCCATACATCTATAAAAAATAGCCGTGGGAAGGTGGTGGTCCTCTGGGCTGGGGGGTCTTTGAGCCCCCCCTTTCATAGTTTTAAATGGTCCCTGGTGCCCCCTCCTTAATAATAAAAATAAGTAGGTTCCGGGACTTGGCCCACTTGGGGACAAAATTAAAAGCAGGTGCGGAAGACTGCACTTCCTTTTTGAAAAACAATTGTGGTGAAATTTACCAATATTCATGAATTTCACTGTTATTTTGTTTTGTAATTCTTTGTTGCCCTGAAGTGTTCCAGGGGGACCCCAGGACCAAGGCTAAGGGGTTAGGGTGTTCTCACCCTGCCCCCTTTTCATTTTGTTTTGTGTTTTTTTGTGAGACTTGGCTGAAGCCAAAAAAAGCTGCCAACACTTTCTGGTTGAAGTGTTGACAGCCAATCAGATCTCAGCAGGAGATTGGGACTATGTGTAAAGTATTTACACTTCTAGATGTACAAATCTGAATTCCCTTTAATATCTCAAAAATTACTGAACGGAGTCACGCCAAATACAAAATGTGTGATCCCTAGACCAAAAGCTATCTTTCTCCCAAATTTGTTATAATTCTGTCCAGCAGTTTGATCTGTAGTCGTGTTCAAAATCTATCTCTATTTGAATTAAAATGTGAAACACACTTTTTTCACATCCTCCTTTTTCTTAGCCCCTGCTTGACAGATAACCCCAAAACTTTCCATGCTCAACAAGACCCTTGGGCACACTTTTGGGAATATTTTGTGAAGATTCGTCAGACGGCACCAAAGATATAGCCAAGTCCAAAAAAAAATGTTCATGGAAAGTAGGTCCTAACTATATATATATATATATATATATATATATATATATATACACACACACACACACACACACACTAGGGGCTTTGAGTTAGCCCTCTTCATCCAATGGTCTTTTTAACTGTTATTCACATTTTTATAACACACACCAGCATACAGCATAGGGCAATGTGGTCACCCAACTTAAACATGTTTTTTTAAAATTGTGTGTGATGGCATTTTGCTTAATTACCTGTGCATAGCCACTCCAGTGTCAGGGCTAGTGAGCCAATAATTAACTTTGCCATTTTTTATTTTCCATTACCTTTTTCTTTTTTTGTGCTCATTCTTCTATGCTTAAACTATATACTCAGGTTACTGTGTCCAAGCAATCATAACCTCGAGACAAGGCCTGTGTAAATTACATTTTACTGCTGCAATTTACAGTTGTGGCAGATTTTGGGGTTATCTTGACAAATGGCAGTTTTGATGTGGTCCACCTCACAGGAAATTTATTTTATACCTTATAACTATGTGATGCTGAACATCAAGAGCAAGAGGGCCAGGCTCAATATTCAATACAAGCACTGTGACACAAAGAGTAGGGTTATGATGTTTAATGCATAGGGCAGCCAAGTATCATAGGCATAGGAGAGCCCCTCTTAACAACAATCCAGGCCCACTTAAGGGCAGCGACATTCATAACTGATGAGCGCTGGTCCCACGGCCTCCTGTGACCTAGCTGCACTCAGGCCACTTCGATCTGAGGAGGGCAGTTTCGGGGCTGTGTCACTTGCATGTAGACCGGCTGGTTGAGGGCACCTGAGTCAGCTGTGGGGCTCCAGGAGCTGTGTTGATGGCTCGCAAAATGTTCACCTAGCTGTAGAGACAATACCTCTGGTAACGTGTGTTGGCAGAGTACACAAGAGCTTTATTTGCTGCTTTTATTTGTTTTAGGTAATTTCCTTGTCATTAACATTTGACCTTTTCATATTAGCTATCAGTCAGCGTGTGGATTCGAGAGATTAAGAGCAGCCAGCGCTCCCTCCCTCAGAAGCTACTGTCCACTGAGCTCTCAAGCCATCACTTTTTAAACAGGAGTGAGCTATGCTGTAGACTTCACATTCCCGGCAAGTGAATGTAGGCAATGAATTGGGTGTGGGCTTTTCTCAATGCGCCTTGGTATAAGCGTTTCACACTCGATATAACAATGTGGGCAGAATTTTGCGGACTCTCATGGCATTTTTATGTTACTTCGCTAAATTCCATGGAGTACAACTGTGTAAGTTCCACCCACCCCTAGTGCACTCCTGCAGCTCTTTAGTTTATCTGTACATTCATATCCTAATCACCAGGGAGTATGTGGGTGTCATGATGTGCGACACCTGAGTGAAGTTAGATTGAATAAGATCAATCTCCTGCACCCTTTCAAGTTTCTCAGTTGAGAAATGAAAGCAGTGAGAACTCTTTTAGGAAAGTAATAAAAACTTGGCTATATCCACATTAACCAATAGTTATGCTCACCATTGTTTTTGGGTCCTAACCCATGCATATTCTTACCTAGCGTGGGGAATCCTTCGGGTAGCCAGGCACTTTATAAGCCACAATATGACGCAATACAATTTGTACAAAGCATTCTTGCAGATGGAAACAGCTTGATCTGGAAGTTTTCAATCACAAAAATGCTTTTCAATATGTACAAAACACAAATTGCAATTCTGTAACAGGTTACCAAATGTTTGTGATTTGGTATTTGGAAGGGAGGTGTTTAGGGTGTCCCTTCCGAATACCGATTCTGAATGGGATGTATGATTGTTTTGTGACAAAATTACACTTGAAAAACATTCATATTTTACTGACTCTTGAAGGAAGTGGTAACCCATTCCCAAATGGAAAGGGGTCCTCCAGGAACCCCTTCCCCTTTGAGAATGGGAAGCAAATGTTTATTAAGAGCAGGCAGTGGTCCCACCACTACATACTCACAAAAAATGAAACTTCACAGTTTCATTTTTTTCTTTTTGAATGCATCCCATTTTCCTTTAAGGAAAGCAGGCTTTGTTTAAAAAAAAAAAAAGATTGCTTTCTTTGAAAGCAATCACAAAGATGGTGGTCTTCTGACTCCAGCAGGCAGCCATCCCTGTGATGGCTGTGATTCCTAATGGGTCGCAAATTGCAACCTACCTCACTAATATTCATGAGGTAGGTCTATTTCCAACACACTAGGAATCGCAAATGAAACTCAAAAGAGTTTCATACATTTGAAATAGTGATTTCCTAATTGCGATTCACAGGAAATCACAATTAGAAAATAACTATTTCAAATCTTCATACATGTGGCCCCATATTTTCGGACCTGTATGATCTAGCCATTTTCTCTCATATCATCTCAAGTCCTATTGTCAGTTGTCAGTAGATTATGATTTGTCCTTGGTCACTGAGATTAAAGAGGTTCATACTCTGTGGATGCCTTTTAATTTCCTTCCTTTCCTCACAAAGTCTCAACAATTGCTGTATGTGTTTCCTCACGGCTGGGGTATTGTAACTGCATGTGCTTGGGCCTTTCCAAAGAATGCATAGAATTGTTTCTCAGTTCATCTGAGAAATGGGGACTCTAGTTGGCAATGGCTTGTACCACACCCAAGTAAGGACCCTCACTCTAGTCAGGGTAAGTGAACAACACAGCTAAGATAACCCCTGCTCACCCCCTTGGTAGGTTGGCGGGAGCAGTCAAGCTTATCTCAGAGGCAATGTGTAAAGTATTTGTTCACACACACAGTAACCCTGTGAAAACACCATGAATGTACCAGTTTAGAAAATAGCCAATATCTATCTGGGTAAAACAAGACCAAAAGAACAAATTACACAAGTAACAATATGAAGTTTTAAAGATTAAACCTCAGTAAAGCACTTAGAAACACAATAGCTCCAACTGGGGCTATCACAACATCTTGGCAGAGTTGTTCCCAACAGTCCAATACTACTCGCGAGGGAGAGCGAGCCAGTCATGGACCGAAGGTGCCGTACCTTTGGAAAATGAGGAAACAAAGACATTGCACTGAGTCAGGGAGGTGAAGCATTGCTGGAACCAGTGCAGTGTTGGTTACTTACTACTACCAGGGAGATGAGGTGTTGGTTACTTACTACTAGGCAGGGGAGGTGAGGTGTTGGTTCCTTATGGTTGCAGGGGAGGTGATGCGGTGTCAGTGGCAAGACGTTGGTTCCTTGTGATCCAGCAATGTCGATGAATCCAGCAGGTCAAGACATGTGGCATCGACTTTGCGGTGCCGTGATTACGCCACGGGAAGACAGGTGCTGCGACGAAGTCAGGGGCACCGCACTCAGGACTCCTGATTTGGCAGGACTTTGGAAGTGCTGTGGCGGCATCGGGTCTGTGACTTCCGTCATGGTTGTTGTGCTCAGCGGGGACCACGGCTCCATCTCAGTCAGCAACATGGAGTCGGGTAATGGCACCAGTTCCGAAGTGGCTCTGGAGTCAATGTACCTGGTTTCTACTTGGTTACACCAGAACTCACTCCCAAGGACCCAGGAACTGGATGATTCTAAAGTTGTGATCTCAGAGGTCCAGTACGTATACTCATTTCTGCCTTTGAAGTAGGCAAACTTCAAATGGACGTTTTTGTGGTGCACAAGACCCTGCCTTTCCTGCCCTAGCCCAGCCACACTCCGGGAAGTAGAAGACTACATTGTGTAAGGACAGGCACAGCCCTATTCAAGTGCAAGTTTCAGCTCCTCTCACCATTCTAGTCCAGGGAGATGCATCAGGATATGCAGGGCAGAACTCAGCTCCCTTTGTGTGACTGTCTAGGTTGAATTCACAAACAGCCCAACTGTCATCCTGACCGAGATGTGTATTCCACAGACCAGCAGAGGCACAGAATGTTTAAGCAAGAAAATGCCCACTTTCTAAAAGTGGCATTTTCAAACTTCACAATTTAAACACCAACTTCACCAAAAGATGTATATTGAAAATGTAAGTTGAGACCCCAAACTCCAGATCTCAATCTGCTCCCAAGGGGAAATTACACTTAAAAGATATTTCAAGGCAATCCCAATGTTAACCTATGGGAGAGATAGACCTTGCAATAGTGAACACCTAATTGAAACACACCAGTACATGTCATACCTTTCAAATACACTGCACCCTGTCCATGGTGCTGCCTTGGGCCTACAATAGGGGTGACTTAAATATAGTAAAAGGGAAGGTTGGGCCTGGAAAGTGGGTGTACTTGCCAGGTCGAACTGGCAGCTAAAACTTGGCATACAGACACTGAAGTGGCAGGTCTGAGACATGTATAGAGGGATTCTCTTGTGGGTAGCACAATCAGTGCTGCAGGCCCACTAGTAACATTTAATTTACAGGCCCTGCGCACCCAGAGTACATGCTACTAGGGACTTACTACTAAATCAAATATGCCAATCATGGATGAACCAATCACAAATACCATTTAGACAGAGAGCACTTTCACTTCAGCACTGGTCAGCCGTGGTAAAGTGCCCAGAGTCCTAAAGCCAGAAAAATGGAAATTCAGCACAGGATGAAAAAACAGGAGGTCAGAAACCAAAAAGACAGGGGAAACCCTCAGCAAGGGCCATTTCCAAGAGTCCATATGGTAATTTATTAAGTATGAGTTTTGCTGTTGACTGAAATGTTTCAACTATATCATCCTGGTTGCTCAACATGGCCTACGCTACTAGTAATTCATAGTACTAGGACTCTGAGTGGCAGAACAGCTTCTGGACTTCATTCGCCAATGATCTAAGAAAGCAGTACTCCCATAATAAATGCAGGACGGCATTGAATATCTGGTGGGACCTGAGTTAGCTGCTGGATCGTTAACATGCTTTTTCATATGTACAAAACACAAATTGCAATTCAGTAACATGTTACTGATTCACAATTTGTGTTTAGAGATTAGGTAATTGGAAGAGGCGTGTTTAGGGCATCCCTTTCAAATACCGAATTACAGTGCTATTTATTAATGTTTTGCAATCAAATTATGCTCACAAATGAGAACCAGCCCCATTGGACCAATTCCCCTTTGGGAAGGTAGAACAAATATTTGGGCCAAGAGACCACTGCCTACTCTTAAAAAATGAAACTTAAACATTTCATTTTATTGAAACACATCCCGTTTTCCTTCAAGGAAAACGGGCTGCATTAAGGAAAAAAATGCTGTTTTTTAAAGCAGTCACAGACATGGTGGATTTGCTGACTCCAGCTGGCCACCATCCCAGTGACTGCTGAGATTTCTAATAGGTCACAAATTGTGACTCACCTCATTAATATTTATGAGGTAGGTCTATATGCAACCCCAAATGCTATCTGAAACTTGTAAGTTTTCTTGCATTAGGAATTGTTTAAAGGTGGGGGTGTGTCCAAGATGGCAACGTGAGAGG
The DNA here is from genome assembly GCF_031143425.1 of Pleurodeles waltl. Classification (NCBI taxonomy): domain Eukaryota; kingdom Metazoa; phylum Chordata; class Amphibia; order Caudata; family Salamandridae; genus Pleurodeles; species Pleurodeles waltl. The sequence goes on along the minus strand of NC_090449.1, from coordinate 208,058,541 downwards.
ACGCTCAGTAGAGAGCTCCGCTCACGGCCCAAAAATAATCCTGAAAATACCCGTTCCCTGGACACCCTGACTCAATTCACAGTGAGTCAGGAGCGGCACCATCGACGCGAACTGGTCTGGGCCTGAGCAGGCTGCGGGGTGGTGTCCGCGCCCGGGCCCCGCTGAAGGCCGGCGCATTCCGACTGCTGGACTCGGAGCTGATGGCAGTCGAGGACGGTGGGCACCCGAGGTGAGAGGACGATGAGGGTGTTGTACTGTCGGTGAGGGCTAACGTAGCCGCCGCCTGACATGGTGCCGAAACGGGCCATCGGACCTAGGGAGATCGTGGGGGTGCCGCAAGAGGGTGGAGGGCGAGGGCACTGGGACGGGACACAGCTCAACAGCGCTGAAATTAGCGGAAATATAGTGGAGGTCGGTTGGATTCGGTAGCGCCACAGACCCCCGAGCTATGTAGGTGTGACGGCGAGCACCCCCAGAAACAAACAGAACACAGAGCCAGGGTGCGGAAAACAATTACACTGGAGTCTGCTTGCTGCACGGACTGGTCCACGCGAGTTGGGAGATGCGGTGCGCCTTCCCACAATGCACTGGACAGAGGTACACACACCGCGGTGCGCGGACCCACGGGCGTGCACCCAGCCTGGGGGCCCTGAGGTGACCTTTTTGGATATCGTGTGGCAGAAGCCCGGGCAGAGTTCGCAGCCCGGACCGGGCTAACATCGCAATGCCGCTTGGGTGCTCTCCCCCCCATGACTGCCCGCTTCACAACACACAACTGATGATCCTGTGCGAGCCCCCCCCGGAGGACTCATCGTGGACACCCAGGCAAAGAAAAATACCCACATGATCCGGCGCACCCAGGGCTAATGCAAACTGAGACGCCTGTGTCACTCTGGACCGGTCACGCGACGATCCGTGACAAACTCACAGGGTGCACACAATACAAAGCAAGGCATATACTCAACTCCATAAGTAATGCACAACATGCCTAAAACGGACACAAAAATGGTGAAACCGAAACCCCCCCAGGGGCCAACTCGAAGTCAGACCCACAGTCCCATCACTAGAAACAGACACAGAACTCAACTCAAATGCACTACGCAAAGTGACAGAGACATTGGCCGCCCACTCCACACAAATTGAGAAAGTTCTGCAAGTGGTACTTGACACCAGAACTTCACTAGAGGGCAAAATAGACACACTGGTGGAAGAAGTCAACATCCTCCGTATGGAACATCGGAAACTAGCAGACAGGGTCACTACAGCTGAAACAACCCTTGAAAAGTCACAACCTGAAATCGAAGAAATGAAACTCGGTCTCCAACACCAGGAATCTGAAATACTAAGGCTGCACAAGCGTGCTGATGAATCAGAAGGACTTTCATGCCGCAATAATGTGAGATTCCTAGGGTTCCCTGAGAGGATTGAACTTCCAAACGCGGAGTCATTTCTAGAACGTTGGCTCAAAGAAACCATATTAACACCTCGCCATTCCTATCGGTGGAACGTGCACATCAAATACCGGGAGGCCCCCCCCCTCCCAGGAGCCCCCCCCCTCGCCCACTAATTGTGAGGTTCCTAAATTACCGGGACAGAGATCAGGTACTGAAGGGCTTCCGTACTTCTGGTCCAATAGACATTGAAAATGCAAAAATCACGGCTTATACAGACTATACAGCCGAAGAACAGCATAAACGTGCCACCTTCCACACAGCAAAACAAGTACTACTAGATAAAAACTATTCATACTCCCTAATGTACCCGGCCAGATCACGAATGGTGGATGGTGACAGATATCACATATTCCCAACATCGGAAGATGCAAGGACCTGGGTACACTTGAAGGGACTGGCAGACCCTACCACGGAAACTTTAGAACAAAAGGAATGGTTGACCCGACAGCACGCCGAAAGAAAAGATAAAAGCCCAGAACGGTGTCATGCCCAACTAAGTCACAAGAAGCGGACGAACAAGCTCAAGCCTTAAAAGTAGTTAACAGATTCTCGTGCATATGGCCACAACCCAATCAAGACACCAACAACTCGGACTCTGACTCAACGAGTAGTCAACATGGCCCATCCACATCACGACTAACCTCCGGCGCAACCTTCACCCCACAATCGGCAGATGAACTCTAAAATAACACGCGAATACTACAACCGTACAAATTCACGTGTCTACACAAATGCAAAAGCATAATAAGTGTTGCAGAAGACCAGTCTGCCCAAAGGATAATGGCGAATGAACAAACTCAATCACAGACCCCTAAGAAATACAAGCAGAGGACACATTAATATACAACCCACTACAATAAGAGAATAAAGACTCTAAAAGGCACAACATAGTGTCCAGATGGGAATTGGCCATATCCGTAGGGGCCGGAACGCAGGAGCTATCTTGGACTACACATCAACACTCCCCCTAATCCAGTTGGGTTACCGAATGGACCTCGATGAAACCAATGTACACAGTTGCACCAGTTGTGCCTGGCAGCTCACAGGTAGACTAATTAATGTAAGTTGTATCATATCTTCTTCTTTCCCCCTCTTCCCAACATGCTCTACATTCTTATACGCAGGAGAGGCGGGGGGCCCGGTGGGGGCGGCGGATGTCTGGGGCCCGACGAGATCACTCCTGGGGAGGGAAATACACTACACCACGAATCCCAAGCATAATGACGTCATATAACATAGTAACCTGGAACGTTAGGGGCTTTGCCAATACCACTAAAATGGGGCAGAATACACGCCTACCTTAAACGCCATAAGACACATATCGCTATTTTACAAGAGACACATCTAACCGCACAGGAATTGGGCAAAATTGGCAAAATCTGGTCTGGCATGGTATACGGTACTAAAACCTCATCATATGCGAAAGGGGTACTGATTTGGATCGCCCCTGGCGTTCCCTATGCAATCCAAGACGTTCACATAGATACTAACGGCAGGTATGTCTGCCTGGTCGGAGAACTATTTGGCAGACAACTAGTAATAATTGGGATATACGCGCTAAATACTGGACAAGTGGAGTTCTTTCGGGCCACAACCACACAAATACCGCATGATCCAACCATACCTACCATTTGGGGGGGAGATTTCAACAGTGTAGTAGAAGTGTCAATGGACAGATCCCATCCCCCATTGAAAGGCGCCCAGTGCAAGAACCTGTCTTGAATACTGGGTGCCTGGATACAAGTGAGGGAACTACAAGATGTTTGGAGATGCTTACACCCCATAGATAAAGAATACTCCTTCTATTCACCGGTACACCAGCTCCACAGGAGGATAGACCTACTGCTATGCTCAGCCAGGCTAACAGATATGATACACAACGCATCCTACATGGCAAAAACCCTATCGGACCATAGTCCCTTAATCGCAACACTAAAATGGGGCAAACAGCCAACACGTATACCCACGTGGCGCCTACAACCCACCCTAATACGAGATCCCCCCCTTCTGGAATAACCTAGCAGAAGAAATAAAGTCCTACTTCGCAATAAACACAAAGACGACTGCATCAGGCATGACGGAATGGGACAGACACAAAATAGTAATGAGGGGCATGTGTATGACAATGGCGGGGGGGTCCGATGGGTATTAATCACAGAGCTACACGATAACGAAGGGAAAATACGAAATAAGGAATGCGAACTGGCCTTGGGCAAAGTCAACAGCGACAAACTAAATAATCTCAAAAAACAATGGAGTGCAATTGATACCCGCCTGCGAAAATACGATTATCAACACTATACAGCACGCCTGCATGCTGAAGGCGACCGCTCCAGCAGAATGCTGGCATGGTTAGCAAAAGGGACACAACGGGTCACCCCCATAAACACGATTAAACAAGACACGGGAACGATAGTAAACACACAACTAGAGAATAATGAGGCCTTTAAACAATATTACAGCACGCTATACAAAGCTGAACCCCCCCCCCACACCCATCACAAATGACAGAGTTTTTTCAAAATGCCCTACTGATACGCCTACATGCAGAACAACTAGAGGACCTAGACAAGCCCATAGATAGAGTGGAGATGTTACAGGCATTAAAGCAGCTGGCCCACAATAAAACCCCAGGGACAGACGGACTATCCATTGAATATTACCAGACTTTCACATCACAGACAATTACGCCATTCCAAACAATGCTACAGGAGACATACGAAACAGGACAATTCACAGACTCACAACGCGAAGCGACAATCGTAGTCCTACATAAAAAAGGACGCGACCCTCTGGACGTCTGCTCCTACCGACCCTTATCGCTATTAAATTCAGACTACAAATTATTAGGGAAAGTACTAGCGAACCGCCTCCTACCATTGATGACCACCTTGATGGCATAATACTTTTGTCAATATCAGGAATTTACTACGCTTAATGGCTGAGAACCCTGAAGCAGATCATTCTCCTGTGGCGGTCTCACTAGACGTCGAGAAAGCCTTCGACACGTTGGGTTGGCCCTTCCTGATGGCAACCTTACAAAAAATGGGATTCTGCGCAGAGTTCATGCGCTGGATATCCATATTATACACTAGTCCCAAAGCATGGGTCAAAACTGGTGCCATCATCTCGGAGAAATTCGACATAGGTAGAGGCATGCACCAAGGTAGCCCACTGTCGCCAATATTGTTCGCATTAGCAATAGAACCCCTCACAGCAAGATTGCGTAATGAAGCAACAAGATGGAGTATTCCAGACGGAGAGGAATTCCGCATCGTCTCCTTATACGCAGACGATGCATTATTACACCTACGCAACAACACTGAATCCCTAACGAACATATTACATCTGCTTAATAATTATGGTGCCTTGTCTGGCTTATGTGTTAACTGGGCCAACTCATGTATATTCCCCAGGCAGCTACTCCCAGAACCATGCGACTATACTGCAGTCGATAATGACCTAAAATGGGAACACACAACTTTTAAATATCTAGGTGTCCACATTTACCACAGCGCCTCTGATTTAAAAGACGGTAACTTAGACAGAGCAATTAGATCAATAAAAGGATCCATACCCTTCTGGTGTTCTTTACCTCTTTCGCCCATGGGCAGAGTGGCCTTGACTAAAATGATAGTGCAGCAAAATAGTACAGTAATCGAGGGAGCACAACGACTTATACTGCCAAAAACCCTCTTCACACAATTAACTAATTTACTGACTGAACTGATATGGGCCAACGGACGCAGAAGAGTGGCCATGACCAAGATCTGTCTTCCAGTAGAGAAAGGGGGTATGGGTACACCACAATTAGAACTCTACTATGCAGCAGCACAACTACTCTGGATCATGGCCTGGCTACAGGATCCCTAAAGCTCAGAGGGTTGCAAAGTGAGATCGTACCTGGGGCGCTCAGACGTGCTAGGTTGGCTCATAGGATACGAGCCCCCCTCACCTCATAGCAATGTTCTGATAACAGTAGCTGACCGTATATGGAGCCGCTACGTATCAAGGAGTACCCACACGCTACTATATTCACCCAAGATTCCACTATTAGCTATACCAGGAATAGATAAACTACAAGGTAGACCGGGCCTTACTTCATGGACCACAAAAGGTATACAACTGGTCGCAGACGACCACTTAATCTCCTATGCAAAACTAGCAGATAGATACACCTTAGGACCGGGCAGGTTCATTATGCGCGGGGCGCTTAAGTGTCTAATATGCAAAACATGGGGCTGCGGCAACTCAGAACCACCAACATCATCCACTCTACACGAAATATTGACAGGCGCTGGTACACAAACAAGCATCTCCTGGATATACCACACACTACAGGCCTATCCAGAAGAACCTCAACCACAAGCCAAGACCAGATGGGATAGGTTTTTACAAACACCCCTCACAGCGCAAGAATGGTCCATGGCCCTCACAACTACATGAGAAATGTCGCGCAATGCCCGCTTTAGATACACCCAACTTAATTATCTACACCAGACATACTTAACTCCAATCCACATCAAACGCATGTTCCCACAAGCTACACCTGAATGCCCAAGGTGCGGAAATACAGAAGCAGTCTTTTACCACATGACCTGGAACTGCTCTCCGCTACACCGAGTGTGGCATGACGCCACACAACAGATCACCACGTGGTCCGGCTTGCCGCTGACTCCCACACCAGAATCCTGTGTATTAGGAATACGCCACAGGCGCAATAAAGATAAACAAAAACACAGATGCGCGGACTTAGCGTTTGTCACGCATAAGCAACTCATCGCAACACAATGGAAGTCACCCGGTGCCCCAGACATACACAGATGGACCAAAGACCTGACTCACTGGACTAACGCGGAGATACAAGTGCTATGAACACTCCGGGACATCGGGATTGAGGTCAAGAATGCAGACATATGGGACACTTTCCTAGACCAGCTACAGGAAAAAGACGATACATGTCCACCTTAGATCACCAACATAACATTTACACAAAAAAATAAGTGTACAAGATGCCACGTCCGAGAGACCCCTCCCTCCTCACCTGCCACCCACCTCCAAAGAGCAAAGACTAGATCATGCGACCCCTCCGCTGCGCCCCCGTGCCCCTGCACGTCCTCTTACTCCCCTGACCTCCAAAAGCGAGACTCCAAGAATTCCCACAGAGCATTCCCCCAGTTACATCAACCCCCCTTCTATTATCTTCTATTATCTCCTTATTCAACCTCCACCCTCATTCTCCCCCTCTCCGCTAAAATTTCCTTTCTCTCCTATACGGAATTATGATAAGTGATGTTAATTATGGTATACACAAAATGCATAAAATATTATACTGTAAAGCAAAAAGTAATGTAACTTTCAGGAGAAGTAACCTGTAACATAGACTGATAAAATATTGTGATCACTGTACAGAAATGGAAAACTTTAATAAACAGATTTTTTTTAAAAAAGGAATTGTTTAAAGGTAAAAACTCTGAATACTTAAAAATTACAATTAAGAAATAGCAATTCCTTTTTTGTACATGTGGCCTTTTGCCTGTTATTAGCTCAACAACACTAGAAGCATCTGGGCTTACATTTAACTATATGCAGACAATAAATATTCACCAATGATAAAAAACACATAAAACACTCAAGCTTTCTTTACCGTTCTATGTTGATACATAAGAAAAATTAGTTAATACATTAAAGGGATTCAGAGTTAAAAGTGCCATTTTTTTAAGACGATATGTACCTATTTTTCAGTTTGTTCATTACAGTCAGATACTTAAATGTCTCGCTCACTCTCACAGCTGTATATTAAATCTTTATAGGGTAGGAAAGTTCATTACTTTCCTAGTCCATGAATGTTTCATGTGTGTCAGAATCATTACTCATACTTCAAATCATGTTCGATTATCATTAAAACTGCTTTGTTAGAGCAGAGTAGAGCTGTGCCACCTATTTGTTGCTCGTGGCATCATAATCTATGTTCTAAGTAGACTTCAGCAGCAAGAAACCGAAAATGACCAGGAAGAGACTAGATGAATGACTTCAGAGAAATGCATCCCCAGTAGCATACTGAGCTGAGATGCCATAATGAACTCTATGGGGGTTATTACAACTTTGGAGGAGGTGTTAATCCATCCCAAAAGTGACGGTAAAGTGACGGATATACCACCAGCCGTATTACGAGTTCCATAGGATATAATGGACTCGTAATACGGCTGGTGGTATATCCGTCACTTTACCGTCACTTTTGGGACGGATTAACACCTCCTCCAAAGTTGTAATAACCCCCTATGTCTGCTTAGCTTCAGAATGATATTGACAGGAGAAATCAGTCATGTTTTCAATAGCATGATTATGACACCTTGCACGAAACAATGTTCACATGTTCTTTGGGGGGGGCATCCTATTCAATGTTTTACCTAGCTACAACCGAATTTACAAAGACCGGACAGCATCTGCGTTCCCCACCAGCTACAACTACCACAGTTTCTTTCATGCCTTTAAGTTCACTTCCCTGTTTGCCTTGTTGTGATGGGAGTGTTCACATCCTGATGTGAAGATTACCCGAGGGAACCTGAAACCTTCCTCTTCTCTCCCCATCATTTGGTGCCCTGAATTGTCTTCTCCTTGCCACCCTCCTAAGCTTGATGGGGTTTACCATTGGCGGTGCTACGTGCAATGAACCACATTTCAGCTGTAAGTTGGGGGCTCCCACCTCTCTGAAACGTGCTTTCCAGCCATTATATTTGACTGTCCCTATTTGGCACCTGGCATAATTGCAGTTGTTTCGATTTTTCCTGTTACCTAGTTTATCCTTGATACAGGGTCTTCCCGACGTGGCTTCTTGATACATTCTCTCTATCACCATTGTGAAACCTGGCGGCCTAGCCTCTGTCTCCCCCTTCAAACATATAGGCCCTCATTGCGAACTTGGCGGTTCGGCCCACCATGCTGGCAGCCAGCATGGCGGGCCAAACCGCCAAATAAACAACATGGTGATGGCCGGCAGCCGTCACCCACCGCCATGCTCCCGCCGCCACCCTGCGTATGTTTCCAATGCCACCAGCCATTTCCTGGTGGGATATCCCGCCAGGAAAAAACTGGTGGAGGGGGTGCCCCTGCACTGCCCATGCACTTTGCATGGGCAGTGCAGGGGCCCCGGTGCAGGGACCCATCGCGCATGTCACTGCCTGATTTATGGACAGTAACTTGTGTGAGAGGTGCTGCTGCACCCGCCGCACAACAACATTGGCGGCGGCTCCTCATGGAGCTGTCCTCAATGTTACGGCCGTGTTCCACACCAGGCCAGTGGACGGAGACACTCTCTCCGCCCGCCGGCCTGCCAGGGAGTTCATTCTACGGCTGGCGGGTTGCTGGTTCGGGTGCAGCACGCACTCTCTCTCTTTTTTCTATTCTCTCTAGCGGTATAAGGTTCTATATAGGATGGTAGGGTGTCCATCCTTTCGGATTCAATGTGTAATGAGATGCATCTCACCATCCAGAGAGAAAACCTAACTTCCAAGTTGCAGGTTATGCCACTACTCTTCAACATGGTACCAGTGCCCTGGTTTTTCTGGGGCAATTCAGCCACCGTTCACCCTTCATTCTTTGGTCCCACTTACAGCCAATCTCCAGGCAGCAACTGTGACCCTATTGAAGCAGTGCTTATTTCGATCCTCAAGGCTTGCCCTGTCGCTACGTCTTTGGGGCCCTAGTTTCACCAGAGACGATACACTACCCCAAACAGAGACCAACTTAGTTGGGTGTGACTCTGGGAGTCAGGGGCACCTTCCACGACTGTCATCAATGGACCTCTTTGCAGTGCCTTAACCAAGCCCTAACCTACTATTTCTTTCCCAACAAGTCATAGTATAATCCTTGTTCCTTCGGCTCCTCCCTTCAATCCTCCTACTCTTCTGCTAGAGAACCAGTTGTAACCAGCCTGGACATATCCATCTACTTTGACATTATTTGAACACAGGACTGAGTTTCTGTGCTAGTTGATCAGACCACTGAAAACCTAAAGCTTTGTGCACGCATTCTGCACACACACTCACAAAGAATTATTCCATTTTAAAAATTTTAATGTTAGGTACAGTCAAGCTATGATAAGAGACAAGTGTGTAACTTGTGGCTTGTCAAGGGAAAACATTGATGTTGAGACGTCCAGGAGTGGTACACAATATATTTGTTATGGATGGCTTCTATAGGACACCTCTATCGTTTACACCAGGTGCTAAATCTAACAACTAACTGCTATGATGTAGCAACAGTTGATAACAAAACTTCTTGCATACTGTTGCTAAATCATAACGGCCTTCCAGGCCTGGCTGACAGGGCTCTCTGAGAGCCTATTAGCGAAGCACTGCTTGTCTGCTTTGAATGAAAGATGAAAGAGCAGCTTCATGAGGGAGAAAGACAGCAAGAAAGGTGGCGGGTTGGTTAAGTATGCAGGTAAGGTATCATACTTCATATTTGTGTCATGGAAGAGAGGCCATGTTATGTATGGTGCCCCATTACTACTCTGTCTCTGCGTAGCAATTGAAAAAAGGGAAGGTGATTTTGTGGACCATACATAACACAAAAATACAGATGGGTGTTAGACCTGACAGCCTTAGAGTGGTCACCCCTAACTTTCTGCCTGCCTCTCTCCACTTTTTGACACTATTTTTGCTGGTTTTGGGACTCTGCGCACATTACCACTGCTAACCAGTGCTAAAGTGCATATGCTCCAACCCTTCAAACATGGTGCCTTTGGCTCATACCCAAATGGCTTATTTAATATGATTATACATCCCTAGTAAAGTGCATTACATGTGCCCGGGTCCTGTAGATTAAATGCTACTAGTGGGCCTGCAGCACCGACTGTGCCACCCACATAAGTAGCCCCTTAACCATGTCTCAGGCCTGTCATTGCAAGACCTGTGTGTGCAGTTTCACTGCCAATTCCACTTGGTATCTAAAAGTGCTTGCCAAGCCTTAAACCTCCCCTTTTTCTAAATTAGTCACCCCTAAGGTAGGCCCTAGGTAACCCATAGGGCAGGGTGCTATGTAAGTAAAAGTCAGGACATGAACATATGTATTCTATATGTCCTGGTAGTGTAAAACTCCTAAATTTGTTTTACACTGCTGTGGGGCCTGTTCCTTTCATAGGCTAACACTAAGGTTACCTGCATACATTGTTTGAGTGGTAGATTCTGATTAGAAATGGGTAATTAGGTTATATTTAGAATGGCCAGAATGGTAATACAAAATCCTAATGACTGGTGAAGTTGGATTTTATATTACCATTTTAGAAATGCCACTTTTATAAAGTGAGCATTTCTATGCACTCAAAACCTTCTGTGCCTTACAATCCACGTCTGGGCTGGGCTGGTTGACAGCTCCCCTGTGCATTTCACCCAGACAACCACAAAAACAGGATGCTCAGTCACACCTGCACACATCAGCATACTGAATGGGTTTTCCTGGGCTGGAAGGTTAAAGGGCCTGACACTTGCATTTCAAAGGGCAGTGGACTGCCCTCACACAATGGACTGCCAAATCCCCTACTGGGACCCTGGCAGACAAGATTGTACTGAAAGGGGACCCTGTGCACTTCTAAGTCACTCTTTGACGTCTCCCCCACGTCAAACCCTGCCAACTTAGACACTTCTTGACAAGATACCTCCTGGGAAAGAAACTCTGAACCAGAGCCTGCAACCTACCAAGAGAAGTTACCTGGCTGCCCAAATGACTCACCTGGACTGCTTTGCTGTAAAGGACTGCTGCCTTGCTGTTGCCCTGCTTCCTTGATGCCTTCTGGCTCTGCTGAGAAGGGCTCTCCAAGGGCTTCGATTGAGCTTGCCTCTTGTTTTCTGAAGTCTCAGGGCCAAAAAGACTTCATTTCTGCAAAGGACACGTGGTGCTGCAAAAATCGATGCACAGCCTGCCGGAATCAACGCACAGCCTGTCCTGGGAAAATCACTGCATCGCCGAACTGTAACGACGCAGTACGGCTCCTCGAGTGGAGAACAACGCAGCACCACCGTTGTGACCAGAACTTCGACGTGCGGCCCACCGGATCGACGCATCAACGAACAAGAATGACACAGCCTGACTTCCTGCAAGAGGAATCGACGCAGGACCTGCCGTGCAACAGAAATTTCCCTTCATCGCCCACCGGATCACGCAGCTCCTGTGACTTCATTCTGCACACCAAGGATTTCCCTGCATCCTCCCTGGGGCGTTGAAATACCCTGCAACCGGAAAAGGATCCAAGCCTGTGCGCCGGAAATCGACGCAAAGCCCTTGCTGCGTGGAAAAGCATTGACGCATCATCTGTGTGTGCCTGGCAAAACCGGCGCACACCTCCCTCTACGGTCCCGTGCGGATATCTTAGACGCAAACCAGATACTTTGTGCTTGCAAGAGACACTTATTGATTTTTTAGAACTAAAGACTCTATTTATCATTACAAAAGTGATATTTCAACTTGTATTTATCAAATCTTGATTGTTTTTTACCTCAGTCTACTCAGATAAATATTCTGTATTTTTCAAAACCTGTGTGGTATATTTTTGTGGTGTTATACTGTGTTATTGCATGATATATTACACAAATACCTTACACATTGCCTTCTAAGTTAAGCCTGACTGCTCAGTGCCAAGGTACTAGAGGGTGGGCAAAGGCTAATTTGGATTGTGTTTGACTTGCGCTGACTAGTGAGAGGGTCCTTGCTTGGATAGGGTGTAACCTGACTGCCAACCAAAGACCCCATTTCTAACAATGGGTAAAAAGTTAATTACAGGGACCTTTTTCTTCACACTTTGTCAGCTTTGGAGTTGTCAGGAGACTTAGGCCCATGTTTATACTTTTTGATGCAAAACAGCGCAAAAGCAGTTTTGCGTAAAAAAGTATAGCACCGGCTTGTGCCATTCTAGGACGCCAGCCGGGCGCAAAATTTATAGAATGACGCAATCCGGTGCAAATGGTGGGCTAATGTCATTGAAAATGGAAAATTTTGTTAGCCGGGTGGGGGTGGTGGTATGGCAGAAATGGGTTTTGCACCAAAAATGAAGATAGGCTGGTTAGAGAAAAACAATTACTTTAACCATCTTAGCATAATTTCTTGATGCAAAACCATCCACACCACATGACTCCTGTCTTATAAAAGTCAGGAGTCATGCCCACCACCCAATGGCCAGCACAGGGGACAAGGGTCCCCTGTGCATGGCCTTTGCACCCATGCCATATATGAGGGTCCATTCCAGGGCCCCCAATGGCACTTTAAAGATGGTGTTTGACCATGGAAATGGGTCCACAGGTCCCCTAACGCCTGCCCTGACCCAGGCGTTAAATAATGGTGCTGAGCAGGCTTTGCAACATTATTTAGACCCACCTCCCTCCCGTGCACAATTTATGCGTGGGAGGATAAATAAGGCGCTAGGGCCTTAGAGTCATTTTTTGGATGGGAACACCCACCCTGCATCTCATTGACGCAAGGTGGGTTTACGCATCCAAAAAACTTTAACTCCAATATTTTGACGTTAGACTAGTTTAGTGTAAAAATATAAATAAGGAGTTAAGTTTGCGCCGAGTTAGCGTAAAAAAAGGGTGATAATCCAGCACAGAGTATAAATCTGGGCCTATAAGCCTTCACTTCCACTTTCGTAAGGGTTGGTGCTCTGAACTGTACGTATGTATCCAGAGATGGTCAACCAGGGGGATTTACCATGCCTTTGACAGAGGATGGTGGGGGTTCTCTTACCGGCATTTGAAAGACTACCACTTCAGCTTTCCTGACCATCCCCACCAATCATTACAGGCTAGACTTTAAAAGCTGTGGGCCATTGCACTTTGGTAAGTCTGTGCTGCATTCTGTTCTTCATTACTGAGGCTCTTAATTTAGGTCTATACAAGATTCTTTAAAAATATGTGTTGGATAATTACCCATCCAAACTATGGTTATTTGATTGAGGCAATGGTATTGTTTGCGTGTTTCTATGAATGAAGCAATGACCAAGAAGAATAAGAAAAAAAGGGTAATGCCCACATCACTTACTGGTAACCATCATTACTCTGATTCTACTTTCCTCCATTGGTTACAACCAGCCATGCTTCTCCTCTGGTGCATGTCCAAAACAGTGGCTTTCATAAATATTTAGGAAGTGGGTTTAATGTATTCCTCCTACTTTTGGTCCCACCGGGATGAGGGATTTCCTGGTTAACGTTGTGTTTCTTTCCTTTAACAACAGTGGACGAACTAGTCTCAGAAGTTAACAAAAGAGTCACCTCCACATGTTTTAGGACTAGACAAAGGAAGGAAGGATAGGAGTAATGAGAAATATCAGAATTTAAACTAGGTCTTCCAAAGCACATGAGATATTGCAAGTGAATTCAGAAAGAAACTTAGAATCTGATTCCAAGTTCGACGAAATTCTGGGGGTCATTTACCTTAACCGCCAAATACTTATTCTTCGGATACAGCAAGTACCATGGATTATGAGGTTGACAGGAGAGAAGAATAAACTGTGTGCAAAAAGAGAAGCACCCACCTCTCCATTTTTGCAGTTGCTATGCACATTTTCCACTAGTACATTTCTGTAGCTTTGACATAGTGAAATTTGTCAGGGGAAAATTGTAGGGTTGCGCTGTTTCAACAAAACTCTGAATTCTAATCTCAAACAGAAGAGTGCACCAAATTCACCACCCCATTTGGATTCATAGCCTAAGGTCACACCTGCCCCAGAGGGATATTCCATATTTATTGGACTCGTAAAATCCAAATCCCTGGGGGTCAGAATGTATAGTGTGCAGTAAATTCTGATTTTATGGGTTTTGCCCTAAACATGCGGCACTACATGCAAACTTGTGCGTTCTACGCCAAAAGACATGTGTCCAAGTATTCATTAGGATTTTCCCCTGGTATATGTTAGCATTGTTGACCTGCTAAAATGGGTTTAGGGGGTGATTCTAACCCTGGCGGTCGGTGATAAAGCGGCGGCCAACCCGCCAACAGGCCGGCGGTCCAAAAAATGGAATTCTGACCCTGGCGGGAACCGCCAACACAGGCCGCCACATTAACACTCCGCCCGCCACGGCGGTACAAACAAACAGCGCGGCGGTCACCGCCAACAGACAGGCGGCAGACAATGTACCGCCCACACTATCACAACTCACCAATCCGCCACCTTTTCCGGGGCGGGAGCACCGCCGATAAAAACACGGCGGAAACAGACTACGAACGGGAAAACGCGCACCTCTACGCACTCCACGAGGAAGGAGGACAGCATGGAACCCGAATTAAATATCCTACCTGCTCTCGTCTACCTGCTCATCTACCACGAGTACGAACGCCGGCGCAGACGACAACGGTGAGTACTGCACCTACGACACAGGGGAGGGGGGAGGACGAAAGGTTACGGCACAAACATATGCGCCCCCCACCCCCCCCAAACTATGTACACACCAATGCAGAGCAACAAGTCACAGTGACACCCCCCAAAACCCCGTGAAAAAAGCAAGGACATAATTAAATTGTGAATCGAAATTTATGGAGAAAAAAAAAGCCACTGATAAGTCATGGTCAAATAGCAATAACAATGTAAAAAAATCAATTCAATATTTAGTGCATACGATAAACCGAGGCAATTAGTCCTGCACATCTAACGAATTTCCAAGTGTCCGTGGGCCAAAGTGTATCAACACAAGGGCAAAGCCCACACAGGAGACCTGAGTCCTTTGGAGAGAACACTGCAGGGGCATATGATGACAAAACTACAGGCACCTCAGGGGGAAGGGAAGGGGGGCGCACCACAGCCACATGAGTCCACGACGCCAGATCCACGAAGGGGCCACCATGCCCACTGTGCCATCCTGGGGAGTGCAAAGCCACAGTCTCTCAAGTCTCTACAGTGGGTGGCTTGCCCACTGTGCCATCCTGGGGAGTGCAAAGCCACAGTCTCTCAAGTCTCTACAGTGGGTGGCTTGCCCACTGTGCCATCCTGGGGAGTGCAAAGCCACAGTCTCTCAAGTCTCTACAGTGGGTGGCTTGCCCACTGTGCCATCCTGGGGAGTGCAAAGCCACAGTACATCAGGTGGATAACAGTCTCCACCGGTCAAGGAGGAGGCATGGTGGGCACAGTGAACCGTGAACAGTATCTCGAGACAGATCCGGCACTGTCATTGTGCCAGTGGTGCTTCAGACGGCGGGGCCCAGCGGAGCGGTGCTTGACAGGAAGGGCCCAGCGGAGCGGTGCTTGAGACGGCGGGCCCAGCGGAGCGGTGCTTGAGACGGCGGGGCACAGCGGAGCGGTGCTTGACAGGAAGGGCCCAGCGGAGCGGTGCTTGAGACGGCGGGGCCCAGCGGAGCGGTGCTTGAGACGGCGGGGCCCAGCGGAGCGGTGCTTGACAGGAAGGGCCCAGCGGAGCGGTGCTTGAGACGGCGGGGCCCAGCGGAGCGGTGCTTGACAGGAAGGGCCCAGCGGAGCGGTGCTTGAGACGGCGGGGCCCAGCGGAGCGGTGCTTGAGACGGTGGGGCCCCGCGGAGCAGTGCTTGAGACGGCGGGGCCCAGCGGAGCGGTGCTTGAGACGGCGGGGCCCAGCGGAGCGGTGCTTGACAGGAAGGGCCCAGCGGAGCGGTGCTTGAGAAGGCGGGGCCCAGCGGAGCGGTGATTGAGACGGCGGGGCCCAGCGGAGCGGTGCTTGACAGGAAGGGCCCAGCGGAGCGGTGCTTGAGACGGCGGGGCCCAGCGGAGCGGTGCTTGAGATGGCAGGGCCCAGCGGAGCGGTGCTTTAGACGGCGGGGCCCAGCGGAGCGGTGCTTGACAGGAAGGGCCCAGCGGAGCGGTGCTTGACAGGAAGGGCCCAGCGGAGCGGTGCTTGAGACAGCGGGCCCTGTTCAGCGGTGCTCTTCTGCACGGCGGGCCCTGTTCAGCGGTGCTCTTCTGCGCGGCGGGGCCCTGTTCAGCGGTGCTCCTCTGCGCGGCGGGGCCCTGTTCAGCGGTGCTCTTCTGCGCGGCGGGGCCCTGTTCAGCGGTGCTCTTCTGCGCGGCGGGGCCCTGTTCAGCGGTGCTCTTCTGCGCGGCGGGGCCCTGTTCAGCGGTACTTGTCCAGTAATTCAAGGGAGCCAGACCTGGCCTGGACTCCCTGCTCAGTCGCCCTCCGACCGTGCAGTCGCAGGACCCTTCGGTGACGGAGTCCTGGGCCCTTTGGTGTCCTTCCTTACAGCCGGGATGGGGCTTGTGGGGCCCTCCTGCTCCGCGCTCCTGCTGGCTGACTTCTCCGTCCTGCTGCCCTTTCGCTCCTTAGAAGAGGCCCTTGCCTCCCCTGGATGTTGTGGCATGTGAAGTGGCCGAACTCTGGTCCTTGGGGGCAGCCGTGTCAGTCCTCTCACGGCGGCCCTCGAGTTTCCGGGTCCTCTTGCCTGGGTGGGGGCTGGCTGTCCCCTTGCTGCTGATAGAAGTGTCACTGCTGCCAAAGGGTGGACTCCAGAACCCATGCACCACAGTGACACTCGATGCTGGGCTGGTGGTGGCTGAGGTGCTCTTGGGACTCTTAGCAGATGGAGGGGGTGGGTCAGGGGAGGGAAAGAGGTTAAGATTGGAGAGGTAAACTTTTTTAGGACCAAGGTAAAGGGTGGGAGTAGTGGTGATGGGAGTGGAGGAAGAGGATGTGGTTGTAGGAGAGTCAGGTGTGCTGTCTTTGGGTGCAGGTGTGTGACGTAGGCTGTCGTGAGGTGGATGGCTGTTGGGTGGGTGGCTGCCTGCGTTTGTGTGTCTTGGAAGAGGGGGTGACAGACACAGTGGGAGAGGACACAGGGGACGTGTAAATGGCAGTGGGGGTGGTGACTGCACGTGTGCGGACTGTACTGGAGGGTGTGCTGGTGATGGAAGCACTGGCTGATGGTGGTGTGCATGCAGGTGTGAGTGTAGACGTCAGAGGGAGGGAGGAGGGAGACGAGGAGGAGGGGGACACAGAGGTGGTAGTGACTGTTGGCATGTCTGCATCTGGATGTTGCTTGGGTGAGTGTTTGTGGGATCTGTGGTGCTTGTGTCTGGATGAGCTGACCTTGGGTGTTGAGGTGTGTGCAGGCTGGTCTGATGGTGTGGATGGGATAGGCAGAGGAACAGGAGACAGAGACAGGGTGGAGGCAGTTAGAAGAGGGAGGCTGGAAACAGGGACAATGGCTGCGTCAGTGCTGAGGCCAGAGCATTGAACGATCGTTGATGGGCAGCCTGACCCGAATGAATGCCCTCCAGGTAGGCATTGCTCCGATGCACCTCCCTTTCTACCCCCTGGATGGCATTCAAAAGGGTAGTCTGCCCAACAATGATGGTCTGAAGGAGGTCAATGACCTCCTCACTGAGGGCAGCAGGGGTGACAGGGGCAGGGCCTGAGGTGCCTGGGGCGAAGGAGATGCCCGCCTTCTTGGGCGAGCGGGCACGGAACGTAGGCTGAGGGGCTGCTGGGAGGGCGGGGCTGGTGCGCTGGGTGGCGGCTGTACCTGTAGAGGCGGGGGGCCCGGATGTTGCCGCCACCGCTAGGGAGCTCCCATCCGAGGACGTGTCGGTGTCGCTGGTGTCACCACCGGTCCCCGTTGTGGTGCTCCCCTCGCCCTCCGGATCACTGATGCCCTCGGTGTCTGTACCACGGCCCACCGGGGCCTTGTGACTTGCAGCTCCCTCGTGCTCCGATGCCAAATCTCCTCCGCCTGATGATGCTAATGCACACATGCACAAGATGATCAAGAAAAAGGGTGGGGGGAGAAATAATAAAACAGGTTGAGTGCATGCAATGTCAACACCGTTGGCGGAGAGGACAGACACAGGAGCCTCATGCACTACGCTGCGCAATCGGGGTATACTACTCAGTATTTGTGACCAGGCCTACAGGTCTATGCACAACAAATACACACATGGATGATGCAGGACCATGGATAGCTGTACTTGGCACCCTACAGAGGTGGGGGGCGGGGGCACAGGGCCATGCCTAAAGGAGAGGACTACACTACAGAAAACGCCCTGGCCTAATGTCACCCACAACTCTCCTCCCCCACCCAGACGCCTCCACTGCGCATTAAGATAGCAGAATGTGCTGATACTCACCCCCTTGTGTCTGCTGTGATGTCCTCAAGCGCCCATCCAAATCAGGGTAGGCCACCGCCAGGATCCGGGACATCAGGGGGGTCAGGGTACGACTGGCACCCCTCCTAGGTTGGGAGGCCATCCCCAGCAGTGACTCGGCGGTCTTCCTGGTCCCGCGGCGGATGTCCTCCCACCTCTTGCGGCAGTGGGTGCCCCGTCTGACGTGGACCCCCAGGGCCCGGACTTCCTTGGCGATGGCACGCCAAATGTCGACTTTCTCATGGGCGCTGACCTATTTGACATGTACAGGGTGGCAAAGGAAAATTCATCATTTATCTGCATGTTAGATGTGATTGCCCCCCCCCTCCCCAAATTTGCCATGTGGCACATGCTCTCATCTGTCGTGCGTTGCACTCCTCATTCGCTCCCCACCCCACCATCTTACATCCACCCCACTCAACACAGGCATAGCCCATTCCATGTGCACCCAGTGTACTTACCTGTTGGTCTGGAGGACCGTAGAGTAACGCATACTGGGGGAGGACCCCATCCACTAGTTTCTCCAACTCTTCAGACGTGAAGGCAGGGGCCCTTTCCCCAGTCGCAGCAGCCATTGTATCTTCCAGACCGAGGTCACAGCAGCACTTGCAGTATAGGTCCTCTCCTGTGGATGATCAGGTCTCGAGTGATTAAGCAGATAGAAAATGGCGGTCACGCCCGCGGCGGTGCGTACCGCGGCGGTGCGTACCGCGACCGCCGGCGCACCTCGTCATTGGCTCCAGAAACCCATAGGCTTCAATGTTAACCAATGCGGCTTCGTATAGCGGTCTTCGACCGCCTACCGCCACGGTGTGCCACGCCAGCGCATTGACCTCACATCCCATTGTCCCACTTCACAGGTCAGGCAGCCGCCATTTCAAGGGCCCACATAGCATAATTTGTACTGCGTCACACAGGCCTTGGCCTTGCATTGCCACACATACACGCCTTTCAATACATAGATAATCGTGTGCTATGCATGCTGTGGTGAACGTACCTGTGATTTGCTTGACTCTGTGCTCCATGTTATCCTTCCTAGGCACCGTCCGCTGGGACTTGCGAGGAGAAGGATGAATCCTCGCGTGTACCGACCGCTGGTGGACCTGTCGACAATGGAAGAACGCCATATCATACTACGATACCGCCTTGACCGAGCCACTATACATGAACTGTGTGCCCAGCTGGAGCCAGCCCTGATGTCCCCCATCCCCAACCCACAGGAATTCCCCCTCTAGTGCAGGTTCTGTCAGTCCTCCATTTTTTGGCAAGTGGCTCATTCCAGACAACAGTGGCCATGTCATCTGGAATGTCTCAGCCTATGTTTTCAAAAATTTTGTCTAGAGTGTTGTCTGCCCTGACGAAACACATGCGGAGCTACATTGTATTCCCTGAGGCGGTTGATTTGGCCACTGTGAAGGGTGATTTTTATGCCCTTGGACATATCCCCAACATCATTGGTGCCATTGATGGGACCCATGTGGCTTTAGTACCCCCAAAAGACGATGAGCAGGTGTACAGAAACAGGAAAAGTTACCATTCTATGAACGTCCAGGTGGTCTGTTTGGCTGACCAGTACATCTCCCATGTAAATGCCAAGTTCCCTGGGTCAGTGCATGACGCGTATGTGATGCGTAATAGCAGCATCCCTTATGTGATGGAACAGCTACAGAGACAATGTGTGTGGCTAATTGGTGACTCTGGTTACCCCAACCTGCCTTGGCTATTGACCCCACTGAGGAATCCCCGGACCAGGGCAGAGGAACGGTACAATGAGGCCCATGGGCGAACTAGGAGGATCATAGAAAGAACCTTTGGCCTCCTGAAGGCCAGGTTTAGGTGCCTGCATATGACAGGGGGATCCCTGATGTACTCACCAAAGAAGGTGTGCCAGATCATCGTGGCCTGCTGTATGCTTCACAATCTGGCATTGCGACGTCAGGTGCCTTTCCTGCAGGAGGATGGTCCAGATGGTGGTGTTGTGGCAGCTGTGGAGCCTGCGGAGAGTGAAGAGGAGGAAGACGAAGAGGACGACACAGACAACAGGGACAGAGTTATCCAACAGTATTTTCAGTAGCACACAGGAAAGAATCACCCACGCCATTTAACATTTACTGAAAGCCCCTTGCATCTTTACTTTGTGTATTTCCCCCCAGTTCTTTTAAACTGATGTTTGATTTTCCCTTCCCTTTTCAGTGCTGTGTGACCCACTGCGTGACTTCTGCTTGGTTAGCCCATGGACTAATGCTTATTGACATCGGTATGTTGTCATCACAAACTTAACTGAACATTATTGATCAGTAATGTGTTATACATTTGTAAATAATACAGGCTGACTCCTGAATGATTTCAGTGCAATGAGTGATTTATTTTTAGTGCTAGATATTGGTACATGATATTAAAACGGTGATGGGTGAGGGTGGAGTTATGTCCATGGCAGAGTCCAGTTCTCAGTCGCACAGGTGCATTGTCCATAAGCCTGTGGAAGGATGGAGCAGGGGCAGTTCAAGGTTGGACAGGGTGACAATGTGGGACAGTGGGATGACATCAGGGGGTATCTTATGCTTGGCATCCTACTCTGTCTTCCTGTGAGATCTCAGGTTCCTCTTGCGGGGTGGTTGTTCTTCAGCAGGAGGTGGGGTTCTGGTGGCCTGTCGTTGTGGTGGGGCCTCCTGTCCACTAGCGCCGGCGGAGGTGGTAGGCTGTTCCTGGTCCTGGCTAGTGACAGGGGCCCTTTGTGGTGCCACATGGTCCCGCAATGTGGTTTCTATCTGGTTGAGGGCCTGGACTATGGTCCCCATAGCGGTAGCGATGTTCCTGAGTTCATTGCTGAACCCCATGTAGCGTTCCTCCTGCTGTGCCTGGATCTCGGTGAACCTGGCCAGTACCGTCGCCATCGTCTCCTGGGAGTGATGGTATGCTCCCATGATGGTGGTGAGGGCCTCTTGGAGAGTCGGTTCCCTGGGCCTGTCCTCCCCCCCCTGTCGTACAGCAGCCCTCCCATTTGCCCTGTTTCCTCGGGCCTCTGTCCCCTGGACGGTGTGCCCACTACCACTGCCCCCAGGTCCCTGTTGTTGTTGGGGTGTTGGTTCAGCCTGGGTGCCCTGTAGTGACGGACACACCGCTGCTTGACGTGTCCTGGAGACAGAGGCATGGGCCCGCTGGGTGGGAGCTGTGCTGGTGTTCCCAGAGGGGGTTGGGTATGCTGTGGCCTGTGTCTGTGTGTGGGGAACCGACTGTCCAGAGGTCCCCGATGGTCCGGGCTGGTCATCAGGTTCGAGGTCGACAGAGCTGCTGTCCTCACTGGGGGCCTGTTCTGGGGGTGGGATGGACAAATCTGGACCCTCCGTGGCGGTGTGTTGGCGTTCGGGCCCTGCAGGGGTAAAAGAGTATGGTTATTGTTTCTGTGTGTGCCATGGCGTGCATTTTGAGTGCCCTTGTCCCCCAGTGCTGGCATTCCCTTGTGGGAGGTGTTGTGAGGGTGGTGGGGGGGGTGTATGGGTATGTGCAATGGTCATGCTTTGGTGGTGGCTGTCTATGGTTTGTGTTGGCATTCAGGGGTTGGTGTTGTTTAGGGTGGGTTGTGCTGGTGAGACATTGGCAGGGAGGTTGTGTGCTGGGGGGTTGAGATTGGGGGTGAGGGGGGGTGGGGGTTGGCATGCTGGTGGTTGGGGGGGGGTGAAGTAGTTGAGATTCGACTTACCAGAGTCCATTCCTCCGTGTACTCCAGCGAGGCCATCAGGATGCAGGCTGTTTACTACCTCTTGCTCCCATGCTGTGTATTGGGGTGGAGTGGGTGGGGGTCCGCCGCCAGTCTTCTGCACAGCGATGTTGTGTCGCGACACCATCGAGCGCACCTTCCCCCGTAGGTCGTTCCATCGCTTTCGGATATCTTCCCGATTTCTGGGATGCTGTCCCACAGCGTTGACCCTGTCTACGATCCTTTGCCATAGCTCAGCCTTCCTTGCTATTGTGGTGTGTTGCACCTGTGTGCCGAAGAGCTGGGGCTCAACCCTTATAATTTCCTCCACCATGACCCTGAGTTCTTGGTCCGAGAACCTGGGGTGACTTTGGGGTGCCATGGGGTGGTGTGGATGAGGTGTGGGGTGGTGTTTGTGGTGATGTGCGTGGTGATGTGTGGTGATGTGTGCGTAGATGTGGTGTGGGTGATGAAGTTGGGTTCCTGTGTGTGTTGGGGTTTTCGATTGCTGTGCTCGCTCTCTCTATCTCTATCTCTATCGCCTTCTCTCCGATTTCCAACTAGTGGGGGTTTGTGGGTGATGTGGGTGTGTGTTTTATAGTTGATTCGATGTGTGGGAGTGTTGTTGGTATGTGTGTCAGGTGTGTGTATTTCAAATTGTCGAATGTGGCTGTGTTTTGGAGCTGTGTGTGTATTTTGAGCGCGGCGGTGTGTACCGCCAATGGAATACCGCGGTTGAAAGACCGCCGCGTGGATTCGTGGGTCAGAATGGCATGGGCGTGTTTGTGTTGGCGTGACGGTGGAGGTTTGGTCATCTCCAGTTTTCCGCGGCCCGCTGATGAGGCGGCCTTCCTTGGATGTCGGGTTTTCGGCGGTTTCACAGTTGGTGGTCAGAATGACCGTGGCGGTTTACCGCGGCGGTAGAATGGCGGACTTCTGACCGGCGGTAAGGGCCTTTTACCGCCGAGGTCAGAATGACCCCCTTAGTGCGGTGTTTATTGCACCCAGTAGCTGCCAGGTGTGTTAAGCTCCAAGTTTCTTAGAATTCGAACTCGTAAGCAAACAACAGTTTGAAAAACGAACTAGTCGTAAGGAGCCTTTTACTGGGGTGAATAGTGAGAACGAGGGTCAGAAACTGTGATTGTTTCCCCGTCGTCCCACACAGCTCGCAAAATTCTTCAGTCGCTGAAAAGAGAAGCGTTCTCAATAAGCATTCTTAACCGGACATTCGCATTTCAGAATCTTACCTTGGAAGTTACAAAAGACCGTGCAGTGCCCTCATTACTATGTTTTTTGCTGTCTACTTAAAATGTTTTCACCAACACAGCGTTCTAAGGTCTCGAATAAAAATGTACTATGTGGGCAATATTCTCTAATGCGTGCTTCTTGTGTATAATAAACATCTGTCGGTGTATGAAAGTGACATTTATTGAAAAGATAACTGTAATCCTCTGTGATTCGATGCTGTTTATAGACTATACGCACGCCATTAAAACAGAAAAGGCATATTTTCCAGCCTTGTGTATGTTTCCCACAGGCCCTTTTACGGAAGTACAACTCAGTTAAGTTTTCATTTAGATGACAGCGTAGGTTATTAAAAACGAACAAAGTCAAACTGTTTGATGACGGTAGCAATGTTGTGATTATATGTGGCAAGTGTAATGTTCTGTTTAATGAGCGAGATACTAATATTGACCTTCCAAATAAAAATAACAACTATTGAGCGATTGATTATATATAAAAGGGATGTTATGCATAGGTTATAAAAGTTAATCTGAATTTTAAAAAACTCTCTGCATTCCGTGGTCCTATTCCGAATTTACTATCATGTTTGAAAAGCAGGTGTGTAAAAGAAGGCACAACCCAATGAGCTCACTAGATGTTGGCATAAAAGTAGAAAACTCCCTTTTCACCAAGTGTTAGCTGAAATATGAAATCTTCTGTAAAAAGCTTCCGTGTTTTCAGTGCTGTTTGAGCTGAGGGCTGAGTGCTTTTCATGGGTATTAGTAAGTGAGATGTTTGCAAATCTCTTTTAAGCTGTTTTGATAAAATAGGTTTGGGGGTCTGCTGAAGTGTGTGTACTTTTTCTGTCGGGCGAAGGTTTGAATTCTGTGAAGCTTTACATAGTATTTTGTCCTCCTGACAACAAGGCTTGGGGGAATGCAGTTTTATAATACTACGTCATGCACTTTTAGAGTAACCAATAGGCAGCCGCAGTACCCAGGAGACTTTCTTCCAGAGGAGTTATCTGCCAAAATAAGCATTGCAACCTCCAGGGGCAAGGCAGACACCCTCTTAACATTTGATAGAAAAGAAAAGAAAAGTATCATTCAAGATTCTAGGACACGATGGAATTTGCAACCATGTGGTATACTGAAAAAAAGCTTTTGGGAGACTTATGGCCATAGTAAAGGGATCTATTAGGTGACACTCAAATCAGACTTTCAGGAACCACACCCACACTTTTTAAGCAGAAGAAATATTGATTTAGGGCTACTCACAAAGGTAAACCACACTTTTGAGCAATATACACACGGAATGTATTTTTAAACATGCGATTTACAGTCATACCGACACTTTTGAGTAACTTTACTACTTTTCGTCATTCACAAATTCCAAATGTAAAGTTATTCAGAAATGTAGGCTTACATCTCTCCATCCCCGAAAAAGAGAGTGGAGCTAAATTAAATGTAAGTTACTAATAGAACAAACTGAAGTTAGCCTAGTACCATAGATTGAACTGTGACAGCTTCTCTCTTTCTGGGCAAATGATTCTCAAAGCCCTCACAAGGCACAGAAATTTTGCATAAAAATCTGCAATCTGCCCACATCAAGAATGTTAATGCATCAGGACTCAAAATGCCACTCCTTTTAAAATGTTGCAACCACTAGGATGAAGAGAGGGCATAGCTTAACTGGCCAAATGGCAGACACTCATCATTAGAGCTCTGTACCTTCGGCCTTCCGATCCACCACAATCCAACTACTGGGCCCAGTTACCAAAGTGGCCCGCTCTGCTACACCACCCTGGACAGTGGCACCTGGCTGCCATACAACTCTGGTACACTTCTGTAGGAGGTCCTGCATACCGATGGGGCTGGGCTTATGCCCTGCAGCCAGGACCAAACTGCTGGGCCCATGAGGCTGCCCAGGCCACAACACATTGAGGAGGGGGGAGGAGCCCCTCTGCAGGCCAAAGCTGCTGCACCTGGCAGTACTGGGTCAAAACTGCATCAGTGCTCAGATCGAAGTGTGGAAGCAGCTGCATAGAAGAGGCATTACAAATGGCTTCTGCAGGAGATGTGTGACAAAGCCCCCAGGAGCGGCATGATCCATAGTGGGAGCGGCTCAGTGCTGCTCATGAAGTGTGGAGGCCATCCACGGAAAAGCAAGGTGAGCTTCTGCCTGCCACTCCACCCAGGGCCCCACTTTCGTCCTTCTTCCTCCTGCCCTAGGAGTACACCCACAGTGGGCCCTGCTTCAGAGCTTCGTGATGAGGGACGGTGCATCGTGATGGGGACTTGTAGCACCCACCTGGAAAGAGCTGGATTGCAGCACTCAGAGGACGACCCTCTGGCCTGGAGGTGGATGCAATTTGGTCTGGGGAGGATGCAAAGGATCGCAAGGCCCATAAGCCTGCAGAGCACTGACGCTGCTGAGGGGGCTCATACTCCCCACATTCCCCCTGTTGTGACTATCCTCGACCCCCCTGTAGTGCACACATAGTAGCTCATGGAGGAAACACATGCAGCTGTCACACAGAGGCTGCATTGTACCAAGGTGGGGACCCAGCCTCACCCTGCCTGGCTCTTCCCCTCATCACTATTAGACAAGCCAACAATGCCTACCACCCTGTTCTTTGAGGGCCTATGGAGGTCAAAGGCTATTGCTGCCTCAGTCTAGCTGTGGTCACCAAACTATAAACTCTTGCGCCAGAGGCTGCCAAGGATCCTGCTCATATTTAGAGCCCCCCAGTACACAGCCATAGGAAGGTTGCGGTCAGCAGCACTGCCACAGCTACATACGGTGGACGAACCACTAACTGTGGTGCTCGAAAACCCAATGCCAGGGAATATGCAGCACATTTCTGTCCTTGCCACTGATAAACTGGACACAGTGCTAGTTGCTAGAGGGAGTTCCCGGATGTCTATGGAGACTAAACTTGGCTTCCTGGCATATGACTTGAGCTTCTTACATGAGGACCAACGAAAACTTGTAGATGGAATTCCTGATGGGAAAAACGTTAGCCTCACTCCATCAATCAGCCACAGACATTCAGCATGCTCTCTGGGACTCTCAGGGTTGTATGCGCCCCTTGAGGCGAGGGCGCAAGGTGCAGAAGGACACTCTCGCAGGAGCAACATACGAATCCTGGGTCAGCTGGAGAGAATCGAGGACTTGGGCCCACTGGCATTTTTGGAAACCTGATTCATTTCCTTTGTCCTAGCATCAGACTTCACCCCCTTCTTTTCTCTGGAGAGTGCCCACTGGGTGCTGGTGGTCTGCCCCCTCTCCCGTGGGCCTCTGCTACCCATGCTGGCAAAGCTCCTGAGCTTCAGGGACCGTGATGCCATCCTTAGAGCTGCCAGAATAGTTGGACCCTTAAAACCTGAGGACAAGACCATTATGCTGTTCCTTCATCACACTTAAGCAGTACAATGGCAATGCACCTCCTTTGTGGAGGTCAAAAGTCGCCTAAGGCAGATGGGAGTCCAATACTTTTTGCTGTTCCCAGCTCACCTCAAGATCCTTGTGGAAGACAAATAGCTCTTCTTCACTGACTCTAAAGAAGATGGGACTGGGACGACAAGCAACATGCTACCTCCCCTGCCACGCAAGTGGACCCTCTCAACCCTCCCAGATGAGGCAGAAATGACAGAACTGGCCATGACATGGAGCTTCTGCGAAGTCCCCACTATCACAGTTCCCACCCTGAAGCAAGTTCTTGAAGCTCGCCATTGAGCTCTGTGGGCAGCAGCAAACCTGGTGCCCTGAACTGGGATATCAGAGGGTGAAGATGGCCCTCACATCTTCTCCTCGGATGAAGACTCAACCTCATCAAATGACTCTGACAGGGGGTCCCAGACCCCACGACTAATGACCCCTCAAATGACAGACACAATGATTCAGTTTGGAGCCCCAATGTTAGAGCATAGGCAGACAGCACACCTGTTTCCATTTGCATACCATAGTTTTTACATCATCTGCCAGTTCCCCACTCAAAACTTGTGTAGCTACGACCTCATGGACCACCGGAGTGGAGACATTGCTGTCCTACTCCTCATTCTTTCACAGCTGGGCACGGTATGACACAGATGTCAACATACAGGGCAAAATCACTCTTGGATCTTGCCATTAACTGTTGGACCACTAACCCACATTGCTAAATGGTTGATCACTGCAATCAGTTTTGGCGTTCTGCATTTGCGTAGGCCCTGGGAGTAATTACATTTTTTTCTTGTTGACACCTCTCCCTACACGATTTAGCCAAATAGGCAGGCACCCTGCGTCACCAACAGGCAGACCGCTAGGACTACAACATGCAGGAGAGATACCCATAGGTTATACTCTCACTGGGAAAAGTTTCCACTACCTTACCCACAATGGCTCCGGCAAGATTCTTTACCCTGAATGTCAGTGGTATATGACCAGTGAGAAAATGCTATTCGGTATACTCCTATATATAGATACAACAGGCACACATAATATTCCGCCAGGAAACACATATTGCACCTGGGAAACTGCAACACTTTCCACAGTGGAGGGGGTCAATGTATGCCACAACCTACTCAGCATACGTGCAAGGGGCCATGGTCTGGATCTGGCCAGGGGTTATTTTACAGGTGCTTTAAACAGGCAGAGCAACACATGCTGATTGAGGGCAGACTCAACAGCTCGCCTATTCTCATAGGGAGTGTCTATGCCCCAAACTCTGACTAGGGAGCCTTCTGGACTGCACTCCCAGGAGCATTCCCCCACAGGACTCAAATACCATGGGTGTTGGGTGGGGACTATAATTGTGTACTCAACCTCCACCTAAATCACTCCTATCCACCACTCCCACATTCCCTGCCCACATACAATCAGATCGCTTTGTGGGATGGGTTTGACAATGGGCACTTGTAGATGAATGGAGGGCCATGCACCCCACCTCCTGACTCTACTCCTTTTACTCTCCACCTCTTAACCTATATGTGCACTTGGATCACATTCTATGCTCCCTTACCCAACTAGCCTTAGCTTAGAAATTCATCACACTGCACTTCTGGAGTGCCTCCTGTGCTTTAATCTCCGTTCATATGTGGCCAAATCACACAGACTGGGTGAAAAGTCGGATCGCCTCCTCACCTGGCTGATTCACAAGGGAATCCTTTTGAGTCCCATTCTGGAAATCACCTCACACACCAGTGCCACACTCTATGTGCAACACAATATTCTGCAGGCATTCCTTGGGTACTACTCTGCTATTTACAAAGCACCTCTCCCCCAGGGACAGCAGAAACAGGGGCAGCCTTCCTGTTGGACCTCGGCCAGATTTCTGTTGCTGACAGGGATAGCCTTGATGCAGTGATTTTGCCTGCATATCTCAAACAGGCATTTCGGAATCACACACAAAATAAAACCACAGCCCTTGACAGATTGCCAACAGAGTACTGTAGCACATTTGTCAACAGCCTGGCACCTTGATTAGCTGAGATGTTTAATGATGCCCTGAAATCTGGAGTACTACCTCCGTCACTCTGGGAGGTCCTCTTGGTGTCCATCCCAAAGCCTGACAGCAACCATGCCACCATGTTCTCTTACCAACCATTTGCCATTCTTGGAGCAGACAACACAACTCTGAGGAAAAATCCTGTCCAACAGATACACATGGGTTCTCCCCAAGCTTATCCATCCAGACAGTTTTGTCCCAGGGTGTCACACATCTCATAACATCAAGTGCCTATTTCATGTACAGGATCAAACAAAGATATGCTTCCCACACATCATCCTCCAGTCTAGCCTGAATCCAGTGGCCCAGTGAGCAAGAGACCCACGTTTGGGCATATCCTTGACACTTAGATTGCAAAAGGCAATATGACAAAACAAAATAAAATGATGGACGGAGTGTTGAACCTTTTCAAACACTCACCCAGCCACTGGATTCAAGCTAGCCTGGCTGATGAAGGGTGATACCCTGTAATCGGTCCCAGAATGCTTGTTACCAGTTCAGTGAGGACCTGGCCTGACAGTTCGGGCTGAACTGTTCCAATGGGGAAGAGGGTCAATACTGTTTTGCATATGGCTGGGTCCAAACTGAGGTGGCATGGTGAGCAAAAGAATGATGGATTAAACCCAGATCTGTGATGGGGGTAAGTGTTTGAAAAGTTTCAGCACTCCGACAATCATCTTTTTGTTGCTAAAGGTGTCTACTTTTAACACCTTCTCTGAGCAGGTGTAAACAGTGCTGAAAAAAAATGCAAAGAAATCTCTTAGATTTCTTTGCGCCATTTTTTTACCCCCTCTAAAGAGATAATCCCTTTGCATGCATTATGCCTGGCGCAGGCATAATGTAGCAAGAAGTGCATTCATTTTGCCACTTTGTAAATTTGCCACTGTGATTTTGGCCTTGTTGGGCCATATTAGCGTAAAAACAAATTACACTATTGTGGTGCAAGAAGCTGCTAAGGGCTTTGAAATCTGCCCCATAATCTTGTACACCAGTGAATGCTTTCCATTACAATGTATTGAAATGTCATTACTCACTTTCCAACCCATGTTATTGGGGAAACTACTGATGTACATACTTGCTTTGACAAGAACTAATAAACATAATTAAAAAATCAAGTTAAACAAAATGCTGAGATGGAGGCAAGAGGAGATGGCTGACCTCCACCCCTGCATTCACATCACACTCATAAGTCTCCTGCATTGTGACCACTGTCAAGCCACAACAATTTTCAAATTACAAATGTCACATCAGGAAATGTATGCAGAAGTCTGTGGGACCACTGTCCACACCTCAAAAAGTCTGCAGCAAGATCATAGTTTACTAAACAAATTAACAGATTTACAATGCCTAGAAATGGAATAAATACTCAATTATTGCATCAATAACTGAAGAGAATGTGCTAGATGTACCATTTGATTAAACCAAGAGGTTTACAAGGAGAATCTTCAGCTTCATATCAGTTATACTTTTAAAGATTATGCTGATGTGTTTCACTTACCTTGAGTTTTTTTAAGGCTATTAATAAAGAAGTAAAGTTGTGTAAAACCAAAACGCAATCTACTATTGTAGAAGTTTTGTGAATGCTGCAGTTGGGTTACACAGAAGTTGAACAAGGAAAAAAATATGCAAATTCATAAATCACTGGACAATCAAAATAGTGCTATTGTTGCAGTGTTGTGAGAACAAATCACACTTAGTCGTATATTGGCAATCGATCTACTTTTTACAAATTTCACTCTTCTTGGTAGTTTTTAGGTCAAGCCTAGACAGCCCCCATGCGCTGCCTACAAGACCTGTTGGAATGAGTAAAGGACTTTCCTCCCGCCTGCTGCTTACCAAAGGTTGAAGGCAATGTTTCTATTCTTTTCTGCCTCCTAACTGGTTTAGCAGATGATACGTCACTTCTTGTTCTTGGCTGAGGAGTACCGGCCAAGTACAGTTTAATTACGCCTAGATTGTTAAGCACAGCTTAATTATGGCTTGATTGTGTTAGACTGACTATTTTTTAAATTGTTTCCTGCCTCTTGTGTTTGTCAGTAAACACTCCTGTAACACACGCAATTTGTTTTCTGCGTTTGCCATTCACTTGTTCCTTACTTTACATAAACAATAAGTACATGTAGTTGTGTCTTGCGTGTGTGTGTTTAGTACATTGTTTTGTGGCTTTATATAGCATGAAATCGACCAAGGTATTGAATCCTCAACAGTGGCTCTCGCTGCAGAGCGGGAGAGCTGATACTGCAATATTCACCGCACTCGGGAAAACTTACCCCTTAATGCATTGCAGGCATTCCTTTTACATATTCACTGCACTCTGGGAAACTCACCCCATAAAGCTTTGCTGCCACTCCTTTTCCAGCACATTTATGCCCATAACTCAGCATGTGGTGTCCGTAGGACAATGGGAAGCACCACCAAAACATTCAGGTTCAAATTTAAGAGGGCCTACTATCTCCTTGCACCACATTAGCATCATTTTTATAACACTAATGTGGCTCAACAAGGCCAAATTTGCAGCACCAGATTTACAAAGTGGCACAATGCACGCATTGCTCCACTTTGTAACCACTTGCCAGGCCTAATGTACAGCAGAAATGGTGCAAGCTATGAGATTCCACTGTGCCAATTTTTTAAGCTATTTTTAACTCCTGCGCAGAGCAGGCGTTAAAAGTGGGCACACCATTATTCATAATTGGCCCATAAGTACCTTGTAGGATTAGCGTCAACATTTTTGGCGCTAATCCTGCAGTGTGCTACAATAGCATCAAACATTTTGACGCTATTGTCCCTAACCTGTGCCATGGTGCAACATATGTTTAGTACGGCGGACACATGGTGGCATCAGGAGGGTGCTGATGGGTGCAAGAACAGTGGTGCTGCATATCATGTAGTGCCACTTTTCTTAACTTTGGGCCTCAGAACAATGTACTCTTTCTGTCTAGGCCATATTCTGAGTCATACTGGGTTACAGGGGCCCCAAAATTATAACCTCTTCCGCCATTCAATGTATATTTAATCTTGCTTATGGCTGGAACTTTTATTTTTAGAGCTGAGAGGAGTTTGTGTTATAAGGGCCTTTGTTTGCAATAATATTTTGGCAGCCCTACTAGGCCTGCAAATGTGTAATGCACTATGCTCTCCAGGGACTGAAGAATGATAAGTGCCCAAAGGCACAACTAACTCATTCGAAAGCTAGCATGTGATGTCCTCAGAAGAGCTTCTAGGAGCATTCTGTGACACTGTGCTCCGAATGCTTTGGCCTCTACAGGGGCATCTAGCCATGACCAGTGGTACAGGGCCTTCTGCTGTTCACTCTACAGGGACATCTAGCCATGACCAGTGGTCCTGCACCTTCTTCTGTTGACTCTACAGGGACATCTGGCTACAACCAGTGGTATTGCACCATCTGCTGTTGACTTTACAGGGACATCTGGGGGCATATGTATACTCTGCTTGCGCCGGATTTGTGTCTTTTTTTTTAACGTAAATTCAGCGCAAACCTAACACCATATTTATTCTTTGACGCCTGACCCCCGTGAATGCCAAAATTCCGCCATGTGCGTCATTTTCTGGGTGCGTGAATCCACCTCGTATTAATGACATGCAAGGTAGGTGTTCCCGTCCAAAAAATTACTTAAACACCCATGCGCCATATTTATCCAACCGCACAAAAATGCCACATGGCTGGGAGGCAGAGTCGGAAAATGGCACACAGCCCGATTTGTGTAAAAAAATAATGCCTGGGTCAGGGCAGGCATTAAAACGAGGCAAGCACACCAGTACTTAAGGAAAACACCCAGAAGCAACATCAGAGCTCCAAAAGGAAGACATGGAGGTGCCATTCATCCAGCATGCACGAAGACGCAGAGCACAAGACCAACACCAGCAGCTTCCACTACACCAGCAGGGACCCCAAAGGCAACGCAGAAGGCAGGAGAGGATATTCAGGACCAGGACAACCCTTCTGGGCCTCAGGGAACATGACATCATCCAGAGGTACAGACTAAACTGGCAAGCCATACAGCAGCTGCTGAGCAACATTGAGCCACAGTTGCCACCCAGCTTGCAGACACCCTACACCATTCTACCGAAGACCAAGCTGCTAGCTGTCCTCCACATGTTGCCAAGTGGCTATTTTCAAACCACTGGTTCCCTGGTTGCCCGGATCTCATAGCCCTCATTCTCTGCCTTCCTACCCAAGGTACTGGATGCCATCATCTCCCTCACACCCCACCACATCAGCTTCCCCAACACAAAGCTGAAGCACCAGGAGACCAAACAGGGCTTATACCAAATTAACAGCTTCCCACATGTGCTTGGTGCCATTGACTGCACACATGTACGGATTGTGCCACCTGCTGCAACTGAGCATCTATACCGCAACAGGAAGCACACACCCTCCATCAATGTGCAGGCCATTGTGGATCACCGGGGCTTGATCACCAACATCGTGGCAAAGTATCCTGGGAGTGTACATGATTCATTCATCTTCCGCCACTGCACCATCAATCAACACTTACAGGATGGACGATATAGAAATGGCCTACTTGTTGGTAAGTACAGCAAGCTAGTTGTATACACACAGCATAGCAACCCTGTAGGACACAGAACACATACACCACTACATTGACACGTGGCCAGGAAGACACTGAGGTTCTGACACTGGTAGTCATGTTTGATATCCTGACCCAATGGGATACACACCTATGGACAAATGACAGGTGCAAATAACAACAGATACCACTCCAGAGACACACAGTGACAATGACATGGCCTTAACTGGCAGTACAACTTGGAAGATGAACCTTCCAACTTCACATCTATAACACTAAATCACACACCCTTCCAAGCAATACGTACTGTGCAAAGGGTGTGTAATGTGTTTCGCTGCAGGTCAAACACCATGAGATACAAACATGATGATGATGACTCTTATGAATGGGACCTTGAATCATTGAGGCTATACCAACATCTCGCATCACTCCTAGGCTGACATTGGCCGCTACCAATAAGGAAGTGGACTGTGCTAAGAACACATATTGATGTGACAATATTGCAAAGTGCACATTGCTACACACATGGATTAAGACAATTACACATACACACAACAGATGTACAGGCATATGGACCTTCTGACAATTAAACCTTCACCCCCAAAACCAAGTTAGCCACCTTACCTGGACCAGGTTCAGTAGTGAAGGTACATGTTTGAACATGAGCCAACTCAGTGAGGGCACAAAAATAGGTTTGCATAGAACTTGTCACACATGAGATATTTGTGCATTGTCAATTGTCAACACTTCAGTACTGCCAACTTATGGAGATGTGCTGTACATTGTCACCTAGCCAAATCAAAGGGCTCACTTTTGTTTTTCACATGCTATTACATATGTTGAAATGGATGGGATGTTCAGGCCATATAGTGCAACCGTGCTACCACCACTGTGGAATTGATTCTGTGTGTGGAAGTATCATGTGACCCCCAGAGAAGACACATGGACATCTCTTTCACATGAAATACTGCATGGGAGTACACAAAGTACTGCAAGTGTACAAAAATACTGCTGATATCCGGTCAATCAGCCAAACACCATTTTTGATAATGAAACAACCCAGTGCTGATGGTACATCCTAGAAGCCTAGGATTCCACACAATAACACAAACACAGATGAGTCGCAGACAACACAAGATAACAACTGCCATTCAAAGTGATAATCATGGTGCAAGTTCCATCATAACTTTTTCACTCATTTTTTCTTTCAGCTGACCAGGGGTATGGGATCCAGCCATGGATCATGAACCTATTTGCCAACCCAAGCACAGCATCAGAACGTGCCTATAATGAGGCACATCGGAGGACATGCACCACAGTAGAGAGGACTTTTGGTATCCTGAAGTCAAGATTCAGGTGCCTCGACATCGCTGGAGGCAGCCTCTTATATTCACCGGAAATGGTCTGCAAGATCATTTTCACCTGTGCCATCCTGACCAACATATGTGTAAGGAGGAACATTCCCCTCTATGAACCAGAGCCACAAATGCCTGAAGAGGAGGAAGAGGAGGATGTTGTCCATCAACATGAGGGGGACTCTCCAAACACTGCAGCAGGATTGCCTCGGAGACAACACATTGTACAAAACTTCTTTTAACTCTAGTAACCATCAACACTGTCTTACCATATGTCATTAAACACCTCATTTAATCACTAAATCATGGTCTGGTTAATTATTTATGCATCACATGATCCTTAGGAATCACAATCAGAGTTTACCCTCATGGAGCAGTACAGTAATACAGATTAGGATACTGAAAAAGCCACATCACATTTGATGGGTATGAATGTACACCCAACTTCATACACAGTGTAAATGACATATATCGTGGTAATTTCACATTTGAAGGGCAATATCAGAGTATCACAGCTATGACACACATCCATGTTGGCAACATGATTCATTGCAGCATATGGCACACAACTAAGACACCATCACTCATAAGTTAAAAAACTGCTTCATACATGAGGCAGTGGATGTGCTATTGCATTGGTAACAGGAATGTATGACCAGACCCTTGACAGCAGTAAGTGTGACATCAGCTATCTCTGCAAGGAGCATGTGTGACAAGAAGTCCATGTAAGCTACAAATGGATAGCACGAGTGTCCCAGGTATGACAAGCATTGCTGACAAGACATGCCCTGTGCATGCCATCCCAGGTTATAAGTCCTGCCACAGGCATGTATTCAGTCTCTCCCCACCCTTCTCTAGGTGGCCCTGTAACTGGACTATTTGTACCCTGATAATCCTTCAGCTACACACACCCGGACTCACATTCTGACTCCAGTGTGCTTCCCTCTTTAGTATGGCATGCCATAGTCCTAGTTCATCTGTCTGCATGGACTTTAGGTCCGAAAATGCAATGCCTGGTAGTCTGTAGGACATGTAATCACCTGTCCATTGCTTCCCATGTGGAAGGTACTGTTGGCCCTTTGAACTTGATTCTCACCTACAGGACGTGTGAGACTGAAGGTGCACACACCTGTGAGCACTTCCAACCAGACCAGCCATTGCTGCTGCCTTGAACTACTTAGAAGCTGTCATTTTATGTATATCCTTGTTGTGCATTGCCATATAAACCACTTGTGTAACACAGCCCTTTGGTTATTGTGTAACGTTGCAGCCCACAGCATAAATTCAGTTTTTATTTTCCACAGTATTGTTCCAGCTTTTCCCAGTCAGAGTCTGCTCACTGTGCATTTGCCTTGTTTATGTTAGTTCCTGACAGAGCGTGCATCCTGTTAGCCTGATTGGTTCCTATCTTTGTTTTACCATAGAGGTTCCCTGTGGCTGCATTTGTCTCATAGTTGCTTTCCATGCCCTCACTTTCCTACTGGGGTATTGTGTCTGGTAGGTCTACGATGAATCCACAAATACATTGTATAGTGTAATCAGTTTACTTATCATATCATGGTCTGGGACATGTATTCACATAACCTAATCCTGGCCCTATCCCTTGTCTGGGTTTCATGTATGCATGAGTGTCAAACAGTGACAGTGCACTATGGCTGTATGCATGGATTGGGTATGGTGCCTCCAGCACAACAAACAACATTTGTTAATGTGCATGAAAGGACAAAACATGTTTGTGCCCTGGTGGTCCACACACAGATTCACATTGGCTGCAACCCAATGATGGTGCTTGGGTGGTGACTAGCGGTAAGATTAATCAGCACAGAGGCACTGATGTTCCCTGTTGCAGTGGGAATTTTAGAGGCCACCCTGTGTACAAATGTTTGGATGAAACCTGCCGGATTCTATTTACTGATCCATTACTTTTTTGAGCACACCAAGGTTGCCCTGTTGTCAGCCTCACAAAACCTCTGCAGTGCCATAGCTGAACTATCCCCATGTGTGTTGTTGATTCCTCTTTAGCTTTCGGTCAATTCTGCTTTGAACGATACTCTATTAATTCAGGGAATGGCTCCTCAGACTCATGACTAGGCCTGCACATAACTGTGGCAACATGGAGGCCAATAATAACACAGGGTACACATGGCCACACACTTGAACTAGACACCTTTGTACAATTAACCACTGAAAATATGTGAACACATGCAGCTTGGTCTGCTGGTCCTCCACTGCCACACGAGAAACATAGGTCATATATATGACTCAAACTGTGGAGAGACATAACATTTTTGGATTGGTTTTGGGACTCTGTGTCACAAACACTGTACCTATAAAGCATTTTCAAATGCCTGACTCATGGGTGGTATACACACAAGTGACCAGGATGTGGTATCCAACATTCCTGTACATGTGATGGCTTACTCATTGCCATTATCAACCGTCCTCTATCTATCCTGTGCACAGTTTGTCATGGGAGATGTTTTGTCCCAAAAGTCAGGGAAGTTCACACAGCATTAGATGCTACGTGTATGACAAACACATATCCTGACTCATTTCCATACTGAATAGCATCTGATGGATATCCACATTTACAACACATGCATACAAGCACATTAATGAAAGCACTTCTTGTGACGTTCACATAGAGGCCCAACAACAATTGAAATTGTAAATTCACAGACATTAATGCACAGGCCATGAGTGAATGTATTAAGTTGCGAAGCCTTGCTATCATCTATTGACGCACAACCTGCTCAAACTGGGTAATACTAATTTTTATTCAAAATGCTGG
This sequence comes from Pleurodeles waltl, assembly GCF_031143425.1. NCBI lineage: Eukaryota > Metazoa > Chordata > Amphibia > Caudata > Salamandridae > Pleurodeles > Pleurodeles waltl. Next base: position 208,020,884 of record NC_090449.1, on the reverse strand, counting down.
GTAGCTGTTGCGTCAGGGAAGAGTGCTCATCTGGTACAACAACATGAGTATTATGGTCCACAGTAGTGTGGTCTGCCACATGTGCCCAAACACTGGAACACACAATGCAGGTGCAAACAGCCTATCTCTGTACAATTACAGCTTTCATGTACATTAAAAATGAGAGAAATTACATAAACACAGTAAAAGACAGATATTTTGACACAAAAGCATAAAAAAGACACATATGCATAAAAATTTGCCTCATATACATGGAAAAATGAAGCTCTCAGCCATTATACATCCATTGGGCCCGAGCGGTAATTCCTACACTGTACCCCATGAAATTGGTTATCAATTTATTTGGAACTATGAATGCGGGTGAATTTTGAAGCATTTGCATCAAAAAAATGTGACGCACAGCCCTTAAGCGTCATAAAATTTTCACGCATCATAAGAAAAACGCACAGCATTTGAGACAGGAAGTGATGTAATAGGATGTCCTGTTTACAGAAATGGTACAGTGGGTGTACTTTCACTTTGCAGTCTGTGATTTTTCTAGACTGTGTGGCTGTGCTGAGAGTTTTGCCTGTCCAAATTGTGTTTTTGTCTCCAGTGTGCCATCCTATTTGTCATCTGGTGTTTTAGTAATTGTCTCAGTTGTTCATTGTAAGTGTGTTTTTGCCATACTTGGTATCTAATTTTGTCTTTGTACTGTTGGGAGTGGGTAGTGGGTATTGTTAGTTTGGGGATTGTTGGGCAGTTTGTGGGTTACTTAACTTTCATTTTCCTCCCTCCTTTCCCTGTATTTTCCTCTGTACCCTTTCCTATAAATATTATTTTCATCATGTTGTGTAGGCCACGTCTGGGGAGAGTGGGTGAGGAGGAGCTGGGGGCATTCATTTGGCGGTGTGCCACTTTCTCCCCCAATGATTGAGGCTGGTGGAAGGGTGATGCAGGGGCATCACACCGAGGCGAGGAGGCTCAGGTGGTCCAAGGTGCAACGACCACCAACTCAAGCACTGCTGGGCTGACCTTGTTGCCAGAGAGCAAGACCTGCTGGAACACCTGGGTGTGGAGATTGGTGGCCCTGCTGGTGAGTACAATTCAAACTAATGTGCACATTTCAATGCTCTGTAGTGACAGTTTCAGATTTGTTGATATGCTGCATACATTGTTTTTGGACATGTGGAATGCAAGTTAAGTATACAGTGGCCCTGATTTGTATAATATTTGCTACACATTACCGTCATTTGTTCACGCAACAGCTGCATAAACTTACAAAACACAACTCGATCTTGTAAACTAGTGCTGCTTTGATGTCAATAGATGATGGGAATGTGGCTCAAACATATGTTTCATTCATGGTCTGTGAGTGTGCCAAGAAAGAGATGTATTTCACAAGTTAAAGCAAGGAATTAAGGTGATCCCCAATTATTTGGAATACATGTCTGAGCTGTATTCCTGGCCATATGTACAGAGTTCTTCCTAACCTCTGGTAATATCTTAGGCTGATACTTTGACTTGCTTTGTGACGCAATTAAATTAGAAATGGATGCCAAAGTAATGCACACGGGTTCATATCTACATGCTTGTTGCTACTTTCCATTGCTGTAGCATAAAACATGAAGCAAATGCTACAAATTGAGGAATTAAAAATATCTCTGGTCCTCTGTTCATTGTCCATGTGCATTTTAATTTGCCTTGGGCACCATAGCTGGAACAGAGCTGATGCATTTGCCATCTGTGTCACTTTATAGCCATGCAATTCTCATAAGTTATTGGGTCATCATGGGATACCTGAAGTTGGTGATTGCATGGTCACAACTTATTACTTGCATGATGTTGTGCAAGGGACCCGCTGACCGATTCTATCATACATATAAAGTGCCCAAATACTTTGCTACTTTACGTTTGGTACACCCCTGCTGATCTAGTGCAGCATATGTACAATAGCTAACTTCCCAGTATGAAGGCTATCACAGACATTGGTGTATGCTATGATCAGAATACCAGCATTCCCGTGACTGCTGCCATTTCCAAGATGCATACAAATTGAAACCTACATCATCAAGATTACCGCAGTAGGTCATTTGCTAAACCATGTTTCAATAATAAAACAGTGTCAGTTTGTTGTATACCTGCAGATCACACAACTTGGCTAATGTAAGATGATGAATGTTGCTAACTGTTAATTCCTCTACCCGATATGGGTACACAGGGCAATGAGTGACACATTTCAGGTGCAATGACTACACCTGTGCCCATGCATTCTGTCATAGATGACCAAAATAGACACTGTCAGCAAATATTTCTTTGTTGTATTAATTTAGATAAATTGACGATCCATGTTTAGCATCAGATTGTCATCAAGTAACACACAGGATCCCTGCCATTATGGCGTCATAGGGGGCATATCTGGCTCAGGGTACACTGTCAATGTAGCATATGTAACCTATAGACAACACAGGCCCACATGTAATGGACCATAGAAAGCATGATAATTCATGAGCTAAACTCAACCCAAATGAGCATCATGCAGTAACTGATTGTCCCTCGATGCACAAGGCACAATACCTGAGTGACTGGTATTGCAGTGCACCAGGAACTTGGCTTTGCATGTCTCTCATAACAACAGATGAATAAATGGAGTGCACTCTATAAATGAATCTGCAACCAATAGAGGAATCATGTTTGTCACCACGTGATTGCTAGGGCCACTGCATGTGTGCATATGTGTGTGTATCACTCACTGGAGTGACAGGGTCACCATGCTTGAGGGGCTGGACTATCAGATATAATATCACACACAGTAATGTTTTCTTCACAGTGCTGTACAGTGCACAGACATTGAGCACATTTCACCCTTCCATGTGTTACAGGTGGACCTGCCCCCAACACAATTGGAGAAGTGGCTTGATTTGCGGACCCAGACATATCCAGTAAGTGTTGATATTTCAGTTCTGTGTTGTGTTTGCAGCTATTGTGTGACTGACTCCTGTGTGTTGGACACATAGCAAGGTATGATGTGCTAGAACATGATCTGATATGTGAGTTGATTGGAGTTTGACTTTTTTTTGCCATATTTGAGTTGGACAATCATTGGCGTAGAGTCATCCTTTGGGATAGTACTGCAGCACTGTAGGAATTGCCATGTGAATAGGTTGACATTTGTCGTTACTTTTCTTGCAATGAAATATTTGGAGGTAGCCATTTTCATGCTTTAGTCAGCAAGTCATACCCTGAATCACACTGAGCAGGGATGCTGAAGTATTACCCACACACTTGAGCCTCCCTGTTAACTAATAAACATGTTAGACTGTATGTTTGACTTCCTCGCAGCATCTAGCTCCACATGTTGTGCTACGTTTATGTGGCACTTGAGTAGAATGTCATAACTGTGTATGGAGCCCAGATGGGTGCTTTCACCTATGTGCTTGTTGTAGGATAAGTATTGATGATATCAAATGGTGTTGACAATTGTCCGCAACTAGGAACATAAATATGGATATGATTGTACAATGTTTGTGTCTATCCTAGTTGGACACCCTCCTTACCTGTGGTGGACTGACTAAACCCATGGACAGCTGTCCAAAGCTTCCTGGCTGTCCTTGATGTTTGAAATTATGTGTTGCATGTCCATCCCCACCTGAGGCACAGGCTTAGGGTTATGAAATATGTATACCTAGGTGTGAGAATCCAAGTATAGTACACAGACATGTTATTTAGCAATTAATTTGTTCCAACCTAGGATACCCCCTCATGACTAGCAACTGCATACCATCCTGGCAATTCCATTTACAAATCACAGATCTTGTGGCCTTTGATTGTCATCCAGAAGATAGTCATTAGTTGGCCTGTCACATGTGGAGGTCTTGCAGCATTTGTTATGTGACTAATGGCAGAAAATTGATGCTTAGATCGTTTAAGTAGGTACACATCTTTTTGAGCATTGCTGTGCTGTTAGATAGGACATGTGTAAGCTGTGTTGGCATGTACTTCCTGAGGGACACTCTGTGATCTGTATTGTGATTTGGCCTGTTTAAGCTAATTTGGAGGAATTTTTTGAATATCACCAGTAGCTGTATCACACAATGATGTAACTAATGTTTGGCTTCATCTTTTTTAACAGCAGCCAATATGGATGCCAATCAGATCCGCGAATTCCAGAGGAGGGCGATGTGTTACTGCCACATTCTGGATGTTGAGTCTGGTTTCCGCCACATGTCACGGCGTTATCGCCATGAGAGAGCCACAGGGGTCTGGAGGGCATTTGCCCAAGGGTGCCCATTCCTGTCCACAACAGCCGCCACCACGAGCGCCACCACGAGCACCACCACTCCATCCCAAGTGGCACCAAGGATGACAGCCACCACTGCAGGTCCCTCTACATCCTCCGCTCCTGGACCACAGACAGCAGCCCCTGCATCTCCCTCTCCAAGCATGGCACCGGCAACAGCACAACCCTCCACAACTGACACACAGACCACCACTGCCACAGTCATTGACAATGTTGATTTTAGGAACATGCAACGTGACATGCAACTGATGTCGCGCAGAATGGACAGGCTGCAGCAGGAGGTGTCCCAGATTAACAGGAGAGTGCGTGGGATAAAAAAGATCCTGCGGAGGGCAAACTTGTGACTTTGAGACCCTCAGCCATGATTCCCTCCCCTCCCTCCTCTTTGCTGGTTCTTATATTTAGTGGGTTTAGGGGGCTTAGTGTTAGATTAGAATAGGTTTTAGTTTAGTTAGTTTAAGTGGGTTGGGGGATGGAGGGTATGATATTTTTACATGTTTTTTTTGTGGGTGGGTGGGTGGTGGATGATGTTGGTGTTTTTGTGTATTAAAAAATAAAACAATACAAAAAAATATATAATTGTTTACGATAAGATAGTATGTGTTTAGGTTGGTATATGTTGTCCTCCATGTGTCCCGTCATACAAGGGGGGTGGGGTAAGTTTAGCTTAGGGTAGTTAGGGCCAGTTGTGGGTAATGTGTAGTTAGGATGGGTTAGGTTAGTTAAGGTGTTATCCCTAGTTTTATTATCCTTTTTTACAGTTCAATAAATATTTAGGTACTCCTTTACAGTACGTGTCATATGCTTGGGGATCAGGGCCTCGGCATGGCTGAACAGTGTCAATTTGGTATTTGCATTTGTGTTCCATCCTGCATCCAAATCCCAATGAGCTGTCACATTGGCAGCTACACCAAAGAAACTTCTCTATGCATCTGCCATCCATTGCACCTACCACTCAAGGTTACTATGGTTCCCAATGTGTGTGGTTGAGTTTGGATGTATGTTTTCAATCTATCATACTCTGAGGCCAGATTTTGTCTCTGGGACACTGTGGTATGTCTGCCTGCAGCCTGATGTTCATGTGAACCCTAATAAGGTGAGTGATTGTAAAATCTTATGTAGTACAGTATACATAACTCACACCTATCATTGCTTACATTGTACTGCCAGGTTACTTATTTTTCTGTACACTCATACACATCCATTCCCACTGTATGGAGTGTATTGGATGAAATTTTAGAGTCAAATGTCACATTCCTAAATATTGTCTAGAAGACACATTTGAAGACATGGATCTTCTGCTTAGTCATCCCTTGAAGCAGACGTTTTCTGTCCAACACAGTATTATACTGTAAATTTTCTACATACTTCAGAAATAACCATCAGGAAGGGCAGATGATGGTACAATCCAGACCTCAGTGCATAGATATCAGCCCACAATCTTTCAAGGCAGTTGTATTGACATTCTATGGCCATGGACAAGAGGCAAACATCACTAATCTCCTACACGGTTGATGTGTCACATTACACAGAGACAAAGTGGTTGTGTAAGTGCTATTTATTTTAAAGTGCTGTAGTGCTATACTTACACAGTCCAGGATTGTGAGTCCATTAGTGTGACGCCTTCTATTGTGATACTACACAAGTGCAAAAGGTCATGTCATTGGACATGCTGGTTTGAAGTGTCATACAGTGCAGAGGAACATGAATTGCCAATGAGGTAGTAAGAGGCAGTCACTGAGCATAGTATTAAGGTAAACAGTTGGCTGGAGAACAGTGCATGTGAACTGCAGTTGCAAGACTGGCATGTTATGAAGCACAGGACCTAGGATATCAGTGCCCATGTGGCAAGGACTTGTGCTACCAGGTACTCTTACGGTGAAGGTGATCTGTTCCACGTCTTCATCTTCTGATGTGTGTGTTGTCTCCTCTGCCTTTGGTGGTGGTCGGTTTGAAGGGGCAACACACACTTCAGTGTTTGAAGACGTGGAGTCAGAAATCCCTTAGCTGCCAACTGTGGGGGTATAAAGGACATTACTGCAGCAAGGAGGAGCTGCTGGTTCTTAAGTATAGCAGCTACACCACTGTGGTAAGCAGCCAGGTCGGCCCTGTGGGGGTCAATATAGCATTCATGCATGCAGTGAAAGGTTTGGGGGGCGAGGTGTTGTGGAAACTCCCTTACTGCTGTGCTGATTTCCTTCACACTTTGTTGAAGTTCTTGCAAGATAGATGTTCGCCCTTGCATGGCTGCTGCCTGTTCTGGAGATGACATCATGCACGAACGCATCCCCTCAAGACTGGCTGCCATATTTTGCATCCCCACCCTCACCTCCTTGGTCAGCCCCAGCTGTACTACAACTACAGTCCTCTCAAAGCTGGGTTAGATCTGGCAGGTCGTACAATTGGCGTGGTGGGTGGGTGCTCTGTGATGGCTGCTGCTTCTGTGCTCCTTCTTGCAACTAAAGGTGGGGTCTGGAGGGTTCCAAGGACATCTTGGAGGGTCTGCTGGCTGATGATTGTGAGCTTGTCATCCATGTCATCAGGGAAGCCCAGGACAGGCATATCCCCAGGAGAGCCTTCGTCCTCTGCAATGAGATATTGTACAATTAGTGTGTCTGTGTTGTGGCATTTGTAATGTGAATTATTAGTTGCACATTGTGATCTTGGTTCCTGTTCATTGTTACTGTTATCAGTATTGGCATTCTCCCAGGCCTATGCCCCACCTGCATGTCACATGTAGTGTGGGCAGTTTGGGGAAATGTCTGCGTCACATCCTCTAGGTGTAGGTTCTGCCGAAATTGTGGGTGTTCTGATGGCACTTGCACCACACTTAACAGTCTGGAACTGACCCAGTCTCAGATATTTCACATCAAGCTATATGTTGCTGATACCTAGCATATACTATGTATAGCATTGGCATGGCACAATACGTGTGTCAGCATTGGTAGTCTGTACTGCTGATGTTGGGCAATGTGTGCTACAATGGATTGCACTGATGGTCTTAGCAGTGTTCCATTTCCTCTTATGACTGTGCGGGTGTGTTTCACTACCTAGAAACATATGTCCTCCCCCTTAATGCTGTTGTCTTAGCAGTATGACAGTTGGGATGTTGTATGGAGGAATTGCAGCTACTGTGACCCAGGCACAGGGTAGACCCTGACATGTGCAGCATGTATATGACATTACTGCTATACCTCATAATGTTTACGACAGTGCCTGATGTTTGTAGCGGCTATGGACATTAACATTTCTCAGGATTAGCACATTTGTATTAATTACAGGGGATTGATAACGTTGTCATCCTCTACCCTCCAATTTGAATGTGTTTGATCCATGGGCATGTAACTGCCATTAGCTACTTAACCTGCACACAGAGCAGAGGTGGCAGTGGCAACTGTTGTCAATGTTAAATTCCACTTGCGGATATGGCCTGAGACAAGAAATTGAAGCATAGTTCAAAAAAGCGAAAATACCAGCTGTCGTGTGACAGCACGCCAGTTTTACGTTGTACCCTACTCTCCTGGACTGGCTTTGCTTTTCCAACATCCTTTGCATGGCAGCATACCCCCATGCAAAGGTTGTTGGTGCAGTGTTGTGCTGTGCCCCAGGTTTGCCCAACACAGCCCATGCCGCCCTATGATGCCCCTTTGCCATTTCCACTACCTGATTATCATGGCTTACATGCATTGTGTAGTAGGTATGTCCCCACCCCCCTGGTTGCAGTTTACAATGAGGCATTTTAGTTCCCCATGCCACTTACCCTGCATCTGTGTTGTTTCCTGGTAGTCTTCGCTGTCCTTGAATCCCTCTGACGATCTCCTCAGGGATGACGGCTGAAGGCTGCCACCATCGCCTTCATGTGGTCCAGGTCCTCCTGCGGTGCTGGACTCCCACCCCCAGTCTGCAATGCCACCTTCCTGTTCCTTGCCATCTTTTCCTTGGTCCTGCGCTTGCAGTCATGCCACCGTTTCTTCCTCTCTCCTCCCAGTTGGCAATTTGGAGGTGACAAATAGTTGGTGCTGGTGTTCCGTCTAACCATTCACCAGTATTTCATGCTCCTCTGCACTGAACCGACACTTCCTTTTCTTATTTTCCCTCTCCTGGGTCTGTGTGGGTTCTCCTGGCTGGTTCCTGGTCGGTTGTCATCTTCCCGAGGTCTCTCATAGCTTCTGGAATCTATTTTGGGGCTCCTTTGCACATTTTGCAGTGTTTCCGGTTTGCGACGGGTCATTTTTCTTTATGACGTGGAGCATTGGTTTGAGTAAAAAAAAATGACACTCACCAGTGGTTTGCGCCGCTGTGCGTCAAAGTATAAATTTGATGCCCAGGTAGCGCAATGAAATGGCTATAGCCGACGTTAAAATTTTGGAGCACAACAGACGGCACAGTTTTGCTTCAAAAAGTATAAATATGGGCCCTAGTACCTAACTGCGGCACTGCACCATTGTGCCACTGACTCCACAATTAAATTATTTAAAAGGTCTGGTAGACCTGAAAATGTGTAATACACTATGCCCACAAGGGGCTGAATACAAGGTTCCACTGCAATATTCTTTGTCATTCTTTTTTCATGTGATTATGCCCTGTAGGTGATGTCTATATGGTTATATGGCCATCTTTCTTCCAAATGCTATTTTAATGCCATCCTCTGTAGGGGCTGTTCGGACCATTACAGTCTGATACGAAATGAATGAAGGAATGCACAAACACAGTTTATTAAGGATAAAGGTTTATTGTGCTGCATGACTAAATATTTCAGCCATTTCACTGAGGGCCTGGTACTTCTCCAGCCATTTCTGGGTTTGGGTGACATTCTAAGCTTCTGACTTCAGAAGAACTTCTGGCAGCATTCTGTGACACTGTAGTCTGAGTGTTTTTGGCTCCACAGGGACACCAAGCCACAACCAGTGGTGCTGCACCTTCTACTGTTGATTCTACAGGGACATCAAGCCGCGACCAGTTTTACGGCACCTTCTGCTGTTGACTCTGCAGGGACAACTTACAATGACCAGTGGTACTGCACCTTCTGCTGTTGACTCTACAGAGACATCTAGCCAAGACCATTGGTACTGAACCTTCTGCTGTCGACTCTACAGGGACATCTAGCCATGACCAATGGTACTGCACCTTCTGCTGTTGACTCTACAGTGACATCTAGTAACGACATGTGGCACTGCGTCGTCTGCTGTTGACTCTACAGGGACATTTAGCCACAACCAGTGGTACTGCACCTTCTGCTGTATACTCCACAGGAACATCTAGCCACGACCAGTGGTACTGCACCTTCTGCGGTTGACTGTACAGGGGCATCAAGTAATGACCTGCGGCACTGCACCCTTTCCCACTGACCCCACAGTTAAATGTTTTTTAAAAGGCCAGCTAGGCCTGAACATGTATAATACACTATGCCAACAAGCGGCTGATTATATGGCTCCCCTCCAGTGCTCTTTGTCATTCTTTTTTCATATGATTATGCCCTCTAGGGGCTGACTATATGGCTACATGACCATGTTTCTTCCAAAAGCTATTTTGAATGTGGTGCTTTGTAGGGGCTGTTCAGACCATCGCAACCCAATGTGAAGTGCATGAAGGAATGCACAAACACAGTTTATTTCTGATAAATGGTTAATGTAGTACATGGCTAAATACTTATAAGGTCCCAAAGGTGAGATTTTCATGATCATTTACAATGCCAACAGCTCTAACTCTAGCGAATGTGAGACCTAGTACATTGCAAATTCTTGTTTTTAATGTGATGGACACTCTTGTCCCCTAAGCTAATGAGGGTATCTTTCAATTACGTTGCCAACTTAAAGGACATTATTTGAGGTATGGATTGGGGAGGAAGATTGAAATAAATGTTATATTTTCAAATTTGACTTATTCCTGGTTGAAAAGTGTGGAAATCCCCTTATTAGGTCCATTTGTAGCCACAGTGCTGTGAATTGAACTTGCTATTCTCAGGTATGCCTCCTCTAGTTGTATGCACTTCATAGTAGTTTTGTTAGCCTGTATTGGTCCTAGCACCTGATAATAGAGACAGAAGCAAAAGAATAACAGAACTTAGGGCCAGATGTATCAAAAGATTTTACAATGTAAACGATGCAAATCACAATAAAAGGCTGTTTGCGAATGCAAAATCCCCTTCCACGACGTATGAAAGGCATTAGCAGGCCAATTTTAAGGAATTGCCCAAATAGTGATTCCCTAAAATTGCGACTCCATTTTGCGAAAAGCAAATTGCAATTTGCAAACAGGTAATCGCAAATCAATGTATTTCGCAAATTGTGAATGGTTGCAAAATGGGGACTTTGCATGTGCAATTTACTACTAACTCAAATCAGGCAGTAAACAGGTGCAACCTACATCAAAAGGCCCAGAGAGCATCACCTCTTTTCAACAATGGTTTCACTCTACATTATGCGGGGAGGATGAGGATCCTAGCAGGTTTGAGGGGATGGAGGAGGAGACAGGAGCACATTTTCAGAGTGCGCATAACATTGTTTGACCAAACAGAGGAGATTTAAGAGAAATATAAGTTGAATTCTGCCATGATACTAGACCCAATAGCAGATTTCCAACCACATTTGCACCGACACACACAGAACCAATGCAATACCCACTTATGTGCAGGTGTTATGTTCCCTTCACTTATTAGTCTAAGGAAGCTCTCAGGGGGTAATAGCAGCAGCTGGAGGTGTGCCCCAACGTGCACTCTCACACTTCTTTCATCTATTCCTGAATGCAATGTTGACTAAAATCAATGAGAACATCTAATTACCCAACACCCCCTCAGGACATGCAGCTCACAAAATTAAAATTCGATCAGGTAGCCCAATCCACACACGTCATTTACTGCATTGATGGGACACTTGCCACAATCTGTCCACCATCTGACAATGAAATAGGAAATGTAGCCATTCCATTAACATACAGGTAATCTGCAGTGCCTCACACATCATCACTGATTTAGTGGCCAGATTCCCTGGTAGCACACATGACTCCTATATATTCAGGCATAGTGGAATCTACACACAGCTACTTGGTGGGAAATTTGGAGAAGGATACCTACTTGGTCATTTAACACAAAACAATGTAGCATAGTGTACAGGTGAGGTTAGAGATGACAATGACTCAATATTCACTTCTGTCATTGCAGAGTGCATATGCAGTGTGGTCCTTCATCCTCACACCATATCTCAATCCAGCTACACCAAGTGAATGACTTTACAATGCTGCATGTAGGAGGACACGAAGTGTTATTGAGAGGACCTTAGGCCTGCTGAAGGGTCACTTTCAATGTCTGCACAAAAGTGTCAGGGCACTACAATACAGTCCTGAGTCCTGATGCAGGATTGTGGCTATATGTGCTATGTTGCACAACGCCGCAACATCAAGAGGCATACCCCTGCATCCCTAAGAGACGGAGTCTGATGAAGATGATGATCCATTACCACCACCTAAACGAGCAGATGAATCAAGAGCAGCAGAAGGCAGACAAAGACATGCAGACATTATGCAGAATTATTTTTAATGTAAGTAATGAAGAGGCCCCATATTGTTCCTCATTGCTAACAGTATCACATTTATTGCCTTAACTTCAGGTCAAATATGTGGGCATACGACATAGGCAGTCCAAAAGCACTATCTGTACTTCAATAAATGCTTCACCATAAACATCGGGTAAGTAGTGCAATGTCACAAAACAACAAGCCCCAGAATATGTACCCATTACTTTTTCCATCCACGCATTCCACTGGAACGGTCAGTGGGCTCACTAGCATCTCTTGTTGATGCTGAGAAAGCACTGTGTCTAGAACTTTGACTCCTATATTCCATCACAGGGGTAGTCACACTACTGAGGCTAGAGAGCTCCTCACTATCACCACCACCTAGGTCGCTGTTACCAGTGATCTGGGCTGTCTGCATGTTCTCCAGTGCATTGGTACCCTGCAAAAATCCCCATGCAGTGTCTCCACTGCACTGTGCCATCTCCACTTGCATGCCCACGGCACATCGTGATAGTAAAGCAGTTGCATTTGTGAGGTGATGGATAGATCTACCATCAACTGGTGATGGCACCTATGGTGGGTGACATGGTCCTGCTGTATTACTGTACAGAGTTCCTTTATGGCATTCTTCATCACCTTTAAATTGTCTGCTGTTGCTTTCTGTCCTTCCAACACTGTTGCATTCAGCTGGCAATTCTTGTGATTGAGAGACACCAGCTGCCTGAGCATTGTTTTCATGTGCTTACATTGTGGGTGCTTCACCTTCAACATTGAAGCCACAAGACCTCCAAATATAGATGGGCCTTCACCTTCCTCTGAGCTTTGCCTGACTTCTGCTCTACATCCCCTAAGGGGAGTGTATTGTACCTAGAAAAGGACCTGACATCTGTGGGTGCATCAATCGTCTGAAGGTGGTGTATAGACGTCTTCTGTAAAGTAATCAGACTCCAGATTACTCAGGGAGTGGTTACTGCGTCTGGGTTGTGAAGGTGTTATTGACACAACGTTTTCTACCACAGACCTTGGCTAGCTTTCCTCATTCCCTTCAGTTTCTGTTTGCATGTGGTGCAGGAGCATCTGCAACATCAATGAGCAGTATTTCAGTTACAAATTACTTTTGCATGTCATAGTTCTCAGTTCCATTTTGAAGTAAACAGTTTCCCTGACATAGGGCCTCATTCTGACCCTGGCGGTCTATGACCGCCATGGTGGAGGCCTGGGGTAGCACCGCCAACAGGCTGGCGGTGCTACATGGGCAATTCTGTCAGAAAAGGGCAACCGTCGGTTTCCCGCCGGTTTACCCCTGCCCAAAAGAATCCTCCATGGCGGCGCTGCAAGCAGCGCCGCCATGGGGATTCCGACCCCCTTCCCGCCAGCCTGGTTCTGGCGGTTTTAACCGCCAGAACCTGGCTGGCGGGAACGGGTGTCTTGGGGCCCCTGGGGGCCCCTGCAGTGCCCATGCCAATGGCATGGGCACTGCAGGGGCCCCCTAACAGGGCCCCACAAAGATTTTCAGTGTCTGCATAGCAGACACTGAAAATCGTGACGGGTGCAACTGCACCCGTCGCACCCCAGCAAATCCGCCGGCTCCATTCGGAGCCGGCTTCATCTTTGCTGGGGCTTTCCCGCTGGGCCGGCGGGCAATCTTTTGAAGATCGCCAGCTGGCCCAGCGGGAAAGTTAAAATGGTCCCCGCGGTCATTTGACCGCGGGGCGGTGTTTGGCCGGTTTCCGCCCGGCGGGCGGCGCCCGCCGCGGACGAAGTGACCCCCATAGTGTTTTTGTTTGTCATTTGTCTTGTCTATCTGTGTGGGGGATGCACAATGCTGCAATGTTTGATCTTGATTCACTGTTAGAGTATGGACTACCACTCCCGTAAGGCATTTGTTGGGTTGCATGGAATGTGCGAAAGGGATTATTTTATTCAGTGCCTGCTAACATTGAATTTCTTTAGGGGAAAATTTTGCCTACATCTATGGTAATTCAATTAAGTGTTTCCTTGTGCCTGGTGTGGCTGAGGTGTCTGTCAGTGACCCCTACGATGGCTTCAGGCTGCAGAGTTGCCTCCACCATATCCTCCAAGGGTGTGGATCGTGTCTGGGTGGATGATCCTCTGCCAATTCTCCTTGCCTTCTTAAGCCTGGTTGCTAACCCCTCCTTTGCACGTGTACGTAAATCGTACCAGTGCTTGCTTATTCCCTCAATGGAGCCCTGTGTCACATTCACCGTGGTGATCTTCACCTGGAAGTCACTCCCTAACTTGTGCATCTCACTCTCTGGGACATGGAGTGTGTTTTCCCAAAGAGCTTGTCATGGCTCTTTAACACCTCTTCAGTGAGCACCTCCAGTTATTGCTCACTGAACTTCAGCTTCCTCTTTCTGACTCCAGCATCCTTGACATTCCCTTCAGTGGACATGGTGTGTTTAGGTCCTGGCTGAAACTCCTAACTGCCTCCCTGGTGCTCAGCTCACTGAGTCCGACTCCTTCTTTGGCTCAGGCTTCTGGAAACAGCATGGACTGACCCACTTCCTGGTTGTGAGGTCATCAAGCTGCTCCAGAATGCAAAAATTGCAAATTGCGATTACCAAATTACGATTCGCTATTTTACCGAATCACTATGTGGTAATCACTATTTGCAATTGAAAATTTTAGGTAATTGCAAAATGTTTTGTGAACACATTGTTAAATTGCATTTTGCGAATTCCAAATAGCGATTCAGTGAAAATCACTATTTGGTAATCGTTAATGTGGTTACTTTATCCATATGGCCCTTAACTCTCATTCAAACAGAATACATGCAAATTACCACAAAAATAACATATGCTATTATTCTACTGTACTATTTAAGGGTTTTGTATAGAGAGTGGAGGGACACGAAATCCTAAACCTATTTGGAGGAAACTCTAAAATAGGAGTAGAATCCTCAGGTTGAATTTCTTCCACCAAAGGAATAGTTTTGTAATATTTAAACGTTTCCTCCAAAGTATAGAGGATTTTCAAATTCATCCAAACTCTACATGAGGACCTAAGTACTTTATTTTAGTTTTCCTATGAGTAAGTAATGATGTTTACAAGGAGACTCTGGAGGGTTAAATCTGTTTGACAGTTCTGTCTAGTGAAGAAAGCAGTGGGTTTATGAATATGTAGAGATTTAGCTGAGACCAGCCATGGCTCTTCTATTAGGGTTCAAGAGTGTCACCACCGTAATATAAATGCAGCAGAGTCAAAAAATAAAATGATAATAAAGTTAATTTAATACCATTTTATTATTTACGACTGCCAAGAATCAGGGCCGGGACTGGCCATTAATACAGAGTGACGGCAGCAAGGAGGACTGGTGGCCACTTAAGTTTAAAGTGTGCATGTCAGGTTGGCTGTCGCAAGTCAGCTGGCCAAAGTGAGATGCGCGCTTCAAACTAAGTTTAAAATGCAACCCGAGTTGTCTTAGACAGCTGGGTGGAGGAGGCACAGGCCCCCAGTGCCTGAGGGAGAGTGGAATCAGTACGGTCAAACCCATCCTGGTGCTTAACTCATGCTGCTTAACATTATAAGCAGCATGGAAACAGTATCTGGTGTGGTTAAGGGTGTGGACTCCAAAAGCACTTGGTCCCCGCAGGCCTGAGGAACACTGTGGAGAAGAGGACAGGGGGAGGTGAGCTAGTGAGTAAGTACTATTTTATTTTCAATGTTTTGACCAACTGTCAGGCACTTTGAGAAACTCTCACTGCTTTCAGCCTCAACTCCAGAGCTCTCAGTCATGGTCTGTTGTAAACAATGGGCCCTATTTATGGCCTGATTGATGTTGCTCTTGCAGCATGCAATGTGGTGCAAGAGCGACACAACCCTTAAGTGAGATTTATGAACCAATGCAAGGCCACCTTGTAAGGCCCTGCGTTGGTTCATAAATCTTGAGTAATGTAACACACTGCAAATTGCTGCATTACATTATTCTGCGCCAGGGAGGCATTTCTACTGGTGTTGTGTGAGTGTTCTCATGCAACATCCAAGTATTTTGATGCATTCCCAAATGTAAAAGAACTTGTAAACCTGGGAATGTGGCCAAAAAAGCTACGCCTCCCCATGAGAGCCACTTCAAGGAGACATATGTTAATTTCTCCTCTGTGTTTCTTCTTTCTATGTGTGCTGAATTCTGCAGCACACATAGAAAGAGGAAAAAGCCTCTCAGGATAGTATTTGTGCAGGAAGGTGTCCCTTCCTCTATAATACAATCCTACATTCAATGCAGGCACCTGTGGACAATGGTGCAAGGGTGCCTGCATTGGCACTACGCAGCCAAAAGGGTGCCAGCAAAGGGGGGAAGGGTAGGGATCTGCCATATTGTATAAAAACGGCACATTTGTGTGTTCCCTGTGACACAGGGCAGCACAGCAAAGAGACTCGCTGCGCTGCCCTGTGCCACAAAGCCCATAAATATGGGTCACTGTTTACAACGAGCCATGATTGAGAGCTTTTGCGTTGACGCTGAAGGCATTCACAATGTCCCCATGCCTGTCAGTGGGTCAAAACGAATGTTTTGTTTGCCCCACCTCCCATGCCTGCCACCAGACGGCACTGGTTGAGGCAAATTTTAAGCAGGGAACTTTCGACAGATTACACTTTGTAAATCCTTAACACTTGCCCTCGACAAACACAGACCATTGTAACGCATTGCAGCCAAAAACATTATGGCAAAGCACTCGTGTATTCACTTCTGAATCACAACTGGTGAAGGAATATCCCAGGGCCACTGCATTTCGACTGCGAGTCGCAATAGATCATGATGGTTCCAGGAGGATTTCTAATGTCTATTCCGAATAACATTGTGTATTCAGATTTTACATATGCAGAGTCCGTTGTGGCTCCCTACAGATCGATTGCTAAATGCTTCCTCTTTCTGCATCTTCCTAGGTTAGCAAGTGGGAGTGGTAAAGGTGAGTATGCTTTTCAAAAGTTAACATCACAATTTTCCTGAATATTAAATGTAGTATGCAAATTGCTCTTGGAAGTCGGCTGTATGAAAATTGTATATAAGGTATATCCTTCTTTACAAACGGCAGATGTGATACCTACTTAATGTATTCTCAATATAGTTTCTGAAATTACAAGATGAACATGGTTATTGTTAGAAGGGCATCTCATGCAGCTGTACCAGACACCCAGGCCCATATTTATACTTTTTTAGCTCCACATTTGCGTAATTGTTTTACACAAAAGTGGCACAAACGTACAAAATACAATAATGGGCAGGATTTATACTTTTTTAGCACCATATTTGCGTCATTGTTTTGGTGCAAAAGCGATGCAAACTTAAAAAATCCAATTTTATTTTGTATGTTTGCGCCGTTTTTGCATCAAAAAATGCCACAAATGCGGTGCTTAAAAAAGTATAAATCAGGCCCTATATTTTGTACGTTTGCACCGCTTTTTCATCAAAAAATCATGCAATTGCGGCGCAAAAAAAATACAAGTACGGGCTTTTGCATCAAAAAATAACGCAAATGCAGTGCTAAAAAAGTATAAATATGGGCCCCAGTTTCACAGGTACGAGCTAGAATTGTGCTGTTGGAATAAGTCCCCCATGAATTAAAATTATGTGTAAAGTGTATGAAAGTGAAAAACCTCAAATTAGGCAAATATATGAAGCTTAGAAATCAGAATGTACTCAAAATTATGCTCGCATAAAAAAAAAAATGGTGTCTGCTGGAAACAATTGGCAGGTATATTTACATATTTTGTGGTTTACATAATGCCTTGCAAACGTTAGAAGGAGAATGTGAACCTTAATCGAATCCCCCATATCAAGAGAGCCCAGGTAGACATATACTGAGCTCAAAGAACAACTGTGCTCTACAAAGATGAATTATTTTTACAGTGATAAGTAACCGAGTTGGAGGGATAGTCCCTTAGAAAGAAGATTGTGCAGTTCACCCAGATAGATTATACAGCAAAAGAGTTCATAGACAAATAACAAACGAATCAGACTCAAAGGGATTTTACTCCCTGTATGCCAGAGCCTTGTTTGTTTTCCAAGCCCATAACTACCTTGGCTCTCATTGCAGTCCCAGCAAGCAGATCCAGTGACAGTCACCCCACCCTGATTAGAGGAGGGCTACCACCACTATTGTGACCCTGCAGCACAGAAGTAGATGGACACCTGGTCAAGGGTTACTGATGGCAGAGACAGCTTAGGTTCCACTGATAGAAATTCTCGGGGCAAATCTGTTAGATTTCCTTTTGCCATTTTTTTGCCCCCCCCCTAATGTGATGATGCCCCCTTTGCATACATAATGCCTGGCACAGGCATAATGTAGCACAAAGGTTTACAAAGTGGTACAATGCATGCATTGCGCCACTTTGTAAATATAGCACGAGGATTTGGGCCTAGTTGGGCCACATTAGTGTAAACATAAATGATGCTAATGTAGCGCAAGCTGGTGCTAGGGGCCTATAAATATGCCCCTAAGAATTTGGCAGATTACGAGCTCAATCAATGTATAGTGGAGCTGCCACTTTGCAAAGCTCTGAGTCACTTGATGTAGTTAGATATTGTTTTCTCACGTGTGAAAATATGTGTTGATCTCTTCAGGTACAGTACCCCAACAAAACATCTATGAATAATTATGTCTATTAGTTGTCATAGAGCAAGCCTGGTCAGAGGTGATGAATGATACTGTTCTACAGCTAAATGACTCATTCTGTGACTTGGAGATGGATATGATATGTTAAATTGAAAAAGTTTTCTTGCAGGTGTTCACCCCTTTCCCATCACATTTCTGCATCAATGGAGTGACAGAATTTTAGACCAAACATTTGCATACTGTTTGTCTGTTTGTATATAGTACCTGCATAGTGAGGTTGAAGTCTGCTTTTCTCTTTGTACTGCAGATGTTTAGTGTGCAAAGTCTCTAACTGTATTGCATTTATAGACTGTTCTCTAAACTAATGAGAGTAACTTGACTTCCCATGTTAAGAAGAGTAGAGAGCACACCTCTTTCGTCTTTGCATATCATCCCTTGTAGAGGACATATCAGTGCTGGTCTTCCACTTATCTTAAATAAATAATCCTATTCCCAGAACTTTCCATACCCTTTGTATGTCCTCAGACTCACTCCTCTTGCTCCACGGCCAAGAGTTGTATGTCAGTAAATCGAAGTCTATCATATCAACCTACAATAATATTGTTTCTACTACAGTGATCTTCCACTATATTGTAAAGTTAGTATATATTTACTATTCTTAACTCCACCTATCCTTACCTTAGAAGAGAAATCACTTGTTGCAACAATAAATTCAAAGCATTCGGTGCTGCTAATTATATTCTACTTCTTGGGGTTTGAGAAGTCAATTCAGCTGTCTTGTATCTGTATGGTCTGTCCCAGAAACTCCACCATAGTGTGAGACTCTGGGAACCCATGTCACCTTCTGGCAGTATCAGACACTATGGAGTCTAGTCTCTAGGTTGCCAGGGACCCCTTATTAGTTCTGATCTCCACCGCCCCCCACCAGCAGTTCTAGCAAAGCTGTCTACTCTTTGGAAGGTGTTATCGGTCCACCAAACGACAGTCATTTTGTAACCATTTCTCAAATAAATCTAAGGGCCATATTTATACTTTTTGAAGCAAAACTGCACCGACGTAGTTTTGGGTCAAAAATATTACCGCCGGCTAACGCCATTTCTTTGCACCGTGTGGACGTCAAATTTATACTTTGACGCACGGCGGCACAAACCACAGGTGTAAGTCATTTTTTTTTACGCATACCGAGGCGTCAATTCGTAAAGGAAAACAACGTTAACGTGGCGGAAAAGACTGTGAGCCGATTTACGACACCCCAAACCGGATATGCAGCGTTTTTTGAAGCAATAGCGTCAAAATTCCCCGCAAACACAGCCATTTCAGCAGAGGAGAACCAAAATGGATTCCAGATGCCTGTATAGACCCCAGGAAGACGACAACGGACCAGGAACCAGCCAGGAGAACCCACACAAGAACCAGGACAGGGAGAAGAAGAAAAGAAAGTTTTGCTTCAGTGCAGAGGAGCAGGAAATTTTGGTTAAAGAGCTGATGGAACACCAGCACCAACTGTTTGTCACCTCAAAGTTGCTAATCAGTAGGAGAGAGGCAATATGGCAACAAATTGTTGACAAGATTAACAGTGTGGCAGAAGTACGCAGAACAGTCATCGAGTGCAAGAAACGCTGGCATGACTGCAAGCGCAGGACCAAGGAAAAGATGGCCAGGAACAGGAAGGCAGCACTGCAGACTGGAGGTGGGAGTCCAACACACCAGGAGCCCTTGGACCACATGGAGGAGATGGTTGCAGCCGTCATCCCTGAGGAGATCGTCACAGGGATACAAGGACAGGACAGCGCAGACTACCAGGAGACAACGCACATGCAGGGTAAGTCGCATCGGGAAATAAAATGCACTAATGTCAACTACAATCGGGAGGGATACCGACTACAAAATTCATGGAAGTCATCATATACATGGAGTGGCATGGTTAAAGGGGTACGGCATGGGGGCAAGGCCTGTACAGAGAAAAGCTGGGGAACACCATAACACAACACCAACACCAGTTCCATGGGGGTATGCTCCATGCCAACGATGTAGTAAAGGTAAAGCCACGCCAGGAGGGAAGAGCACAACGTCAAACTGACATCCTGTCACACGTCAGCCACTATACCCCCTACATTAACTAGGGCCCAATTAACAACCTCTAGCCATACCGACAACTGGAATGTAACAGTGACAACAATTGCCACTACCACCTCCGCTGTGTGTGCAGCTCAAGTAGCCAATGGCAGATAACATCCCCATGGATCATACAGACCTAAATTTGAGGGTTGAGGATGACAAAATTACCATCCCCTGAAACAAGACAAATGTCCCAGTCCTGTCAATTGTGAATGCCCATAGTTGCTGCACACATCTGCTCATGTCATCAACATTAGGCGCTACACAGCACTAAGGTCACACCCATCCTGCATATGTCACGGTCCATCCTGTGCCTGGGTCACAATACAACATCCCAAATGTCATACTGCTCGGACAACAGCATTGAGGGGGAGCACACATGTAACTGGTCACTGAAATACACCTGCACAGTCAGAGGAGGAAATAGGACACCGCTACGACTATCAGGGCAATCCAATGTACCACACATTCCCCAACATCAGCTGTACACATTACCAATGCTGACATCATATTGTGCTATCACAATGCTATGCATAGTATACGCTACATTTCAACAACATATAAGTGGATGTGAAAGATCAGAGACTGGGGCAGGTTCAGATTGTTAAGTGTGCTGCTAGTGCCATCAGAGCACCCACAGTCAGTGAAAGGTCTCACCATGAGAATGGATATAGATGGAGGGTTGAGAAGGACAAGAAGGTGACACTTCACAAATTGGCCTGAACCAACACCTAGAGGAGATGATACTGACAGGTCAAATAACTTATCACAATACATGTGACGTGCAGGTGGGGCATAGGCCTGGGAGAATGCCCATCTGAAATACTGGAGCAATGAGCATGAAACAAGATCACAATGTGAAAATCATCACAAGGCAGCCATGTCACATCACCAATGCCACAACACAGACACACTAATTGTACCCTATTTCATTGCCGAGGACGATGGATCTCCTGCGGATATGCCTGTCCAGGACTATCTTGATGGCATGGATGACGAGCTGACAAACATCAGCCACTAGACCCTCCAAGATGTCCTTGGAACCCTCCAGACCCCACCTTCAGTCACAAGGAGGAGCACAGAACAAGCAGCCATCACAGAGGACCCACCCACCACCCCAATTGTAAGACCTGCCACCTCCAAAACAGCTGAGGACTCAGATGACACAGGCACCAGCTTTGAGAGAACTGTAGTCGGAGTACAGCGGGAGCTGGCCAAGGAGGTGCGGGTGGGGATGCAAAATATGGCAGCCAGACTTGAGGGGATGCGTTCGTGCATGATGTCATCTGCAGATCAGGCAGCAGCCATGCAAGCGCTAACATCCATCCTGCAAGGACTACAACAAATTGTAATGAGTTCACCACTGCAGTAAGGGAGTTGCCACAACACCTTGCACCCCAAACCTTCCACTGCATGCAAGATTGCAATCATGACCCCCTCAGGGCCGACCTGGCTGCCTACCATCGTGATGTGGCTGCTATTCTGAAGAACCAGCAGATACTCCTTGCAACAGTACTGCCCTTAAGACCCTCACAGGTAGCAGCTACCGGGATGTCTGACGACACATCTTCAAACACTGAGGTGTGTGTTGCCACTTCACAACCACCACCACCTAGGACAGAGGAGGCAACACACACATCAGAAGAGGAAGACATGGAACAGATCACCTTCACACGTAAAAGTACCCGAAAGCACTAGTCCCTGCCACACGGCCACCTATTACCAAGGTCCTGCGCTTTGTAACATGCCAGTCTTGCAACGACTGTTCTGCAAACCACTGTATATCTTGTCAACCTGCCTTGTGATTGTCTCTCACTTACTCATTGGCAAATCCAGTCCCTCTGCACTGTCTGACACATCACACCAACATGTCAAATGCATTTTCCTTTAGCACTTTATGTACAATGGAAGATGTCCCTATAATGGACTCACGATCATGAACAATGTACATATAGCCCTACAGCACTTTTCAATAAATAGCACTTCCACAACCACTTTGTCTCTGTATAATGTGACACATCAACCGTGCACTACACCACTGAATTTTGCCTCCTGTCACATTACATAGCTTGTCAATACAACTGTCCTGAAATAATGTAGTCTGATAACTATAAACAGTGGCCGGATTCTACCATACTCTGCCCTTCCTGAGGGTAATATCTGATGAAAAGCGAAACTATACACCATAATGCTGTGTTGGACAGAATAATGCTTCCTCAAGGGATATCTAAGCCATTAATAGTGCCTGCAAAATGTTGCCTCCATGCAAAACTAAAAATATAACATTGCCCACAAATCTAAGCGAACAGTCACCAAACTGCATGAATGGAGGTGTCTGAGTTTACATCCAAATAAGTAATCATGCTGAACAGTGTAACAAATGATCTATGTGAGTAATGAACACAATACTACAAGAGTGCTTACTACCACTCACCTTATAAGGGTTTCCTTGAACATCAGACTGCAGTCAGACATAACACAGTGTCCCCAATACCAAATCTGGAAGCACTGAATGATTTTGAAAACATACTTATAGAAAAAAACACGTTGGGATCCATAGTAACTGTGATTAGTGGTTGCAATGAATGGTCTAATCTTTGCAAGCTTGCTTTGGGGTAGCTGCCAATGTTACAGCTAATTTGGGATTTGTTTGTAGGATAGGACACAAATTATAATACAAAATAAATCATGTACACTCATGTCAAGGCCCTGATCTACAAGCATGTCACACATACTGTAAAGGGTTTACTACATATTTATTAAACTGTAAAAACAGAAGAGAAAACTCGGGAAAAATCCTTACCTACACTAATCTACCCTAACTACTCATTACCCACAACTGTCCCTAACTAACCTAAGCTAAACTTACTTATCACATGTAACAAAACGTTCTAAACATCAATCCCCCACCCCCCCTTATGAGATGGGACACATAGAGGACAACAGATACTAACCTAAACACATAATATTCTTTACTAAACAAATATATATTTTTTGGCAATTTGTTTTTTTATATTTTTTTTATATTTTTTAAATATTCTTTTAATATTTTTTTAAACACACAAGAACCCCAACATTGCCCCCCACCCACCTACACACTCAAAAAGAAACAGTAGAAATAATCAGGACCCCCCACCCACTAACACTAACTAAACTAACAGCCTATACTAACCTAACACTAAGCCCCCTAAACCCACAAAGTATAAGAATAAAGAAAGAGGAGGGAGGGGAGGAATTCATGTCCATCAAAATGTCTATAGGTTGGCCCTCCTGAGGGTCCGCTTAATGGACTGCACCCGCCGGTTTATATGTTGCACATCCTGCCGCAGGTGACTCATTTTTCGCAGGACACGGTCCAATTTATGCTGCATATCAACAAAAGCAGCAGGGTCAATAGCTGCAGCGGGGGTGGTCCAGGTGCCAGTTGATGAAGTGTGGGGCAGTGTAGTGTCCATGTCTGTGGGCTACCCATCAGGTGGTGCTGTGCTAGGGCCTGGAGCACTTGCTGATGGGGTTGCCACAACGGTCCCAGCTGTTGGTGGTGCCACCTGGGTGGCAGTGGTGATGGTGGTGGCTGTGGTGGGCAAAGTGGGACCGCCCTGTGGGAATGCCCTGCAGGCTCCGGAGGCCCGTTCGTTCCGGTATCTGTGGGCCATTCTTCGGTACCCAGACTCTACCTGAAGTATATGCTTGGTACCTCATTGCCTGCCTTTGGAATACCCGCACCTGGATGGGAGACACATTTGCAGCTGTGAAGACAAATCAAAAAAATAACATTAGGAACTGCATTGTGTGAAATGGCACAAGAGGTCAATCAGACAATACATCTACTGTACTTGTAACAGCTCATATCATCATACAGATCATTAAATGTCCCTGAGGAAGTACATGGCAGGCCAGCCTACAAAGGTTCTATCACACATAGCACATCCAATCTCTACAAGATGGGTAACAACTGGCATGTTTTGGCATCAGAGTTCTGCCAGTTGTTAGCTAACAATCATGCAGCACATCCTCCGCCAGTGCCAGGGCTACAAATGTCATTGTACGGGATAGAAATCTAGGGCCACATGATCTGCAAGTTGTAAATGGACTTGCTAGTATAGTACTCATGTGGGAAACATTAATGTGTATACTAGGCTCAGACAAAAGATTCACTGATTTTCATGTCCGTGTACCAAACTTGTATCATCAGTCCTAGGTACACTATTCACAAACCCATGCCTGTGTTTTAGGGTGGGGGGTGGATTAACAGCTAACAATTTAAAAAAACATGGACACCCAGGAAGCTTATGAAAGCTGGACACACACCACAGGTAAGGTGTATCTACAAATAGGAGACCGCAAACCCTTGACCAATCCCAGCGCTACACATGTCTGGAAATGCAGACCTTTGTCCACATCATATACTTCCAGTAAGCCATGACTTACAACAAACACGGAGATGCAAGAACACCCCTGGCCATGATTTGCATGCACAACTAGGCCATTGCACTCAAGTGCCACATACTCATAGCACTACATGTGGAGCTACATGCTGCTAGGAGGTTCAACCTACAGTTTAATAAGTACATTAGTGAATTGGGAAGCCGAAGTATGTGGGTAAGCATTTAGCAGCCCCATTCTGGGAGAATGTGGGTCTGTCAGGCTGACTGAATCACAGATTAGGTCCAGTGCGGCTCTTGCTGATACAAGTGTTATCCACATGACTCATCCCCTTTCACATTTCGGGGCCTACAGGACTGACCTAGAATCCCTAAATAAGACAATAGGATAAGCATTGGCCAACTCTAAAATGGTGATAAAATGAAATCCCACTCATGAAACAAGACAAATGATGGGCCAGTTCATCACACCTTGCTATGTGTTCAACACACAGGAGTCCATCACACATCACCAGCAAACACAACACATAACAGACATATCAACACTTACTGGAGTTGTCTGAGTCCTCAAATGAAGCTACCTCGCCCACAGTGTAGGGTGCGGGTCCATCTATAAGGCATGGAAGGGAGAAATGTGCTCAAATTCTGTGCACTGTCCAACAATTCCAAAGACAAATATTATGTGTAAGATTACATAATTAGGTAAAGCCACTCAGACATGATGAAACTGCATCCGATATAGCACGGCTAACATGTACATACCATGGGTCTCCTGTGAATTTTAACCACATATCTGCACACATGCAGTGGCCCTAACTATCATGTGGTGGCAAACATGCTCCTTCATTAGTGAGCAGACATAATAATGGAGTGTATTCGCCTCATCATGTGTACCCAAGAGAGACATCCAAAGCCACTTTCCTTGAGGAGTGCATTAACAGTCAAACAGCCATTCTGCCCATGACAAATTTATGACACACTGGTACAATGTGCAGAGGGTCAGGGACAGTTGTAAGCACTCATGTTGTTACATTTTCTTCATTTGATGTGGCCCAGCTATGATGAGTTACACCAACCACAGAGATATGAACCCATGAGCCTACCTTTGGCCAGCCATCCGTAAACGAAAGGTGGAACAACAAACACAAACACCAGTCTAAGATGTTAGCTGAGGGCACCTTGAACTTTTTCCCTATGTCCCCAAATCCAGATCTGACATGTATACGAAAAGACGAAGGGCCACAATAATCCCTAAGAATTTTTGAATTTTCATGATCGCTTTCCTCACACACTCACCAGACACACATGAGACATATGTTTGGGCCACATTGCTATCATCAATTGACATGAAGCCTGCACTCATTTTCAGCCTTATGTAGTGTTTCAAAAGTCAGTCTAGCTGTTGCGTCAACAAATGTTGGTAATGATTTTGAAAATCTATACCTCACAGGCAAATGTGACCTATATCTATACATAATTGTCTCCTGATTTGTGTTGCTGTTTGACACAAAGGCGGCACCAACTTACATTAAGCAAAAGTATTCAGTAAGTTTGCAGAGCACTTACTTCCGAATAGCTAGCAATTGTGGTCCTTAATATAGTCCATGAATGACCCTGTATGTTTCCAAAGCATTCCACACACTCAACAACATTGCCGGCAGATATTGTACAAATCATCTGTTGTCACTACAGAGCATTTAATCGTGCACATTTACATGATTTGTACTCACCAACAGGGCCATCAATCACAATTCCCAGGTGGTCCAGCAGATCTTGCTCCCTGGAGATGAGGTCAGCCAACAGTGCTTCAGCTGGTTGTCATTCCTTGGGATCCGATAGACGCGTTGCAAGGGATGCAATACTTTTCCCCAGCGGAGCCTCCGTGCCTCGGTGTGATACCCCTGTATCACCCGCCCACCTGCCTCAATCATAAGGGGGAGAAAATGGCACACCAGCCATATGAAACCCCTAAGCTCCTCCTCACCCATCTTGCCAAGACGTGGCCTACCCAACATCTTAGCAAAAAAAAGGGTAATAGGGGATAAAGGAGAACAAAGGAGAATAGGGGGAAATTAGAATAAGAAAAACGTAAACTATCCCCAAACTATCACTACCCACAACAGACTCCCAAACACAACAAAGACAATACAATACTAGACAATTGTACACAATAAACACTCAGACAGGATACAACAACAATATTTTATTTACAAAATGACAAGTAATGGACCACACAGGAGACAAAAGCACAATCTGACCAGACAAAATTCTCAACACAGCCACACAGTCTAGAAGAATCACAGACTGCAAAGTGAAAGTGAAAGTACACCCACAGTACATAATCTGTAAACAGGATATCCTATTACATCACTTCCTGCCTAAAATGGTGGCTATTTTTATCGTTATGCGTCAAAATAAATTGATGCATACAATCTGGGCCTCATTTTTTTCGACGCACAGGAGTAAAAATGAGCCCACATCCATATATTTGGAAATAGTCTAACACTTAACCAATTTCCTGAGGTAGTGTGGGAGAGTCAATGGTGTTTTCAGGGCATTATGCGTGGTTTTTCGGGCATAAGCGTAATTTTTTGACGCGTGTGTGCCAAAATTTCAGGGCATTAACTGGGTTTGGGTCATTATACCATTTTAATGTTATGTAACATTAGTGACACAACTGAGATAGGCTGATTGCACCCTCTTTGGTCTTGACAGTTTATGTGCACATGTGAGACATCATACTGCTGCGGACCATGATCCGCTACTTCTTTAGCAGGATTTTCACTTTTGGCTGATGCACTAGATGGCCATGTGTGTGGCCTACATATATGTATTGCACAAATTGGGCATGTTTGCCATCAGGAGAGGATAGCAATGTGACACACATAAGTACAATACCTCAATACCTATGGCTCAATCTGTGTGCATTGGCTACTAATGTAGTTGTTGACCGAGTGTGTGTGCATCACAAGATGCATTATTGAAAATATGCTTGTATGAATGTGAAGTCAATGTGTCCAAACCTTAGATGCAAGTCAGTGTGGAAATGAGAGAGGACATGTGTTATTCATACATGTAGCAACATCTGTTGTGTGCACTTCCAAGATTTTGG
Source organism: Pleurodeles waltl (assembly GCF_031143425.1). Lineage (NCBI taxonomy): Eukaryota > Metazoa > Chordata > Amphibia > Caudata > Salamandridae > Pleurodeles > Pleurodeles waltl. Next base: position 207,992,901 of record NC_090449.1, on the reverse strand, counting down.
GTAACGTAGACACCGCAAATGACAAAGCATGCACTGGAAGATGGCAGAAACTTGTTCATGTCAATGGTCCAAAAGTTGCCCATCACATGTCCTGGAAATTTGGAAACTGCTTCCTAGGCACCTGTTGGTGAACCTACCGTGAGTCAGGCACATGTCCAGACTAAGTGGGTACCATGTTATTGACACGGAAAGCCAAAGGTGACCCACAAAAGTAATATCACCCCACAGTTGTGGTCATATGACGGGGCAACAACTCTCCTGTGGCAGTGGTGGACCAGCAGACGAGGCAGCACCTGGCCACATATTTCCAGTGATCAATTGCACAGAGGTGTCTGGTTCATGTGTGTGGTCCAATGTTGATCCTGTATATTTTTAGGGGTCTATGTTGTCACAGTTACGTCCAGGTCTCATCATGAGTCAGTGGCGGCTATTCCTGTATTTACTGAGTATCCTTTGGAGATCAATGGAAGTAAAGTTGATGAGGACATGAGAACCTACATGGGAATGGTCCCACCCTGTCACTGCAGACATGTTAGGAGACTGTCAACAGGGCAACCTTGGTGTGCTTAGTGAAATAATATCTCAGGAGTCATGTTCCAGCAGGTGTCATTACAACATTTGTACACAGGTTGGCCTGTAAAGTTCCCACTGTATCTGGGAACTTCGTAGCCTCTGTGTTGATTAATCTTGCAGCTAATCAGCATGCACAGGCCTACAATATGTTGTGAGCAATCTGATTCAGCGTGTGAACTGTCAGGGTCCTAACATGTGTGGAATTTTCATGCACATTATCAGAGGTAGCTGGTTCTGCTGAAGGCATCATACCCAATCCCTCCATACGGCCCTGGTACACTGTTGCACTTTGTCGTTCATGCATACATGAGACCCAGACAAGGGATAGGCCATGATTTTGGTATTTGGAGACAAATTTACAATTATGGTACAATAAAAAAGCAGATGATGCTGTACAATGTATTTGAGTATGCATTGAAGAAGCACCTGACAAAATACCCCCTGAGGAATGTGAGGTTTGGGAAAGCAAGTGTGGTACATATGTAGACACAGGGAACCTTTAGGGTAACGCACAGACAGGTGCCAGTCAGGCTGACTGGATGCAGGGTCAATCAGGATCCTGCAATTTCACAATGTACATACTCAGTGGTCTGACTTACACTGGTCGGAGGACGAACAAGACAGTTGACATGGAAGACTGTGTTTGTCCTGTGTTTTTGAAGGTGACACATAAACCCAAGGGCTGTGATACACAGCTTATTTTTCTAGCAATTCATAAAAGTGTAATAGACTAAATGGCAGCTTCTAAGCTGTTCAAGGCATCAGTAAGGGCAGTGCATGTTCAAATGGTGGTCTGCATGGAGGTGCTCACACATGTGTACTGCATCAGTTTCTCCCAAGGCCTGTAGGTGAGATTCTAGTTCAAATGGCCAACAGTACATTTTCACATGGGAGGCAATCTACAGCTGATAACAGGGCTTAGAAACTACAAGCCAGTGTATTAATTAACCTGACGTCCATGCAGTCAGATGTACTATGACAATGGCATACCATACAAAAGGGTGAAGCACACTGGATTACTATTGTTAGTCTGTGTGTGTAGAGGAGGGAATATCCGGGTACATATATTACCATTCCAGGGACCTCTTCAGGCAGGTGGGGTGAGACCAGGTGTATGGGTGTGTCAGGAGTAAGAACATGGGCTGACATGTACATGGAATGTCATGTGCACAATGCTTGTCATAGGTGTGGCACTTGTGCTGTCTATGTTCTGCTTATATGGAACTCTAGTCACAGATAGTCCTTGCAAAGATAGGTGCTGTACGGCTTACTGCTGTCAAGGGTCTGGTCATACATTCCTGTTACCAATGCAATAGCACATCCACTGTTCATTGTGTGAAGAACTCTCTCTCGCTCTAAAGATACATCGTAAAGGCAAGGGCTGTGGAAAGGAGGAAGGAGGGGTAGTGTCAGGTCCACACAGAAAGAACAGGGCAGGCATTAGCAATTTAGGGACAGATTTATGGAAAGTGGCGCTGCACCGAGTGCAGCGCCACTTTCCCTGTGCCTTTTAGCACCCCCCTAATGCCACTATGTGTGGGCTGTATTTAAAATACGGTGCACCATGGCACAGGGTAGTGGGCAATAACGTCATTTCTCATGACGCTATTGATGTACTCTGCAGGAGTTGCGCCAGAACATTGGCACTACTCCCGCAGAGTACATAGGGCCCCATTCTAAAGAATGGATGCCCCCTTTTCACGCCTGCTCTTAAGCAGATGGTAAAAGTGCAGTAAAAAATGGCGCAAGGAAATCTCATAGATTTCCTTACGCCATTTTTCCAGCTCCCCTAATGGGGGAACACCCCCTTTGCATGTATTATGCCTGGTGCCACCATAATGTAGCACAAAGGGCACAGGGATTTCGGCCTCGTTGGGCCACATTAACATCAAAAATAATGATGTTAATGTGGGGCAAGGTGGCGCTAGGACATTATAAATATGCCCCTTACTGTCCTTTAGGAAGACACAAGACAGACAGATGATAGAAAGAGGAAGTTATACACTGTGGTAAAGAAACTCAATAAGTTGTCCTTTCTTTTTGTAAAAAAAAAAAAAAACAGTACATTCAAGAAGAATGGGTAGGGCTTCCAAACTCGAGTAAGAACATCATTTCCAAGTAAACTTTGTATCCCTTGGGTGTTGCATAGATTATGGTGAGTTAGCTATGGTATTCCCCAAATGATGTTTAATGCTGTGGTGTCAAGTAAGTGACAATGAGTGCCTTCACAATGATTTTCACTAAAAAACTACCTCATGACAAATATTTTTTTAAGTCAGTCAGTGCCATTCACATGTGCCTTTAACAACTAGAAAGTTCTCAACATGTCCCATAACTCCGAATGTTGACATTATGCTTAGTCAGTCCCAACTATGGGATGGTTGTCAGGATAGGTCCGGCCAAAAAAGTGTGTATGGTAATAGGTACTTTCTGGGAATTTTCTGGAATTGGTACACTGGGTTGAAATTTCAAGCAGGGTGATAACCATCTCACCCCCACAGATTTTTTATAACAAATTTCACCATCAAAGGCCTAGCAAAATTTAATAGTGGAAAATGCTTAGAAGAAAGGGTGAACATGAAAAATTATGTTATTAATACAAATTCCAGATTTTATGCCTCCTGCACATGTTACGCTCAAGTTCACGTTTATTTATGTTTACAGAACTCCAATTTTACAATTATAATACAATCATGAAATGAACAGATATTCATAAAACATAAAATGCAAAGATTAAATATGCAGAGCTCCATGCCACCTTAAAGGTAATAGACTAGTACTGCAAAGTTATCAGTATAAATTTAAAAAACACTTTAAAAAGTTAAAAATGCTATAACAAAACATTTCATTAGGGGACGTATAACGTCACTGTAGTGCTTCCGTAGCTGATCGTATAGATAATCACAGACATACAGGTCTCAACCATTTTTGTTGAAATAGTGAAAGCTATGGGCAAACAAAAAGAACATTATTTAGGTCCTGATGCCCCTTAAGTTGAGTACATTCAGGAGAGGTTCCATACCACTTGGCCAAAAGGGGGTTAACCTGGGGAAGGTTCCAGCAGATGTATGGTTGCACCCTCCTTACAGTAAAAGAGTTACTTATGGACAGGAAGTCCCTATTTTTAATGCACCTCTCTCTATCCAGGAGTTAGCCTAACACCAATGTAGCCTGTTTTAGAACGACTTTTAGTTGTGCCTTTGTTAGTGTTAAGTAAAAAATCTGGGTCTAAGAATATCTCGTCAAATGCCAGGAGGAAGTTTCTATATACAAATTACTTATCTTTTCTTCCTTCTAGTAATTATTTGTTTGTAAATGACCTTAAAGAATTTACTTTTCTCCTTGCTATACGGGCACCCCAACGTAGCTTTCCAGCCAGACCCTGGACATACACACTTCTCAAACCCATTTCCAACCTCAAGGCAGCAGATAATATCGCGAGTTTACCCGAGGTAATGTTTCTTAGCAGTTGTCTTTTCATTGTTTTTAAAAAGACCCATTTAGCCATCCTAATTGCCTCTAAGCTGTACAGTGGCGTAGATAGAATTTTAGCTCAATAGATTATGGGGAGATAACGGAAGAGTCTTCTGCCGGTAACCCTGTAAAGCGCACACAATCCTCTGGGCTGTGCATGGGCTTTATTCTTGTTGTTCTCAAAATGGGCCCCATCACTAAGGTTACTACACATTACCTTTCCAAAAAATATGTAAGAATTTATGATATCTAATTTTTGGCAGCCCACATACCGGGCAAAATTACTATATTTGTGTCTCTTCCTACCATGGAAACAATTGATTTTAGTATTCAAGCTATTAATCATCAGATGGTGGGAGCCTGCAAATTGCTGCAGTGCTTTCAAATTACTATTTAGATCTTTAGGGGTGAGGTCCAAAATTATAATGTTGTCTGTATATAAAAGCTGATTATCTCTTTACTGCCTACAGACAGAGTTATACCCTTAATCAGAGATAAGTGACCTGGAAGGTCTAAAACATACAGTGAACAGAAGATCGGGCTAGGAGACAACCTTGTTTTAAGCCATTTGGAGCTATTATTTTTTCAGAAAGGCCCCTGTCACCACCTAACAGCACTCTACGCGATGTAGAATCTGCTCCACGCCAGACTGGCACTACCATGTCAGACAGGTCCTGCGTGGGACCAAGAAGCCATTGAGTGTCTCTTTTCAACCCAGTACCGAAAATTTAGGTTACTGAGAAAACAGCTGGAGAGAAACAAAATTAAAATTGGCTCGGGTACCTCCTAAATATATGAAATTATTTAATAGACAAGTGAAGACCCGGTCAAGGTTAAAAACACAGTAAAAGTGACTGGGAAACAAAGATCCCACACTCTTAACAAAAAGTTAAAGCACAGTAACTTCAGCCTCAACAATAAGTCAACATGTTTCATGCCTAAAACTTGTCCAACAGGATCTCACAGCAATTCATCAGGACTAGAAAGGGAATACTTCTCCAGAGTGTCACATATATGAATACAATTCTGTTCATACAAGAAGAGAGAAGCAAAGGAAATCTTTACTCACTGCCGTTCTGTGTAAACTAGCACAAAACATGTAGTAATCTGTAAAAACAAAAACACAGAACATGTATGTGTACCAAGGAAATCATCAGTCACTTGGACAACAATAAAGCATGACGAAAATCTTGTTGGAAGTGCAATAGTACAGCAACGCTCAAGAGATTGTGAATAGTATTAGCTTACCCACCATAATCAGAAGAATTACCTCCAATGGGATTAATGGAAAAGTCAGTCAGGATATCTATAATAGTATAATGAAAAAAAAAAAAAATGAGACTTGCCAAATGAATCATGAAAACAAATAACTTAGAAAAGAGTGTAAAACTAGATTAACTCAGGTATCTGATTTATTGTAACTCAATGGTCAAACGTATTAACAACAGTAATTTATCCCATGGACATAATGCAGAAGATGGATGGACTACACCTCTTCTAATAAAACAAGTTTGTGTAGCCATAGGGAGCTAAAAAAGATTAAAAAAATCTCAGTCAGAAATGGCTTAAAGAAATATTAGCCTGAAAACTGGCATGTCGCCATCATCATATTAAAGGATCAATCAAAATATACCTAAATAAAAGAAATATAATCCATTACCTGTGTGCCGTCATATTCAACTGCTACACAGCGTCTCCCGCCTGCATTCTCAAACTGCGAGAAACAACCGTGGCAGGGACGCAGAAAAAGAAGGGAAGGCTGAATGACTCAGCAGCCAATAAGAGTGGTCGGTCAGGACTTCCTGGTTCCGCCCTCCAACATGTTGTCAAGAAAAAAAGAAAGAAAAAAAGAAAAAGGACACAAAACTTGGTATCCGGTGTTCCGGCTGAAAACGGAACACTAGACCGATCACTATGGATCCAAAACGAAGTACAGAGAAGTGTACTTTTATATAGAAAAAGAGGGAAAAAAAGGGAAACGAAGAACTTCTTTTATCTCAACAGAAAAAAATATTGGAAAGACAAAAGGGGGAAACAAACTTGTTGGAAAAGGAGGTTCCTAATACCAATGTAAATTAAAATAAAAAACGGGTTGTAACACGACGGTGTCGTGACAAAAGAGAAAAGGATAAAAAGGAAAAGTGGCAAATTGCCATAATATATGGTTTGCAAAAACAATATGAAATACTGTGTGTGTCACTAACGGATAAGGGTCAGTGTAGGGAGATACTACAACAAGAAAAACATGAAAAATGATCAGAAAGTAAACAGAACAAGTAAAAATAATAAAACGAAAAATCTAAAACGAAAAATGAAAAATAAAACGAGAATAGAGGAGAAAGAAAGGGGACTGTAGATAGACTCACTAATGGTCCCAAAAAGAAATGATCTCATACAAAAATGTCGAGCACAGATACACTGGTGTGTTTTACAAAAATTCAAAACACATTTTACGAAGAGTGGAAAAGGGGTGTTTAAAAAGTATTAATAGTTCAGATATCCTTCAGGTCAGGAAAGAGCGTGGAAATAGTTCAGTAAAATATCACTCCGATGTAAAAGAGAGGACTGATCCTTTGATATACTATGAAAAGACAAGCCATGGAGACACCTCTAGTGGGCTGAGATATTCATCCAGGGTATGTCGTCATTCAGTGCCTGGATATGCGTACCCAATTTGAAAACCCAACGCTGTTCTATTTCAAATAGTGACGTTGATGTACGACCCACCACATGTCATCTGGAGTGTGATGTGCCTGTTGGTAGTGAATGCTCAATTTAGTGGTGCTCCGTCCACATCTGATGTTACTCCGGTGCTCGTTAATTCTAACCTTTACTGCTCTCGATGACATACCTATATAACGTAGGCTGCACAGACAGTTAATCATGTATAAGCAGTTGCAAGAGTTACAATTGGTGTGGCTCAATAAGTGCCATAGACCAATAGGTTCAAGTGAAATCATGCTCAGACGTCTGGTGAGAGGGCATACGTTGCAATTGCCACAAGGAAAATGACCCTTTACTGGGGGAAGGCCCGATAGAGTATTCTGATCTGTAATGTTTGTAGACTTCAAAGATCGGGTATTAACAATCATATCTTTAATGTTAGAAGATCTTTTAAAAGCAAACAGAGGTTTGGGAATTACTGTGCCTCCACTTGTAAGAATGGACCATCGTTTATTCACAATTTTCTTAAGGGTGTTGGATACAGGAGTAAAGGTAGTCACTCAGGTAAGTCGGGGTGAAGATTCTTTAGATACAGTGCTCAATAAGAGTTCCCGATTGTTGTTGCTAGCTCATTTGTGAGCACAGTTGATAATCTTCAAAAGATAGTGTCTGTCACAAAGTTTGTTTGTTAAATCATTAGCTTGGATTTCGAAGGAGGAGACATCACTACAATTACGGCGCAATCGTAGAACCTGTCCGTATCGTAAGTTGTCTCGGAGTGCTTTCGGATGATGGCTCTCATAGAGTAAGAGACTATTGCAATCAGTCGTTTTATAATGAGTACAGGTGTGAGGTTTACTCTGATTGATGGTAATCACAAGGTCCAAAAAAGTGTCTCTTGTAGTGGAAACAGTTGAGGTAAACTTCAAGAAGGGATCCAGGGTATTGATCCAGCTCTGCCAAATGACAACTATGTCATCAGTATATCGTCGCCAAAGTTTGATGTTTTCAAAGAAGAGATTAGTCATGTTCAAAATGAAACATTTCTCAAAATGGTATACGTACAGATAAGCCAGACTGGGAGCGAAAGTGCTTCCCATTGAGGTACCTCGGATCTGATGATATAACTGATCTTCAAATTGAAAAAAATTATTAGGTAAAGCCAATGTGGCACATTGCATGATGAAGTGTACAGGAGTATCTGTGCACAGTGGATTGTTAAGTAAAGCTGTCTTGATAACCCTAAGTGTGGCTTCTTGAGGAATGTTAGTATAAAGCGATTAAACATCGAGGGTAATCAAGGCTTGTACTGTAACAGTATCATTGATTGACTGAACTAGACTAAGAACATCTTTTGTGTCTTTTAAGAAGGTGGAAGATTCCTTGAAGATAGGTTGCAGGAAGTGGTCACAGAAGGTGGAAAGAGTTTCCAACACTGATCCTATACCTGAAACTATAGGTTGTCCTGGTGGTGGTGTGGTGCCCTTATGAATTTTAGGAAGGCAATAGAAATAAGGAATGCGGGAACAAAAATTCTGCCTCTTTTTTAGATATCCAAGTGTTGGATATTGCCCCAAGAATTAGTGAACGGATATGTACTTGTCTGTTTGTAGGGTCCACTTGGATTGGCCTATTGTACGTTGAATCACTCAAGAGGTGAAAAAATTCAGCCCTGTACATTGCAGAGTCTAAAATATCAATGGCCCCTCCTTCATCAGCTGGTTTGATGACAATACTCTGGTCTTGTCTCAATGATCATAAAGCTAATCTTTCTTTTATAGTAATGTTAGTAAAGACATGCCTGGGACACAGGTGTTGAAGGTCTGTCATGACTGCCTTCTCAAATGCAAGTACTTCACTGGGCATTGATGTCGAAGGAGGTGTAAAAGATGATGGATTTCTCAATTGTGTGTCATTTGGTTGTAACTCACTCGGATTGTCTTTAAAGAAAAAGTGTAGTTGAATCTTTCTCAAGAAACGAGACAGTTCACAATTAACTCGAAACAAATCACCTCTTGGAGTAGGGACAAAGCCGAAGCCTTTGTTCAGAACCAAATTCTCATCTGCAGTAAGATGTCTGGATGAAAGATTGACAACTAGGTTCTCACTGGGGGTTCTTGCCTTGACTCCGAGTTACCATTTGTGGTTCTTCTTGTTCCCAATGCACACATCTTCTTCCTCTCCGCCTGCCTCTTCCTCTGGCACGGCTTCTGCCTAAAAAAGGTTTGTATAGTACCATGGGGCATGGCTGAAAGAAAGGGTAGGGCAGTTGCTAGGGTAATGGATGTTGTATCAGAAATTGTAGGACATTGTAATATGGATGAGTTATCCCCTCATCTGAACTTCAACCGTCTGAGGAGCAGCTGTTACTGTATTTTGGGTTTTCTTTTACAGATGACACCGATTCATCTGAAGATCTAGATGAATTGTCAGCTTCAAAATCTTCTCTAATATATGGATACACCTTTTCTTTACTAAACGTAGTGATATCCTTCTGTAGTTTAGAGATCTTCTGCTGGGTCAGGTATTCCTTAGACTCGTTGAGTTCATTGTTAATTTCAGTTAGACAACGCTTAAAAGATGCCAAAGAAAAGGTAGTTTTCAATGTGAATTCAACTACATTAATCTGAACAGTGAGTGACTCAGCTAGTCTTTGTGAAGTATTGATGATCAGGACCAACCAGTCTCTAGTACACTTCCAGGCTATTTGAGCCCAATCAGTCCTAAAGAGTAGATCTTGTAAGAAAATACGTGGAACATTGGTCGATATCAAGCCATTAGGGGCTGTGTTTGCCCTGAGGTACTAAGTCATGATGGTACCGTGGAGTATTGTCTTAATCAAATCTCGTTTGAGTGCAGATACCTTGTCCCAATCTTCCTTCTGGCTGCCAGAAGTACCTGATTCGTATGGGGCAAAGATAGATTGAGTTTGAAGTATTGTGGAAACCATGTCATCATCAAAACTTAAGCCTTGGAAATTATCCATCTTTGCTAATTATGAAGAATTGATCTGTAACAAAGTCCTGCAGCTGAACGGCTGCTCTAAATCATGGAGGAAAAAAGTGGGACTGGGAGATTAACTGGTCCATTGCATGTTCTCCCAATATATACTGTAAATATCAATAGATGCACTGTTCCAAACAAAGGCAGAAAATTCAACCCCTCTCTGAGGCACACATACTCAGAAGCAAAAGTCCTCATGCATCATCATCGGGCTCTTCTCCACGCCATACTGGCACTGCAATGTCTGACGGGGTCCTGCATGGGACCAACAAGCCATTGAGTGTCTCTTTTCAACCCAGTACCGAAAACTTAGGTTACTGAGAGCCTTACCAGCTTTCTCCACAACAAAGGATGATCTACTTTGTGGAAAGCTGTGGAATATTCTATGAAGGCTCCTCTAGCCCCTGCAAACTTCTCATTAATCAACTAAAGAGCCACTATTTTATCACTCGTTCATGATTTCTACTGAACCTGGTTTGTTCCATGGGGATTATGTTATTGTCTTCTGCCCACTCCTTTAATAAAGTCAGGAGACATTTTGTGAACACTTTACCCACTGAATCAAGTAAGGCTACCTGTCAATAGTACCCTGGCAATTTCCTATCTCCCTTTTTATATACCGGGACTAAGATACTTCCTGACCAGGAAGGGGAGACTTTCCTATTCTTGTAGCAGCTTTTAAAGACTGGGTACTGAATTTTACTACATAGGGAAGGTTATTGTTTTATAGCAGAGATAGGGACTTCATCAGGCCCCATCGCTGCCTATGTGTGCATCCCTCGTACAGCCAGAATCACTAACTGAAGGGGGGGGTGGAAGGAACATTTACCCCTTTCTGAATTGAGATATTTATCCTGTCCTCCATTTTCTGCATACAATTCAGTAATGAAATTGATTCAACTGGCTTCTCGGCTGCTAAGGTCCAAAAGGACCTCATATCTCCCTTAAGCTGTCTCTCTCAGATCTACCCATAATCGATCGAGATTCTCTTTTTTTAAAATGGACTTTAGCCTTTTCCTTCTTTTTAGTAGAGAAATCTTAGCCTCCATCTCCTGTCAGTGTGTCAGATGTTGTTTCCTAACTAAGTTGTTTATTTCTCTACTCAACAGGAGGCTAAGGAGTGGAATTGGATTAGAGCTATTCTTGGTTGATTTTTGATTTACACTCACTAGTAGCTGCTTCATGAAAACAGAGAAGCTTTCCAATTCAGCACCTTTCCAAGCATCTAAATTTAGAAGAGTGGCTTATATTTCTTCCTTTACTTCAGTGAACATCCCATGGTTCCACTGTGTTCTTCCTGTTTTTTTAATTGAATTTAGACAAATACACTTTAAATCTCCAGGAACAGGAAGGCATCATACTTAAGCCCAAAGTGAAGATCAACAGACAATGACCACAGACATGGGCATCTAATACCTGTAAGTCACCCAATAATTAAAATGAGTTCCTACCCATCACCACATTGTCTAAAATTGTGCCACCCTTTAGAGATGTGTGCGTATATTGTGCAGGTGTATCAGAGCATAATCTCCCATTTGAAATAGTGCAATCACTACATTTCATATGATTCAGTAGGAGAACTCCTCTTTTATTAGATTTTATTTTTGACAGAAAAGTTATGGTGGTGATTCGTAGAGCCTCCTCTTTTTCAATATCACATAGTTGATTCAAGGCATGATTGGAAAGTTTACAAATTACCAGGATGACATGAGCGGGTTGGTCCTTACCAAGTAACTTTTGATGAAAGTAAAGACTTGTCTACAAGAGCATCATATATGGCCCCAGGCAGGATATATGCGAGGGATGGAGCCCCCATCTCCCCACCAGGCTGGTACAATATTAATGTCAAAAATAAATCAGAGGGATCTCTATTACACTTGTACTTCCATGTATACCTGTTGGTTAAGAGGAATGCTACTCCCCCCTTAGGGTGCCCCTTTCTAGAGGGTCTTACTTTGCAAGCAATAAAGAAATAATCTTCCTTTCACACCATGTGCCCTGAAGACAGATCATATCCACTTTTAATGCACTTAAAAACTGTACCTTCTGCCTGCTATGCTTTACACCTGCTGCATTCCAGGAGGGAATTTGTAATTAATTGCTAGTTTTGAGACAATAGAGGCAGATTATTCATACAAGCACTATTTACAACATTGGGCAGCCAATTCCGTCTTTGTGTTTCCTCATATATATTTTTATCTCTTAATACTGAAGGATCCCTATAGGCCACCCCCTTCATTTTTTCCCAAGGCTTAGTTGCAGGCCCTGGGACTGATGTCCTTAGATTATTCCTGTTGTGCAAGGTGGAAGACAAACCCCTACCTCAAGCATTGTCCTGACAGAGATGCCTACTTGCCTCAAAACCCCCCCTCTTGTCTGGAACTGAGAAGACGTCAATACCTTTATTTTGCAGACTTTCTGCATTTTGTCAAATGGTCTTTACAACAATTTTAGAAAGAAAGGACATCCTAGATTTGGTTCCAGCTCCTGTGCATTGCAAATAAATCAAAATAATATCCTTACTTTGAATTAGCCTTAGAGTCTTGATGTCCATAAAGCAGGTCAACAGTGCATGCCAATTCAAAATTACGTCTGGGTTAAAGACCAGAATACAGTCCAATGAACAGGCTTTGACATTATACTGCATTTGCTCTTTAGCTGCAGACTTAACAAAAGCTTAAACAAGTGCCCTCTTCAAATTTGGATTCACAAAAGGAGTGAATGTTGGATTCAAAGAGGACACGATTGAAGAAGAATGGTCAGCTAGAGCTGTTGCTCCAAACCCCTCAGAACTCTTTAAAATCATAGAATTAACAGTTAGATGTGAGGGGCTCACCACCGTAGGCTCAGGTTGAAACATGTGCTGCAACTCTTCTGAGCTTGAGAGCTGCTCATTCCCCTCTGACCTTGGCAGCTGTTCAGACCTTTGAAGGAGATCTGCTCTTTTTCTAAATCAGAGCTTTCATCGTCATCTCTTTGTAAGTCTCCGATTGGTGTGGTTTTCCCTTTCTGTTTTTTTATTTTCCTTTTGGCTTTAGCTAAGCAGGGTCTGAATCGCCTCTAATCGAGTTCTGTTTATTGCAATATTTTAAGATTGGAAGCATTTCCTTTTCTGTGCACATGATTTCCTTTACCGCCCCTCTAATTGCAGAGGTTTCTGAATCCATATCAAAAATGTATTTCAAGAAGCAAGTTGGACTTTCTACTGCAGAATTTTCCTGGTGGCTTTGCAGTTTGGTTTTCCTGTTTGGTAGATAAAATCGGTCTTAGTCCGAACCATCCTATCGTCATCTTTTACAAATGTCAACGGACTATCCTCTGATAACACCATTGCTAGAGCACCACGTTCTCCAACTTTCTTTCTGTTAAATAATTCTTTAAGTATAGCTTTCACTACATCCATAGTGGGGTCCAACCTCCCTACAACTTTTTCCAGAAAGGTTAATATAGAGGATAGAAGTCTCTCTAAGCTAAGTATAGGGGCTGAAATCTTTACCTCACGTTCGGAGGGGTGGGGGGTTACATGGCTGATTGATAATTACTTCCAAATCGGGTGTCTCTGATAGTTGAGATAAAAGAGGATGTTGATTAGAAAGAGTACTAATAAATATGTGCGACCAGTAGGTAGAGTTGGCAACAAAGAGATTGGGGACTGAGATTTACAGACCTTATCTTGGCGCCCATATCTCCTGCAGAGGTCCAAACCTATAACAGGTAACATGAAATCTTTCCACAAGATGAGAGAGGCTGCTCTTTGGGGGGATCCCAACTATGGTAGAGGCTATGGTTTGCATGTTGGAGACACGGAGAAACGGAAGAGAGGAAAGTTTAAATGAGGGAGCAGACTCTAAGCATAATATACTGGATTCTTGTCCTTGGGATTGATCCCCAATATGCATTTTTTGTGATTTATTCTTCTCCTGAGATGTTGCTTTAGGGGTAATCACCCAGATATTAGAGTCATTTGTGCAATGAAGTTTGGGCGCTCCCATTGCGTCTACAGAACCTGCCTTAGCCTCCTGGGATATCATCTCACTTCCCAAAAAGCAAAGATTTGATTCTTGCCTTTTAAAGCAGAAAGTGTTTGCTCATGTCTTCCCCATTAACAGGTACCCAGATCTAAAATTTTTAGCTGTTATTGTCCTCGTGGATTTCCCAGCTATAGATGGCGAGATTATACCGTACCTCTACCTACAATAACTGACATACTGCGACCCTAAGAAGGATTAGGTCTTCTTTAAGTAATGGGCCAAGGTGCCCCCAGCATAAACTTCACCTAGTCTAGCTTTGTTTTAACACAGATGACCTCCAATTATTCTTCAAGCTTTTGTATCAGTAAGACAGTTATTGAGAAACTCCACGGGGGATGTGCCTTCTTCCAGTGGTGAAAACACCCCCATATAATTTTAGAATAAGCATAGCTTGAAGCGTAAATTGCAGGAGAGTATCAAAAGAAAACGGGTTCCCTGTTGGCAGGCGCCAAATGGCAAAGGGAGGATGGCTCCTTATTTACTGGCACCAGAGGGGACAAAGAGGGAGTGAAAAGGGGAGGGCACACCGCAACAAGCCGCACGTGACCTAGCATGGCCGCTTCCATTACTAACATGCTCTGCTGTTGGCGAGGCGGGCCCCCCGAATGGGGGACCTCAACCATGTTATTGATCCCCTTGCTCACTGCACTCTCATGGATCTTCTTCAATCCTTGAGACAAGGAGTGAAAAATGGCCCAAGTCAGTTCCAAACAGGTAACACAGGGCAGGCAGATGGAGCTGGATTCCCAGCTGGAAACTGAGGGGTAAGAAGGGCGCCTCACCCTGACGAAGCTAAATCCAGCTCAAGGACGCTCTTAAACTGAAGGAACACCATTCCAGGATGCCACAAACCTTTGTGTGATGTGGCTGATGATAATAGTCAAGCTTCCTTGGTCACTCCATGAGAGGGAGGCACTGTAGGCAGTAGAGAATCCCATGACACATCTGACTAGTGAGTACTGATGTCTAAAGACTGTGCTGCAGATGCAGCAGGAGCGACCAGAGACGAGTGTCATGTAACTGTGTTGCTGGTGTTGTTGTGATCAGACCTAGTAGGGACCTACTTGAGCTACTCTCATATATGTACATCAGCTAGACATTGGAAATCCAACAGTGAGGCAAAATAATTTGTGCAACTGAAGGCAATGAGCTGAATGGGCAGGATTGCTGTGGTTCTGGAGGGTATAATTCTCTTTGCTTGCTGCTACCGTCATATGCCTTCAAAGAGGGATGCAAGCAAAAATGAAGGGGTTAATTGCCACTTGTTTCGCTGATGGGGACCCTATTATGCTTGTGATACGTGCTTCTGAAGATACAGGAGATTCTTATGTAGCCACTGAATACTGATTACATGGAGGGATGATGTTTAAGGAAGGTGTGCACAACTTACAGGAGGAGTCTTCGTCTACCCTGAGGTATTGCTTAGGCATAATGTGTGGCAATCACATAGTTTGACTTGTGGCATAAGTTGCAGTGCTTCAGTGCCTCAGTGGCTGATGTAGCGGTTGTCAAAGTGAGTATCCATGGGCCGCGAAGTAGCAGGATGCAACATGCGGTATGCATATGTATTTCATATAAGAACTGCTGCTTCCAATGCAGCAACACAACTTGTGGGCAGCAGCACATGACTAGGTGAAAGCAATATATTTTGTGGTACTGACTTTTCCAGTAAGTACTAATTGTTTGTGCTATACAGTGCACACAATGAAAATACTGGGCTATTTTTGCTTCAACTATAGACATTAGGCATCACTGTTACTGTTGATCTCGGTTCCATATAGGACCCACTAGGATTTTCCTCATTGCGTGACTCACAAGCCTGTATTCATCACTTAGCGATGCGTGGAAGCACAAACTGAGACAGGTGTTGGATTCTGAAATAGAAATGTGCATGTGCAAAAAAAATTTTTAACATGTTTATTGTATTTACATTAACATTTCATGACCTCTGCAATCAAGATTGTTTTGTGATGCAGGCAAGGAGGGCAGCAAAGTTTTGTTCCGATTATTTCATTTGCCCACCGGTACATGTAGTTTATTTTCACTTGCGACATGCCAGACGTAGTATTGCACCACAGATGAGTCCCACCATGATGAGTGCCCGCAGGAGAGGGGGTTTCGAGTTTCCCCCGAGTGCGTGTTGTGGCATGATTTATCCTGACTCTCCACATCAGAAAGTTGATGAATTAGAGACTGGGGTATGGGCAAAG
This sequence comes from Pleurodeles waltl, assembly GCF_031143425.1. Taxonomy (NCBI): domain Eukaryota; kingdom Metazoa; phylum Chordata; class Amphibia; order Caudata; family Salamandridae; genus Pleurodeles; species Pleurodeles waltl. The sequence goes on along the minus strand of NC_090449.1, from coordinate 207,976,946 downwards.
TTAAAAATAAAAGCCAGCATTCTACTACAGAGCGTGTCTGCATGCTCCTTGGCCCAACCCACCTGTGCAACACCACACTGGTGATGAGGGGGCTGCATGGACCCTCCTCGCACACTGGTGCATCCTTGGCTGGAGCAGCTTCCAGCACGGCCTCCTTCTGCAAGTGCCTGCAGTCCTCCACCTTGTTCTCCCTCATTGCCTGCTCCCAAAGCTTGCAGCCCAGCCCAGGTTAGCCCGTACTACATAGAAGAGCCCTCTTCATCCCTCATGCTTTGTGGATGCAGCAAACCATCAGCAGCGGCCCCACCCCTTTCACCTTGGCCTGGAAGGTTTGTTCTGCTGGCTGCCCTAGCTGAAGGCTGCACTGGAATTGCAGAGACCTATCCATCATCTGGTGTAATAAGCTCCTGAAAGCCAGGGGTGTGTCTGTTCTTAGCAGACCACACCCACTCCCGCCACCCATCACCAATTGATCTCTGCTGTTTAAGACTCGAGGGCCACTCTCAGTCCTTCTGACATCAACTACCTGTACCATCTTCTCTGTCTGTGAGTGCCTGTGGCCTCACCGAGTCACATGGTTCAGCCCACTCGCATGGGTCACCACCCTATGAACTGAGGGGAGCAGAAGAAGTGTGAGAGTGCTCTTTGCCTGGCTGTGTGTGCTATCAGCAGCCTTCTATGTCCCCCATTCCAGGTTTAGAAACTTTTAATGTCCCAGGCCACCTGGTGGAAGGTGTGGGTCCAGCACCTCGAGAATTACTCTGAGGCCATCGTGGACATTGCTGACAACTGAAAGAAACTTATGCTCCTCCATCTGGGTGGGGCTGATGTTCAAAATCTCCAAATCAGTAGCACAGGCTGACCCGCTACACACGTACACAACACTGAGTAACACCATCACAGCACATTTTGAGCCTTATGCAAATCCTGACTGTGAATGTTTGCTGCTCAAGCAAGCACAGCAATGAACAGATGAGTCCGTGGATATGTTTCATAGCTGCCTGAAAGAGGTAGTGAGCACCTGCTTGCTGCCCGATAAGGAGGAGGAAGTTAGAGGTCAGTTCATACAAGTATGTGCATCTCTGAAGCTCTGAGAATGCATCCTACAAGAACTCAATGTGTCCATGAGGGATATTCTACCATGTGGTGGTCCAAAGCCTGAGAAGCCCACATGGATGAAGCGCAACCGTTGCTCATCAAAGAAGAGCCTGGCAATGCCATCTGCAAGGACACCCTGAAATCCAAGCAAGAAACATCCAAGCCTAAATCACCAAGCCCACCTTGAAGGTGGAGTGGAGGCTCTTACCCCCACATGGGTGAGTGCCCAGCCAGTGGTAAGACATGTAGTACCTGAAGCAAATTGAACCATTTTGCAAAAGTCTGTCACTCCTCACAGAGACAATAAGCAACCTGGCTGAAGAAAAACATCAGGTTGTTGATTTACACCCTGTCACACTGGCAGAGAGTGAAATGGATGATGATGAACAGGAGGTGGTCCACCTAGTCCACACAGTTCAGCTTCATGGTGCCATACCACTGACCACCCCCATGTGTCTCCTCAGAGCCCACTGCCATCCAGTCTCTGCTCTAATCAACAACAGAGACTCCATCAACTTTATGGCCATGGACTTATATCAGAAAGTGTCAAACCCACCAGTTCTGAGTACCACCAGAGTCAAAGTGTACGCATTCAGCAATTACTCTTCTTTACAGCTGGGTAGGGTTTTCCACAAGAACATTTTTCCATGGCGTCACCTTAATGAGAGCCAAGATTTACGTATCTCAAGAAGGGGCTAGTTTCCTTGTAAGTTGCCGGAATATCCAAGCTCTGAAGCTGGGGCAGTTCACATTCAGTGTCCATGCCAATGACATTGGCAGGCTGATGCCCCACTTTTCAATGGAATAGGCTGTCTGAAGGGCAGATCTGTCCGCCTGCATATCGATGAGTCCATTGCACCATTTGCGCTCTGACACCGGTGAGTAGCTTTTCACTTACATAACAAGGTAGAGAAAGAGCTACACCTTCTCAAGTCATCATCGAGAAGATTACAGGCCCAACCCTATGTGTTCCCCCATCATGGAGCAAAGTAGCCCAGACAGCCCAATGCAGTTTGGATATGCATCAATATGAGAGCCTGGCTATCAAACAGGAACACCACTTGACACCAACCATCAATGATATTATCGGAGAGCTCTCAGGATCTAAATGGTTCTCCAACATGGACCTTGGATCTAGTTACAACCAGATACCATTCTACTTGGACTCCCACCCAATAAACACCTTTTCCATGCACATGGGCCTGTGGTGATACAACATTTGAATTTCAGCATCTCAAGTTCAGCCAAAGACTTTCAGGACATAATCAAAGAGGTACTGACCGACCTTCCTGGGGTATTAAATGTGAGTGCCAGCATCCTGGTAGACTCCCCAACCTTATATTGTCACTTCATCTGTCTCCAAGCAGTGTTTACTAGGTTAAAAGACCACAGCCTGACCCTCTACAGAGCGAAGTGCAAATTCCTGAGGAAAAGCATTAGTTTCCTTGGCTAGCAATTCTCTCACCAAGCTATAGGAACCCGACGCAGACAACGTGAAGGACGATCGCAATGCCCCAGCACCTACCACTGTGTTAGGAGTCTGCAGTTTCCTGGGAAAGGTATCTTATTGTAAACGGTTCATGAAGAATCTGTTGGACATCACCTGGCCTCTCTGCAAACTTACCAAGTCTACCAGCCCGTGGGGTGAGGAATAGGAATAAGCATTCTGCAGCACCAAGGAGTCTTTGTCCACTGACACCCCACTAGCGTACTTTGAACCCAAAAATGTATCCAAGTTAGTCTGGGATTCCAATCCCACAGAACTAGTTGCTGTGCTCTCTCAACATCAGGAATGTGGACAGTGTTCTCCAGTTGCCTATGAGAGCATGATGCTCACACCGACTGAACAGAGATACTCACAAATACAGAGTGAAGCCATTGCAGTTCATCAGAAGTGCCAACATTTCTATATCTACCTGTGTGAACATCCTTTCATCATCATTACAGACCACAAAACAATGATCTCTCTGTTCCAGGCATTTGCATACAAACCACCTCCTTGAATTGAAAAGTGAATCCTGCAGTTGTAACAGTTCAAGTTCATGGTCGAGTACTAGCCAGGCGTGCTCAACCCTGCGACAACCTATCACACCACACCTGGCTAATGACTACATCTGAAGCCCAGGAAGCACAGGAGACTAAAGGATAAGTTCACCTCATAGTCAAGCTCACTAAGCCAGTCCCCATGTCCTTCAAGGATGTCTTAGAACTCACCAAGCTAGATGACTGCCTGCAAATCACCATCTGAGCGGTACTCACTGGTGAACCCTTTGTGATCACACTGTTCACCATACTGAAGACTAGGCCTGAGCGGAGTTTGCTGAGTTCTGCTACATGGAACTCCGCGAAGTGCTGAAAAAAGTCCACCTCGCTAAGCGGAGTTCTGTGAGTGGCGGAGTTTGGGTAAGGCAACCTGTTCGCACTGATTTTCAGCAGGGGAATTTCTCCTACACTGTAAAATCAGTGTGAATGGCATCACATGGAGCGCCAGAGTACTCTAACTTCTTTTTAGCTGTTCGAGTAGATTTCCTGCTCGAGCTGCAGCTTCCTCAACGTGAGCGGCAACTTTCTCATTGCAAGCAGACGCAGCCTACTCCTCTTGTTCAAAAACCTCACTTGGGCTTGCAAACTTAGCGATTTCTCACGCTCACCAACTTAATGTTAGCGCAGGCATTGCCAGTATGCCTGATGGCACACCCATGCTTTTCCTAGTTTATGACTTTTTCTGGTATTCAGAGTTGGAAATCACCTCAACCCCTACAGCATCTGAGGTCATTCCAAAGATTTAAAAGATGATGACCACCCACGGACTGTTCAGAGAAATTCACACCAACGGCCCGCCCTTAAATGGCCATGAGTAGGCCGACTATCTCTGGTCATGGAACGCCAAACACCACCAGATCACACCCAGACGGCTCAGGCAAATGGAGAAGCAGAGAGGTTTGTACGAACACTGACAAAAGTCATTCAAATTTCTTCATCAGAGGCCAAGAATGTGGAAAGCTCCATTTGTGCTTTCGTACATTAATTTGCCCTGAGCAGGCTGTGTTTCGGTCCGACCCTGCCAGACACCGTTCCCCACTACGGTCTCTGTGCAGATCAGAAGCCTCCATCTAGGGGATTGAGTCCTAGGTACAGATTGTCACCTTGGAGGGAGGTTTTGCTTGCCTTTTGAAGTGGAACCTTGGCAGGCACCATAGTAACAGCCAAAAGGGTAACTAAGACGGTCACCCAGAACATCTCCCAGTACAAAAAAGCCCCCCAACCTGTTCAACACTTTGTCGGGCGTTGACACTGGGGACTGCCCATGAGGGAGCCACCCATCCAGTTCTAACGAGACCACTGACAGAACTACCAAAAACAACCTGAGCGGTGAGGGGATGCCCTAAGCTCAACCAGTCTTGGCACCACCAGTGCCATCTCCATGCAGCCTGATAGAAGAAGGTGCCCAGATGCCCACACAGAGGAATAGCAGTGGCTGGTATCACCTGCAGTCCCAATGGTCTGCAGACTTCCTCGCAGACTGAGAGAAGGAGTTGATGCAGCCACCTAGAACATTGAGTGAATGTATTATGTTTTGTTACACCTGTTTTGTAAGTTTGTGTGGCTGAGTGTCAGTGATGCTGTCTTGTTGCTCATGTATTTTTTTCTGTGTTAAGGGAGGGATGTAGTGTAGCATCATGAATGAGCCCCCACTATAACAAGCACCAATGGAACAGGGGTTTTTGAGTGTCGTCTGAGTGCATGTTATGTCATAGTTTATCAACTGGAGCCCAATGTACTGGCAGAGTTAAAAATAAAACTAAGCATTCTACCATATAGCTTGTTTGTGTGTTCCTTGGCCTGACCTGCCTGTTCTGTATCAGCATGGGTGGGGGTTGTGGATGAGTGCTTGCGGTGCAGGGCACAAGATGAGGGTAGATGCGGGTAGATAGCATATAGCCACTTTTTTCACAGGTGGGTGCTGTTTACCCAGCCATGACTTCGAGCCCCACAGAAATATTCTAAACTTGTCCCTGTGTAAATTTCAAACACCAGGACACATTCAGCAGCACCTGCACCTTGTTTGCTTTCGTTCCGAGCAGCAACATACAGGCAGCAAGGTGGTTTATCAGATTCCAGCTGGACCCATAACAGAGGCCAAAGTTCAAGGGCCATCAGGCCTTCTTTTGTTGGAGTGTCCTGACTTGGAACTATCAGTATCATCACACCTAAATGCAATGGAGGGGAAATAAAGGTTTATTACAGCTTATCTCTTCAAGGCTAATTAAGAAAGTCATTATTTTTTACTTTGTTCAGTCCCTGTCAATAAGACATATGCATTCAATGTAAGAATCCCAGATGTGTCAGTCTGTACCAGTATGTATACAAATAACAATTTATATAACACTATTTTGTTTAATTCTTTTATAGTGCTACAGCAGTACTTATCCAAATGCATGTTGTCTGTGCGCTTTACATCACACGTACGTATGTTACATTGACAGTGAATCATATGTGCGTCATTCAATGTACATGATGTGTTACATACAAGAGCAAGGGTTACAAGGTGCAGGAGCTGCAAGTGTTTTATAACTCACTGTGACTTACAATTTATGAACTTCAAGTAACAAAATTATCTTTGTGTAAAAAGCAGTAATCCACTTACCCATTTACATAAAATAAAAATATGTTGTATGCGTGTTACATTGTGTTCTTTCTAGGATACATATTAGTCCTCTATGCTACTTTGATTCAAAACTGTGGATAAACAAAACAGATCTCTCCAGCAAATATGCTCGCCTACAGAGTGTCTTAGCATTATTATTTTTCTCTAAGAATAGTTGGCACACAAAGATCTCTGCAACAGGTACCTTAACCCCATAAGAAATTTTAAAATGCTGACTTTGCAACCAAGTAAGAACAGATTTACTGCCATGTTTCTCCTTGTTCACAATTTCTTTTTGGCAGAGTTTAAAAAAAATCAGGTGCATATTTACAAGAAATGTTAGATTGTTGTGTTGCAGAACCAACACATCAAAATTATTTAAGATGCGCAGGAAACCATTACAACATCATGATTGTGCTGTATTTAAAATACAATGCACCATGACGCAATGACCCAAGGTGCATCTGAAATTCTGCTACATCTGTGGGAACATTGCCGTGATGAATCAGCCCTGAAAGTGATGCTTCACTGAAGTTGTCTTCACAACTGACACAACTTCAGCAATGTGTCAAAATATAGAGGTGCTGCATCAGTTTTAATTGACACAAGTAGTGTAATGTTTTAGGACCAATGTAAAGACTGTAAAATGATGGAATATCAACTTTTACATTGGTCCTGGATGTAAAAGGTTATGTAGGCAGTATGTCTGTGTCACTTTACAGTGAGCATAGTGTACTTATGTGTGTGTGTACTGACCTGAGTATGTGTAACATAATGAGTGAAAGTGTCATGTAAGTGAATACAAGTATATGATGGAATGTGAAGTGGCAATACATGTTTTACCTACCTTATCAGTGTACGTACTTGCTGTCCTCTGCAGTATTCAGGCCTGGATTTGGGGACGCCATCCTCCATGGAGAAGGGACAATCCTGGCCTGTCGCTTCCAAAAAGTACACAACGTCACATTGCATTTGTTGGCAGCATTGCATTCTGATTTGCTGAGGCTGGTCCCTAGGCAGGCAGAACTCACCACTCCCTCAAGGGTGGGTGAATACACTCACTGTATAACCTGCGCTCACCCTTGGGTAGCTTTGCAGAGAGTAGTCAGGCTTATCACAGGGGCAATGTGTATATCAATGGCACAGCATTACCACACAATTATGCTGAGCATCACAAAAGAGACTTCACACGAGGTGTATGTAAATAAGTTTTGTATTCAACACACACTTTAATTAACACAGGATTAATAACGTGTAACTCTGGGCAGGAATTACCATTTGAAACAACACTCATGGTGTTAGGCCAAACTGTGTTAAAACAACATTTGCAGTATGCACATGTGAGAAAAATAATACATTCCATCCCAGTACCCAAATAAGTTGCCAAACGTTGTCTGCACGGGACCCACTCTAGCGATTACCCTCACTTAATTATTCATATTCCTAGGGTGCACCCTGAATCACAACGATAGCAACAATATGTACATACAGAGCCATGCAGCACTTTAAATTAGCTCCACAGCCAGGACTGCACAGATGAACTCTAAGGTCAACCTTGTAAGTCCTCTGGCAAGAATTAACGTTCCTGGCAATCGCTCCCACACACTCACTCAGCACTGACAAGCGGTGCCATGGATATCAGGTGGCTCGTAACTTACGCACTCACATACACTCGCTTCCAGCACCCCAATGTGGTGCACTGATATTCTGCAGGTTAGCTATCATTGCACTTACAGACTCCCCCTTTGGCCCCAAACCCTTCCTCTATCCTCCAACTGGCCCTACTACCCCACCTCCTACTATCTGAAGATGCAAACAGCCTTTTCCCATGTGCCAGGCCGCACGCGGCCGGAGTCAATCATGTTCAGGCACACAATAGTCACGAATCCCACCCCTCCATGATAGGAGGCACAATATCTGGGCCGCAATGACTTGGGAAGACCCAGAAGTCCTAGTTGCGCAAGAAGAGATACCAATCTGCCCCTCCCTGGATTGAGGCACTACGTCGGGTGTGAGATGACTTGAGTCACACCGGACAATTCCAGTCACAAACAAAGAGTGGTAAATGCTGTACCTTCCTGAAATGAGGCACGTCTGGTGTGCGATGACTTGAGTCACACCAGACAGGTTCTGATTGCACACACAAAGTGCTCAATGTTGTACCTCCCTGGAATGAGGCACAACATCTGCTGAGCGATGACCTGAGCCAAACCCAACAATTCTTCTAAAAACAAAAAAGGATTCCACTCCTGTACCTCCCTGGAATGAGGCACAACGCCTGCTACATGATGACTTGGGTCACACCAGGCACTTCCAAATGCAAACACAGAGGCCCTCATTCTGACCTTGGCGGGCGGCGGAGGCCGCCCGCCAAAGTCCCGCCGTCAGATTACCGTTCCGCGGTCGAAAGACCGCGGCGGTAATTCTGACTTTCCCGCTGGGCTGGCGGGCGGTCGCCTTCAGACCGCCCGCCAGCCCAGCGGGAAAGAGGCTTCCACGATGAAGCCAGCTCGGAATCGAGCCGGCGGAGTGGAAGCTGTGCGACGGGTGCAGTTGCACCCGTCGCGTATTTCACTGTCTGCGCAGCAGACAGTGAAATACATGTAGGGGCCCTCTTACGGGGGCCCCTGCAATGCCCATGCCAGTGGCATGGGCACTGCAGGGGCCCCCAGGGGCCCCGCGACCCCCCCTTCCGCCATCCGGATCCCGGCGGTCGGACCGCCGGGATCTGGATGGCGGTAGGGGGGGTCGGAATCCCCGCGGCGGTGCAGCAAGCTGCGCCGCCGTGGAGGATTCAATGGGGCGGCGGTACACTGGCGGGAGCCCGCCAGTGGTGCCGGTCCGACCGCGGCTTTACCGCCGCGGTCGGAATCCCCATTGGAGCACCGCCGGCCTGTCGGCGGTGCTCCCGCGGTCCTCCGCCCTGGCGGTCAAAGACCGCCAGGGTCAGAATGACCACCAGAGTGTTCAATTGTGTGACTCCTTGGAATGAGGCACAACATCTGGTCCACAATGACTTCAGTCGCACTGGCCAATCCCGATCGCCAACTCAAAGTGCTCACTGTCGTACCTCCCTGGAATAAGGCACAAAGAGGGTCATTCTGACCCTGGCGGCCGGTGGCCGCTAGGGCCACCGACCACGGGAGCACCGCCAACAGGCTGGCGGTGCTCCAACGAGCATTCTGACCGCGGCGGTTCAGCCGCGGTCAGAAGAGGAAAGTCAGCGGTCTCCCGCTGACTTTCCGCTGCTCGTGTGAATCCTCCATGGCTGCGGAGCGCGCTCCGCAGCCATGAGGATTCCGACCCCCCCCTACCGCCATCCTGTTCATGGCGGGAAAGCCGCCATGAACAGGATGGCGGTAGGGGGGGTCGCGGGGCCCCTGGGGGCCCCTGCCGTGCCCATGCCAATGGCATGGGCACGGCAGGGGCCCCCGTAAGAGGGCACCGCAAAGTATTTCAGTGTCTGCCTTGCAGACACTGAAATACGCGACGGGTGCCACTGCACCCGTCGCACCTTCCCACTCCGCCGGCTCGATTACGAGCCGGCATCCTCGTGGGAAGGTCGTTTTCCCCTGGGCTGGCGGGCGGTTTTTCAGCAACCGCCCGCCAGCCCAGGGGAAAACTTGTAATACCCGCCGCGGTCTTTTGACCGCGGCGCGGTATTTTGGAGGGCGGAATCCTGGCGGGCGGCATCCTGGCGGGCGGCCTCCGCCGCCCGCCAGGGTCGTAATGAGGCCCAAAGTCTGGTGCACAATGACGTGAGTCACACCAGACAATCCTTGAGCACACACACAAAGCACTCCAATTCAGTGTCTCTCTGGAATAAGACACAACATCTGGTACACAATGACAATAGGCGCACACCTGCATTCACCTTTTTAAGGACTGTTCCATTTTCCCCTGGCCTGCACCCCCAGACTGCTATAACACTCTGAGGCCATGGGCTCACATCAGCAATCACCTTTCTAAGGATTATTCCATTTTTCCTTGGCCTGAACCCCCTGCCTGCCATAAGTGTCTTAGGACATAGGCTCATGCCAGCAATCATCTTTTTCAGGATTATTATTTTCCCTGCACCCACCTGCCTGCCGCAGGTGTCTCAGTAGAGGCAAATAAGCTAACTTTTAAATCAATATGTTGTTGTCATTATCCTAATTGAAATAACATGTCATGGTTTGGATTGGAAAGGTCAATGATACACAGTTGTTAATTATTTGGGATTACCTCACTAAATTAAATTGTCTGTATGAATAATTCAAAATGTAAAAAAGACACATTTCAAAAAATTACCTAAAAGAAAAGATGATGGACATAATGCTGAACAACCAAATATTCACCCCTTGTCAAAATCTGTGTTAAACCCTTCACTTTTTCCTTGCCGTACAATTCCAGTTTGAATCCAGCTATTTGCAAATCAGACTTGACCCTGCTCCTCATGGGAACAGCCCAGCCTAAACTGCCAGGTCCTGCCTGAACTGGAAACAAGCACCCCTCATCACCCAGGCTAGCTTGAATCCAGTGGCACAGAGAGCAAGTGGCCATGTGAGCAGAGTTGGATTCAACCCAGGTCTGTGACTGGGGTGAGTGTTTGAAAAGTTTCAGCACTCCGTCCATCATCTTTTTGTGTTGCTTCAGGTGCACAAGTGACAATACCCAGGCCAGCATAAAGTGACACCACACCATTCTATCTCAGTCCTCCTCTGCTTGCTTCCGATGTTCAGCTAAGTGCCTACTGACAGAGCTAGAAGATGCCCCCAAAGAAAGGTGTCCCTTTAAGAAAGTGGCCAGTGAGGAGGAAAGGTAGAAGCAGACTGACACCACTGGTGTACTGCTGCATCATCCTCTGGGCAGCAAGCTGGGAGCAGCACTCCTGCATCAATGTCATGCGCACCCCAAGCTATGCCCAAGCCCATGTTTCTCTGCAAGGCAGCCACTACAATCATGGTGGCAAGCAGTGAGTCTAAACTGTATTTGTCTGAGTGACAAGGTACACAATCATAGCAGGAAACTTAGCTAAGTGGACAACAGGAGCTGCAGCCAGCTACAGTTCTTCCTGAAGTAGGCACCGAACAGGAGATTGAGCTTCTTTCTGTGCAAGATGTAGCCCTCGATAAACCATTGGTGTCCCAATCTCCAGCAAGAAAAAAAAGGGTTCCCTACCATCTTTTGCAAGCCCCCCTTCCCCATTCTGAGGACTTAGACATGGACTGGACCCTGGCCATGTCCGAAATCTGCCATGAGAGACAAGGGAAAAGGAAAGTTCTTGAAAGCTTTAGAATTATGGAAAGGGACAGTGACGAGAGAGGGGAATCAGCTCTGATCAAGGTTTGACGTGATGGTGAGGAAAAAGAGGGTGACAGCTTTACACAAAGCAGCCCTGTCCCCAGCAGTGCACCAGATTCACCTGCATGAGCAACATCCAAAAGTCACAAGACTCAAATGAAGACACCACCTAATATATTGATTCCCCCAAAAAGCACAGTAAGTCTACCAGCTCTTGGTTCTTTCTGTCACCTGTGTCAGTGACACCACAATAGAAAACAATCCAAGCTACAAATATAGGCATTTTTAGGCAGGAGGAACCCTATGAACACGACCGCCTAATGACATGTTTGTATAACGGGACGCTAGCTAAATTGTTAGTGCTTGACCTTCTCCCTTTTTCTTTTTGGATGGAGTGGGATTTTAGAATTTGTGGAGGCCATCTTCCTGAAATGGAAGGTTCCAAGCCAGAACTAGTTTGCCAGATTTTGTTACAGCGCTCTAAAACAATGTGTTGCAATTGTTTGGACAAGCTTTGCAGCATAGTGCTGTTCAAACTATCCACCTGACGACTGACATGTGGATCAGTTGTCAAGCAACTGATTACATGTGTATCACTGCACACTGGATCTATTTTGTGGGGTTTATGCAACAGCTATCTGTAGGTCTCAGTGCTGAAGAATGTTTTTAGGATATTTGGCAGCATGCAACAGTAGCGGTGTTCACTTTGGAGAAATCCCATACAGCTCCAAACATCTTAGAATACGTTAACAGCGAGGTGTTTGAATGGCTGTGACCCAGATGTCCCCAAATTGGAATTGTTGCCAAGAACAATGGCAGTAATGTAGTCAAGGCCATGGCAGATGGTAGATTTTGCAGGGCCCTGTGTTTTGCACATTGCATCGAGCTAATTGTGCAGGACGTTCTCAAAAAAGAAGACATAGTCAGCAACATACTGGTCACCAGCAGAAAAATCTGCACTCATTTCAGTCATTCTTTGAAGGCCAAAAGAAGTTGTGATCATTCAGGGCAGCAGTTAAAGGCCTTATACAGGAGGTTCCAACACATTGGTAACTCGCCTACTACATGTTGCAACATCTGTTTGAGCGGTAGTCCTTCAAACAGGAGAGAATGTAAATGGGACAGCATGACAATGGAAATGGACAAACAGGGCCTAGTCAAACGCCTGACATAGATGCTACTTTCTTTTGAGATTTTCACATGGAAAGTCATCAAGGAGGACAGTATGATGAGACAAGCTATCCTCTTGTTGCCTCTGCTGAACTGCCAGTTAAAAAGGGTGTTGCAAAGGTTCTCCGGTGTAGATGAAGAACCGTTTGAGTTGGGGGAGATCTGAATCCTTTGCCTGGCTGTTAATCTAAGGCAGCAAAGAGAGATTGTGTCCAACAAAGAGTACATCTGTGTCGCAGTACTTGATCCACAGTACAAAAAAAATTGGACACTCTCATTCCTATTTCAGAGGAAGTGTTTCACAACAAAGAAGTGGATTGTTGAACAAGCGAGCGACCTAGAAGAAGAATTACTGGAAGTTTGAGGCCCAGGCAGAGGTTCTGGCATGCAGCCTTGAGTCCCCAGAGAGAAAAGTGCTGTTGTCTCACAGCATCCAACACCAGCAAGCGCAATACCAGCAACAACAACACCAGCAACAGAAGAATCACACCCAACCTCTGCAATGGCTTGGTTTCAAGTGGTAGGGTTTAAGTCAAGTTCAGAGGTAAAGACAGCAGAGGTTGATAAAGTGGCAGAACCAATGACGGTTCTGAGGATGGTACAAGGCTATCTGGATGTCCCAAAAGATGTCTATGTGGATCATAACTCATTTGTCTATTGGAATGAAAAGATGCAACAGTGGCCAGAGCGCAGCAGGCTGGCATGAAAGTATCTGACCTGTCCGGTAGCCAGTGTGTCTTGCTGAGTGTACAATTACTGCAGCTGGAGAAGTTGTCACATGGAGAGATTGACCATGATTAAAGTGAATCAACACTTCTTACCACAAAATTATACTGCCCCTGAAACAGCACAGGATGAGAATGAGGGCAACTGGTCAGAATCAAGTATGTTAGCTGACAAACATCTGGGGGAACTCCCTGAGTTTGAGGACAAACTCAACTTCCCTGACTGAGTAGGCCACAATAAAACTTTCACATTATCATCAAACTGCTTTGCAAAAAATTGATATAGTTAGAGGAACATTATATAATTGGTGTCTAACTTATGCAGCCCCTGCCACCTATGCACATGTATGGCCAGATTGTTGTTGGACCAGTGTGTACAGAAGAAGCCTATCCATTCACTTAAAAGACATGAAGACAATGCATGCCCCCAACCTATCCCTATCCATCTTTTTTCTTCCCCAGCTGGGCTGCCCCACTAAAGATCATTATTTTGCAAGACTGCCAATGTGTTGCCCTCTGCCCTGTGTACCTCACTGGAGAGAGGTGGGTTGATTTGGGAAATGCCGAGTAGTGTGCTGGTTTAATTGTCAAACTCTTCTAATGAAGTGGCTGTGGTTTGGGAGACTGTAACTATAGAAAGACTTGTCACATAATGAAAACTCATGGCTAAATGTTATGAAAGTTATGAGATTGATCAGCCAGGTACATGCAGCTACTTGTCTGGATTTGTTTGTAAAAATGTTCTCACTTCTCAGTTAATCACACATGAGTCATCATGTGATAGATTGCACTGCAGCAGCCCATGCTTTTGCTCTGCCTCTTGACCCATTCCTCATGGAGCTTACCTTCTCCTTGACTCTATAGTATTGACATTTAGGGCCTGATTACAACTTTGCAGGAGGTGTTAATCAGTCCCAAAAGTGACGGTAAAGTGACGGATATACCACCAGCCGTATTACGAGTCCATTATATCCTATGGAACTCGTAATATGGCTGGTGGTATATCCGTCACATTTGGGACGGATTAACACCTCCTCCAAAGTTGTAATCAGGCCCTTACTGTTTTCCAACCCACATGCCTTCTTGTCTTATGGACGAAAGCTCCAACTCTCCTGCTTGCCTTACCGGACTGATTCAGCCATGCACCCAAGATGGACATTCCAAGAAGAATGCTGATGCATCTCCCAATTTGGCATTTATATACAGTATCACTTAGAACAATTAGACAATAACTTGGGTCTCTGGGGCCAAAGAACTGTTTGCAGTGTATTGGCTTAACTGTGTTATTTCTTCATTTCCTTCCACAACAGATTGATGATGATGTGCTGCTCATCAACCTGATAAATATTCATGTTGCACAGTGTTTGTCTTTGTCACAGCTTTCCCCAACTCCCCTGACTCACCCATTCATCAAACCCCTATCCCTCTTCCCACAGGCTGTGTGATATGTATTGAGGTGTGACTTGCAAATGTACACCATAAATGGTTCATACACTTGGGGGAGGCGGATGTGGTGAAAGTGACACCAACTCACTGAGGGATCTTCTTAGTTCTTGAAGTTCTACAAGATCTTCAGGTGGTTCCCAGTCAATACCAGAAGGACCGTCATCACCAGCAGGCTGGAGTATGGGTACACACTCTATGTAGGTATCGCCGCACGCCTCTACAGACAATACAAAACTCAGCAGCCAGACTCGTTTTCGACCTCCCCAGGCGAACACACATAATGCCCCACCTCAAGAAGCTACATTGGCTCCTGATCCAAAAGAGATACCAGCTCAAGATTTTGACTCACGCATACAAAGCCCTACACAACAAAGGACCAACATACAACAACAAACGCATGACCTTCCACCAACCGACCAGACACCTATGATCCACTTCCCTATTCCTCGCGGGCAACCCCCAGTTCTGCAGAGACAACAGCAAAGGAAGCTTCTTCTCACTCCTGGCAGTCAAAGCTTGGAATGACCTTCCCCTGTACCTCAGGACAACCTCATCGCTCCAGCAATTCAGGAAAGGACTCAAGACCTGGCTGGTCGAATGAACAGATCACCATGAAGCAGATGCAGCTTAGTGTCCTTAGACCCTCATGGATGATTTGCCGTGCTTTACAAGTCCTTGATTAATTGAAAGTAACTTCTCATAAAGTTACTGATGGAAAAGTTACTAGTGGTAAACTTACACTGTAAGAGTTAGTAAAGTAAAACTGTACCTTCATGAATCAGGCCCTTCCTGTGTTAGTTACAGAATCTATGCAACTTGAAGTAACTAAATCTACTCCTTGTGAGTCCTGACTCCTAGATCCTTAGTCCCCACTCAAGGATTTTGTAAGTTTAGTTGTATTCTTTTTTATAAAGTACACCTCGGATTACTTAGAAGTTACTACTGCTAGTTTTTTTTTTGAGGGTTTTATCATGGTGGACGAGTCTCAGTCTTTGATAACCTTCTAATGCATTGTTTTCTTTCAGTCTAGTTGTCTGTGATGAATCTTTCTGATTAATTCAACAGTTGGAGTTCACCTCTGGAATAAGTGGGAATGGGCTACGCCTCATCTTCCCTGTTAGAACAAGATCACTAATAATACAACAATCATTAATAAGAAAACACTTTTGAGAAGCCCTGCAATGAAGCTTGGGAAGATTGTGAGAGGTACTATTGTTTCATCAATTCAGGTAAGAAATGAACTTGAAGAACTAGTTGATGACTTAGTCGTTAAGTGGTCCTTTGGAAGGAGAGATAATAAACAATACATTTTTGTGTATATTAGCAGATCCCTTACTGTTTAAGTAGTTACAGAGGGTAGGACAAGGGTAGTTACTACTACACTAACTACAATACAGTATACTTGATTGGGGGCTTGGTACGGCAAAACCTCATCAAGTGGAACTAATTAAATTAATCAGTAATCAGTTCCCAGGCAGTGTGACTCTGGTGGCAGGGTATATTAAATTACTGGGCAGCAGAAAGAGATAAGTAACCTACTGAAGAATACATCTATGGCAAGGGACTTCAGGTAAGTAACGTCTAGGATGAAAATTTGATGTATAAGATGTGACAGTTTCAAAGGACAGCTCTGTGTCTCACTCTTGTGTCAACAGTAAAACTCAACAATGCTACACTATTCTAACTAGCAAAGGAAAGACAGATAATGATGATGACTAAGAAAAAAAGAAAATCCCATTTATTTTAAGACCCACCCTCTCCACACACAAGCCCACCCTCTCCCCAAGCCAAAAATGCCCCAACAAGTTCAAAGTCCAATGTCTACCTGTTGGAAAATGGGTTATTGGTAGGGCAGGTAGGTACCTACGCCTAGCAACAAGCCACTAACCTCCACATAGGTACAGTTAGGTCTCAGTAAATTAATCCCAGCTCTACCCTTGGTAGCTTGGCATCGAGCGTCAAGGCTTAACTTAGGAGACAAAGTGTAAAGCATTCAAATATCACAAAACAGTAATCAAATAAAACACAGGAAACAGTTTAAAAATCCAAAACCAATTTATAAAAATAGTTTATATTTTTATCTTTAAAATGACACAAAAACGATTAAAATCGGTTCAGGGGAACCGGAGATATGAATTTTTAAAGAATTACTATTTTTCTAGCGCTTAGAAACAAAAAGCGCCAATCGGGTCATCTGGTTGCACCAGGACCGGGGCAAAGTCAAACTTTCAGGCCGACCGCGCTGGAGCCCTGCTCGGCTACAGGTCGCGGGAGGCCTCGGTTAAAAAGTTACCTTCTGACTTAGGGCCTGATTCTAACTTTGGAGGACGGTGTTAAACCGTCCCAAAAGTGGCGGATATACCACCTACCGTATTACGAGTTCCATAGGATATAATGGACTCGTAATACGGTCGGTGGTATATCCGCCACTTTTGGGACGGTTTAACACCGTCCTCCAAAGTTAGAATCAGGCCCTTAGTCTTTATTTTGAAGTTTTTCTTCACCGGGACGAACCTGCCAGTTGAATCCGACCTCCTGGAACCCTTGTCCGGATACGCGATGTGGGTTTCCTCGGTGGAGACTTTTACCTTCGGACTTAGTCGTTTTTTCGAGATGAAAATCCTTCGACCGGGGTAAACCTGGATCTTGATCCGACGTCCATGGAGCCCTTCTCGGATACGATGGCTGGGAGGTCCCGGTCAATTTTTTACGTTCGGACTTAGTCTCTTTTTTGGATGTTTTTCTTTACCGGGACGAACCACGAAGTCAGGCCGGGTCGCGGTTGAGGCAAGCCGGCTAGAATTTCCGCGGCAGGTCGGTCCCTCTCTGGAGCTTTTTTCCAAAAATTCTCAAATCTTTTCCAAACTTCTGGGGCTTCACCCAGATGTTCTTTTAAGGTTCTTTTGGGGTCCACAGCTCACCCCAAGGGTCCAGAAGTTCTGTGATGGTCCTTGGGGGGTGCGGACTTCAACTCCCAGAATGCACCTGGCGCAAACTCCTTTTTGGCCACTGGACAGTGGTCAGCTGGTCGCTTTCTTCAGGAGTTGGTGCAGGGGACTCTGGTTTAGCAATTTTTCACCTGTAGCAAACAGGGAGTCCCTCCTTGAACCAGTTGAAGCCAGGCAAAGTCCTTCTTGTGGTGAAGCCCAAGTGTGCAGCTGGTGCAGTCCTTCTGAGTGCAGGGTCCAGGTGCGGGCCAGGGGTCCAGCAGGGCAGTCCTTCTTCTTCTTTAGTTCCTTTCTTGTTGAATTCTGGAGGGGATCTGAGGCGTGGGTGCAGGTCTGCCAGTTTTATCCTTGCTCCTGGGTGAAAAGCAGGGGGGCCCTGGTTCTCCAATCAGGGACAGGGTCGTCCCCCTGTGATGACCACTTCCTGGGAAGTGTGGCAAAAATCCATCCCAGAAGGCAACAGTCTCTAAAAATCCAAAATGGATGAATCTGATTTTTGGAGGATAGATCTGGCTGAGCCCACCCACTGGTGTGGCTAAAAATCATAAACACACCCCTCTCCTGCCCTCTCCTAATCTAATTAAGGGGGCACCTAATTGTCTGGGGTTGCAGGATGTGGGGGTGTTGCTGGGTGCTCCAAATGTCCTTCTCTGCCTTTGAGGACCAGTTTGGCAGCCCTCCCCCTTCCTGCCTCACCATCTGCTGAGGGGAGATTCTCTCCCCCAAGCACATTCCTTTGTGTGAAGCCAGGCCACTTCACACCTCATTAAAGTAGCCTGGCAGAAGCTGCTGCAGGCTGGCCAATCAGAGCACAGCAGCAAAAACAATGCAGAGCTGAAATTGGCAACTTTTTAGGTAAAGTCTAAACTTTTTACCTGAACTAGTTATATAAAATCCAACAACTGGAAGTTGTGGGATTTATTATAACAATCAATTTGATACCAAAGTCTTGGTATGTAACATTTAAGGAGACTTTAAAATTTAAAATAAAGTCTGCCCATTCTAGCCTATGAAGGCCATTTACTTCAATGAGGGAAAAACGAATTTGGCTGTTTTTACCTCACCAGGGCTTATAAATCTATTTTTATAAAGTCCCTGCTTATAGTTACATGGCACCCAGCCCTAGGGGCACATAGGGCACACCTTAGGGGTGACTTATATGTAAAAATAAGGTAGTTTAAGACTTTGGAAGTACCTTTAATTCCAAAGTCGAATTTGCATATAACTTTAATTTAAAAGCAGCCAGCAAGGCAGGCTTGCTTTTAAAATGACACTGGGCACCTCAGCAGTGCACCTAGGTGTGCACCACCTATGCTGTGGTCCCTAAACCTACATGCCCTACCATATACTAGGGACTTATAGGTAGGTTAACTTAGCCAATTATAATTAGCTTAATTTGCATATCCATTTTACACAGAGCACTGGCCCTGGGACTGGTAAGCAGTACCGAGGGCACAGCCAAGAGTCAGTAACCACCAGTACCTATCCAGCAAGAGTGGGGGTGATCAGGCAAAAAAAAAGGACTTTCCTACACTACCCTTTCCTACATTTCTGTCCTTTCCACCCTCTCCACCCACCACATGCCCTCCCACCAAAGCAAAAATTCAATTAAAAAGGGACTTGAGCACATCGATTTTCCTGGCCAAGTTCTGCTGCCCATGCTGGATCAGTGCTGTGTAGTGACCGAGCTGGCCTCTCTCACATCCCAGGTATGCCAGCTCTTGCAGGAAAGTGTGAAGGAGGTGTGGTGTTGAAGAGTACAAGGAGGAGGGAAGGCTGGTGGTAGTACAGGTGGTAGTGGATCCCTGCTGCAGTTGGTGGTGGCATGACTAAAATGAAGGCAGGCCTGTCCAGCAGCCCATGGAACTTGAGACTTGTACCCTCAGGGTGATATTCTGCTGCCATTGCTTCTAACTGCTCCTTCACCAGCCCAGCAGCTATCTCCTGCCATGTTGGGGCCGGCACTGGTTGCTGAGTGTCACCAGTTCCAGCAGCAAGAGTCGCTATATCAAGAAAGTATGAAGAACAAAAATCAAAAACAAAAAATTGTGATGCTCAGCTCAAACACATGTTTACACAGTCTATAAAGGCAAAATAGAGTAGCAGAACGTTGCTGTTCCCGAAGGGCCACTGGCATTTAATTTGGAATTGGATTTGATGATGGATCTTATTGTTGTCACAGAGTCTGTGCCAAGTTTTTCCCACCCATGCATCACCTCATAGATAGGTAATCAATCATAGCATTGACTAAAGTCATATTTAAGCCAAAACACTAATATGATCAATTCAAAATGTAATTTTGGTTTGAAGTATTTCATAGTGAAAGTCAGCAGACACTTTGGCCCTGATTCTGACCTTGGCGGACGGCGGAGGCCGTCCGCCAAGGTACCGCCGCCAACTGACCGCACCGCGGTCAGAAGACCGCAGCGGCCATTCAGACATTTCCTCTGGGCCGGCGGGCGCTCTCCAAAAGAGCGCCCGCCGGCCCAGAGGAAATGCCCCTGCAACGAGGACGCCGGCTCAGAATTGAGCCGGCGTAGTTGCAGGGGTGCTACGGGTGCAGTTGCACCCGTCGCGTATTTCAGTGTCTGCAAGGCAGACACTGAAATACTTTGTGGGGCCCTCTTACTGGGGCCCCTGCAGTGCCCATGCCATTGGCATGGGCACTGCAGGGGCCCCCAGGGGCCCCGCGGCACCCCCTACCGCCATCCTGTTCATGGCGGGTTTCCCGCCATGAACAGGATGGCGGTAGGGGGTGTCTGAATCCCCATGGCGGCGGAGCGTGCTCCGCCGCCATGGAGGATTCCCCCGAGCAGCGGAAAAAGTCGGCGGGAGGCCGCCGACTTTCCGCTTCTGACCGCGGCTGAACCGCCGCGGTCAGAATGCTCGTGGGAGCACCGCCAGCCTGTTGGCGGTGCTCCCGTGGTCGGTGGCCCTGGCGGCCACCGGCCGCCAGGGTCAGAATGACCCCTTTTATGTGTGTTAAATGAATTACCTGCCATTAACAAGCAAGACATTTGTATAGAGATATGTATATATCTCATATGCTGCACAATTAATACTTGACTATGCAACATTAACGGAGCCATGCTGGTGGGCCTGCTTACTCTCCAGCATATTTTTGGGGCAGCCTAGCTGTAGCATGTTATGAATTTATACTTCCAATGGTCCTGCTCTTCTCCAGATCTCTGTCTCCATTCTTCAAACTTAGGTTATAGGTTTAGGCTGATTAAGCCTTCCAGATGGGACACACTTGGTAGAAAACTGATATCCCATCTGGCGTATTGCAGTAGACAGTGCATAGTAGAATATGATGAACTGTGTTAGAAATATGGTTTTTGGTTGGCAGTCAGGTTACCCACTGTCCAAGCAAGGGCCCTCACTGTAGTCAGGACAATGGAGATACATACTGAGATAACCCCTGCTCACCCCCTTGGTAGCTTGGCACAAGCAGTCAGGCTTATATAGGAAGAAATGTGAAAAGTATTTGTACCTACACACACACAGCAATACAGTGAAAACACTACAAAATGGACACACCAGTTTATAAAAATAGGTAATATTTATCTAAATCAAACAAGACCAAAACGACAAAAATCCAGCACACACAAGTCAAGATTTGAATTTTCAAAAGAATAAGAGTCTTACTCCATAGAAAACAATGGAAACATTGAGTTTACACAAAGTACCTGGTTAGCATCAAAAATAAAGCCCCACCTATGAGAGAGATAAGCCTTGCAACAGTGAAAACTGAATTTGGTAGTATTTCACTGTTAGGACATGTAAAACACATCAGTACATGTCCCACCTTTAACATACACTGCATGTATTAAAAAAGGGAAGGTTTTGTCGAGACGGGGCCACTCACCTGAAAAGCAGGATGTCTGCAGGGGCGATGCTATGCCCCTGACTTCCTGAAACACCTCTCGGCACTTCCTGGTGGACACAGAAACACTGGCAGGGGTTCCAAAAGGAAAGGGGGAGTGGAAGAGAAAGAGACAAAACACTGCCATGTCTTGCTGGTCCAGCCAGGCACCCTGTATCTTCAGGGGGCAGGTCGTTGTTGACAGAGTGATAGTAGAGTTAGTGCACTCAGGGGGTTATTACAACTTTGGAGGAGGTGTTAATCTGTCCCAAAAGTGACGGTAAAGTGACGGATATACCACCAGCCGTATTACGAGTTCCATAGGATATAATGGACTCGTAATACGGCTGGTGATATATCCGTCACTTTACCGTCACTTTTGGGACGGATTAACACCTCCTCCAAAGTTGTAATAACCCCCTCAATGTCCTTCAAACTGAATCTCTCTTTCTGGTATGGACATGGGAGGGGTAGAGGAACACCGGGATGCTCCAGCACTTTTCTTAGATAATAATAAGTGTTGGCACAATTACTAACACTGCATTACCAAAAACCCAAACTGAGTACCATAAAAATAAGCATTGCGACACTAGGGCTGGCTTCACAGAGATTCACTGTTGCACACTACAATTAGAACTGTGGTTGCACTTATCATGCACAAGAAAAACAAACAAGGGCATTAATTTTATCACATATAACTTTCCTGCATGCATAGGGTTAAACTAAAAGGAACAAAAACAATCCAAGAAACACAAATATCCACTCTGGGTTCAAACAATTAGGGTGGCACAGTTTGGTTTGATTTCACTCTGTGTGTGAAAAAATCTTCAAAAAGCAAATTCCTCAAACATGAAACACAGGCATGAATGACACAATTTAAATCCAAGAGTTATGCTATTAGAGAAAGAAAAGTCACGTAAATGCTCTTTTAAAATTGCACTGTCACTTTTGTAGTACTTGAGCTCAAGCAGATTTCCTGAAGCACATTTAGGTAAGTAACCACAATAATAATGTACAATGTTCAGAAATGCATTTGTCTCTTCGAGATAAGCACTCTGCCAAAATAAGAGGTCTGTAATACACCAGCTGTTCTAGTGAAGCACGGCGCTCAAAGAACAATACTAGTCACTTAGCTGCAGTCTTTTCTGGTGGGCTGGAGGAATGCCTGGTGTCAACTGGTGCAGGATCGAAGAGAAGAATTGCCTCAAAAGTCCTGAATACGAGGATGACAGCAGGGGCTGGACTGCCAAGTCAAATGCTGAGATCAGGAAGCAAAACAAAGCCAAGCAGGGAGGCATGCTTCACTCTGCTATTTATAGCCAATTTCCACATGTGGAAGAGTCACCACACCCAATTAGAAGCACATGTCTACACCTGCTCACATTAGCAAACAAGCATTGGTAAAACAAGCATTGATAAAACCAATTGTGTAACACAGCACATTATGTTTACTTAGAAACATGAAGGTTTAACCAAGAACAGAGATATGATTTAACCCTTATCCCTGGGGACGCTGACAGATAACGCAGGAGGCACCTTGGGGATTCCTGACAGGTTTAGTCAGTTTAAAAGTACAGACACTGCAGTGGCAGAGGTCTGAGCCATGTTTACAGGGCTACTAATGTGGGTGGCACAACTAGCGCTGCAGGCCCACTAGTAGCATTTGATTTACAGGCCCTGGGCACGTCTAGTTCACTTTACTAAGGATTTACTAGTAACTCAAATATGCCAATCATGGAAAAGTCAATTACACATGCACTTGCAACTAAGCACTGGTGAGCAGTGGTAAAGTGCCCAGTGTACCGAAAACAGCAAAAACAGAGTCCAGCACACAGCTAAAACATGGGAGGCAGAGGAGGCAGAGGCAAAAAAGACAGGGGAGAGCACGCCAAGGATGCAGTGTCTAACAAACTCTTTTGTAGCAACATGGGATATTTTATTTGTCACAGAGAATCCCGTCCACCAGACTATAAATCTGACCCTTAGTCCCACATTAGACCCAGACCTGTAACACAGATTATCCTCAATAAAATATTCCTACACTTCACAGGGGGTAAAATTAGTCCAGGGACTGGGCTAGATAGAGCTTTAGCTATTAGAAGATTGAATGTCAGACTGATAATGTACTTTGCACTATTGTATTGCTTTTTCATCCCTTTGATTGATGGGAGAAAAAATATTAGAACCGTCAATCTGTAATTGAAGATATGAAATATAACTTCACTTGGGCAGAGAAATCTGGCACAGACATCACATGCCGAGATAGCATTTACTTTATTAGGTGGGCTGAGTCATGAATGGTGAATTTACTTTATTAGGTGGGCTGGGACATCAAGAATGGAGTGAAGAACTAGTAGACAACAGAGTTGGTACTGTGAAACACATCTTGTCTTTGGTCTGTAGTTTGTGCATTGTATATTGGACTTTAGGTGATTGGTGGGATTATCTTCCTCACTCAACCAATACAGTATTCTCAATAAGAAGGCAAGGAGACTTGCTACTTGTCCCTGTCATCACTGGGACTCCCTCTCTCTGGGCTGCCTGCATTTCCACCAATGGCCATGCTGCGACAGCACTGCTGGTGGTCTGTGCACCTGTTAACAAACATAATGCAAAAAGAACAGATGGTAGATCGAATGCTGAACAATGCAAACATTCACCCCTAGTTACAGATCTGGATTAAGTCCATCTTTTTTTGTTCACCACGCCACCCCACTTTGGATCCAGCCATCTGCAAATTAGTCTTGACCCTTCTCTCCATGGAAACAGTCCAGCCAGAAAACATAATGAACCCATTTTAGATACTGGATAGCCACCTAAGTATTTATTGTGCCCGTTGCACAATAGCAATATCTCACCACAACTAGCTTAGCTATCTATCAGAATCTTCTTCTGAAAGTAATCACTTTGAGAGGTTTGTGTTATTGCTTGACAATATTTTGAAAAAACAGGTAGGCATTGATCCAGCCAAAAACTTTTTCTCCTAATAGAGGAATAGAAATGAATCTGTATTAGAAGGATTCAAGAATAAGGGGAGGACATAAGGTAAGGCTATGAGTGGATACGCAAAAGACATATGTTATTGATTGTGGTATCTCATTACTGCCATGCTGCACTGTTATGGAAACTGCTAGTATAAAACAACATTGGGGGCCCATGACCATGATGACCACTCTGTCTCTGCCCCTGTACTTTTTGACTACTTGATCAAGAAAACCACCAACATGTTTGGTGATTAGAGTACTACTTGGGCCTAGCTCTGCAATCCTCTTCCTGTTATCAAAAATATTTGCCCTCTTCGTACTGCACAACAAGATATATAAGAGGGGCAAGGGGCAACTTAAGAAAAAAAAAGAGCAGATGAAAGTCAGCAGCGGAAACAGGATATAGATAAAACACAGGGAAATGCAGGGATAGTAAACAATATTCAACATGAATAGACTAGTAAGTATACACAAGGTCATCCTTTTAGAAGTGGGGAATAAAAATTACTTACAGGGGGCAGCAAAACTATCGGTCACAGGACTGGTGCTGTTGGAACCAGTCACACCTTCTGTGGAGCTGGTGGCAGCTGGCCCATTGGGATGCTTAAAAAAGAAGATAAAAAACAATGATTGGTGATAATCTGTACAAAAACAAATTTTGGCAGGTACAGCATTGTATTTTATAAAGAAGATAACCTATTCCTTGTTTCATAATTGAAAGTAAGGACATGATGCGTTGATAATCATGTCTTATATCAGCACACTAAAACAGAATCATTCACTTGTCTTTCACTCCCCTCCTACGTTCTGAACTTCCTGCATCATCCCTGTCAGGCTGACACCAGGCACCATTACTGTACTCTAGCAAGGGTTTGTGTTGCCCTTGACTGTAAGGATTGTTTTGTGCAAGGAGGTTTCCCTCCCTTCACAATACAGTCCAGGGTGCTGGGAAAGATAACATGACACACTTGCACCCTCATGGCTCAAGGGTGCCTGCATAAACAAAATGTTATTTTGGGTTTTGGCTTTGCACCAGAAGGCACATGTGGCCACAATATTTGCTGCAAAGAAATATATATATATATATATATATATATATATATATATATATATGTGCCCTACTATGCACAGTTATCTCATCAATAGTTTTACTGCTAATGTTACATTGATATTATAATGATGTTATAAAAGATGTCATTTGTGGTGTAATATCTGGGATAATTAGCAGTGCATGGCGAGGGTGTGAGTTATAGTTACCTTAGGGCATGAGTTATAGTTTTTTGAGATAACTCTAATTATAACAGCGGAAATTCAATGGTTTTGTGCGTGTAAATTCTGAACCAAACTATTACGTCCCTGTAACCTTTGTTTTTTTCAAGTGAATTTCTGTTTTTTTCAATTCTATTTTTTAACTATAGCTTCCCTGTAACCTTTGGCTTGTTCAGTGAGGTTCTATGTTTTTTTCATGTTAAGTAACTTTAATTACTTTACGTTAATCCAACCACCGCCTCCAATGGCATTCGCTGTGTGCGGCAGATGTTGGCTGCAGTCAACCCTCTATAAGCAACAAACCCCCATACCATGAACAGCATTCAGCCGTGCGTGGTAGGGGATGGCAACAGGGCCTGGCCTGCTGTTAGGCCCTGCAGCCTACCTCTTATAACCACCAAACACTGCATCATGCGTTACCTTCATGGCTGGGGGTGATTACATGGCCTGGGCTACCCCCTGTGGCCAATCCCTACAAGCACCCAACCACACAAAGCCTTCGGCCATGTGTTGCGAGGGTTGACCACAAGGGCCAGGCAAAACCTCATTAACCAGTAACCCTTACACCATGCTCAGCCTTGGGAAACAAAGAACAGGGGTTACGGTGGAAATACCCTAGCCTTGGTGCTGGGGTCTTCCTAAAAATGTTTGCTGCAAAAACAAGTGCAGTCTCTGCGATTCTATGCAAGAAAAGACACTGGGTGGACCAGGTCCCGGAGGCATACACAAATATAATAAATAAAAGAAGGGGGGTGCACAGGTGCTCTTTTTTGCCTCGGGGACCACCACTTCTCTGTGGATTTATGAAAAAACATAGAGGGGGCAGCACTGACCCTCCCATCCAATGGGTTCAATGAGCCCCAGGGACCACCACCTCCCAGGGGCTTTATTTAATTAATGGAGGGGCCCACACAGACCCTACTCATAGGGCTTAAACATACCCCAGGGACCACCACCTTCCAGGAGAAAAATAAACACTAGTAGTGGGTGCCGCACAAACCCCTGGGGCCCCAGGGACCACCACCTTCTGAGGGCCAAACTCCTAAATTAAATTGGGAAGGGAGCCTCTTGAGCCCCCTCCCCAGGCCAATTTTGACCCCAGGACCCCATCCCATGGACCCCAGCCACATTTTTCTGGGTGCCCTGACCTCAGCCAGGGCATCCATGTTACCATGATGGGGTCCGCAAGGAAAGCGTCAAGGCAACTGTGGTCTCCGTGGTCCCAGCCGGCTTCCTGCCTCCTGCAGGAGCCGGCATTTTTTCCGCACACAGGAACCTGCTAAATATGCAGCTCCCCGCACGTGGGAGCAATATTTCACCTGTTTCACTGCCCAAGTGCCAGTAGGCAGGGAAACATATGAAAACTCTACTCCCAGCAAGCAGGAACAGTTTTCACACTCCTGCTTGCTGGGAACGGAGCTAGTGTTTGTTTTTGCATGGTGAGAGCTTTCACAGCCCCCCCCCCAAGCAAAAGCAAACAGCAACCTCCAGAGAGTGGGCACTTCGACATATAGTAGGAGCTGGCCATGGGGGGTGGCAGTCCCCAGGGCCATAAATCCTTTGTTGTGCACGGGCCGATTTGGGGGGAGGTGGTTGTTCCTGTGGCCATATTTGGCTGGTATGGGCGGCTGCATGGTCCTTTTCCCTCTTTAAGTGGCCCAGAGGAGGTAGTGATATCTAGAGCATGGGAGGATCTGTGTGGCCCTTGAGATAATTTTTGCTTAGCCCTAGGGAGGTGGTGGTCCCCGGGGCTTCCAACAGCCCAGGAGGTCCATGTGGCCGCCCTTCATTATTGAGATAAAGCCCCGAGAAGGTGGTGGTCCAGGAGCTCATTTGAGCCCATGGAAAAGGGTCTGCGTGGCCCCCCTCCAAAATAATTCTTAAGCCCTTGGGATGTGGTCGTCCCCGGTACTCTTCAGACCCCTAGAAAGGTGGCCATATGTGCCCAGCTCCTTTTATTGGTTATATTTGTAAATAACCCAAGGACCTGGCCCACTCTGGGCCTTCTTTGAAAACATGTGCAGAAGTCTGTGCTTGTTTTTTTTATTTGTTTGCAAATTTTTTACAGAATTGCTTTTTTGCCTTGGCAGTATCTCAGCGGGACCCCAAGACCAAGGCTAGGGTGCCAGGGTATTTATACCCTGACTTATTTTCTTTATTTTGTATGTACGTGCACATGTATATATTTGCCACTTCCTAACTGCTGAACGCTTTTCAGAACGGGTGTCTCATTATGTGAGATTAACCCCCCGAGGACCACCACCCACCCGGGTTTTTATTTTTAGTTTTAATTGAGGGGGACCACGGGGTCTTAACAGGTGGTCCCTGGGCTTTAACATGCCCCAAGGATCACCACCTCCCTGGGCAAAAGTTAATGACTTTCCAGGGGGGGCATGAGGATGCCCGGGCCCCTGGGCCTACCACCTCCCTGGGGACAGAAACATAGTATAAAGTGGGAGGAGGGGCCCTCCCAGGTCATTTACGGCCCTGGGGACCCCCACCTCCCCAGGGCCAGACCCATGCCCATCACATCATAGGCCATGTGCCTCCCTTCAGGAGCCAATAATGGCCCTGGGAACTACCACCACTCAGGGCTGGCACCTGCTATCTCCCGAG
This sequence comes from Pleurodeles waltl, assembly GCF_031143425.1. Taxonomy (NCBI): domain Eukaryota; kingdom Metazoa; phylum Chordata; class Amphibia; order Caudata; family Salamandridae; genus Pleurodeles; species Pleurodeles waltl. Next base: position 207,948,894 of record NC_090449.1, on the reverse strand, counting down.
GTGCCCACCCTCGGGAGATGGCTGTTTGCTTTTGCTTGCCTGGCTCCACCCAAGCAAGAGCAAACACGAACTCCGCTCCCAGCAAGCAGGAGGTGTAAAACTGCTCCCACTTGTTGAGAGTGGAGTTTTGATCGGTTTTCCTACCTGCTGCCATGCAGGCAGGTAAACAGATGAATGATTGCTCATACACACAGAGATACATTCCATATTTAGGAATGTTGGCTCCCGCAGGAGGTGGTGAGCCAGCTAGGACCACAGGGACCTTCAGCCTCCCCCCGCAGTCCCCATCATTGCAAACTGGGTGCCCTGGTTGGGGCCAGGGCGCCCAGGCAGACATGACTGGGCCTCGGGGAAGGCCATCCCTGGGGTCAAAATCAGCCCTTGGAGGGGCCCCCTATCAGTTTTAATTTCTTTAGGTATCAGGAAGGTATTGGTCCCAGGGTCCCACTTTAATGCATTTAATTTAGTCCTAGGGAGGTGGTGGTCCCCCAGACTTCAAACAGCTCGTGGAAGGGGATCTGCGTGGCCACCACCAGTTTTTAGAAGAAAGCCCTGGGGAGGTGGTTGTCCCCAAGGCTCCAAAGGGGAAAATAGAGGGGGGCGGGTCTGTGAGGCCCCTTTCCAATATTTTCATAGAGCCCTGCAAAGTTGTTTGTCTCTGGGTCTCAAAACAGCCCTAGGAGGGGGGCCCCATGTGTCCCCTTGTTGTAATTTATCATAAGTAATGTTTTGTATAAAATGTACATTCTCTATTTCCCCCTTCCTTTCATTGTGTGCCCACCTGCCCATAGGGATCCAAGTGTAACATTCCATTCCTCCCCATTTTCCCCTTGTCTTCCCAGTTGGTTCCTACCAGCATTCTATAACTGTTGCTGCGACAGTTGACAGCTGTGAGGAGAAATGCTCGCTACCGGTTGTGGCTGGAGGCTGTTGTTAATTAATCTTGCCAATAAATTATTTCTTAAAGAACATCATCGGAGTTAAGGAGTATTTATAATACTGGCGACAAATTGCTGGTGGGGGACAGCAGTCTCAGCCTCCTCCCCTACAACTTATAGCCACCTGTGTCACAGACAGATGCTGGAAATAAACAACAGGAGATCGAGAATAATTCCCTGAGGTGAGCAGAACTTTCAGTCTGGAAATAATTTGAGAAAGTACTGTCTGTTTCTACATTTCACCTGCCATGCTGCTAACGCAGGTTATTATTATAAAATATACTCTCAGCATAAACACATAACGGCAAGTTTATGTTTAACTTCAGAATTTCCTCTGGATTTTTTTCAAATTCAACCTGTCAGAGCAGCAATTAAGAAAAATGTATAGCCCTTTGCTGGCAACAACCAGGAAACCTTATTAACCTTGCACTATCTTCAGATCTGACAGGCTCAGCTGATAAATGTGTCTTTCAAGGCTGAAATAAACTATTGACACACACTGCATTTCTCAACCGATTTTCAAGATTATAAACAGAATTCTATTCAGCTCAACTCTGGGAGCACAGACAAACAGAAACTACCGATTTGAATTGTTGCCTCTCAACATTTAATTAAAGGAGAAAGGCTCTTGTAAAACTTGTAAACCGATCCAAGAATCTTTCCATCTGCATGCTGACAGGCACAGCTTTAAAATAGCCTGTCAAAGTTATCACCAATTGCATTTCTAGAAAGAAATCCTTCTTTTACCTCACCTTCTGACTGGAATCCCTTCAGCAACCAAAGTCTTTTTCTTCATAAGTCTGATTGGAGGGATGGGACAAGGAAAGCCGGCCCCTCCTGCAGGAAACTAGAAAGTGAAGACTAGAGCGCACACCTTAAGGAAACACTAACAAAATATAGCGCCATCTTTGATTTACTACTATCGAGAGCCAGCACATAATCTTCACGCTGATGGGCACAGCTGTTAAACCTTCCTGAGCAAATCTGAATCTCATGTCATTCACTGGCAGACACAGTTTGTTTTTTTGCATATTTGCTCCATTGCACTGTGAGGCTAATGACACAGCCTCAATATCTTATATCTGAGCTGGCTTGATATTCTGTGTCTACACGCTGATTGGAAAAGCTCCTTCATTAGCATCTTTTACCAACTTTACAAGAAGCCTGTCACGCTGATGGGCACAGCTTATTTAACAAGTTATAGTAGTTATTAATTGCATTTGTTTATGCATAAGTTTATTATGTTTATTCCCTTCCATTTAAAAAGAGTATATGTCAGCTGAGGGCACAGATCAACAATTGACCCCTCCATTGTTATAGTAACATATTATAGATGATTTTATATGTCTTTCTATTGCTGAGGTAAACAGTGAACTTTAAACATTTACGAATATATGCCAGTGATACTAATTCTTTTCAGAGAGTATATTGAGTATATTGTTATCTGTTTACTTTATACATGGCGGTGACAAATATGTCTCAACCCCCACCCTTTTTGGATGAAGCAGAAGAACCAACCATACCCTGGAAGGAATGGGAGAAAATATTCATCTCATATCTGATTGCAATAGGAGGAGAAAAATTCTCTCCCTTAAGGAAACAACACATATTACTTCACAACTTAGGTATTCAAGGGAGAAAAGTTTATGAGAATCTGCCAGATCCTGAAAGTGAGGATGAAGATGCAGATAGCGAAGCAGATGTTTACTATAAAACTTTCAACAAATTAGAGAAATATTTTGGTCAAAGAATAAACATTGTATTAGAAAGGCACAAGTTCTTTTCTAGAATACAAGGAAAACCAGAGAAAATTTCTAGTTACATTGCTGTGTTAAGAGGTTTGGCTAGTATGTGTGACTTTGGCCCATTGTGTGATTCCTTAATTAGAGACCAGCTAGTTCGTTGCACGAACAACCACAAGATTCAAGAAAAACTATTAGCAGGAAATCCAGACTTAAAAGAAGCAATAGAAATAGCTAAAAGTATAGAACACACAGAAGAGTGCATTAGAGAAATGAAACAAAACAATTCAGACACTATCCACTTAGTGAAAGATCACCCAGGCAAAGAAGTACAAGACACAGGAGAAAGGAAGAAAATTCCAGACTCTCTCAATAAAAAGGCATTTGAAGAAGAGAGAAGAGACAAATTAAAATGTTTTCGATGTGGAAATTGTAACCATTTAGCCAACAATATCAATTGTCCTGCACGTTCCATAGTCTGTAGGAAATGCAATAAGAGAGGGCATTATGCTAGACTATGTAAAAACCTAAAAGATGAAAGAAAAAGTGTACATGTTGTGGGACATGTGGGGGAATGTACTAACAAATATGTTTTCCAAGTGGTAAGTGAAGTATCTACTACTGGGAGTAGTTATCCCACTTGTGACGTTTTGTTGGATGGAGTATTGTTCAAAATGTATGCTGACTCATGCTCTCCCTACACGTTGATCGATTACAACAATTTTCAAGAAAAATTTAAGGACAAAACGTATGTTATCTTACAACCTGATGTAGAACCTGGGGGGTACAACAAGGATCCCATACCATTAGTAGGAATGGTGAATATGATTATAACCTTTAAGGACTGTTCCACTGCGGGAAAGATCTATCTAACAAAAAAAGGATCTAATTTATTAGGTTGGGCTCACCAAAAAGCTTTAGGAATCAAACTTGATCCTAACAGCCAAGAACCTGTGTTATCAATTTTGGAAGGAAGAGAGAACTTAAGACGGTATGAGAAACTATGTGAAGAGTTCTCTGAAGTATTTAATGATGATTTAGGCCATCTTAAAAATTTCCAACATAAAATCAAACTAATAAACAACGCAGTACCAGTAATACATAAGGTAAGACCAATTCCTCATTTAATGCGTGACCCTTTACAAGAGGAATTGGACAAACTGGTCAAGCAGAAAATTATAGAACCTATAGAAAGTTCTTTATGGCTCGCTCCAATTGTAGTCACCCAAAAGTCTGGAGGGAGGGGTCTTCGTCTCTGTGTCGACTTAAGAGATCTCAATGCAAATATTTGGGTGGATAGATTTCCTCTGCCCAGAATAAATTAAATGATCAGCGTAATTGGAGAGGCAAACCATTTTAGCGTAATTGATCTCTCCTCAGCATACCACCAAATAGAATTACACGAAGATTCCAAATCCTTAACCTCATTTATAACTTCATTCGGAGCATACAGGTACTGCAGAATGCCATTCGGTCTTGCTTCAGCAGCTGCAGTGTTCCAGAGAGTCATGCAAAATTTTTGGGAGGGGATAAAGAATGTTTTATGCTTCCAAGATGACATACTTATATATGGCAATTCTACAACTAATCATGACAACTCATTAAGGGAAGTTCTGTCAGCACTCAAAAAAGCAGGTCTAACCATAAGAAAAGACAAATGCAAGTTGGGAGTCCAATCAGTTGATTACCTAGGACATACGATTTCCAAACATGGAATTAAACCTAAAATTGATTTAGTCAACGCTGTAAAAGATACTCCTCCTCCAACAAATAAGGAGGAATTAAAATCCTTTTTAGGGTTAGTTGAATACATGACTAAATTCATCAAGAATTTTGCAGATATTGCTGCACCATTATGAGCCCTCTTAAAAAAAGGTACTCATTTCAAATGGGACGGGGAAGGCCATGAAGCCTTTGAGTCTATCAAAAAAGCCATTGTTAGTGCCCCTTCCTTGGGAAATTTTGACACCAGACGTAAAACCATCCTAACTACTGACGCCAGTGGGAAAGGAATTGGAGCATCCCTAACTCAAATAGTGGAAGGCGAGGAAAAAATCATAGCGTTTGCTTCCAGAGCATTAAAAGATACAGACTGTAATTACTCCACTGTGGAGCGTGAAGCACTTGCATGTACTTGGGCTATTTCACACTTTAAATACTTCCTTTGGGGATTACCATTTACTGTACGCACTGACCATAAGCCTCTGATTTATATATTTTCAACAAAGGGGAGGGAGACCACCACTCCTCGAATAGCTAAATGGCTCATAGGTATGGAAGGTTACAATTTCAAAATCGAATATGTTCCTGGTATAAAAAACTCTGTAGCGGATTGTCTATCCAGGCTACCATGTGTACAGGAGGAAGAAAATGCTAATAAATCTGAAGAGCCTGTATTAATGATTGATATCCCTAGTATTACAAGGGAGGAATGGAACACTTGCATGGAAAACGACCATACTCTATTAAATGTGAAGGTAAGGATAGTCCAAGGATGGCCCCCAAAGTCTAATGGCCTAGATCAGGATTTAAAACATTTTTGGGCTGTGAGACAAGAATTAAGTATTGTTGACGACAAAGTCATGAGAGGGGAAAGGATAGTACCACCTAAGGGCTTGTGGGATAGGATTACGGATTTGGCCCATGAAGGTCACTTAGGTAGAAGCTTAACCAAGGCTAAAGTCAGGGCCACGTACTGGTTCCCGAGCATAGACCGCATTGTGGAAAATAAAGTCAGGGATTGTTTGACTTGTGCCATGAGCGACAAAAGCAAGAATACCAGGTGCGCACCACTATCCCCCGTGAGTGTGCCATCCAAACCTTGGGACAAACTGGGTCTCGACATTATTGGTCCATTAAAACTTTCCACGTGGGCTGGTAAATTTATGTTAGTACTGGTGGACTATCACTCTCATTGGATCACCATCAGAGTAGTTAGCAGCATCACAACCCAATCTCTAGTGAATTTCTTAACCGATACATTCATGACAGAAGGTGTGCCTAGCACTATAGTAACAGACAACGGGGTCCAATTCACTTCTGAGGAAATGCGTGAGTTTTTACAAAGGTTGTCTATCATACATCACAAAACAGCATTGTTGCCCTACAGCAAATGGTTTGGTGGAACGCGTTAACCGTATGATCAAAGAGTGTATGCAAACCGCACACATATCAAGGAGTCCTCCTGATAAAGCACTTCAAAAAATGATTTGGTCCTATCACCCTTCTTAGCGCTCAAAGGGAGGTTACCAGGCACCAAATTGACCCCCAACTGGCTGGGTGGAGGAGAGCCTAAATGGGTTCATAGAGATAAAATGAAGAATCAAGTCAAAACACATCAGGAAGGGTACAAGAAAAGATATGACCAAAAGCATGGTTCCAAGTTAGGAAGATGGAATGTTGGCGATCGGGTAATGGTTAAACTACCAGACAATCGCCAAGGGTGTGAATCTAAATTCTCCAAACCTATAAAAATAACAGAGGTGAAGAAAAATGTAGTAACATTAGAGGATGGCAGAACGTGGAGCATGGATAGATTAACACCCCATTGTCCATCTCAGAAGTATTCAGATATGGATGGAAAGCCAAAGGATGTATTGAAATATGATGGGAACAATCGCAGAGCTAGGGCTCGTGCAGTTCCTGTCTGGCACAAAGATTACATGCTCACTTGATTTCCCAACAGGATATTACTTTCAAACATTCTAGGAAAGTATTTTATGGGAAGAAAAAGTGTTGTAATTCATCATAAGTAATGTTTTGTATAAAATGTACATTCTCTATTTCCCCCTTCCTTTCATTGTGTGCCCACCTGCCCATAGGGATCCAAGTGTAACATTCCATTCCTCCACATTTTCCCCTTGTCTTCCCAGTTGGTTCCTACCAGCATTCTATAACTGTTGCTGTGACAGTTGACAGCTGTGAGGAGAAATGCTCGCTACCGGTTGTGGCTGGAGGCTGTTGTTAATTCATCTTGCCAATAAATTATTTCTTAACCCCTTCTGTGCCCAGGACGTAATGGTTACGTCCTGAGGCACAGTGCTGCTGTGCCCAGGACGTAACCATTACGTCCTGTGCACAGAGCCCAGAGGGAGCGCTTTCGCTCCCTCTGAGGGGTTCCCCCCCCACCCCCCCAAGTCAGGGATGGAAGGGGAAGCCCTTCCCCTCCCACCCCCGACCCCCCCCAACCCCCCCTGTGACGTCAGCGCGCGAGCGCGCGCTGATTAGTCACAGGGTCTCCCCCATCGCGCTGGAAGCAGAGCTTCCAGCGCGATTGAAAAAGAAATGCTTTTGCATTTCTTTTTCAATCCCATGGGGGAGGCCCCGAGAGGCTTCAAAGGGAAGGAAATGTATTTCCTTCCCTTTGAAGTCTCTCACAGGTTTCAAAAGCCGGATTGCCTTGCAATCCGGCTTTTGAAACCCCACTAGAAACCAGGGATTTTTTTTTTTTTCAGTGAAATTGGCAAAAGGGAGCGACCCCTTGGGCAAGGGTCGCTCCCGGGGGGGCATTTTTTTAGGAAGGCCTTTTCTGCCCCCCCTTTTGTGATGATTTCTTTTTTTTTTAGGTGGGAAGCGATCCCTTAGGCAAGGGTCGCTCCCCTACGGGGCAATATATATTTAGGCCATTTCTGCCCCCCTTGGGGGCAGATTGGCCTATTTTGATGAGGCCAATCTGCCCCCAAGGGGGGCAGAAACCATTAGACACCAGGGAGTTTGTTTTCGCGCGCGAATTTCACGCAACGGGAGCGACCCCTTTGGCAAGGGTCGCTGCCAGGGGGGGCATTTTTTTGGGAAGGCCTTTTCTGCCCCCCCTGGGGACAGATCGGCCTATTATTAGGCCGATCTGCCCCCAGGGGGGGCAGAAACCTCTAGGCACCAGGGATCTTTTTTTTTTTTTCTTTTTGTTATGTTTTCTTTTTTTTTTAGGTGGGGAGCGACCCCTTAGGCAAGGGTCGCTCCCCTAGGGGGCAAATTATATTTAGGCCATTTCTGCCCCCCTTGGGGGCAGATTGGCCTATTTTGATGAGGCCAATCTGCCCCCAAGGGGGGCAGAAACCATTAGACACCAGGGAGTTTTTTTTTGCGTGAATTTCACGCAAGGGGAGCGACCCCTTAGGCAAGGGTCGCTCCCTGGGGGGGGGGATTATTTTAGGCCATTTCTGCCCCCCTGGGGGGGGTAGATCAGCCTATTTTGATTCGGCTGATCTGCCCCCAAGGGAGGCAGAAACCACTAGGCACCAGGGATTTTTTTGTTTTTCTGTTTTACAGATGGGGAGCGACCCCCTTGGACAAGGGTCGCTCCCCTGGAGGGGCAAAATGTATTTAGGCCATTTCTGCCCCCTTGGGGTCAGATCGGCCGATTTTAGGTCAATCTGCCCCCAAGGGGGGCAGAAACCACTAGGCACCAGGGATCTTTTTTTTGCGCCGTCACACAAGGGGAGCGACCTTGTAGTCAAGGGTCGCTCCCCGGGGGGGTGGGAGGTGGGGGGGGGCAAATTATTTTAGGCCATCTCTGCCCCCCTGGGGCAGTTCGCCCTATTGGTATTAGGCCGATCTACCCCCAAGGGGGGGCAGAAACCTCTAGGCGCCAGGGCAAATTTTTTTTGGGTGTTTTTTTTTTTTTTTTTTTTTTTTTTGAGAGAGATGGGCAGCGACCCATCAGGCAAGGGTCGCTCCCCTGGGGGGCAAATTGTATTTAGACCATTTCTGCCCCCCTTGGGGCAGATTGGTCGATTTTAGGTCAATCTGCCCCAAGGGGGCAGAAACCACTAGGCACCGGGGATTTGTTTTTTGGCGCCATTGTCAGGCAAGGGGAGCGACCCCGTAGGCAAGGGTCGCTCCGGGGGGTGGGGGGGGTGGGTGTTCGGGGGCAAATTTATTTTAGGCCATTTCTGCCCCCCCTGGGGGCAGATCGGCCTATTATTAGGCCGATCTGCCCCCAGGGGGGGGCAGAAACCTCTTGTTGCCAGAGCAAATTTTTTTTTGTGTTTTTTTTTTGTTTGTTTTTTTTTTTTTAGAGATGGGGAGCGACCCATCAGGCAAGGGTCGCTCCCCTGGGGGGCAAATTGTGTTTAGACCATTTCTGCCCCCCTTGGGGGCAGATTGGTCGATTTTAGGTCAATCTGCCCCAAGGGGGCAGAAACCACTAGGCACCGGGGATTTGTTTTTTGGCGCCAATGTCACGCAGGGGGAGCGACCCCGTAGGCAAGGGTCGCTCCGGGGGGTGGGGAGGGAACGGGGGGGTGTTCGGGGGGCAAATTTATTTTAGGCCATTTCTGCCCCCCCTGGGGCAGATCGGCCTATTATTAGGCCGATCTGCCCCCAGGGGGGGCAGAAACCTCTTGTTGCCAGGGCAAATTTTTTTTTGTGTTTTTTTTTTTGTTTGTTTGTTTTTTTAGAGATGGGGAGCGACCATCAGACAAGGGTCGCTCCCCTGGGGGGCAAACTGTGTTTAGACCATTTCTGCCCCCCTTGGGGGCAGATTGGTCGATTTTAGGTCAATCTGCCCCAAGGGGGCAGAAACCACTAGGCATCGGGATTTGTTTTTTGGCGCCAATGTCACGCAGGGGGAGCGACCCCGTAGGCAATGGTCGCTCCGGGGGGGGGGGGTGGGGGTTCAGGGGGCAAATTTATTTTAGGCCATTTCTGCCCCCCCTGGGGGCAGATCGGCCTATTATTAGGCCGATCTGCCCCCAGGGCGGGCAGAAACCTCTTGTTGCCAGTGCAAATTATTTTTTCGTGTTTTTTTTTTGTTTGTTTGGTTTTTTTTAGAGTTGGGGAGCGACCCATCAGGCAAGGGTCGCTCCCCTGGGGGGCAAATTGTGTTTAGACCATTTCTGCCCCCCTTGGGGCAGATTGGTCGATTTTAGGTCAATCTGCCCCAAGGGGGCAGAAACCACTAGGCACTGGGGAATTGTTTTTTGGCGCCAATGTCACGCAGGGGGAGCGACCCCGTAGGCAAGGGTCGCTCCGGGGGGGGGGGACAGGGGTGGTGTTCGGGGGGCAAATTTATTTTAGGCCATTTCAGCCCCCCCTGGGGGCAGATCGGCCTATTATTAGGCCGATCTGCCCCCAGGGGGGGCAGAAACCTCTTGTTGCCAGGGCAAATTTTTTTTTTGTGTTTTTTTTTTGTTTGTTTGTTTTTTTTTAGAGATGGGGAGCGACCCATCAGGCAAGGGTCGCTCCCCTGGGGGGAAAATTGTGTTTAGACCATTTCTGCCCCCCTTGGGGGCAGATTGGTCGATTTTAGGTCAATCTGCCCCAAGGGGGCAGAAACCACTAGGCACCGGGGATTTGTTTTTTGGCGCCAATGTCACGCAGGGGGAGCGACCCCGTAGGCAAGGGTCGCTCCGGGGGGGGGGGGGGGACGGGGGGGTGTTCGGGGGGCAAATTTATTTTAGGCCATTTCTGCCCCCCCTGGGGGCAGATCGGCCTATTATTAGGCCGATCTTCCCCCAGGGGGGGCAGAAACCTCTTGTTGCCAGGGCAAAATTTTTTGTTTGTGTTTTTTTTTTGTTTGTTTGGTTTTTTTTTAGAGATGGGGAGCGACCCATCAGGCAAGGGTCGCTCCCCTGGGGGGAAAATTGTGTTTAGACCATTTCTGCCCCCCTTGGGGGCAGATTGGTCGATTTTAGGTCAATCTGCAACCACTAGGCACCGGGGATTCATTTTTTGGCGCCAATGTCACGCAGGGGGAGCGACCCAGTAGGCAAGGGTCGCTCCGAGGTGGTGGGGTGGGGGGGGTTTGGGGGCAAATTTATTTTAGGCCATTTCTGCCCCCACCGGGGGCAGATCGGCCTATTATTAGGCCGATCTGCCCCAGGGGGGGCAGAAACCTCTAGGCGCAAGGGCAAATGTTTTTTTGTTTTTTTTGTTTGTTTGTTTTTTAGAGATGGGGAGCGACCCATCAGACAAGGGTCGCTTCCCTGGGGGGCAAACTGTATTTAGAGCATTTGTGCCCCCTTTGGGGGCAGATTGGTCGATTTTAGGTCAATCTGCCCCCAAGGGGGCAGAAACCACTAGGCACCGGGAATTTGTTTTTTGGCGCCAATGTCACGCAGGGGTAGCGACCCCGTAGGCAAGGGTCGCACCTGGGCAGGGGGGTTTGGGGGGGTGGGGGGACAAATTTATTTTAGGGCATTTCCCCCCCCCTGGGGCCGGCTGAGCTAGAGGCCAAAATCCACATGTAGGCACTTTGCAAAAAACACCTCTGTTTTCTGTGAAAAAATATGTTGTGTCCACGTTGTGTTTTGGGCCATTTCCTTTTGTGGGTGCTAGGCCTACCCACACAAGTGAGGTACCATTTTTATGGAGAGACTTAGGGGAACGCTGGGTGGAAGGAAATTTGTGGCTCCTCTCAGATTCCAGAACTTTCTGTCACCGAAATGAGAGGAAAAAGTGTTTTTTGGCCAGATTTTGATGTTTGCAAAGGATTCTGGGTAACAGAACCTGGTCAGAGCCCCGCAAATCACCCCATCTTGGATTCCCCTAGGTCTCTAGTTTTCAAAAATGCGCTGGTTTGCTAGGTTTCCCCAGGTGCCGGCTGAGCTAGAGGCCAAAATCCACAGGTAGGCACTGTTTTCTATGAAAAAATGTGATGTGTCCACGTTGTGTTTTGGGCCTTTTCCTGTCGCGAGCGCTAGGCCTACCCACACAAGTGAGGTATCATTTTTATCGGGAGACGTGGGGGAACGCTGGTTGGAAGGAAATTTGTGGCTCCTCTCAGATTCCAGAACTTTCTGCCACAGAAATGTGAGAAACATGTGTTTTTTTAGCCAAATTTTGAGGTTTACAAAGGATTCTAGGTAACAGAACCTGGTCCGAGCCACACAAATCACCCCATCTTGGATTCCCCTAGGTCTCTAGTTTTCAGAAATGCACAGGTTTGGTAGGTTTCCCTAGGTGGCGGCTGAGCTAGAGGCCAAAATCTACAGGTAGGCACTTTGCTAAAAACAGGTCTATTTTCTGTGATTTGTCCACGTTGCGCTTTGGGGCGTTTCCTGTCGCGGGCGTTAGGCCTACCCACACAAGTGAGGTATCATTTTTATCGGGAGACATGGGGGAACGCTGGGTGGAAGGAAATTTGTGGCTCCTCTCAGATTGTAGAACTTTCTGCCACAGAAATGTGAGGAACATGTGTTTTTTTTAGCCAAATTTTGAGGTTTGCAAAGGATTCTGGGTAACAGAACCTGGTCCGAGCCACACAAGTCACCCCATCTTGGATTCCCCTAGGTCTCTAGTTTTCAGAAATGCACAGGTTTGGTAGGTTTCCCTAGGTGGCGGCTGAGCTACAGGCCAAAATCTACAGGTAGGCACTTTGCAAAAAACACCTCTGTTTTCCTTCAAAAATTTGGTTGTGTCCACGTTGCGCTTTGGGGCGTTTCCTGTCGTGGGCGCTAGGCCTACCCACACAAGTGAGGTATCATTTTTATCGGGAGACGTGGGGGAACGCTGGATGGAAGGAAATTTGTGGCTCCTCTCAGATTCCAGAACTTTCTGCCACAGAAATGTGAGGAACATGTGTTTTTTTAGCCAAATTTTGAGGTTTGCAAAGGATTCTGGGTAACAGAACCTGGTCCCAGCCACACAAGTCACCCCATCTTGGATTCCCCTAGGTCTCTAGTTTTCAGAAATGCACAGGTTTGGTAGGTTTCCCTAGGTGGCGGGTGAGCTACAGGCCAAAATCCACAGGTAGGCACTTTGCTAAAAACAGGTCTGTTTTCTGTGATGTGTCCACGTTGCGCTTTGGGGCGTTTCCTGTCGCGGGCGGTAGGCCTACCCACACAAGTGAGGTATTATTTTTATCGGGAGACGTGGGGGAATGCTGGGTGGAAGGAAATTTGTGGCTCCTCTCAGATTCCAGAACTTTCTGCCACAGAAATGTGAGGAACATGTGTTTTTTTAGCCACATTTTGAGGTTTGCAAAGGATTCTGGGTAACAGAACCTGGTCCCAGCCACACAAGTCACCCCATCCTGGATTCCCCTAGGTCTCTAGTTTTCAGAAATGCACAGGTTTGGTAGGTTTCCCTAGGTGGCGGCTGAGCTACAGGCCAAAATCTACAGGTAGGCACTTTGCAAAAAACACCTCTGTTTTCCTTCAAAAATTTGGTTGTGTCCACGTTGCGCTTTGGGGCGTTTCCTGTCGTGGGCGCTAGGCCTACCCACACAAGTGAGGTATCATTTTTATCGGGAGACGTGGGGGAACGCTTGGTGGAAGGAAATTTGTGGCTCCTCTCAGATTCCAGAACTTTCTGCCACAGAAATGTGAGGAACATGTGTTTTTTTAGCCAAATTTTGAGGTTTGCAAAGGATTCTGGGTAACAGAACCTGGTCCCAGCCACACAAGTCACACCATCTTGGATTCCCCTAGGTCTCTAGTTTTCAGAAATGCACAGGTTTGGTAGGTTTCCCTAGGTGGCGGCTGAGCTACAGGCCAAAATCCACAGGTAGGCACTTTCCTAAAAACAGGTCTGTTTTCTGTGATGTGTCCACGTTGCGCTTTGGGGCGTTTCCTGTCGCGGGCGCTAGGCCTACCCACACAAGTGAGGTATCATTTTTATCAGGAGACGTGGGGGAACGCTGGGTGGAAGGAAATTTGTGGCTCCTCTCAGATTCCAGAACTTTCTGCCACAGAAATGTGAGGAACATGTTTTTTTTTAGCCACATTTTGAGGTTTGCAAAGGATTCTGGGTAACAGAACCTGGTCCCAGCCACACAAGTCACCCCATCTTGGATTCCCCTAGGTCTCTAGTTTTCAGAAATGCACAGGTTTGGTTGGTTTCCCTAGGTGGCAGCTGAGCTACAGGCCAAAATCTACAGGTAGGCACTTTGCAAAAAACACCTCTGTTTTCCTTAAAAAATTTGGTTGTGTCCACGTTGCGCTTTGGGGCGTTTCGTTTCGTGGGCGCTAGGCCTACCCACACAAGTGAGGTAGCATTTTTATCGGGAGACGTGGGGGAACGCTGGGTGGAAGGAAATTTGTGGCTCCTCTCAGATTCCAGAACTTTCTGCCACAGAAATGTGAGGAACATGTGTTTTTTTAGCCACATTTTGAGGTTTGCAAAGGATTCTGGGTAACAGAACCTGGTCCCAGCCACACAAGTCACCCCATCTTGGATTCCCCTAGGTCTCTAGTTTTCAGAAATGCACAGGTTTGGTAGGTTTCCCTAGGTGGCGGGTGAGCTACAGGCCAAAATCCACAGGTAGGCACTTTGCTAAAAACAGGTCTATTTTCTGTCATATGTCCACGTTGCGCTTTGGGGCGTTTCCTGTTGCGGGCGCTAGGCCTACCCACACAAGTGAGGTATCATTTTTATCGGGAGACGTGGGGGAACGCTGGGTGGAAGGAAATTTGTGGCTCCTCTCAGATTCCAGAACTTTCTGCCACAGAAATGTGAGGAACATGTGTTTTTTTAGCCACATTTTGAGGTTTGCAAAGGATTCTGGGTAACAGAACCTGGTCCCAGACACACAAGTCACCCCATCTTGGATTCCCCCAGGTCTCTAGTTTTCAGAAATGCACAGGTTTGGTAGGTTTCCCTAGGTGGCGGCTGAGCTACAGGCCAAAACTACAGGTAGGCACTTTGCAAAAAACACCTCTGTTTTCCTTCAAAAATTTGGTTGTGTCCACGTTGCGCTTTGGGCCTTTCCTGTCGTGGGCGCTAGGCCTACCCACACAAGTGAGGTATCATTTTTATCGGGAGACGTGGGGGAACGCTGGGTGGAAGGAAATTTGTGGCTCCTCTCAGATTCCAGAACTTTCTGCCACAGAAATGTGAGGAACATGCGTTTTTTTTAGCCAAATTTTGAGGTTTGCAAAGGATTCTGGGTAACAGAACCTGGTCCCAGCCACACAAGTCACCCCATCTTGGATTCCCCTAGGTCTCTAGTTTTCAGAAATGCACAGGTTTGGTAGGTTTACCTAGGTGGCGGCTGAGCTACAGGCCAAAATCCACAGATAGGCACTTTGCTAAAAACAGGTCTGTTTTCTGTGATGTGTCCACGTTGCGCTTTGGGGCGTTTCCTGTCGCGGGCGCTAGGCCTACCCACACAAGTGAGGTATAATTTTTATCGGGAGACGTGGGGGAACGCTGGGTGGAAGGAAATTTGTGGCTCCTCTCAGATTCCAGAACTTTCTGCCACAGAAATGTGAGGAACATGTGTTTTTTTAGCCACATTTCGAGGTTTGCAAAGATTTCTGGGTAACAGAACCTGGTCCCAGACACACAAGTCACCGCATCTTGGATTCCCCCAGGTCTCTAGTTTTCAGAAATGCACAGGTTTGGTAGGTTTCCCTAGGTGGCGGCTGAGCTACAGGCCAAAATCTACAGGTAGGCACTTTGCAAAAAACACCTCTGTTTTCCTTCAAAAATGTGGTTGTGTCCACGTTGCGCTTTGGGGCGTTTCCTGTCGTGGGCGCTAGGCCTACCCACACAAGTGAGGTAGCATTTTTATCGGGAGACGTGGGGGAACGCTGGGTGGAAGGAAATTTGTGGCTCCTCTCAGATTCCAGAACTTTCTGCCACAGAAATGTGAGGAACATGTGTTTTTTTAGCCAAATTTTGAGGTTTGCAAAGGATTCTGGGTAACAGAACCTGGTCCCAGCCACACAAGTCACCCCATCTTGGATTCCCCTAGGTCTCTAGTTTTTAGAAATGCACAGGTTTGGTAGGTTTCCCTAGGTGGCGGGTGAGCTACAGGCCAAAATCCACAGGTAGGCACTTTGCTAAAAACAGGTCTATTTTCTGTCATATGTCCACGTTGCGCTTTGGGGCGTTTCCTGTTGCGGGCGCTAGGCCTACCCACACAAGTGAGGTATCATTTTTATCGGGAGACGTGGGGGAACGCTGGGTGGAAGGAAATTTGTGGCTCCTCTCAGATTCCAGAACTTTCTGCCACAGAAATGTGAGGAACATGTGTTTTTTTAGCCAAATTTTGAGGTTTGCAAAGGATTCTGGGTAACAGAACCTGGTCCCAGCCACACAAGTCACCCCATCTTGGATTCCCCTAGGTCTCTAGTTTTCAGAAATGCACAGGTTTGGTAGGTTTCCCTAGGTGGCGGCTGAGCTACAGGCCAAAATCTACAGGTAGGCACTTTGCAAAAAACACCTCTGTTTTCCTTCAAAAATTTGGTTGTGTCCACGTTGCGCTTTGGGGCGTTTCCTGTCGTGGGCGCTAGGCCTACCCACACAAGTGAGGTATCATTTTTATCGGGAGACGTGGGGGAACGCTGGGTGGAAGCAAATTTGTGGCTCCTCTCAGATTCCAGAACTTTCTGCCACAGAAATGTGAGGAACATGCGTTTTTTTAGCCAAATTTTGAGGTTTGCAAAGGATTCTGGGTAACAGAACCTGGTCCCAGCCACACAAGTCACCCCATCTTGGATTCCCCTAGGTCTCTAGATTTCAGAAATGCACAGGTTTGGTAGGTTTACCTAGGTGGCGGCTGAGCTACAGGCCAAAATCCACAGATAGGCACTTTGCTAAAAACAGGTCTGTTTTCTGTGATGTGTCCACGTTGCGCTTTGGGGCGTTTCCTGTCGCGGGCGCTAGGCCTACCCACACAAGTGAGTTATCATTTTTATCGGGAGACGTGGGGGAACGCTGGGTGGAAGGAAATTTGTGGCTCCTCTCAGATTCCAGAACTTTCTGCCACAGAAATGTGAGGAACATGTGTTTTTTTAGCCAAATTTTGAGGTTTGCAAAGGATTCTGGGTAACAGAACCTGGTCCCAGCCACACAAGTCACCCCATCTTGGATTCCCCTAGGTCTCTAGTTTTCAGAAATGCACAGGTTTGGTAGGTTTCCCTAGGTGGCGGGTGAGCTACAGGCCAAAATCCACAGGTAGGCACTTTGCTAAAAACAGGTCTATTTTCTGTCATATGTCCACGTTGCGCTTTGGGGCGTTTCCTGTTGCGGGCGCTAGGCCTACCCACACAAGTGAGGTATCATTTTTATCGGGAGACGTGGAGGAACGCTGGGTGGAAGGAAATTTGTGGCTCCTCTCAGATTCCAGAACTTTCTGCCACAGAAATGTGAGGAACATGTGTTTTTTTAGCCACATTTTGAGGTTTGCAAAGGATTCTGGGTAACAGAACCTGGTCCCAGACACACAAGTCACCCCATCTTGGATTCCCCCAGGTCTCTAGTTTTCAGAAATGCACAGGTTTGGTAGGTTTCCCTAGGTGGCGGCTGAGCTACAGGCCAAAATCTACAGGTAGGCACTTTGCAAAAAACACCTCTGTTTTCCTTCAAAAATTTGGTTGTGTCCACGTTGCGCTTTGGGGCGTTTCCTGTCGTGGGCGCTAGGCCTACCCACACAAGTGAGGTATCATTTTTATCGGGAGACGTGGGGGAACGCTGGGTGGAAGCAAATTTGTGGCTCCTCTCAGATTCCAGAACTTTCTGCCACAGAAATGTGAGGAACATGCGTTTTTTTAGCCAAATTTTGAGGTTTGCAAAGGATTCTGGGTAACAGAACCTGGTCCCAGCCACACAAGTCACCCCATCTTGGATTCCCCTAGGTCTCTAGTTTTCAGAAATGCACAGGTTTGGTAGGTTTACCTAGGTGGCGGCTGAGCTACAGGCCAAAATCCACAGATAGGCACTTTGCTAAAAACAGGTCTGTTTTCTGTGATGTGTCCACGTTGCGCTTTGGGGCGTTTCCTGTCGCGGGCGCTAGGCCTACCCACACAAGTGAGTTATCATTTTTATCGGGAGACGTGGGGGAACGCTGGGTGGAAGGAAATTTGTGGCTCCTCTCAGATTCCAGAACTTTCTGCCACAGAAATGTGAGGAACATGTGTTTTTTTAGCCACATTTCGAGGTTTGCAAAGATTTCTGGGTAACAGAACCTGGTCCCAGACACACAAGTCACCGCATCTTGGATTCCCCCAGGTCTCTAGTTTTCAGAAATGCACAGGTTTGGTAGGTTTCCCTAGGTGGCGGCTGAGCTACAGGCCAAAATCTACAGGTAGGCACTTTGCAAAAAACACCTCTGTTTTCCTTCAAAAATTTGGTTGTGTCCACGTTGCGCTTTGGGGCGTTTCCTGTCGTGGGCGCTAGGCCTACCCACACAAGTGAGGTATCATTTTTATCGGGAGACGTGGGGGAACGCTGGGTGGAAGGAAATTTGTGGCTCCTCTCAGATTCCGGAACTTTCTGCCACAGAAATGTGAGGAACATGTGTTTTTTTAGCCACATTTTGAGGTTTGCAAAGGATTCTGGGTAACAGAACCTGGTCCCAGCCACACAAGTCACCCCATCTTGGATTCCCCTAGGTCTCTAGTTTTCAGAAATGCACAGGTTTGGTAGGTTTCCCTAGGTGGCGGCTGAGCTACAGGCCAAAATCTACAGGTAGGCACTTTGCTAAAAACAGGTCTGTTTTCTGCGATGTGTCCACGTTGTGTTTTGGGGCGTATCCTGTCGCGGGCGCTAGGCCTACCCACACAAGTGAGGTATAATTTTTATCGGGAGACTTGGGGGAACATAGAATAGCAAAACAAGTGTTATTGCCCCTTGTCTTTCTCTACATTTTTCCCTTCCAAATGTAAGACAGTGTGTAAAAAAGACATCTATTTGAGAAATGCCCTGTAATTCACATGCTAGTATGGGCACCCTGGAATTCAGAGATGTGCAAATAACCACTGCTTCTCAACACCTTATCTTGTGCCCATTTTGGAAATACAAAGGTTTTCTTGATAGCTATTTTTTACTCTTTATATTTCAGCAAATGAATTGCTGTATACCCGGCATAGAATGAAAACCCACTGCAGGGTGCAGGTCATTTATTGGCTCTGGGTACCTAGAGTTCTTGATGAACCTACAAGCCCTATATATCCCCGCAACCAGAAGAGTCCAGCAGACGTAACGGTATATTGCTTTCGAAAATCTGACATTGCAGGAAAAAATTACAGAGTAAAACTTAGAGAAAAATGGATGTTTTTTTCACCTCAATTTCAATAATTTTCTTTTTCAGTTGTTATTTTCTGTAGGAAACCCTTGTAGGATCTACACAAATTACCCCTTGCTGAATTCAGAATTTTGTCTACTTTTCAGAAATGTTGCGGTTTCTGGGATCCAGCATTGGTTTCATGCCAATTTCTGTCACTGACTGGAAGGAGGCTAAAAGCACAAAAAATCGTAAAAATGGGGTATGTCCCAGTAAAATGCCAAAATTGTGTTGAAAAATTGGGTTTTCTGATTCAAGTCTGCCTGTTCCTGAAAGCTGGGAAGCTGGTGATTTTATCACCGCAAACCCTTTGTTGATGCCCTTTTTAGGGAAAAAACCACAAGCCTTCTTCTGCAGCCCATTTTTTCCAATTTTTTTTAAAAAAACGAAATTTTCACTGTTTTTTGGCTAATTTCTTGGCCTCCTTCTGGGGAACCCACAAAGTCTGGGTACCTCTAGAATCCCTAGGATGTTGGAAAAAAAGGTCGCAAATTTGGCGTGGGTAGCTTACGTGAACAAAAAGTTATGAGGGCCTAAGCGCGAACTGCTCCAAATAGCCAAAAAAAGGCTCGGCACAGGAGGGGGAAAAGGCCTGGCAGCGAAGGGGTTAAAGGAGTATTTATAATACCCCTCCTTTATTTTACTATGCCCCCTGGACCTGGCCCACCAAGGGCTATACTGAACAAGAGTGGGAGACCGCACTTGCTTTTTTTTAAAAAATTGCCGGATTCATGTATCCGCAACAAATTTCACTTGGGCACCACAGGTATTCCTGCCCTGCCCCTTTTTCTTTTCTTTCAGATGGCTGGGCATGGCACAGTTTGGTTGCTTAAAGAGGGTAGCTCGTCGGCCTGGCCTGTGACCAGGATCTGTGGCCAACTTCCACCACATATGGCCAAAGGCAATGTGTGGAGTGTGGTTGAGTGCTTATAGGTGCAAGACTGAAGGGGGGAGGGACCGGGAAATTAGTGGTCCAGTGTACAGTCTCCCAATACAATAATCACAAAAGCATGAAGGTACACTGTTCCAATAAATTAAAGAACCACAGGGGACTTGTTTCTTCAGGAGCAAGAGCCCTCACGCATCACAATGGACGTCTAGCTTCATTATTGGGAATGCTCCTCGTCAGGCCGGTGCTGCAACGCCTGACGGGCTCCCCGAAGAACTCTTATCCGTGCTACTCGTCTAGTAACTAATGTATTCAATTATACAAAAATGGACACCTTCTTATAGGCACCAAGGGAAACAGGAGAGAATTTTTTCTTTAAATTGGTTCTTCATCTCAAGACACATCATAAATGTAATCAGTTCGAATGAGACGAAGGCCAAGATTAAAACCAAGCCGAAAGTAAAATATGAGTGGTGATGCTCAATTACTCTCAGAAATCAAGAAACATAAGAGGCCTGAAAAAGTCATGAAACCTCTAGTCATAGGTCAACATGTTTCGCGTCTAGTGGTCCAGCTGATCCATTGACGCTTCATCAGGACCAATAGAAAAATAACACCTTCTCCAAATAACATAACAATTATGAACCGTAATGTAGGGGCTAAGACACAGTCACTTACGTTGAGTCAACTGGTTTAGTCAAAATAGGTTGCCCTGAAAGACAAATGATTATGTAAATCATAAATAACCACAGTATCAATAATACCCAGACTGTGGAAAAGAGTGTACACACATGATTAAAATGTTTAGTGATAATTCACATAGCAATTTGGGAAATCAGGCTTACCATCCCCAAGTTTGAGATGCAGCTCCTTGGGAAGACACATGCCAGAGAATAAAGCTGACGCTGTTTGTAGACAGTAATCATAAGGACAGATAAATATTGTAACAACAATACTTTTAAAAGCCAACTGTTAACCTTTCCTTGCTTAATGTTGTCTTATACAAACATAGAATCAGTCATAAGAACTGGTAACATCATGGGCAACATACATTTTTTTTGTTGCTGTACCCAACAAGAAGTAACTAAATACGTAAATAGTTGTAACTGTACAATAGATTCCCACTCAAGTCAAAATCATTTCATTAGTCCATGAAATACAAAAATAAAAAGGAGGGGTCCCCATCCGTCCAAATTGGAAATATCGACCGGCAAATGTAAAAGCAATTCTATAACGCCACCCGTTTGTAAAATAATCTTGGTCGGCAGTGCTTTAATATAAAAGGGGGAAGGTACTCACAATTTCATCAGCGGTCCTTCACGTCGGACCTACCATCCAGGCAGCGTTCCCAAATGGTGAAAATCGGACGCTGTCGGAGCCTAGATAAACGCAGCGAGACGCGGAAGTGCAGGTATCTTCTGGCTCGCACGCGTCATGAGGCATCGAAACTGAGGTTGGACAAAAAGTGTTCTGCTGGTCATCAAAAGGGAAAACAGACAATAATTGTAGATAATACATGTTGAATGGAATACTACTGAGATAAAGTAAGGACACCATACCATTCATGGAAATTAAAGCGGACGCCAAATAGAGGCTCGTGCAAATGGGGTTTTCTCACAGAAAAACAAGTTGTCTTGTTAAAGGAATTCCCCTCAAAAAAGAGAAAAGTAGTTTGATGCGACAATTAAAGGGTGGTGTTATAACCAAATGTATTGACAAAAAAGGATTATCATTCTTAACAAACTGATAGCACCCCTTAACAATAAAAAGGTAAAGTGAAATCATTCATACCCTTATTAACGAAGGGTTAGATAATAGTCATTACTAGGTGGGTCAAAGAGGATATAATGCACGTCTGTCATCTAAGGTGAGAGATTTGTCCAGGGTATCTCGTCATTCAAGCCTCGTGTGCTAGTCCCTAGTTTAAAAACCCACCTCTGTTCAATCCTAAAGAAGGAGCCTGAGTCGTTTGGTCCAATTCCCGGTGCTTCTAGAATCACCCACCATAGGTCATCAGGAGTATGTGGGGTGTACAAAAAATGAGCACAAAGTTTAGTGGTGATATGGCTGCATCTAATGTTGCTTCTGTGTTCATTAATACGCACTTTGACAGGTCTAGTTGTCATACCAATGTAGCGCAAACCACAGGGGCACATAAGCATGTAAATATGTTACAGATGGTATGTTTTTTGAGTCGCCAATTACCAATAGGATCTAAATCAAGTGTAGTTAGATGTCTAGTTAATGAACAAACACTACAATGGCCAAAAGGATGGTGTCCTTCAACTGGGGGGAGGTCCCACAACGTCCTTTGAATAGAGGTGTCGCGATTAAATCGTGGGCGAGTATGGACCACAATATCTTTGATATTAGCAGTACGTTTAAATGCCAATAGTATGGTTTTGAACCTCAATCCCCCACTCACTAATATTGACCATCGTTTATTGATCAATTTCTTATTGTTGTTTGACAAAGGGGTATAAGTAGAAACACAAGTCAAACAAGTCTGTGGGCCCCTTTCGGTAGTTGACAACAGGGCTTCCCTATTGTTATTTCTTGCTCTCTTGCGGGCTAAGCTAACAATCTTCGTAGGGTAATGGCGTTCATGGAGTTTCTCTTGAAGTACATTGGCCTGTCGTTCAAATTCTCGTGGTAAATTACAATTACGTATTAGCCGCAGAAATTGACCAACTGGTAAGTTGTCTCGCAAAGACTTAGGATGATGGCTCTCATACAGGAGTAGGCTGTTGCGATCTGTTGATTTATGATAAGTACTTGTGGACAGTTTACCATTGTTAATAGTGATCATGAGGTCCAAAAAAGGTAAGTGGGTAGATCACTGGCCTGTGGCCAGGTCCTGCAGCCAACCCTCTGCCACACACTGCTGATGGGTGTGTGTGGTGCAGATTAGGGTGCTTAGAGGGGTAGGCCATAGGCAGGGCCTGCGGCTACCCCACCGTGCACTGGGTTGGATGCTTATAGGGGGTAGGTTGCATGCATGACCACAAGCCATGCATGGCGCAGTGTGGGGAGCTTATAGGGGCTAGGAAGCAACAGCCAACCCCTGTCACACATGGCCAAAGGCTGTTCATGGCAGGGTTTGCATTAACGTAAAGTAATTAAAACTACTCAACATTAAAAATAACAAAGAAATTCACTGAAAAAAACAAAGGTTACAGGGACATCATAGTTAGGTTCGCATTTTACTCACACAAAACCATAGTAAAATACTTAGAAATTCATCAGTTTTAGTTATGGTTAAATCTATCTATCTATCTATCTATCTATCTATCTATCTATCTATCTATCTATCTATCTATCTATCTATCTATCTATCGATCTATCTATCTATACATATATATATTTACACACACACACTGGGGTAGATAGTTAGGACAGTGTTTCCATACTAGATGTATTTTTTGTGTTGCTAATAACTTTCACGCTGTTTGATGAATTTCCAGAAAGCTTTCCAAAAAGGAGCTCTTTTTTGCTTAGTTTTGGGGTGATCCATAAAGAAGGAGCCGAGAAAAAAAAGGGTGGGTTCGAAAATGCCTTTTATCCATTCATTTTTCCATAGGCATTTTAGGCACAGTTATAGCCAGAACTGCCGAACTAATTTACACCACATATGGCAGGAAGCTAGATTTAGGTCCAGAAGAAGTGTTTTTTGTGCTTTGGTGTTAATCCGTACAGTAGTTTTTGAGCAATTAATTTTCAAAAACTTTACATACCTACAGATGCGGCAGCTCCATGAATCCCGACAGATCTCAAACTGAGATCTAATTGGCTGCCACCACTCAACCAGAGC
This sequence comes from Pleurodeles waltl, assembly GCF_031143425.1. Classification (NCBI taxonomy): domain Eukaryota; kingdom Metazoa; phylum Chordata; class Amphibia; order Caudata; family Salamandridae; genus Pleurodeles; species Pleurodeles waltl. The sequence goes on along the minus strand of NC_090449.1, from coordinate 207,925,565 downwards.
GTGGTAGCACCCATCTTAAAACTCGGGACTCAGTCTCAAGTCCTAAATAAAATGAAAAAAAAATCATCACAGGGCAGGGTAGGAATGCCCAGATCTCCTAGGCCTGGTAGTGAGGTCACTCCCCAAATGAAACCATTTTTTTTTTTACCACAAATTAGTGGCACATCTACAAATCCGTGGAAAAACAAAAAATAAAAAACAAGTGGGGTTTCCCGTGGTTATATCAAGCCCTCTGATTCGCCAGGTCTTCAGTGGAACCCATGTATATCCCCAGAAGTGCTGCAGGCCAATCTAACCAGCCTCATCCTGAAACTGAAAATATTCAGGCCTCTCAGATCAGCCCTGAGTTCCTCCTTTTAGTAATAGGCTATTCGGGGGTCATTACAACATTGGCGGTATAAGGCGCTTACCGCCGTGCAGAAGACCGCCAACATACCGCCGCGGTGGCGGGAGCCCGCCACAGCTATTATGAAACCCATCACGGAATCCGCTGAAATTCAGACACTCACACAATCCCGCCACACCAAAGGTCAGCGATAAACATGCAGAAACAAATCCTCCACCTCCACGCCAACAGAAACACGCCCATGCTATTACGACCCACGAATCCACACGGCGGTCTTTCAACCGCGGTATTCCATTGGCGGTACACACCGCTGTGCTCAAAATACACACACAGCTCCAAAACACCGCCACATTGGACAATTCAAAATACACACACCTGAAACATATACAAACAACACTCCCACACACCAAACACAATATAAAACACACACCCACATCACCCACAAACCCCTACGATCCAAAATTAGAGAGAAGGCCAGAGAGAGACAGCACAGAATAGAGAACCCCATCACACAGAGGCACACTAAACCATCACCCACACAACATCCACGCACAAAACACCACATACCACTACACTCACCACACTCATCACCACATACACCACCTCACACATCACACACACCACCCCATGGCATGCCAAAGACACCCCCGCTTTTCCGAAGAGGAGCTCAGGGTCATGGTGGAGGAAATCGTACGGGTAGAGCCACAGCTATTTGGCTCACAGGTACAGCACACATCAATAGCCAGGAAGATGGAGCTATGGCAAAGAATAGTCAACAGGGCAACGCTGTGGGACAGCATCCAAGAAATAAGGAGGACATCAGGAAGAGGTGGAATGACCTACGGGGGAAGGTGGGTTCCACGGTATCCAGGCACCACATCGCGGTACAGCGGACTGCCGGCGGACCCCCACCTCCTCCCCCACAACTAACAACATGGGAGGAGCAAGTCTTGTCCATCTTGCATCCTGAGGGCCTCGCAGGAGTCTTTGGAGGAACGGACATTGGTAAGTCAAATCTTAACTATCATATCCCCCACCTTACCTGCATGCTATCACACCCCCACCCTCCCCTATCACCCTAACTCCTCACTAATGTACCCTTAACACCAACCACCCATCCTAACACCAAGCCCTGCATGACACAACTAAGCATGGATACCCATCACTAAAGCATGCCCACTGCACATACCCAGAACACCCCCAAACCATCAGCACACAAGCCCCCACACAGGAATGCCTGCACTGGGGTACAAGCACACCCAACCATTGCACACCATGAAACACACACATGCAATAATCATGTACTTATACCCCCGCAGGAACCTGAAGGAACGTCACCACACCAGAGGGTCCAGACAACACCACTCCACGCCCAGAAGAGGCCCACAGTGACGACAGCAGCTCTGCCCCACTGGATCTTGATGACCAGCTCGGACCATCGTGGGCCTCAGGACAGTCGGTTCCCCTTGCCCAGCCACAGCCCAACACCGAACTTCCACCCTCTGGTAACACCAGCACAGCACCCACCCAGCGGGCCCATACCTCCCTACCCAGGACAGGTCAATCAGCGGTGTGTCCACCACTACAGGGCACCCAGGCTAACCCACCACCACAACAACAACAGGGACCTGGGGGCAGTGGTAGTGGGCACACAGTCCAGGGGACGGAGGCCCAGGAACACAGGGGAACTGGGAGGGATGCTGTGCGACAGAGGGAGGACAGGCCAAGGAAACCTACTCTCAACGAGGCCCTCTCCTCTATCATGGGAGCATACCACCACTCCCAGGAGACGATGGCAACGGTCCTGGACAAGTTGCAGGAGACCCTGCGTCTGCAGGAGGAGCAGTATTTGGGGTTCAGGGAGGAGCTCAGGACCATCAGCTCCGCCCTTGGCACCACCGTAGGGGTGCTGACGGACATTCAAAAGACCTTGAGGGACACCGTGGCACTCCAAGGGGCCCTGACACTAGCCACGATGATGAAATGCCCACCCCCTCCGCCGGCGGTAGTGGACAGGACGCCCCGCCACAGGACCAACACACCAGCACCCCACCCCCTGCAGACGGACAACCACCACGAAAGTGGTCCCTGAGATCCAGGAACTGACAGAGCAAGATGGCAAGACCCCCGCCAGGAAATAAGACCACCCTGATTGTCCTCCCACTGTACCACTTTGTTACCCTGTCCAAATCGGAACTGCCCCAGCTCCACTTCCAATGGCCAGATGTGCAATGTACCTGTGAGACTAATAGACTGGACTCTGCCATGGACATTCTTCCACCATAACACATCCCCATTTCACAACCCCCCTTCATTTTTATGCACTTAAATAAACACCCTTGAAACACTAATAAAACTGGAGTCTGTCAATGATTTTGAACTTTGTATTGTCAATTACAGTGTCAAAAATGGTTACCCATTGGAAGGCCAACATACCAATGTCACACATCACAAGCCTTTCAAGGGTGCAAGCTGTTGACACGTAGGCTAACACATTTGTGAAACTGAAATGGAAGGGGACAACTCAGTTAACAAATAGTGAGTTAAATGTAGGTACAGGATAGAGGTAGACGTGTGAAAGTTAATGTTATGTTAAACCTGAAAATGTACTCACTTGCGTCTCACTGGAAATATTGCTGTATGACTGACTCCCTGTTGTCGTTTTCTTCTTCATCAGCTTCATCCTCATCACTGTCCACAGGCTCCACAGGCTCCACCGCTGCTACAACACCATCATCTGGAACATCCTCCTGCAGAAAAGGCACCTGGCGTCGCAATGCCAAATTATGGAGCATGGAGCAGGCGATGATGATGTCGCACACCTTCTTCGGTGAGTAGAATAGGAACCCACCTGTCATATGGAGGCACCTGAACCTGGCCTTCAGGAGGCCGAAGGTGCGTTTGATCACCCTCCTAGTCCGCCCATGGGCCTCATTGTACCGTTCCTCTGCCCTGGTCCTGGGATTCCTCACTGGGGTCAATAGCCAGGACAGGTTGGGGTAACCAGAGTCCCCCAATATCCATACACGGTGCCTCTGGAGTTGACCCATCATATCAGGGATGCTGCTATTCCGCAGGATGTAGGCGTCATGCACTGAGCCAGGGAACATAGCATTTACCTGCGAGATGTACTGGTCTGCCAAACAGACCATCTGGACATTCATGGAATGATAACTCTTCCTGTTCCTGTACACCTGTTCACTCCTGCAGGGGGACCAGAGCTACATGGGTCCCATCAATGGCACCTATGACGTTCGGGATATGTCCAAGGGCATAGAAGTCACCTTTCACTGTAGGCAAATCCTCCACCTCAGGGAAAATTATGTTTCTCCTTACGTGTTTCAGCAGGACAGACAACACTCTGGACAACACGTTGGAAAACATAGGCTGGGACATCCCTGATGCCATGGCCACAGTAGTCTGAAATGACCCACTTGCAAGGAAATGGAGCACTGACAGCACCTGAACATCAGGGGGGATTCCAGTCGGATGGCGGATTGGTGACATCAGGTCTGGCTCCAACTGGGTACATAGTTCCTGGATTGTGGCACGGTCAAACCGGTAGGTCACAATCAAATGTCTCTCTTCCATTGTCAACAGGTCCACCAGCGGTCGGTACACCGTCGGATTCCACCATCTTCCAATATGTCCCAACTGACGGTGCCTAAGAAGGACAACAGCAAAGAAACTGTCACCATTCCTCCAGGTATGTACCCACAGTCACACACAAGACTACAACAGACAATTAACCCATCCGGGAAATGTTTTGAGTGTAGGCCTCGGTATGTGTGACGCAGTAGTAAATGAAGCCATGTGGGCCCCTGAAATGGCGGCTGCCTGACCTCTAAACTGGGACAATGGAATTGTGGGGTAACTACGCTGGCGTTGGACACCGTCGCGGTAGGCGGTCGTAGAGCGCGGCGCAATGCTGCATTGGTTAACATTGGACCCTATGGGTCCCAGGAGCCAATGAACAGGTGCGCTGGCGGTGATGATGAGCACCACCGCGGACGTCACCACCATTTTCTATCTCTTCAATCACTAGATACCTGACCTTCGACAGGAGAGGACCTACACTGCTAGTGCTGCTGTGACCTCGGTCTGGAAGCGACGATGGCTGCTGCGTCTAGGGAAAGGGCCCCTGCCTTCACTGCACAGGAATTGGAGAAACTTGTGGATGGGGTCCTCCCCCAGTACATGCTACTCTACGGTCCTCCAGACCAACAGGTTAGTACACAGGGAGCACATTGGATGGGCTAGGCCTGGGTGGACAGGGCTGGGTGGGAGAGGGAAGGGGGCAGAGTTCTTACAACAGAAATGCATGGGGATGAATGGGCCACATGGACAGAGTTGTGAGGGGGCCACTCACATTGACGGTGCAGTAGGTAATGACTATTCCTTTTTCCTTGTGCATGTCATGTAGGTCAGCGCCCACCAGAAGAGGGACATTTGGCGTGCCATCGCCAAGGAAGTCCTGACCCTGGGGGCCCACCAGAGATGGGGCACCCACTGCCGGAAGAGATGGGAGGACATTCGCCGCTGCAGCAAGAAGACAGCGGAGTCTCAGCTGAGGATGGCCTCCCAACGTGGGAGTGGTGCCCATCGCACCATGACCCCCCTGATGTTCCGGATCCTGGCGGTGGCCTACCCGGAGTTGGATGGGCGTTTGAGGACATCACAGCAGACACAAGGGGGTGAGTACAACCTCATTCTGTGGACTTTGCGTGCAGTGGAGGTGTCTGGGTGGGGGAGGTGGGCTGTGGGTGTCCCTAGGCCAGGGCGAGTTAGGTAGGCAAGGCCCCTCCGTAATGTAGGCCATGTGGGACTCTACCCCAGCTCAGAACAGTGGCAAGTTGATATATAGTTGCCCCTTTGCCATCCATGTGCGCAGATTTCTACCATTGCCATGTAGGCCATATCCCAGAAATTGCATGTGCAGAGGGCAGGAGCACGGCGTAATGCATGGGGCTGCTGCGTCTGTCTTGTCCGCCAACGGTAGCGGTATGCCATTCACAAAAACTCTCTTTCTTCTGTCTACCCCCTTTTCCTGCTCTCCCTGTCCTTTTGTACATCAGCATCATCAGGCGGAGGTACAGTGGCACCGGAGCACGAGGGAGCTGCATCCCACATGGCCATGGAGGGCCACACCACAGACTCTGAATGCACCAGTGGGACGGAGGGCGAGGGGAGCTTCACGTCGGCCACAGGATCACCAACCAGCGACACGGACTCGTCCGCCGATGGGAGCTCCCCTGTGGTGGCGGCACCATCTGTGCGCCCCACTTCTACAGGTACAACCGCCACCTCCCCTACCAGCACCGCCCTCCCAGCAGCCCCTCAGTGTTCGCCCTGTGCCCGCTCACCCAGGAAGGGGGGGCATCACTTTCGCTCATAGGCACCTCAGGCTCTGCCCCAGTCACCCCTGCTGCCCTCAGTGAGGAGGCCATTGACCTCCTTAGGTCACTCACTGTTGGGCAGTCTACCATTGTGAATGCCATCCAGGGTGTAGAACGAGAGTTGCAACACGGTAATGCATTCCTGGAAGGCATTCATTCTGGTCAGGCTGTCCTTCAGCGAACCCTGCAGTCTTTGGCCTCAGCACTAATGGCAGCCATTGTCCCTGTGTCCAGCCTCCCCCCTCCAACTTCCTCCACCCAGACCCAATCCCCTGTACCCCAGCACATCGCAAGCACACCTACAGACCAGCATGCACACAAGTCAACACCCAAAAGTAGCTCAAGCAAACATAGGCACCACACACACCACAGGCACTCACACAAGCATCACACCCATACAGACCCAGCAACATCCACTGTCTCCACTGTGTCCCCCTCCTCTTCTCCCTCCTCCCTCCCAGTGTCGTCTACACACACCCCTGCATGCACCACATCTACAAGCACTAGGACTCGCACCAGGACACCCAGCACCACAAGCCGCTCACCTGCACTCACCACCTCCACTGCCATTTACACGTCCCCTGTGTCCTCTCCCAGTGTGTTTGTGACGCCCCCTCCCAAAGTACCCAAACGCCGGCAATCACTCACCCAACATCCATCCACCTCACAACAGCCTCCAGTACCACCACCTGCACCCAAAACACCTAAAGTGACACCTCCTACAACCACCTCCTCTACCTCCACTCCCAGACCCCCTCCAGCTACCCATCCCAGTGTCCGTCAGAAACTGTCCCTATGTCAAATTGACCTGTTTGCCCCCACCCCCCTCCAGTCCCGTCGTAGCGCCTCAGGCAAAAAGCCTCCAGTGCCAGTAGTGCGTGTTCCAGGTTTTTGGAGTGCACCATCCACCAGGGCAGACAGTAGGACCCGGAGTCAAGGCACTGGCACCCCACCCCCTGTAAAGGCTCTGAAATTGGAGAGTGGACAACGGGACCGTGTCAAGACTCCTGGTGGGACAACAACTGAAATGGGATTGAAGGCGATTGGTGAGTCAGCTGTAACTCCAAAGAAGGTGGGGAAGGTCCCGAGGAAGTCTGCCCAGCCTGTTGTGAGTGTCACGGCGGAGAAGTGCACCAACATTTCCGCCGGTCGAGACACAACCGCCAGCACCATCGTTACTGGTCAGGAGACCACCGCCAGAGTCACAGCCCAGGAGGGCCCAAGGATCGTTACTGGTCAGGAAACCACCGCCAGAGTCACAGCCCAGGAGGGCCCAAGTATCGTTACTGGTCAGGAGACCACCGCCAGAGTCACAGCCCAGGAGGGCCCAAGTATTGTTACTAGTCAGGAGACCACCGCCAGAGTCACAGCCCAGGAGGGCCCAAGTATCGTTACTGGTCAGGAGACCACCGACGGAGACACCCCAGGAGGGACCAGGATCCCACAGCCCCGCTGGGCAATGATGGAACGTCAAGCCACACATCAATGTCCAGTGTGGAGATCGTCATGCCACACACCAATGTCCAGTGTGGAGATCGTCATGCCACACACCAATGTCCAGTGTGGAGATCGTCATGCCACACACCAATGTCAGTATCCGAACCACCATGTCAGAGCACCGCTGAACAGTCCATAAACCGGCATGGCTAAGCACCGCTGAACAGGGCAAAGACCGCCATGGTGAAGACCGCTGAACAGGGCAAAGACCGCCATGGCTAAACACCGCTGAACAGGGCAAAGACTGCCATGGCTAAGCACCGCTAAACAGGGCAAAGACTGCCATGGCTAAGCACCGCTGAACAGGGCAAAGACCGCCATGGTGAAGACCACTGAACAGGGCAAAGACCGCCATGGCTAAGCACCGCTGAACAGGGCAAAGACTGCCATGGCTGAGCACCGCTGAACAGGGCAAAGACCGCCGTGGCTAAGCACTGCTGAACAGGGCAAAGACCGCCATGGTAAAGACCGCTGAACAGGGCAAAGACCGCCATGGCTAAGCACCGCTGAACAGGGCAAAGACTGCCATGGCTAAGCACCGCTGAACAGGGCAAAGACCCCCATGGCTAAGCACCGCTGAACAGGCCAAAGACCGCCATGGTGAAGACCGCTGAACAGGGCAAAGACCGCCATGGTGAAGGCCGCTGAACAGGGCAAAGACTGCCATGGCTAAGCACCGCTGAACAGGGCAAAGACCGCCATAGTGAAGTCCGCTGAACAGGGCAAAGACCGCCATGGCTAAGCACCGCTGAACAGGGCAAAGACTGCCATGGGTAAGCACCGTTGAACAGGGCAAAGACCTCCATGGGGAAGACCGCTGAACAGGGCAAAGACCGCCATGGTGAAGACCGCTGAACAGGGCAAAGACTGCCATGGTGAAGACCGCTGAACAAGGCAAACACCGTGTGGGTATGAATAGGCCGCCACATCAGGCATCCTTATCCCATGTGCAGCTGGGACAGTGACAGGACATGAACTTTCACTGGGAGACTCATCCTGTCTGGGCACCAGTCCCACCCAGTACCAGTAGAGAACTGCATATACTTGCGAAAATGTGGCTTTGCATTCCCCAGGATGTAACAGTGGGTAACCCACCCACTGTAAAGACTTGTGAGACTGTGGCTTTGCACTCCCCAGGATGTAACAGTGGGCAAACCACCCACTGTAAAGACTTGTGAAACTGTGGCTTTGCACTCCCCAGAATGGCACAGTGGGCAAGCCACCCACTGTAGAGACTTGATAGACTGTGGCTTTGCACTCCCCAGGATACATAAATGGGCATAGAGCCCCGTCGTGGATGTGGCTTCGCATTCATGTGGCTGAGGTGCCCCCCTTTCCCTACCCCCTGAGGTGCCTGTAGTGTTTCTATCTGATGCCCCGGCAGTGTTCTCTCGGATTTTGGTCAGGTATCTATTGTGGGCCTCGCCCATGCATTTTTGGACTGTTGGTGCACGGACATTGTTGTGTACATATCTGCACTACTTCTTGTATTGTATATATAATTATGACAGATTTCGAGATATATGTCAGTATTTTTTGTATGACATGTATATTGGCACATTACAATGTTTGACCGAAATTCGCTTTGTCTTTGCATTCTTCCGGGGGGATTGTGGGTTGTTCATGTGATTTTTGTAAATGCATTGGTGTGTATGTTGTGATATGCGAGGGTGGGGGTGGGGGTGTTTGGTGGGTGTCCCCCTAACTTTTGCCTCCCCCCTCCCCCGTTTCGTAGATGCAGTACTCACCGGTATCTTCTGTGCCTACGTCGCTGTTGGTCGTAGAGGAGCAGAAAGACAAAGGCATGTAGGATTTGGAGTTCCAGCTCCATGGAGTCGTCGTTCTTCATGGAATGTGTTCAGGTGAGCATTTTCCCATAGCAAAAGCTGTTTCCGCCGTGTTTTTATCCACGGAGAATCCGCCCCGGAAAAGGTGGCGGATTGGCCTGTCATAAGAGTGTGGGCGGTACATTGGCTCCCAGTGTCTGCTGGCAGTGACCGCTGCGCTGTTTGTCTGTACTGCCGTGGTGGGCGATGTGTTAAAGTGGCTGTCTTTGTTGGCGGTTTCCGCCAGGCTTGTAATTCCCTTTTTTTATCCGCCGGCCTGTTTGCGGTATTTCCGCAGCTTTAACACCGTCCGCCAGGGTTGTAATGACCCCCTTTGTCTCTTATGCGCTCGTTCTCCATTACAGTCATTCCTTGTTGATACATTACATTTCTAATAAGACATGAGAGACTTAGAGTTTTAGGAAAAAAAACGAAAGAGGATTTTTAAATGGACAAGATCTCAACAGGCTGTTGACGTATGTACCTGGTGACAGCCTAGAGCAGTGGTTCCCAATCTGTTGTCTAGGGTCCCCTGGGGGTCCGCAAAGCCTTCTCCAGGGGTCCGGGACTGCTTAGAAAGTTAAATAATATTAACAGACTAGGTCCTCAGCTTTCAGTAATAACTCAGTGGGGGGTGTCCCCGGTTCCAGTATGGATAAAGTGGGGGGTCATAGAAGTCAAAAGGTTGGGAACCACTGCCCTAGAGGCGTTAGGGAGATGATGCACGATGTATATAAAATACAAAGTACAGGGACAGGCAACAAAGGAGAGGCTCAGACAGGCAGGGATATCTTAAGGATTTTGGACTCCCCTGGCCAAACATTTTTGGGGGCCACTATTCAGAATGGTTTTGAATTTATGGTCCAATTTCAGCTCTTTCAAGCCCTATTTGGACATGTTACTGACAGTGGACAGGCATGTCCTAATTCTAAATGTGATTTTACAGCTAAATGGTCATTTTACTATTTTAACACAGCAGCATCCAACTAATATTACTGCAAATAATCTCCGTGACTTCCTCCAGTTTCTCGTATGTGAGGTACCCTGATTTGATCTCAAAATAACTTTTTTATGGATGTTTCATGAAACAAATACTTTTTCAGCAAAATGTAATAGACTCACACATCACCCACATGAAAAATAAATTCAAGGAAAACTGTATTTTTAGCAGAGCTATTCAGGAATTATTCAAGTTCATAGAGTAAAACAAGGCTGGCTGTATCAGTGGGACCCCTGTAAGGCTGCCTTAAAATGTAGCTGTTTTCAAACATGGTTTGCAGTTGCCCAATCGCCGGCCAGTTATGTCACAATACTTTGTGAAGTATAAAATGTAGTTGAGCTGTGTTGGTGATAACTGGGCCTGCAGGAGGCATTGCCACAACTCAAGAAGCAATGAAGGAGGCCTAACCTGGAACACGTGTTTCTACTTTTTCCAAGCCCTCAGCTGCTGCGATGGACCCCTGTGATTAGACTCACAACTGCTCAAGCTCGTAAATTGTTTGCAGCTAGCTACTCTTTCAAAAAGCATAACTCGGCAACATGCACTTTGTAAAGGATTCGCAAATAACTAATTTTCCAATTAATGTTGCAGGCATCTGCCTAACTCTTTCTCCTTTTTTCCACTGACCTCGTTACAAAAAAGCTCAGTGGTTCAGTGGTTCTGTAAAGAGCTGCAGAACCATAATGGGAGCCAGATGTTTGTGGTTCGGGAAATGGTGAGAATGAATTGTGTAAGACCTAAGTGAAAGTAAAAAAATATGACTTTTTCGTTCAAGCTTTTGAAGGCTGTTTTGGTTGGGTATTATTACCAGGTCTGTTTTTACCTAACGCACCAGTCTACAGGGCATCCCCAAACTCAGCAGTTTCTCTTATAACTCCCTAACGGAGTTCGTGCAATGCAGTCAGAATGTTGTCCCCTGACATTAAAACCATGCTTGGAAGTACGGTGCTCCTGTCTATCTAACCTGGTTTTCCATATTTTTCAAAAAACACAGGAGGGGACAATAACCCTTTCAAGTTTCCTAGGGCCATGCATGATGTGTTGCTAAATCCAGGTATTTCCTTTGAATTCTGGGACTTGAAGTGTTCTTTACTCCATTATAAAGCATGAATACAAATCCCAGAATTCGATTAAACAAGTGTGAACTGGAGAAGCACATTACACATGGGCCTAGGAAACGTGGCAGGTAGGATGACAGTATGCCTTGCAAGGTGGAGCCTGGCCATGGCCCCCTGTAGGTTCATGCCTGCACTGCACCTCCAAGTAACAGTCACAGATGCTCGATGTCCGGGAATCCATCTGGGTTTCCTGTGCTGTTTGTGTGAATTTGTCAGTCTAGCCTATGTTCGTTTGGCCTGTATCAGTCTGCACTGATTTGTGTGTTTACTTTAGTAGGGTGGTATATGCAAAATGAAAATCTCTTGCACTTGTGCAAAGAGAGTTCGGTTCAAACTGTGTGAACAGAATGTTCAGAAACAGGATAATCTCTAAAATGATAAGCTTGACGATGGAAACTTAACAGATTTGCTAAAAAAGAATCCTGCAAAGTCAGAGGCGGCTCCTCTGCAATGGGGAAGGAGCATCACACAACTGGCTACGAGCTAGCAGCTGAAAACTAAAATAATGTTTTATTATCATTTTATTTTTCAGGGAGGGGTGGGGTTGGATCATGGGGAAGGGGAAGAGGAGTGAAGTGCACTTAAATGCACATGTCAGTTAGGCCAGCCGTCTTAGGCCGGCCACACTGACATGCACACTTAGGTTTCTCCAACCCAGCTGTGTTGCACACACTCCGACTCACTGGCTGAGCAGCAGACCAAGGGGGTCATTCCGACCCTGGCGGTCAAAGACCGCCAGGGCCGCGAATGACGGAAGCACCGCCAACAGGCTGGTGGTGCTTCTATGCCCTGAAAACAGGGGCCGGCGGTTTCCCGCCAGTTTACCCCCGGCTGGGCGAATCCGCCAGGGCAGCGCTGCTTGCAGCGCTGCCTTGGGGATTCTGACCCCCTTCCCGCCAGCCTGTTTCTGTCGGTTTTCACCGCTAGGAAGAGGCTGGCGGGAACGGGTGTCCTGGGGCCCCTGGGGGCCCCTGCACTGCCCATGCCACTGGCATGGGCAGTGCAGGGGCCCCCTAACAGGGCCCCAGCCTGCTTTTCACTGTCTGCCTAGCAGACAGTGAAAAGCGCGACGGGTGCAACTGCACCCGTCGCACACCTGCAACACCGCCGGCTCCATTCGGAGCCGGCTTCAGTGTTGCAGGCCCCATTCCCGCTGGGCCGGCGGGCGCTAACATTGTTAGCGCCCGCTGGCCCAGCGGGAAGGTCGGAATGCCGCCAGCGGTCTTTTGACCGCGGAGCGGCCAAATGGCGGTTCCAGCCAGGCGGGTGGCAACCGCCGCCCGCCGGGGTCAGAATGACCCCCCAAGTCACTTAGACCAATCCTGGGGCTGATCTCATGCTAGGTATAGAGCATGTGCTGGTGTCCCAGGGACTGCTGAAACAACATTCGGAGCAAGAAGAGGAACGAGGCGGCCAGCAACGTCAGGACTGGTATGTATTTTTTGTATTATTTACCACATTCATCTGCCCTCTTTGAGATTTGCAGCTGCCTCCACTGCAAAAAATTCCCACTTTCCACACCTGCACATTTGAAGCTTGCATGGGTAGACTAAAATCGCTTTACAGCATGGTGATAAATATGTTTTCACATTACCGCCTCATTCTGAACTCATTTTTGAAGGTACACCTTGCATTATTCTGTCTTCCAAAGGGAGATGTTTGAAATCTGCCATGGACTAGGACTCTCAGTGTGCACCAGCATTTTCCTTGGGGTTTGAAAATGTATCATTTTGGAGGGGGGAACGAAATTTGCATGAAACATGCTTAGCTCAGTGCCCCCATCTCTCATTTGCAGATTGTAGAGGAGTAGCAGCAATATAGACCCAGATGTAAACTCACCACGCAGGGGGTAGGGTGATCCTGTGAGACCTGTGAACTAGAAGCACCTGAAGGCTTCTGCAAGGTAAGTGCTCAGCCAGTCTCGAAGCGCACATAGACCTATTCATCACTCTATGGAGAGAGTTTACTCTGTATCAAACTGTTTTCAGACAATGAAACTCTCATGACCAATACACTAGAGAGTAATAAAAAGTATCTACTAAGAACGGTGTACACTCAATGCAACAATTGGCAGAAAAGAGACTATTTGCTTAGAATAAGCAATACCAGAAGGAGCTAAAGATCATACTATCTGCAGGCTTCATACTCTGCTGAAAACTTTACAGAGTCCATCTTCTGAGTAGATAACTTAATATGTGGTGGACACAATCTTCCGTGCTAATTAGAAACGGTCCTGCTGAGACAATTCTGTTTAATAACTGAAGACTGCTTACAATGCTTAGGAGCATATTTACAAGAAAGTGGCGTATCGGTCCTGATGTACAACTTTTCTTGCGTGGCTTCTGCCCCACCTATCAGCACCATGGATGCCCCATTTTTACAATACAGCACACCATGGGGGTCATTAGGACAATAGCGTCAACGTTTTTGACACTATTGTGACATTGTGCTGCACCAGCATCAAACATTTTGACACTAGTGCAGCAAAATCCAGGGAGGCCCATTGATTAAGAACTGATCGAAGGAAAGAAAGGGAAGGGTTAAGCGGAACAAAATGGTCTATATGGTGGGGTCAAGTAGCCACGGCGGAGGCAACCACAGCAACAAAGTTCGAGGGTGGTCACAATTGAGCTGCATACTCAAGGTGATTTCTGCTCCCAGGCAGGAAAGCCACAAGGTAAGATTACCTCCAAAGAAGCCATCACTGCCAAAAGCCCAACTTGCTCTATCAGATTCATTTCTGAATCTGACTCAGTAACCCTGAAGTCAGGGCACCCACAGAGAAAATTCTGCATACAGGACAGGAAGTGTTCCTCATATTCAAGCCTAATTCTAGGCAGGCAAAAAATGTTGTTGCTCTGCATTCTTCCCATATCAAGCCTAAAGAAGGGTAAAAAAACACAGAGAGGGAGGAAATCTAATCGCTGAATTATAAAAAGGGGACACAGAAAACTGTGATTTAGAGATGGGGCAGTCTCTCCTCAAAGGTTTGAAGAAATGATTCAAAACCCGCAAGTAGTTTCCAGGTGACGGGCCCCTCGTGTAACCTCTAGCTCGCCAAGTGTAAGGAATGCAGTGGAGCCAATGGGAAAGCTGCCCACTGTTCCGACATGTTCTACCTTTTCTAATCTAAATCCCAAAGCCGCTCTGTTCCTGGACTTTAGTAAGAAGAAGGGTTTCCCTGTACTAACTGATCCAGAAGATATTCATGATTTTGATGTTCATATATTAGATTATATTCCACTATTTGAGATCAAAACTTTGAATTTAATTAAAAGTAGAGATATTGCTTGGATCTTGTTATTTTCACGGTTAGATACTACATCAAGGGTTTCTTTTTACTCTAAAATTATTATTGTGATTACAATATTGCAAAATTGTGAAAGTCTGCAAAGTAGAGGTATTGATGTTTTTCCTGTGTGTGAATAAGGGGGTGGACATGAAGTAGACCCAGACTTAGGCAAAAGGGACAAGAGGGGTGGTTGGTGGAGCTCTTCCTTCTCTCTTAACGGAGATCTGTTGGTAGACCCCCAGGGGGTGAAAATCCACTTTGGGAAAAATGGTAGATGGGTGTAATTGAAGGAACCACAAAAAACTATGGTTGAATGTGTAAATGATGAAATTCAAATGTGGAACTGGCTACCTGGTATCCTAAACAGTGCATGTTCATCCAGTCGGCCATCAATGCTCCATAATTAGTATTGAGCTAAAGATTATCTCATGGAATGCAGCAGGAATAAAGGACAGTAGGGAGTAGGTGCAATTTTTAAGTATGCAAAAGGCGGGTGTGACCTGCCTCCTGGAGACCAGGTGTGATGGGAGTTGCAGTATGATGATCATTTTATTCTTGATTGTAAAGCATTGCCCTCTAGGAGGGGCCATGCTAAAGGGGGGATGCTTTTCATCTGTCTTAGACACTTAAATGGAATTATTTTTGTTATAGAGATCCATCCATTCTATTTATGGCAGTAGCATTGCTTAACCCCAATGGGGAGCCTAGTGCTCCATCCCTTCTTTTTTTAAATGCTTATATTATCCAGCTGCACTTTATGATGTTCGCTTAACTAAGTTCCTCTCTTTTATCAAAAACTCAGTTGACAATGATCTGGTTCCACACTTATAATTGGTAGGGGACTTAAATTTTTAAATATCTAACTATGCTCTGCTTTAATTGCGTGATCATGGAAAAGAGGAGGCCTTCCGTATAGTCCCAATTTTCCTTACAGTGAAAATAAATAAGAACTGATGAGAGAAGGAAGCTTGCATGTAACCACTCGAGAAGTAATGATTGTGAGATTCCATGCTGACTCATATGCCAAATATACACATAAATCCCCGAAGGGACGGGCTATCTTAGACTATGTGATAGTTGGTTGTAGCGCATTTCACTTGTTAGGCAACCTAAAGGAAATGGATACTCCCATTAGAGACTATCACTTGTTGTTCTTCTCCATGGGATTAAATGTGTCTCCTGTCTGCCCATGGAGTTTTGATGGGACCCCCTTTAAATATGATAAAAAAGAGTGAGATCCCAGTGGGATCATAGGATGATTAATGGCCTAAAATCTCAATTAGAACTTGCACTTAAAAATCTACACACTGGGGGGGGAGATATATTGGTTGGCTTTAGTTTGTTCATGAAGCAGATAGTAACAAGTGCTATTAGCAAGCAGTACAAGGGAAAATTAAGACTATTCCTCATACAATTCTTTTATTGAATGGAGAAATAAATGCCTTAGTTAGGCAACAATGTTTGAAGTATTCCCCTGAGAGGAATTCAAGTGCATCCCTGTTAAAGAGGCAAAGGTGCTGGTTAAAGGCCATCTAAAAAACGAGACAAGCGACCAGCTTTGGATAGAGTTAAGTGAGGCTGCTGTTAAGGGTCAGACGACGTCCTTTTGGGTTCTAGATGCAGAGGGCTGTAGTCAAGAGTTAGATCTCTTCCATTGTCCATCAAGGGAGCTAGTTGGATTGACTTTCTCTCCAAACTTTATGTGGCAAATGCAGAGGTGGAGGATTCTCCCAAGTTGGAAGAGGATATTCAATTGCATGACACACTATCAGTAAAGAAAATTGAGTCAGCTATCCGAGGAATGGTGCCTCTTCTGCGATGTGCCCTGAAGAAGTCCCAATTTCGGTATTTAAACAGAAAGTAACTCTCTGGAGTAACATACTGTTCCCAGTTTTTAAAACCTTTTACATGTACAGAAGAGTTCCCTTTCCTGGACTGGAGGTATCATAGTCCTGTTATTTAAGTAGCCCACAATGCGCCAGGGAATTATCATCAGATTGCCCTGTTATATGCAGTGGGCAAAGTCTTTTTAAAATGTCTATTGTCTCAGATACGTGAGTGGGCTGAAACAAATAAAATTATACCACTCAAACAAACAGGTTTCAAGAGACATCATGGTACTACCAATAATATAGCGACCCTACAGTTTATAGATGACAAGTATGTTGAAGGCAGAGGTGGAATGATTTATGCAGCCTTTATAGACTTCTCCACATCCTTTGACAAGGTAGATCGGTCACTGCTGTGGAGAAAGCTTGCTGGGTTGGGTATGCCGGGCACCCTTCTTTAGCTAGTGGTTGTACTTCATTCTTCTACTTGGTGCAAGGTACTGCTAGGTGGTGAGCGAGGCCTATCTAAGGAAATAGTATCACAAGATGATTAAACCAAGGGTGTCATCTAGGCACATTACTCTTCTCTTTGTATATTTTGGATCTCTCAGCTCTATTAATCCAAAGTAAGGGTATACCTCCAACAATTGTTGGGAGAGCAATAGCTTGTTTACTATACAAGGATGACATAATTTTGTACCCTACCCCTGATGGTCTGATTATTCGCCTGGTAGCATTGCAACAATTTGCCAATACACAACACTTAATGATAAACACCATGGCAAGAGACAACCCAAATACATTAGTTTCTCTTGGTTCCTGGGCTCCCAAAGGTTAGAAATGGTGAAATCCTGTATCTTTTTGGGGAAGATAACGTATGGAAACCTAAGTGATAATACCCATATTGAGAATAAAATGAGTAAAGCAGAGTCGCAGGCCAAACGATCAGGTGTCCTTTATAGGGCAACCGGTAGGAGACATTTTTGTCTCCTTCTGGAGGTTTACCAAGCAAAAATTCCTGCCTCACTGCTCTATGCATTGGAGCCGATTGATATAGATAAATGGGGATTGTTGAATGTAATGGAAGGGTGAGTTTGAAGAAATACGGCAGCAGCCCTAAGGCTAGAAATGGGCTTGAGAAGTGCCTTTGTTCAGGGCTTGTTGGGGGGTGGTTTGCTGGGTAGCTTGCTTAGAGAGGAGTGAAGAAGGTACAGTGAGGTCTCTCATGAGACAAGAAATTCTGGTAGACAAAAAAGAAAAATCATTAGTCTTCAGAAACTTCTCTCATGCTGCCAAGCAACCAATAGGAGACCCAATACTGGTTCTGACACTACCCATATTTCAACTAAAGGTCAGCCTAAAACAGGCGACTAGTTTTTACTGATTTTATTGTGCTTGTAACAACTCTTGCATTAAATGCTGTATTATTTTTTAAGTTATAGTTACCTCAACTCACTATAACTTGTGCCACCGTAATGCACTACTTGTGACCTCACATATTACATCACTCATGACATGATCAGTGACATCCTGATGACATCACTGATGACATCTCCAATGACACCACTGATGACATCATCCAGTGAGTGTAAGTGGTTGTATGGATGTGTGAGTGGGAGTGGCTGTACAGGTGATGGGGTGTACGTCTGCTTGTATGAGTGAGTGATGGAGTGTGTTTGTGGCTGTATCAGTGAGTGAGTGGGTAAGTCAGTGAGCGTATGGGTGAGTAAATGGATGTATCATTGGGTTTATGTATAAGTGTGTGGATGTGTCAGTGACTTTATGGGGAGTGAGTGGGTGTGTGAGTAGCTGTATTAGTTAGTCACTGGGTGTGTGAGTGCCTGCGTTGGTGAGTAAGTGTATGATTTGTTGCATGGGTGAGTGAGTGGGTGTGTGAGTGGTTGTATGGATGAATGAGTGGATATTTGTTGCATGGGTGAGTGAATGGGTGTGTGAGTGGTTGTATAGATGAGTGAGTGGGTATGTTAGTGACTGTATCAGTGAGTGAGTGGGTGACTAAGTGACTTTATGGGTGACTGAGTGGATGTATGACTGACTGTATTCATGAGTGACAGGCTATATCAGTGCTTGTATTGGAGAGTAAGGGAATGTGTGAGTAGCTGTATCAGTAAGTGAGCTGGTGTGTTAGTGCCTGCATAGGTGAGTGACTTGGTGTGAACGTGATTGTACGGATGAGTAAATGGGTGTGGTAGTTGTTGTACAGGTGAGTTACTTTGTGTATGTGTCAGTATCGGGGAGTGAGTGGCTTTGTCTGTGAATAGACAGCTGGGTGTGTGGGTGCGTGACTGCTTGTGTGGGTGAGTCTATTAGTGGCTGTGTGGGAATGTTGTTTGTTTTTGTGAGTGGTTGTACAGGTGTATGAGTTGGTGTCTGAGTGGCTGTGTGGTTTTGTGAGTAGCTGTGTAAGTGTATACAGAGCTGAGTATGGGTAAGTGTTTATGTTAGTGGCTGTGTAAGTGAGTGAGTGTGAGTGTCAGTAATCCTATGGGTCTATGAATGAGTTTGTGAGTAGTTGTGTGTGTAGATGTAGAATTGTTTGAATGGGGGTAAGAATAGGTGTATGACCTTTTTCTGTAGATGATGTCATCAGTCGTGTCATTTAAGATGTCATTAGTGATGTCGTCAGTGATATCACTGACCATGTCATAAGTTATGTAATATGTGAGGTCATAAGCAGTGCATTACTGGGCGCAAGTTATAGCTAGTTGAGGTAACTATAACTGCTGAATTTCAGTGGTTTTGTATGTATGAAATATGAGACTAACTATAACATCTCTGTAACCTTTGTTTTTTTCAGTGACTTTCTCTGTTTTTTAATTCTATTTCCTAACTATAATGTCCCTGTGACCTTTGGTTTTTCAGTGAATTTCTATTGTTTTTTTAACGTAAAGTAATTTTAATTAATATATGTTACTCCAACCACTACATCGCATGGCCAAAGGCTGTTCACAGCGGGGATCCGCTACAATGCCAGACCTGTGGCCAGGCCCTGCAGCCAACCCCCTATAAGAAGCCATCCCTGAGCCGCGTACGGTCTTTGGCCATGTGTGGAAGGGGTTGGCCGCAGGGCATGGCCCGCAGCCAGCCCCTGGATCCAACTCTCCTAACTACCCAATCCCACTCTGCACAAGGCCAAAGGCCACGCATGGCAGGAGTTGGCCACAGCCTGTCTCTCTGGGTGTGAGAATAGGTGTGACAAGGTGTATCTGGGTGTAAGAGTATCTGTCTGGGTCTGAGTGTGGGTGCATTAGTTTCTTAGTGAGTCTGTGAGTGGGTGCATCAGTGACTGTGTGGGTCTGTGAGTGGGTGTATGAGGGTTTCAGTGGGTCTGTGAGTGGGTGTGTGAGAGTGAGTGGATCTGTGAGTAGGTGCATGAGTGTCTGAGTGGATCTGTGAGTGACGGGTGTGAGGGTCTAATGGAGGCTGTGAGTGGGTGCACGAGGGTCAGAGGGGGTCTTGGAGTGGTTGCGTGAGTGTCTGAGTGGGTCTGTGAGTGGGTACGTCAGCATCTGAGTGGGTGTGTGAGTGGGAGAAAGAAATTGAGTGGGAGATAGATAGAGAGTTGTGTAGGCTTTGATGAATGATATACTTAGAATGAGATACTTCTGGGCAAAAAACCTTAAACTTTTGAAGTTTTAAAGACGTGAAAGAAGGAAAATTACCACAGACGCACCTGGAGTAGAACCCTCAGCTTCCAGTGTGAGGGTCTGTGACCTTAACCTTTAGGACATGGGTGACTCCATACTGTAATGCTTCCAGACATACCTATGACAGTAAACCCACACATGTGATTGGAAAGAAACATGAATGTTTCTTCACTATGAAGGTTTAACAGTCAAAACACTAGTAACAAATAAACACACTGCCAAGCAATAGTTGGATTTGAACCTTCAGCACTGAGTGACAGCACATCACCCTGACCATTAGGCCAGAAGTGATTGTGTCCAGCTCTGCATCCAAACGTAACTATAACATTCGTACCAAACATGTTGCTATTCTGACTCCAAGAAGTCATTGTGTGGAGAGACCACTGCAATAACAATCTCTCTTTCTCTTCCATCCCTTTCTGGGATGGAAGAGAGAGTGACAGGAGGGCGGGGGGAACCTCAAGGCCCCGCGGTCCTAGCCAGCTTCCTAGGTTGTGCAGGAGCCAGCATTGCTCCAATTGGCAGGGAGCTGCTTTAAATAGCAGTTCCATGCATGTGGGAGCAATGCTTTCATCAGTTTCCCTGCATGCATATTTGCATGCAGGGGAACAGATGAAAACTCTGTTTTCTGCCAGCGGAAGCTGTTTGACAGCTCAGGCTGTCAGAAAGTGGACTTTGTTTGCTTTTGCCCGGTGGGAGCTGTCAGCTCCCACCCTCCACCAAACAAAAGCAAACAGCTATGTCCAAGGGGAAAGCACCCCAGGACATAGCAGGACCCGACCTGGGGTGGAGGTCCCTAGAGCCATCATTGGCTCCTCAAGGGTGGCACCGTGGCCCCCCTACAATGTTGGATTTGCCCCGGGGAGATGGTGTTCCACAGGGGGCCAAAACAGACCCCCCTTCTTTTTATATTTTAGCCCCGGGTGGTCCCTGGGGCAGTCGGAGGGGGGTCACACAGCCCCCATATTACAATGCATTTTTCTCATGCCCCCGCTATGTACAGTTTTTGCATCATTAGTTTTACTGCAAATGTTACAGTGAAATTATCAATGATCTCATACAAGATGTCATTAGTGCTGTAATATCTGGGGTAATTAGCAGTGCATGGTTAGGGCTCAATTTATAGTTACTTTAGGGAGCAAGTTATAGTTACTTGAAGTAACTCTAACTATAACAGCTGAATTATTATGGTTTTGTGTGGTTTTAATCAGAGCCCAACTACAATGTCCCTCTAACTTTTTTTCTGTGTACTTAGATGTTTTTTAAATTCTATTTCGTAACTTTAGTTTTTTCTGTAAATGTCTATTTTTTTAACGTTAAGTAATATTTAATTACTTTACATTAATCCAACCACCACAGCGCATGGCCTTGTGGCCAAACCTCTTTCAGCACCCAACCCCACGCCACACTGTCTTTGGCTGTGCAGAGCAGGGGTTAACCACAGGACCTGGCCTTCAGACAAGCCATGTAGCAAGCCCTCCATAGGTCCTTACCAATTTGGGCTTCTAGCCCATTTTACATACTTGTAGTATTTATAAGGGAGACCAACATGCTCTGTTCTCAATAGCACATGGTAAGACAAAAAAATCACTCGGCACAGTCACTGCATAAGAAAGAGCAACAACACAATCACCTCCAGCAAGGATTTCAGATAACTTTTGAAGGTGGAACTTCAGAGAGAAAGCAAGTGCTTTCCCTTATCCAAGCAAAAGAAGTTTCAATGACTTGTACTTAGCAGAAGTGGAGTTTCAACTGGGGCACCTCCTTTATTCATATTTGTTAAGTGCTTCCGGTTGAGGTTTCATTTCTGTGACATGTGCTTCAGTGCCTGAATGCATTCTAACCTTCTTATTTATCTAAGAATAGGGCACAGATTAGCACAAAATATCTATCCAACTGGAGTACTCTGTACTGGTTAATTAGTAACTGCTACCTCGTTGGGTAAACACATAGTCCATATTCTACATTATAGCTGCACAAAGAATGCTGGGGTAATGTTACCAGTGACCTTGTTTGTCTGTAATTTAACCAATGTGATAGATTAATGGCTCGCCCTCTCACTTTTAATGTTATTACAGGGCCTGTGGAACCTGGGGTCCGTGTGGCCTCCTACAAATAATTAAATAAAGCTCTGGGGAGGTGATGGTCCCCAGGGCTCTAAAGAGCCACAGGAGGGGGTCCATGCAGCCTCCCTCCATAATAGAATTCAAGCCCCAGTGAGTGGTGGTCCCTGGGGCTCAAAAGATTCCATGGGGGGTACGCACAGCCACCGCTAATATGTTAAAAAAGCCCCAGGGAGGTGGTGGTCCCCAGGCCTCAAAAGAGCCTTGGGAGGGGGCCTCTATAATAATTTCCCTCTTCATATTTGCTGTGGTATTAGACCACACACTAACTCATAGTAAAAGTGGTGCTACCTTAGACGAGTGAGAGATATGCCTAAGACTGAGCTCCAAGTGTAAACAAAAATATGAGCTCTTAGGGGGGTAAATGCAAAATCCGTCAACAAATGCAGTTTTCTTCAGTCTGATTGGTATCAGGGTTGCAGAAATCTCAAACCCCCGTCCCATGGAGAGCTGCAGAAACACACTGAGCATTATCAATAGCCAGGGTAGCAGAAACTGTGCCCTTTACAGCACCCTGAGGTACATTAAATTTAGCACCAGCTTTCCCCTTCGCCATTAGCTTAGTCAAAGATTTCGTCCCTGGTCCCCATGCTATAATGTGTGAATTTCCATAGTTTGTGACCAGGTTCAGTTCGCTCCCAAAGGATGTGAAAGATTCCACCAACAATTGCAGGGCCCCTGGGGTTCGCACAATAAGTACTGCATCATCAGCATAAAGCAGTGCTGGTACAGACGCATTTTTAATCATCAGAAACGTCTCTGGTGGCTGTAGTCAGAGTAGAGCACAGGTTGTTAATGTAAACCACAAAGAGAAGTGGAGTCAAGATGCAGCCTTGGTACACCCCATGAGCGAGTGAAAATGAGTCAGACAATTCATCTGGCATGCCATATCAAACCCTTGCTACCAAATTCTCATGCAAGGAATGGAGAAAGTTCACTAATTCTATCTCTACCTCTAAATGCCACAAAATCAACCAGATTGTTCTGTTGACGCAATTTAAGGTGATTGACAAGTCCCTAAAAGCTAGGTACAGTGGACAGCCCTTAGCAATGGTGTATTTGCCAATAATCAGATTCAGATTTAAGAATTGATCCATTGTACCTAGACCCTGGCATATTCAAAGTTGACAGGGGCGCAAGAATTTATTAGAATTCATCCAGGATTTTAAACGATTAACTATCACCCTCCAATGATCTAAACCAAACTGTCTATAAGAGAGAGGGGGCAGTAGCATTTAGATGAGTTGCAATCCCCTTTCTTGAAGATCAGCCCTATAGTAGGATGACCAGGATTCAGGGATCTTCCTGCCTAATGTGATGTTAAAAGTATTCATTATTAGGGTCCCTGACAAGTTGATGTTACACTTAGTGAAGTGTATGGGTACCCCATCCGGTCCCGGGGCATTACTATTTG
Organism: Pleurodeles waltl; assembly: GCF_031143425.1. Classification (NCBI taxonomy): domain Eukaryota; kingdom Metazoa; phylum Chordata; class Amphibia; order Caudata; family Salamandridae; genus Pleurodeles; species Pleurodeles waltl. Next base: position 207,902,056 of record NC_090449.1, on the reverse strand, counting down.
GGCTTTGTCTGATGGCCAGGGTTACTTAAAGTAAAGTAAAGGACAACAAAGTCAACTAAATTAAAAAAGGGTTATTTCAGGTAAGCAAAAAAAGTAGAGGTGGTTAATCAGTTAACTCATAGCTGCCCCTTTAGATGCTCGTGTTCCACTGGATGATAAATACTTTTCAAATGTGAGATCCATTTGGGGCCAGGAACGCTTCAGTTTCAGATAGGTTTGGTGTTGCTTTCCTTTGTTTGATCATGCTCACCATTTCCCAGAAGTTCTTACTATTTTTGGAAGAGGATGCAAGTTCCAACAGGTTCCAATCCCTACAGTTCAAATCTTTCTTCCTTGACCTGATGACTTGTTTATATGTCTTGTCAGCTTCCTGTATCACAATGGGATCCTTGGGGTTAGCAAGAGGGCCTTACATAACCTATGGTGGGCTACAGAGCGGCATCATTCAAACCAGGGAGGCGTCGCCTGTCTGCTCCTTACTGGCTGTAGCAATCACTGCCTGATACTCAGATTTAAATAATTAAAATGATAAAATGATAAATCATTGCAACACCTTGCACATCGGACAGACATAACATGAAGGTCACAAGGTGGGACTTCAACAATGAGGCTTATGTTGCCCCTGCGTCTTTCAGGTGCTAAACCAGCCTTAGGTCATCACTGATATGCTGATTATTGGGGGACTGATACTTCAGGAGAAGGCATTTTATACACAGGGAAGTATCCCACGAGATACAGGACATTATGATTGCTCCATTCCATATTAGGAATCCATCCCTGAGAAAACAATGAAGTGAGATTACGTGTTGAAAATATTTTATCTACAACTGAACTACGTCCATGCCCACTAAACAATGGCAGTGATGCACTATCTACAAAAAGCAGTTCTAAGGTTCACAAGGTTGTGTCCAACCTCCCCAGTTTCTACCCTCTATAATCACATTCCCTCTGCTGAGAAAGCAAAATGTCTCATCCCTAAATTCTTTTTAGTATAACCCAGTCTCAATAGTGTACAATATATATCACTTTTGTGTCAAACTGAATTGAGATAACAGAGAGTGAACAAACTTCTCCATCCTCCATTGCTCTGTCAGTTATACAAAATGCTATTTAGGAGGATGCATGGTGTTGCAAAGGTGTCATGATATATCCTTCCCTAGTCGCGGTGGATATCCCCAAATCAGTATTCACTTCGGTGTATACCCTCTCCTCCCACTACGTCGGCCGGAGCATGCACTTCCTGACGCTCCCCCTCCCTTTTCACATCATCTACCTCAACTGCGTTGGCATTGACACTCGTCTCAGTCAATTCGTGAACCATGGCTCCCCACATGAGAATGTCATCAGTCAATTTCTCATTGCACCTCACTCTTCTCATGTGAACCTCTTCCACACCTGCCCACTCAATCATGTCCCTCTGCCAGTCTGCCACCAAGGGGGGGGGGGGGGGGGTGGTCTCAGGCTCAACCATGAAATGGCTATGATCAGATTAGCCAAGGTCAATCCAAGCAATACAAATTTCCTGCTTAGTTTCCTATTTTCTCTTTCAGGCACCAGACCCAAGAGGCAGTGCTTCATTTCCCTGGGGATCAACCAGCCTGTGGCATTATGGAGATGTTCCACTACCCCTTTGCAATAGTCACAATCCATAGAAGAGCCCTGGAATTGATCCACTCCTTCCTCTCTGGGAGGACGCGGAGGGTCAGACTCCTGCCCTACACCTCCAGACCCACAGGAGTCAACTGTGGAGTCCCCCAAGGATCCTCACTGAGTCCCACACTGTTCAACATATACATGGCCCCTCTTGCTGCCATCATCAGAAGCCAGGGTTTGAACATCATGTCATATGCCGATGACACACAACTCATCATTTCCCTCACCAAAGACCCGGACAAGGCCAAAAGGAACTTTCACTCAGGAATGGAAGCCGTCGCCACCTGGATGAGAGAAAGCTGCCTAAAGCTCATCTCCGACAAGACAGAGCTCATCATCTTCGGAACTGCCACCTCAGCTTGGGATGACTTCTGGTGGCCCACATCCCTCAGCATCCCCCCTGCACTGATCGAGCACGCCCACAACTTAGGAATCATCCTCGACTCCTCCCTATCATGACCTGCCAGGTAAACTCTGTTGTCTCCTCCTGCTGGCACACACTGTGCAAACTTTGGAAGATCTGAAGCTGAATTCCAGCAGACTGTTGCAGGACATTCACCCACGCCTTAGTCAAGAGCAAGCTGAACTACGGCAACACCCTCTATGCCAGCACCTCATCTAGGAACATAAAAAAACTTCAATTCATCCAGAACGCTGCCTCCAGACTCATTCTGGACCTCCCTCACCGAGAACACATCTCCCAACACCTGAGGACCCTCCTCTGGCTAACGGTCAAAAAGCGAATCACCTTCAAGCTTCTTACCCACACGTACAAGGCCATACCCAACGCAGAAGCAGCCTATCTGAACCACTGCGTCTCCTTCCACACCCCCACCAGATCCTTCCACTTCGCCCAGAAGGTCCTGGCCACCATCCCTTGCATCTGCAAAAACACTGCCGGAGGACGATATTTCACCTACACTGCAGCAAAGATCTGGAACAACTTCCTCCTGCACCTCAGACAAAGCCCTTTGCTTACCATTTTCAGGAAGAACCTCAAGACATGGCTCTTCAGATGAGGCTCCTCCCCTCCCCCGAGGGCCTTGAGACCCTCACGGGTGAGGAGCCGTGCCTTACAAATATTGATTGATTGAATAGTGCACAACTTGAGAGCATCTCCACACCACACGGAAAAAATCAGCTTCTGTGCTTCCCCTGTGCATGCGACCCGGATCTCCAGATGGGTAAATAGTGTGCAACTGTTTGCGGGAGAGGTGAGAAGGTGGTGACAATGTTAAAATGAATGAGTTTAAACCTCACATTAACTGACACCTCTCGCACTCCCCTGGTAATCCTAGTTCACTCTCCTGTGATAGGGGCCTCACTGACCAACTGCCAAGTCTTCTCAATCTTCAAGGGCGACTTTGGTCTATCAGTCCTCAGGGCCTGGTACAAGTGCCGTATAAGCCTCCGACCTCCTGCCATGGCAATAGTGTGACCAACATCTGTGTAACTGCAAGGGCTCCAGGAAACATAGGCGTATTTCTCTTGCGCTGGAAGCTATTTTTTCATACTGAAGGAACTGTTCCTGCCCCATGCCAAATGTCTCAAAAGGGTCCTGCATTGTAATAAATAAAGCTTCCAGATATAGATCATTCAGTATAGTACACCCCTAGCGCACCACCGGTCTACAGCTATGGCCTGAGCTATCTGCAAAAATGGCCAGACCTTTCAGACATCCAGCTCCGGCGCATATGGCATCCTGCAGATCACTCCGCTCACTGCTCTCTCACAAAGTCTGCATAAGAGCTGGATCACATCTGGCAGAGTCCCAGATATTCTGTTGCCATGCAGCAGTACAGTAATAAGCTCATAATCACTGTATATGCCTGCCAGCTTGGACCTCTCCCAATTGCATTCCTTGTCAAACCAATGAACTGCATGTTTGAGCTGAGCTGCACAATAGTACAATTCGAGAACCGGCACCTTCATTCCCCCCTTTGTCCCATTCTAGCTTGAGCATGTTGAGTCCTACTCTGCATCTTTTCTCAGCCCACAGTCGCTCAACCAAGAGTCCGCCTAGTTCCTGGAAAATTTTCTTGAGGATCCCATTCATGGTGCCTTGTAATATATAAAGGAGGTGTGGCAGCATCACCATTTTGATCAGTGCTATTTTCCCCATCAGAGAAAGCTTTAAAGTATTCCAGAATTTGATAGGAGCATGGAGGATTACAACCACTGGTCCCAAGTTTAGCATATGACATTGCTGCACCCCATGTGTGACATGCATCCCAGGATATCGGGCACTGTCTGTTTCCAGGGCATTCCTGCCTCTGGTAGAAAAGCCACATATACTCCTTGCAGCTGTCTCACTGCGAAAAACACAGACTTTGACTGGTTCAGATGAACCCTCAAGAGCTCCATAAACTCCCTCATGACATTCAGAAGAATTCAAACCAAAGTGAGCGGTTGGCACAAGTAAATCATCATGGTGGTCATTACAACCCTGGCGGACGGTGTTAAAGTGGCGGTAAGAACGCCAACAAGCCAGCAGTAAAAATTTTGGAATTACGACACCGCCAACAAAGCCAGCCACTTTAACACTCCGACCATCACAGCGGTACAAACAAACAGCTCGGCGGTCACCGCCAACAGACAGGCGGAGGACAATGTACCGCCCATACTATTATGACAGGCCAATCCACCACCTTTTCCGGGGCGGATTCAGCGCGGATAGAACACGGCGGAAACAGGCATTTTGAAGGAAAAACGCTCACCTCTACACACTCCACGAGGAAGGAGGACACCATGGAGCCAGAACTTCATATTCTTCCTCCGCTAGTCTTCCTACTCCTGTACCAGGAGCACCAACGCCGGCGGCGAAGACCACGGTGAGTACTGCACCTACGACATAGGGGAGGGGGGAGGGAAAAAACAGGGACACTCACAGGCAACACCCCAACCCCCACCCCCACCCTCACCCACTACAACACACACACCAATGGATATCTATACATTACAGTAACACCCCCCAATCCTCCCGGAAGAATGCAAAGACAAAAGGAAATGAGTGTAACCATTGTAATATATCAAAATTCAGTAAGCAAAAAAATAAATATATATATATATACACTATTAACAAAATATACACCACGATTAGTAGTCCAGGTATTCCACCATTCATGGTCCGTGGACCACTGGGTCCAAAATGCATGGGCGAGGCCCACACAAGATACCCGAACATGATGGAGAGAACACTGCTGGGGCATCAGATAGAAATACAACAGACACCTCAGTGGGAAGGGAAGGGGGGGCACCTCAGCCGGATGAGTGCACGGCGCCAGATCCACGAGGGGGCTCCATGCCCATTGATGTATCCTGGGGAGTGCAAAGCCACAGTCTCTCAAGTCTCTACAGTGGGTGGATTGCCCACTGTTCCATCCTGGGGAGTGCAAAGCCACAGTCTCTGAAGTCCCTACAGTGGGTGGTTTGCCCACTGCTGCATCCTGGGGAGTGCAAAGCCACAGTCTCTCAAGTCTCTACAGTGGGTGGATTGCCCACTGTACCATCCTGGGGAGTGCAATCCCACAGTCTCACAAGTCTCTACAGTGGGTGGATTGCCCACTGTACCATCCTGGGGAGTGCAAAGCCACAGTCTCTCAAGTCCCTACAGTGGGTGGTTTGCCCACTGCTGCATCCTGGGGAGTCCAAAGCCACAGTCTCTCAAGTCTCAACAGTGGTTGGATTGACCACTGTTCCATCCTGGGGAGTGCAAAGCCACAGTCTCTGAAGTCCCTACAGTGGGTGGTTTGCCCACTGCTGCATCCTGGGGAGTGAAAAGCCACAGTCTCTCAAGTCTCTACAGTGGGTGGATAGCCCACTGTACCATCCTGGGTAGTGCAAAGCCACACTCTCACAAGTCTCTACAGTGGGTGGTTTGCCCACTGTACCATCCTGGGGAGTGCAAAGCCACGGTCTCTCAAGTCCCTACAGTGGGTGGTTTGCCCACTGCTGCATCCTGGGGAGTGCAAAGCCACAGTCTCACAAGTGGATGCATGTCTCCACTGGTTCTGGAGGGGGCTTGGTGCCCAGAGTGCTTCATCCTGTGCAGGACAGAGGTAGTGGATGCATGTCTCCACTGGTTCTGGAAGGGGACTGGTGCCCAGAGTGCTTCATCCTGTGCAGGAAAGACGGAGTGGATGCATGTCTCCACTGGTTCCGGAGGGGGACTGGTGCCCAGAGTGCTTCATCCTGTGCAGGACAGAGGTAGTGGATGCATGTCTCCACTGGTTGTGGAGAGGGACTGGTGCCCAGAGTGCATCACTCACCCCTTGACGGTCCCAGTTGCGTCACTGCCCCTGCCACTCATGGGCTAGCGGTGCTTGAGTTGGGGGTCCTTGCCCTGTTCGGCGGTGCTTGCCCTGTGCCCTGTTCAGCGGTGCTTGAGTTGGCGGTCCTTGCCCTGTTCAGTGGTGCTTGAGTTGGCGGTCCTTGTCCTGTTCAGCAGTGCTTGCCCTGTTCAGCGGTGCTTGCCTTGGCGGTCTTTGTCCTGTTCAGCGGTGCTTGCCCTATTCAGCGGTGCTTGAGTTGGCGGTCCTTGCCCTGTTCATCGGTGCTTGAGTTGACGGTCTTTGCCCTGTTCAGCGGTGCTTGAGTTGGCGGTCCTTGCCCTGTTCGGCGGTGCTTGAGTTGGCGGTCCTTGCCCTGTTCAGCAGTGCTTGAGTTGGTGGTCCTTGCCCTGTTCAGCGGTGCTTCAGTTGGCGGTCCTTGCCCTGTTCAGCGGTGCTTGCCCTGTTCAGCGGTGCTTGAGTTATCGGTCCTTGCCCTGTTCAGCGGTGCTTGCCTTGGTGGTCTTTGCCCTGTTCAGCGGTGCTTGCCCTGTTCAGCGGTGCTTGAGTTGGCGGTCCTTGCCCTGTTCAGCGGTGCTTGCCCTGTTCAGCGGTGCTTGATTTGGCGGTCTTTGCCCTGTTCAGCGGTGCTTGACTTGCCGGTCCTTCATTGCCCAGCTGGGCTGTGGCTGGCGGTCCTTCATTGGTCAGATGGGCTGTGGCTGGCGGTCCTTCATTGGTCAGATGGGCTGTGGCTGGCGGGGCCCTCCTGGGCAGCTGTGCTGTGGCTGGCGGGGCCCTCCTGGGCAGCTGGGCTGTGCCTGGCGGGGTCCTCCTGGACAGCGACGATGGGGCTGGCGGTGGCCTCCTGGCCAGCGGGGATGGGGCTGGCGGTGGTCTCCTGGCCAGCGGGGATGATGGCGGTCTTCTCCGCCATGCTGCTCCTCCCAGACTTTGCAGGTTTCTTCTGCCCCTTCCCCACCTTGGGAGGAGTCACAGCTGAGTCCACACTCCCCCCGGGACCCCTGTGAGCGACTTGGCTGGCTGGAGTCTTTCCCCTCTCCCGCTGGCATTGGCCAACTTCTGGTGCTTCACAGGGGAGGGACTGGCTGTGCTGTGGCTCCGTGACACACTGGCTGGCCTGGTGGCCGGTGCACTCCACATACCTGTGACAACAGGCACCACTGGTCCTGGAGATTTTGTGGCTGAGGTGCTAGTACGAGACCTATGAGTTGGACGGGGGTGGTGGGAAATAGGTTAAGGGTGAACAGGAAAAGTTGTTTGGAGACACTGGGACAGGTAGCTGGAGAGGGTTTGGGAGTGGAGGAAGAAGTGGTGGTTGTAGGAGGTGTAAGTTTTGTGGCTTTGGGTGCAGGTGCATGCGCTGGAGGCTGTTGTGAGGTGGATGTATGTTGGGTGGGTGTGTGCCTGCATTTGTGTATCTTCAGAGGGGGCGTCACAAACACACTGAGAGAGGACACAGGGGATGGGTGAATGGTAGTGGGTGTGGTGAGTGCACGTGAGCGGGGTGTGGTGGTGGGTGTGCTGATGCGGGACGTAGTGGCTGTAGTGGTAGCGCATGCAGGTGTGAGTGTAGATGAGACTGGGAGGGAGGAGGGAGACGAGGAGGAGGGGAACACAGTGGAGGCAGTGGATGTTGTTGTGTCTGTATTTGTGTGATGCTTGCGTGAGTGCATGTGGGATGTGTGGCGCTTATGTTTGCCTGAGCTTTCCTTGTGTGGTGAGGTGTGTGCAGGCAAGTCTGATGGTGTGCTTGGGATAGGAAGAGGTACAGGGGATTGGGTCTGGATGGAGGAAGTTGGAGGGGGGAGGCTAGACACAGGGACAATGGCTGCCATCAGTGCTGAGGCCAGAGTTTGAAAGGTTCGATGAAGGGCAGCCTGACCAGAATGAATGCCCTCCAGGAATGCATTGGTTTGTTGCAACTCCCTTTCTACACCCTGGATGGCATTCAAAATGGTAGACCGCCCAACAGTGAGTGACCTGAGGAGGTCAATGGCCTCCTCACTGAGGGCAGCAGAGGTGACAGGGGTAGGAGCTGAGGTGCCTGGGGCAAAGGTGATGCCCACCCTCCTGGGTGAGCGGGCACGGGGCGAAGGCTGAGGGGCTGCTGGGAGGGCGTTGCTGGTGGGGGGGTGGCGGCTGTAACTGTAGAAGTGGGGGGGCACAGATGTTGCCGCCACCCCAGGGAGCTCCCATCGGAGGACGAGTCCGTATCGCTGGTTTCAGCTCCTGTCACCGCTGTGGTGCTCCCCTCGCCCTCCGTCCCACTGGTATATTCAGAGTCCGTAGTGTGGCCCTCCATGGCCATGTGGGATGCAGCTACCTCGTGCTCCGGTGCCACTGCTCCTCCGCCTGATGATGCTAATTCACACAAGAGCAGGGAGACCGAAAAAAAAGGGAGGGGGGACAGAAGAAAGACAGGTTGAGTGCATGGCTTACCGCTACCGTTGGCAGACAAGTCAGACACAGCAGCCCCCTGCACTACGTCGCGCTGTTGGGCTCTACAGTGCAATTCCTGGGAAATGGCCTACAAGGCTATGGACGACATCTGCACACATAGATGACACAGGTGCATGAATAGCTGTACTTGGCACTCTACAGAGGTGGGGTGTGGGCCACAGGGCCATGCCTTACGAAGGGGCCTATCCTACGGAACTCGCCCTGGCCTAGAGAAACCCACAGCCCTCCTCCCCCACCCAGACCCCTCCACTGCGCACAAAGTCAGCTGAATGAGAGTGTACTCACCCCCTTGTGTCTGCTGTGATGCCCTCAAGTGCCCATCCAAGTCAGGGTAGGCCACCGCAAGGATCCGGAACATCAGGGGGGTCATGGTTCGACGGGCACCCCTCCCACGTTGGGAGGCCATCCCCAGCTGAGCCTCCGCCGTCTTCTTGCTCCAGCGGCGAATGTCATCCATCTCTTCCGGCAGTGGGTGCTCCGTCTGTGGTGGACCCACAGGGTCCGGTCGTCCTTGGTGATGGCACGCCAAATATCTTTCATCTGGTGGGCACTGACCTACATGAAATGTACAGGGGAAGAAGAGAAGTCATTACCAACTGCGCCGTCAAAGTGAGTGGCCCCCATCCCTACCCTTGCCATGTGGCTCATGCACCCACCGTCTTTCATGCACTCAGAACTCTGCCCCCTTCCTTCTTACAACCAGCCCTCTCCACACAGGCATAGCCCATACAACATGCTCCCTGTGTACTTACCGGTTGGTCTGGAGGACCGTAGAGTAGCGTGTCCTGGGGGAGGACCCCGTTGACGAGCTTCTCCAACTCCTCTGATGTGAAGGCAGGGGCCCTTTCCCCAGACGCACAAGCCATTGTCTCTTCCAGACCGAGGTCACAGCAGCACTTGCAGTGTAGGTCCTCTCCTATCGAAGATAAGGTATCGAGTGATTCAACAGCTAGAAAATGGCAGTCATGTCCGCGGCGTTCACGTCCGCGGCGGTGCGTACCATCACCGCCGGCGTACATCGTCATTGGCTCCTGGGACCCATAGGGTCCAATGTTAACCAATGTAGCATTGCGCAGCGGTCTTCAACCGCCTACAGCAACGGTGTACAACGCCAGCGCAGTTACCTCACATCCCATTGTCCCACTTTAGAGGTTAGGCAGCCGCCATTTCAGGGCCCACATGGCCTAATTACCAACTGTGTCACACATACCTAGGCCTACTCTCAACACACATACAGGCCAGATTTTGTGTATGAATCGTGTTCTGTGTAGACTGTGGGTACATACCTCTGAGTTGTTTGACTCTGTGCTCGCTGTTGTCCTTCATAGGCACCGTCCGCTGGGACATGTGAGGAGATGGCAGAATCCTCCGGTGTACCGACCGCTGGTGGACCTGTCGACAATGGAGGAAATAAATTTGATAATCACCTACAGGTTTGATTGTGCCACAATCCAGGAACTGTGTACCCAGTTGGAGCCAGACCTGATGTCAGCAATCGCCATCCCACAGGAATCCCCCCTCAAGTGCAGGTGCTATCAGTGCTCCATTTCCTTGCAAGTGGGTCTTTTCAAACAACTGTGGCCATG